>NC_050448.1:45110793-45710793 GCF_903995425.1 Onychomys torridus | reverse complement strand
GGCTTACCTTCCTCTCTCAGTAAGCACTATTTTTAGGAGGCACAAATAATGACTACCTACTAAGTCATTAATCATAAAAATATTTGTAGAATAGAGCACCACTTTGTTAGTTAGAACTGAAGCCAGGGTCACAGGGAGCAAAGATTTATACCAGGATAGCATTTCCAGAGAATTTTGTTTGCTCCTCAGTGGCAGGAAGGGGCTAAGACTGTTAGGGAAGGGTCTGTCCTCCCTGGCCAGGGACTGGAGATGCTTACAAAGAGTTGAGTTGTATAGGAGAAGAACATGGGTTGAGTGAAGCTAGGAGCCAGCTCTTTCAGAACAGTTGCTGGGCGGGTTAGAGTACCCCTCACCCTTGTCCATCCCTTATCTAGATGTCACAGAGTAGAAATAACACCTTTCCTTCACCTAGCACTCCAGCAAGAGGGAAGCCACATAAGCTTGGGCCTTTCACACATCAGTCTCTAAGAAGAGGATGACACTTCTGCTTTTTGAGAGAAACAAACATAAAAAGGTACAAAGATGTAGTCTAAATCTGAATGGTTATCTACCAATATTAGAGTTGTACATGGTCTTGTTTTCTTATATTTTAACTAGTAAGATAGCAACTTTCTGATGTGAGCAATTAACAGAATCATGGCATTAGCTTTGCACTTGGTCAGATAATACTGACTCAGTCATGATGCCCCAGTGCCAACGCATAAACACTCCTACAGATAACATCACCTCATTCTTGTCTCTGTTCCCTCTCTTCCTCCTCTGCCCTCTAGGGCTGAGGCACAAGCAATCTTCAGGTAACTGAATAAAGTAATATTTGGTGACTCAAATGAGTACAGCAAATACAACCATTACAGGACTCATGTTAAAGTCTACACAAGAGGTTAATCAATTTTGAACACCAATGCAAGCTCCAAAGCAATGACAACCTCTGTAAAATCCCTAAGGACAAATGAGGAATGCACTGAGTGATGTATAATAGTGATCTTCCCAGAAGAGAACGAGAAGCCATTTATGAAATCTTCCCATGTAAGAAGACTAATGTGTCTATTAAAAGCAAGAATGTGAGCTCCAGGTCCTGTCATCAGGGACTGATTTAAATGCAATTTTGCTAAATTGGCTATAGCAGAATGTGAAGGAGAAGTCATACAAAACAGCATCTCCTTGGTTGGAAAATTGTATGTGTGCTCTGGTGCCAAGACAAAGCAGGTAAGTAAACAGGTTTTCCAAAGGAGATTTTTAAAGGTGTTACCAACTACAAGACATTGTTTTGTCAAATCTACATCATATTAGTGAGGCATTATTTTAATGTTCATCTTATGATTAAAAAATAACCCATTTTAATAAAGTCAAACATTAATGAAAATTAACTGCACTGTGCAAGTGGAATGTTTTTCTACAAAATGTGCTTTTAACCCTAGAAAACCAGTGCAGTGTGGCACTATTCCTAGAGAGACGTGAGAAAACAGGCTCACTCCAGATAGGGACCAGATGACAAAAATGTGGGTACCACGGAAGTCCAGTTTGGTGAACAAACAAGTTTGATTGGAGTGACGGGAATATGGGTTAGGGGTCACTTACGGGAACAGAAAGACCCAAAGACAACCGCATCACCAAAAGCTTCCCCCACCCCAGCACAGGTGACAGTTTACAACGTCTGGAAACCTGGAGCACACTGGACAGCCTGCAGACAGCTCGACAGTGAGAGGGGGTCCTTGGTTGGTGCTCAGTTGGCCTGAGCCTCTTCCTGCTGCTCTGCCAATCTTTGTTTCTTCTAGGCGCTTGGCCTGATCTCTGTCTAGTCTAGCCTGAAAGACTTGTCAAGATGTCTTTGCCGCTTAGCCTGTTTGAGATCATCTCTCAGCAGTCTCAGCTGCTGATGTTGTCTTGGGGAGGGAGAGACCTAGTGAATCTAGTCCGTTTCAGGAACTTCCTGAAGCTATTTTGAATTGTTTCTTTCCTGTCTTAAGGGGTTTCCCTGCATCCAATTGTTTCACCTCCTTATAAACATCTTGTCCTAAAACATCTTGCTGTTTCACATCACTATTACATCCTGTATCTTAAGAAATTTCCCTCTGTTCAAGGCGGGCAGGGTGCCCAGATCTCCCTGGGAAGGGGAAATAGAAGAGCTTGCATGAGTGGACTTCAGGCAGGTGGAGATGGGAACATGAGTGATTGGGTTGTGGGTGGATGGAAGGGGAGAGAACTGGAAGAGACTACGGGATGGGGGTGGGGGCATTGTGGGTTTAGGAAGAAACTTGACATAAGGAAATCTCCCAGGAATCTATAAGGATGACCCCAGCTCAGACTCCTAGGAATAGTGAATACTTAGCCAGAACTAGCCATCTCCTGTGACCAGGCAAGACTTCAAGTGACGGGATTGGGAAACCAACCCAGTCACAACCTTCCACCTACAGGCTGTCTTGCCTATGGGGTATGCTGGGGTAAGGGTGACCTAAAGACTGAGGAAGTAGCCAACCAAAGACTGGTCTAACCCAAAACCCATGCCAGGAGAGTAAGCCCACCCTTGATAGCGCCTGGAGCACCAGGACCCATAGGCTGGAGGGCCAAGAGACCTAGGATAGAACCAAGCACACTGGAGAAAAAAAAAAAAAGTCAAATGTAATGATGCCTAACGATATTCTGCCATCTTCATGGACTGGTGTCCAGTCTAATAGTCACCATAGAGGCTTCATCAGGCAACTGATGGAAATAGATGCAGACCCACAGCCAAACATTAGGCAGAGCTCAGGGAATCCTGCAGAAGATGGGGAGAAAGAATTCTAGAAGCCAGAGGGGCCAACGACACCACAAGAAAACTCACAGAATCAACTAACCTGGGCACATAGGGGCTCACTGAGACCAAATCTACAACCAGGTAGCCTGCATGGGACTGACCTAGGCCCTCTGCATATATGTTACAGTTGAGTAGCTTGGTCCTCTTGTGGGACTCCTAACAGAGGGAACAGGGGCTGTCTCTGACACTTTTGCTGTCTTTTGGGACCCTACTCATCATACTGGCTTGCCTTGCCCTGCTTTAATACAAAAGGAGGTGCTTCGTCTTACTGCAACTTGATGTGCCATTTTTGTTGATACACATGGGAGAGCTGCCCTTTCCTAAACAGAAATGGAGAAGTGGATTGGGGGTGGGAACAGAGCGGGTGGGGACAGAGGGAGGTGAAGGGTTGATCGGCAGTAGAGGAGGGAGGGAAAATTAGGGCCGGGATGTAAAATCAATAAAATTGATAAAGAAAAAAATAGCAGCAACATGAAGAAAAAAAAGAATTTTCCCTCCAAGATGGAAGGTTTTTAACATCAGAGGAAACTGCTCTACAACAGCCAGCCGTCAAGGCCAGTATAGTGATGCAAAAACCAGCAAATGACTTCTGACTCTGACACAGACTCGGCAGAGAGAAACACTGGGAGGCACATGTTCCACTCCATAGCCTAACCTCTGTTTCTCCTCCTGATGTTCCCAATGTCTAATCATCCTCTGGAGAGTAGTGTGTGCCAACCACTATGGCACCTTTGGGTTAAGCTTGATTGTCTTTGTGTGGGCTGAACAACAACATAAGAGAAACATGAAGAACTCTGCTTACAGTTTCCAGAAAGACATAAGGGACTAGAGAGATGGCTCAGTAGCTTAGAGCACTTGCTCTTGCAGAGGAGTTGGGTTCAGTTCCCAGCATCCACAGAGTGACTCATAACCATCCACAACTCCAGTTCTGACCTAAAGGGCACCATGCATTCACACAGTGCACATATGTACATACAGGCAAAGTACACAGAAAATAAAATAAATACATCTAAAAGAATTGTAAGGCTTAATTGTGTAGAGTGATATTTAGCAGTATGGGAATGTTCTTTCTTAACCCCAGAACATGTGATGCTCTTTTATATAGCAAAACAGGAAGGCACGTGTATTAATCCAGCATCTCTCTTCATCAGTTACAATAAGAAAGCTCAGAGGTTCTGTAGAACAATAAAAACATACACCCAAAGGCACAGAAGGATGGGGAAAGAAGCCAATGCCTGAGCAGCTACAACAGCAGGTGGAGAAGGTACCTAGGGTACTGAGCTCTGGGCGATGAGCAGCCTCAAGTGTTTTGCAAAACATGAGACTGAGTTAGAGCAGATGGTTCTTGGCCACCAGAGAGGTTGGGTACCACACATGCCTGCCTGCCCAATGAACGAAACACTGTGGCACTGAAGAATTAGTATATTCTGCTCAAGTCCCTTGCTCTCTATAGTCTCCCTCTGAAATTTTAAAAACAAAGGCAAAAAAAAAAAAAAAAAAAGAATCAAGTAAGGCAAAGATTATCTCCTCTGAAGAACTGTCTTTCAAGAACATGGCTGCTGCTCTGCTGGAAATCACAAACATATGCCATAATGCACTTTTAGGAATAGGGATAAAACTGTTAACTGAGATAACATTCAACGGCCTGGGGAGAGTAAGTCCATGTCATTTGAACATGTCACACACAAAACGTCATGTCTCACTCATTCCACTAATGAACATTTGATGAGGGACCACTGTGTCCTGGCACTGGAATACAGACAAGGTGCTTGCCCTCAGGAAGTTTGTATTCTAGCAGAAGAGACAAATAAGAAAACTAGGAATAAATAAAACCAGGTAGTGTACGTGTTGAAAAACAAAAATTAAACAGGACAAAAAGAATGGAGAAAATGCCTGGGCAAAGCGAAAGTGAGATGGCTGGCCATGTCTCCAATCCCAGTATTCAGAAGGTGGAGACAGGCAACTCTAAGTTCAAGGCCAGCCTGGTATACTTACGTAGTGAGTTTCAGGACAGCCAGGTGTACACAGTGAGACCCTGTGTCAACAAAAAAGATAATAATCATGATAAAAATAAAATGTTTTTCAAAAGAGGGGGGCTAGTGGCTGTTTTAGCTAGAGAGCCTGGAGGAATCCACACGCTCCACTCCAGACGGCCGGCCTGAAGCTGCCATTGGGATCCTGGTAATAACACTTAAGGTGTACTGCACCCAGAGGGCATGTTACTTTTTTAATTCAAATAAATATGCTCTGGGCACAACGACAATGTATCAGATGACTGCCTTAGGCTCTAGAGATGCAGTATGAGGGAATGCCCGAAGAGGCTCATGTCTGAGGGAGGGGGCCTTCCTCAAGTCAACATCCAAAGAACCACAGAACCTCCATAGGGTCTTTAGAAATTGTAAAAGATGGAAATTAGACTTAGCTATGATGACATGAGAAAGCACCAAACGGGGATAAGAGAGATTGCTCAGTAGTTAGAAGTATTTGCTGCTCTTTCCAAGGACTGGCGTTCCCGGCAACACATTCAATAGCTGACAGCAGATTGTAACTTTAGCTTCAGGGGATCTGATTCTTTCATCTGGCTTCTGTGGGTACCTGTACACACGTGGTGTGCGCGTGTGCATGCGTGCGCATGCTCTCACACACACACACACACACACACACACATGCATAAAAACAAATAAAAATAAATTTTTATAAAACAAAGAAAGAAAGCACAGAAGGATGAGTGGTCTGTCTCAGTGGATGCAGGTACCTGTCATCAAGCCTGATGATCTGATTTCAGTCCCTGGAACCCACATGCTAGAAGGAAAGAACCAATTTCCTTGTGCTTCCAGATGTGTGCTGTGGCACTCTTACACACACACACACACACACACACACACACACACACACACACACAGAATGAAATAGAAAGGGAGACACAAATGAAAGGCACTGAAGCCATTGTGGGTCATCAATACTCTGGCGTGTTCCGGGTTCCTCAGCAAACTGAGGTCACACAGGGGGTGGAGAATAGATAGCAGAAATGCCCACCCACATGGGAGGCCCAGCGTCTGGACAGGTTCCAAACACAGATTCCACCTGGAGAAGGTACCTGCTTACATTCTAGTTGAGAACACAAGAGGGAACCTGAGTCTCTGGAAAAGTCACAAGGTATTCCCAAGGCTTGAGGGAAGCCCACAAAAGGATGGTGGAGATGGCCCATGGTGAAAAGGCTCTTGAGGAGGATGGTTTCTTAGAGGATGTCTGTTTAAACTTGTACCCATTTCCCAGATGCAGCAACAAAGGGCCAGAGGGCTTAAGTGGCTCACTGAGGTCATATATATAGACATTGGGAAACCCACAAGTACAGTACCATTCTCCATGTAAAGAGTGTTCACATTAGATCTTATATCCAACCCAAGGTGAGGGGGGTTAATTTTTTTTAATTTGGTTATATATATATATGGAATTAGGACCTGCCTGGAATTTTCCCAGTGGAATCAGAACTATCATAAACATAAAAAAAAAAATCTGAAAGCTCCCCCCTATGAAATATAATCAGGATTGTATTCTCAAATAAAATCAACCTCCAGACATGATAAACATGAAGCTTTCCTGTCAGGTGAGGGGTTTGCTGAGGCTCATTAATTCCAAACAAGGCTGTTTTCTGCCCAGTTTCATTCAGTGTATGTTTTCATTTTTCTCCCTTGTACATTTTGGGCATGGAGCCCAGCTCTGAAAGACTCCTGGGTCCAGGCTGTTGGAGAGCAGCCGCGGCTGGCCTGAGTGCTGAGCCATCCCACAACAGGAAAAAATGAAGAGAACCTGCCCTTGGTTTCTAAATGTAAACCTTTTAGTTACTTAGAATGGTGATGCTCTAAAGAGGTGGAACGTTCTAAGTGGTCACTTGTCTTCATTCCACGACACAGTGAGCTGTCGGCACATCCTCTTGGGGTGGGGAGGAGCCTTACCAAGGGTGGGATTCCTGAAGACAAACTGGGTGAATGGCCTGGCTTCCGGGGCTATACTCTATATACTTCAAATGAGTGATGAGGGGTACTTATCCACAACGCCTCGGTTACACTTTCGCTGTAAGTAAATAACCTTAACGGTCACGAATGAGGATTGGGTGGCTTGCTGAGTCGAGAATTCACCATCAGTGGTCAGGCGTCCAAGCTGTTGCATTGACTACAGAGACTTTTAGCCAAGAGCAATGCCATTACACTCTCCTTTCACGAGGATATTGGTTTTAAAAATACAGGCTGGGAGATAGCTCACTTCATAGAACGTTTGCCCTGGAAACATAAGGACTTGATTGGCTCTTCGTGCCCCGGTGGCACACTTGTAATCCTTGCACTGGGAAGTCAGAGCAAGTGGATTCTTGGGACTCACTGCTGCCCAACACAGCCTGTTCAATAAGCACTAGGTGCACAAACAAACAAACCAACCCACATCGGTGCATGGTGCCTGAAAAATGACACCAACCGCACAAATGCGCACGTACATATTACAATGTGTGTGCGCGCGCGCGCACACACACACACACACACACACACACACACACACACACACACGCCCTTCCACAACAATAACAAATCCTTCCCCTTTTTTGCCGTGTTTGTCAGAATCACACAATGTTGAGGATAGGCTCTCGCAGCAGTGAGGTCTCAATCAGGTGCAGAGTCATGGCTCACATCCTCTGCCAAGGACAGCCTCTTGATACTACGAGACAGTGCAGAAAGCAGCCCCTGCTCTGTGCTGCTCCACTCTTCCTACCAATGCCTGCTGAACTGGGAAAACCAAACTGGAACAGTTTTCCTCCACTGACATTCCTCTTTTCTCTCTCCTTCCTCCCAACACACAACAGCCTCCTTTCATTTCCCTTCCCTGTCACCTTCACATCACAATGACACCATGTGTAAAAAAACAACCCGAGAGCTCATCTTTACAGCTGATTTCTGGGGATTCCGTAGACGGCGGCGGTGAAGGCATGCTGCAGTTCATGTTGGAGGAAGCAAGGAAAACAGAAAACCCAGCAATGGGGATAACCTTCTAAGACATTCTAGTGGCCCACTTCCTCCAGCTAGACACCTCTTAAAGGTTCCACACCTTCAAACGTTGCACCACCCACTACAGAGCATGTGTTCAAACACCTGAACTTGTGTGGGACACTGTAGATTCAAGCCACAGCACCTTCTCTGGAGGCTTGTACACTAGAAGGTATGAAGGAAGCCCAATGCTCTGCTGACACAGCTAAGAGTAATTTCCAGGTTTTTTCCTCATTTGAAGGTGGGAGGGGATGATACAAAAAGGTCTCCACTGAACCAGTATCCCAGCTTTTGAGGCCATTGTCTTGCTAGGGTAATGTCACTGCATGCTTGGAATTCATTGCATTCTCCTCCCAGCACATCTTAGGAAGGGGAAGAGAAACTTGTCAGTGCCAGTCGGGGGATTAGACAATTGGATGTTTCCTTTGCTTTACAGATACGGCTATGAGAAGGAGTGTGCCTACACCCCTGCACACACAAGTGTGTCAGTAAGATCAAACATTAGGAAAAGAACTGCCTAAAACTTTTTGTTCCTGGATGTTTACAAAATTTCAGACCCACCATGGAAGGCTAGCAGAGACATGAGGACATTCTTTGACATCATGTGCTGCTATGTAATGTCTTTCTGTATGCTGTGAATATGTGTTGCTATGATTGGTTAATAAAGAAGCTGCTCTGGCATATGGCAAGCCAGGTTATAGCCAGGCAGGAAATCCAAGAGAGAAACAGGAAGAAGAAAGTCAAGGACAGAGAGACGTCAGCCATCTGGAAGGAACAGCAAGATGCCGGGGGACCAGTAACACCACGGCCATGTGGCAAAACATAGACTAATAGAAATGGGTTGGTTTACATTATAAGAGCTAGGTAGCAAGAAGCCTGCCATAGACCATGCAGTTTGTAGATAATATAAGCTTCTGAGTGATTATTTTATAAGCAGCTGCAAGACTGCGGGGCCGGGTGGGACCCAGAAAACTTACGAGTACAATGTACTTTGCTTGAGTTTCTGAAATTAAGCTCTCACTCCTCACTCACTGCCTCATGTTTTATTTCCTCTATGTATAGAGCTGTCTTCTGTTGTCAATGCTGTTGCCCCAAGAAACAACCATGCATGCTTACTTGTTGCTCTTTCTTTGGGGCATAAATCTTCAAATACTTAAGCTGTACCACACATACACCTTTACATTCTCCCAGGCTTTACCCCTCACTACTTCCATCTAGGAATTAACAAAGAAATTGCTGTTTTACCCATTATTATTGCTAATGGAAAGGTATTCCTGCTGTGTATATTAATAACAGATTTTTTCAGGATTACAGATGAGGATGGAGAGACAAGAAAGCAAAAGAGGCCCACCTCAGCTCTATTTAAGAAGCTAAACCCAAGAAATACTACATTCAACCTCTTTTTTGCTTATGTCCTTAGAGGCCTTTACATCTAGCCCTTTAATCAAAAATAAAGGGTCAAACAAAATATTTTCAGAAATTGTAATGACTCAGTTCAAGAGGACACACTGCTGATGTGTAGATAATACAATTATCTCCCGACAAGGACATAAACCTCTGAACCAGATGGCCTTACAATTGAATTTCTCAAGAAATTTGGGAACTTATTACAGGAACTGCTCTGTACTTCCAGAGGGAGAGCAGAGTTTTCTACCGGAGTATGTCTCAGAAATGCCCAAGTGATTGAGTTTTATGCAAATCAAATTAACATAGGCGAGGGCCTCTGCATCCTTATTTCCTGGGATAACAATATAAAACCTCCCAGAAGGGAAGGAAAATCAGTTGATTTTTGCAAGGCATTGGAAGAGAGCACAAAAGGTCAGTGGTATAGGAGTAACCACGGGAACAAAGAGAAGGAAAAGGGAAGAAGTGAACCTCCTTCCATGGATAGGCGTCCAAGGCTAGATTGACTGTAGAATAAGGACATCTCTTTTTCCTCTTTCTAACATCATCCCCATTTTATCAAGATTCTCTTGCCAAGACCAACTCTTCAGCTTATGGGGAGTGGCCAGAAGAGGGCAACTCCCTGGAGCTGGAGTTGCAGGTAGCTGTGAGGCATGTGTTGTGAGTTCTGGGAACAGAACTCTGGTGTGTGGAGTTTGCTTAGCAGGGATTGTTCTTAACTGCTGAGCATTCGCTCCAGCCCTCCTACATGGATTTTTACAGCAATGCCCCCCTGGCTCTCTGGTGATGGCTGTGTTGAAAGTTCATCTCAGGGAAGAAGGAAAAGGTCCCTGGAGACCCCTTAGCATTAGCAGCCAGAAACTAAGCCCAAAATTAACCATCAGTGAGCTCAAGAACCCCACACTCAGGCCAGCAGGATAGTTCAACTGGTAAGGGCATTTGCCACCACACCTGCTGACCTGAGTTTGGTCCCTGGGACCTCAATGATTCACACACACACACACACACACACACACACACACACACACACACACATACACACACACACAAGTTTAAAGAAAGAAAGAAAAGAAAAGAAAGACAAAAAGGAAAGAAACAAAACCTCATGTTCACATTTAGCCTTGGGTGCCATTCCCAGCTGCAGAAAAAGAGTATACTTGCCCGGAATGCACAGCTTTCAAGTCTAGGCTCCATGTGTATGCAGACCAAGTGTAGTGGGGACTTTTTATCTACACTGTGCCTTTTCTGACTCCCTTGCTGTTTCCAGGAATATTTTGTTCCACATAAGCCAGAACTTGCTGTCTTCTCTATCTGCAGCAACAGAGGTTCTGACAGAAGCTGATTCCCAGGATTCTGTGGAGAGTGTCAGATGTGCAACAAGGGTGTCTACTCTCAACCCAGGCTAGCTGGCACTGTCCTCTAACCCCTGACATGAGAGCTGACATAGGCCATGTGTCTTTTCCCACAAGTGGTCAATGTGATCCTGACCTCACTGAAGTCAAACCTAGAAGATACTTGGAGCCGAGATAACGTTTGGGTTTTGTACATTGTCTGGCTTATGTGACAGCCTCCGTGTCATTTAAAATGAATAAATTATCTAAGTAAAGAAAAAAAGGTGCTTCAGAATTTCCATGAAAATGAAAACTTCCTACTTTTCACGCCAGTCCCCCACTGGCATCTATGTCAACAAGGATAGGACGATCAAAGAAGAGGAGAAATGGCCTCATATTAGTAATCATAATTAACATATAAATGATTATTGTTAGTATGCACTGCTACGAGAATAATGTTGATTCTCTTAAATGTATCCAAAATAATATGCATTTAAGAAGGTACGCAAGTGACATATACATAAATCAAGATGGCTGTGCTTCTGTAATTATAAAGGAAGGGGAAGAAAGGAGCGTGAAATTGAAAGGAAACTGTTAGGTAATCATCAAATAAATTATACAAATAAATTAAGTAGTAATTAAATTAAATCCCATGAATGGAATTCTGAAATTAAAAAAATAATAATAATAATCTTTGAACTAGAAAATGGACCATAATCTTCGGGAAGACAAGACAGCCAATGGTGTTCCCAGAAGGAATCCTGCAGGCTGTTCACCCCAGTGAAGTTCAGGTTCAGATATGTGTGTATAAATAGTATGTATGTATGTATAAATAACAGATAAAACAACACCCTTTCCTGCGCTGCTTGGGAAGCACACAAGACTTCGTCAGGAAACTCCCCTGCTTTGTGGGACTAGTAAGAATTCTGAGGAGGTGTACATGGCGATCCCACCACAGACTCACAGCCGCTGACCAGCACTTCATACCCATGAGACCTTTGTCCTTTCTGTAAAGAAAAATGGCACCAAAGACCAGTGGCAGACCTAGGTGACATTGGAACGGGAACAAGAGCGTTGCACCAGATGCCACAGGAATCCGGTTGCAGAGGCCAGATGGGAGCTGAGTTGTCTCAGCAGATGCTGTGGAGAGAGATGGGGATATGCTGGGAGAGCAGACGGGATGCTGGTCTGCTCAGCAGACACCAGCCTGGACAAATGGAGCTCACAAACCCGGTGCTTCTCTTCCCTCAGCACTGTTCCACCTTTGTGCAAAGCCTCTGAGAGGCCTGTGGTGGAAGAAAAGATGGGTGGGCAGAAAACAAGCAGATATTTGAGTACGGGATCTACTAAGCTTTTCAAAGGCATAGGATCATGAACTAGATATATGACTCAAGGGACACATTGAGAACTCATTACTTCTACAATTAAAAACTAGAATTCTCCCTTGGATGGCATCTACTAGCCTCTTCAGGCAAGGTGTGTTAGGAGTGTGTCACAGTGGTGTTTTTCAAATTGGTAGCTGCTGGCCAAAACATTAAAGGAAAGCAAGCTTGAGCACTGTGAGAGATAAGAAGAGGCACCAGTTGATGTAAAGGGCACCTGGTTTGTAACTTAGGCTTAGGTTAAATGGCGGGGCTTGCCCGGTGACTTTGGGCACACCACTGAAGTGCTCCTGGCCTCTGGATCCTTATTTATAGAGATGGTGGCGATAATGATTCTTACTTCATAGGGCTGCTGTGAGGATAAAATGAGGTCATGTGTGGGACAGTGCCTTGCCAACTCTGAAAACCACCATGATGGGGAGACTTTATCATCATCTGTGAATAACAGGCAGCCCTGTGGTGAGCATTTCTACAGACTCCAAACAGGTGCCGGATCCTACAGTCTTCCACAGATGCCAGAAGTACCTAAAGGTCTGTTTCTGTCTCTTTGAAAAATAATGCTATCAAAATCAATTATTAGATAGATATGTAGAAACATGCTGGATAACTAAAATGAGTTACAAATAAAAATCAAGCTGGGTGGTGGAGGTGCATGCCTTTAATACCAGAGGTAGACAAATCTCTGTGAGTTCAAAGCCAATGTGGTCTGCAGAGTAAGTTCCAGGACCACCAGGGCTACACAGAGAAATCTTGTCTTGAAAAACAAACACATAAATGAATGAATAAAAATTTTAAAAAATAAAAAATTTATACTCCTCTCTCTTTCTCCCCACCTCCCATCTCTGTGTGTCTGTTCATATGAATTTGCGTATGTGTGTTTTTTGTTTGTGTGGGTGTGGGTGTGTGTTTCAGTGTAAGCTCACTCCTGTCTTGTTTGTGCAAGGAAATCTTGTTATTCACTGTTACACACCCCAGGCTAGCTGGCCAGTACGCAAGCCTTCAGGAATGCTGTCTCTATCTCATATCTTATCAAGGCCACTGGTGTTATAGAAAAATGCTATAGCACCCAGCTTTATGTAAGTTCAGGGTATCTAGACTCTGTTCCTCATACTTGTGCAGAAAGCAACTTACCCACAGAGCTATATTCCTAGCCCACTTCTTACTTTTAAATAAGGAAGTTCATCAAAATGATAGAGCAACATCCCTGCAAATCCTCCATGAAGAGATGCCCAGTCTAGAAGTGAGGATTGGGCCCTTACCCTTAGAACAGACTTGAAATATCAGTACTGGTGGTGTTTGTTGATACATCCAATGAAAGAAGCAGTTACAGCAACTTCTTAAAGAGTAGGTGTGAATAGTTTTCACATAATGTACAGGAGTGGTTTGTTTTTTTTTCCCCTTCTGTACTCTCCTAGCATTTTGATAATGCCTAGTATGTCATTTTCTAATTACCTGTTTATCTTTCTACTAACCCCCAACATGACTGCTAAGAACAATAAGGAGAAGCAGGTATTTTCATGTAAATGCAGACTTCCAATTAGTGTTAAAGATGTCCTCAATCATTTAAAATCTTTCCCCACAGTCTGTGTACCAGTTACTCTGTCTTTCTCTAATCCTTTCTTTAAAGGTTGGAGTCCATGCTGACCTCTTAAAGAAACCCCACAGCCTACCTCTGAGCCTGGATGATCCTTGAGTTCACAAAGACGCTTATTCACCTCTACCAGGAGAGCCTCCCTTCAACTCAGAAGATTTGCTTTACACCCAATAATGTGGCTGTCTAAACAGGACCTGAACAATGACCATATCAATGAACAGGCTATCAGATCTCACAGAGTCCCACCCCTGACAACTTCAGGAACTAATGACTGCTAAGAGAGGAAGAATTTGTCATCCCCAGAGATGAGTCCTTTAATTGGTTTTCCAATTCCAAGTGTTATCCCCCAAATTATATACACACAAGCAACATGAAACGTACTCATCAGATTGTATTTATATATTTTTGCATTTATACGTATATGTAATAATAACAAAGAAAAAGAGACCATGAATTTGAGAGTGAATGAGGGGGCACAGACAAAGGATAGGGTGGAGGAAATGGAAAGGAGAAGATTATGTGATTATATTTTAATTCAATATATAGTTAATAAAAAAATAGGAGAAAAGTAGTGAAATTCCTAGCCAGCCGGCTATACACATGGCAAGCATTCAAGGACTACAGAGAGTGGAGCAATTAGAGAATTGTTTTAATCCTCTTCTCCTACTGATTTAGCTCTTGGCAAGTAGCTGGCTCCTAATAAATACTGTGGAGTGAATTGTATTGGTTAATCAGCCCAGAGCTAAATGACTGTTTGCAGAATGAATAGCCTTTAACAGCTTACTTCCTACACCATTATTGTCACCTCGGCACCTCCTCTGACATCTGGACCACATCTCCAACTGCCCCCTGGACATTTCCACTCAGATGTTCTGCAGGCAGACAGAAAGAAGAGGGTGTGCTAGCAAATTAGAAAAGTTGGGAACAGGTCATTGAATAAGGAGTTTTGAGGGGTCTCAGTGGGCTCACAAATTTCAGGTTACCAGGAGTAAGACCACACCCTCTGTCCTCAGAAAATCATGGACACAGCCTGCAGGGTTTCCCTTTTTAAAAAATGTGATGGATGTATAGACAAAAATGCAAACAAGAACATGAACTATGGTTTTTATCTTTTTACAGTTAAGATTCATCGCATTCAGCGTTTTCATGGGCCTCATGAGCTGCAGTTTTATCATTGGATCTTCACAGAAGCTTGCTTGCCTGTTTTAGCCTCTCAGAGAGCTGTGGATGCTCAGTGTGCACTGTGGATGCTCAGTGTGCGCTGTGGATACTCAGTGTGCGCTGTGGATGCTCAGTGTGCACTGTGGATGCTCAGTGTGCACTGTGGATGCTCAGTGTGCGCTGTGGATGCTCAGTGTGCACTGTGGATGCTCAGTGTGCACTGTGGATGCTCAGTGTGCGCTGTGGATGCTCAGCGTGCAGTGTGGATGCTCAGCGTGCACTGTGGATGCTCAGTGTGCACTGTGGTTCTGTTTCCTTTCTCTTGTTCTACCTGTTTTCATCCAGGATTTCCCACAGTGTTAGGACTTTTCTGTGTGCAGATCTTGTCCACTGTGTCCAATTGCCTCATGGTTCATATTTACCACTTTCACCAGTTTTAAAAAAAAATAGAAAAAGCCTACTTAAAAGCTTTCTTCTTGGGCCGGGTGGTGGTGTCGCATGCCTTTAATCCTAGAACATGGGAGGCAGAGGCAGATCTCTGTGAGTTCAAGTACAACCTGGGCTACAGAGTGAGTTCCAAGAAAGGCACAAAACTACACAGAGAAACCCTGTCTCAACTCTCTCCCCCTCCCCCACAAAAAAAAAGCTTTCTTCTTTGCATTTTTTAAAAAGAAGTTGTACCTCAGTGTGTATGTGTGCACATGTATGCATTCTTGTTCATATGTGTAGAGGTGCATGGACGTGAACATGCATGTGTGTGGAGGCCAGAGGCTGATGCCAAACATGTCTTCCTCTATTTCTCTGCACTCTGTTTATCAGGGCAAGGTCTCTAGATGAACCCAAATCTCTTGGATTCAGCTAGTCTACTCAGGCAGCCTGTTGTGGGGATTCTGCCTCCCCGTCACACACTGGGATTGTAGGGAGGACATCATGCTCACTTGGCTAAAGGCTGTTTTTAAAGCCAGTTTAAAGGAAAACAAGAGAGAGTAGGTAATAATTGAAGTCTAGCCTATTAGACAAATATTTAAATTTTGTTTTGACTCATGAAGCATTTCACTACATGAAAAATTAGACACCCATTGATAATCATTGTCTTGTAACAGTTTGGGGAGGGGGCTGGTGCTCTGCCTTTGCTTTTGTTTTTCAAATCTTACAGGATTCTTCTCATCAGTATCTCCTGGGGAGGAGTGCAGTTCCACAAATTTCAAATACATAGCCTTGATAGAAGAGATAAGAGCAAACATCACATGCACCTCTTTGGTTAAACACAGAGTCCAACTCAAGGGCCATCCCAGTATATAGGATTCTATTCAGATGAATTCTTAATTAGTAGTATTTTCTCCAGCCTGTCAGTCACATAAACTCTGTCCTGGTAGGAAATACCAAGTCTTTCAGTCTCCTGGGCAGAAAGAACCGAACCAACCATGCACATGCCTTGTTTAAATTCAGCCCTGTGGGGTTGGAACACCAACTTTGGGGCCCATGCTCAAAGTGCTGGTCAGTATGCAACAGACTCCAAAGCAGGTCTGCCTCCTGAAGCTAAAACAGAAACACCATGGAGTCCAGTCAAATCACAGGAATCTGAGAGAGCTGGGAACAAAATTTGAAAAGGACAAAGTTCACCTGTACAGATCAGGCCAGACAGAGGGAACAGTCTGTTCTCTCCTCCCTTCTCTCCCAGTGATTATATGCATTGTTTATTTAAGTTTACAATATAACAACCAGTAGAGTCCTTAGTGCCTTAAAAATTTTCATATTTAGGGTTAGTGAGATGGATCAGTAGGTAAATGCACTTGCTCTCAAGCCTTGATGACCTGAGTTGGAAACCCAGAGTCCACATGATGGAAGGAGAGAGTAGACTTACTCAAGTTGTCCCTCTGACCTCCTCAAAGAGGCTATTGCATGTGTCTATGAGCATGCATACACACAGATACTCACAATTAATAACTATTATATTATAGATTCTAAAAATAAAAAGATTTTTGTAATCAGTTTCTATGTGTGAGGGTTTCATGCTATGGGATGTTCTGTACGTCAAATGTGTTGCTCTGATTGGTTAAAATAAATAACATCCTGATTGGCCAGTAGCCAGGCAGGAAGGATAGGGTAGGCAGGACAAGGAGGGGGAGAGACACTGCCAGCCACCACCATGACATTCAAGATGTAAGGTACTGGTAAGCCACGAGCCACGTGGCAAGTTATAGGTTAATAGAAATGGGTTAATTTAAGATAGAAGAAGTAGATGACAAGAAACCTGCCATGGCCATACAGTTTATAAGTAATATAATCGTCTGAGTGATTATTTTATACGTGGGTTATGGGACTGTGGGGGCTTGGTGGGACCTGGAGAGAAGATCTCCAACAACAGTTTCAGCCAGATGTATGTGAGGAGGCACAGTAAAGAAATTGTGACATGATTGCTCTGTGGTATGGTTAAGGGGGAGGGAGGTTTTCATTCTGTGCAGAGAGAGAAAACGTCCAGAAGGATCTGGAGGACTCCAGAGTAGAGAGAGAAAGAAATAAAAGGATCACGACCATTAGTCTGGACATGGCCAGAGCTCTCCTTGAGAGAGAGAAGAGACTAGCAGGAGACAGAGAATAGAGCAAGCACAGTGAAATAGAAAAGGTCCTGAGGAGAGTAAATAGCTGGGGGGAAGGAAGGACCAGGGACTAGTGGAGGGACTTTGAAATGTGGAACAAGTACTTGTGAGTAGGGACTGAGGGATCCCAGAGATTAGCATGGACCTTAATATGCTGATAGGTGCCACAGGTATACATTAACTGGAAAGCCATATGTCCCTTTTGCTTGAGGTAAGGGAAATGACTCTGTTGGGCAGATGGGGCCTGGCTTCACAAGTTCATGAGGGATGCTGGCTTTTATCTAACATCCAGAAATCCTCCTGTGGTCCAAGTGGAGCTCATTTTTTTTATATTTGTATTGCTTTTTGGAGTTTGGGGAATTAGCATTTGAAGGATCCAGGAATATAGAAATATAAAATCGTTTTTGTTTTTTGGGGTTTTGTTTGTTTGTTTGTTTGTTTGTTTTTGTTTTTGTTTTTGTTTTTTTGTTGTTGTTTTGTTGTTTTTGTTTTTTTGTTTTTTGAGCTGAGGATCAAACCCAGGGCCTTGCACTTGCTAGGCAAGTGCTTTACCACTGAGCTAAAATAAAAGCTGATAGTCATCAGCTCTAAAGGTTAACTTCTAACAATGGCTCTCTGCTCACAGCCAGCTCTTCTATCAACAGCCAGGGGTTAACTTTTAACCCCCTTACCCCTTATAGCCAACAACTGCCTGGACCAAAGTTAATTTTTAATGTTTCTATGTGGCTTCTAGCATACATTCCACGCCTGATGCTTTCTACATGACTCTTAGCATGTACCCCATGCCTGATGCTTTCCCCCTTATTATAAAAAGGGGGCCAGAACCTGCCTCCATTGCCATATCCTCAAAATCCAACTCTGGCTGTGGTTTCAGCTAGCTGATAAGCTTTTGTGCCCCGCAGTGATATATATTTTTTTCTTTTTTATCTGGAATAAAGTTTGCTTCTGGTTTAATAGACTTTGGTGGTCTGTGTTAGGATCCTGCCCTCACCTCCCACATGCACATCTCATCTTGCATCTTACGTCATCAGCAGGCGTGGGTGACCTGCCTTAAAAAGCCAGATGCGATCTCTCTCCCCCCTCCCCCTCTCTGCTCCCTGCTCTCTGCTCTGCTCTTTGCTCTGCTCCCGCCATCCTTCTTTCTCTCCAGGCCTGGTTCTCCTCCCCTCCTATCCTTTCCTTCTTTCTAATAAAGCTCTTTGTAACTCTGGTAGTCATGGGCCACCCTACCCCCAATCCCCCCACCCCCGGTAATCAGCGCCATTTATCATAACTATCAGTTTGTCCTCCATTATTGTGCGACCCCAGACCCAACACATTTCCTTTGGACCTGACATGCCAGCCTTTTGTTGATGATAAAGGAAGATGATCTCTGACAGCTTTGATGCCCAGGGGTAGGGGGTGGGGAAGTCATTGTTGGAGCCCAGGAAAACTGGAATGCTGGTCACAGGCCAGGAAGAGGGGAGGATTCGGGCAATGGCAAGGGGCATTTGTCAGAAGCATCTGGTTCACTGACCCAGTCTGAAGAAACAGAGCAGCCGTGGTGGCTGCACGAGTTCACATTGGCTTCACACTCACATCAGCAAGTCCAGGGTTCAAGGGCCCTGCAGGACCACCCGGGGCTAGTGTGTTGTTTCCCGTTTTGGAGCAGTTTGGAGGCCACAGTTGATTCCTGGATGGTGTCTACCAGCTGCATGGAAACATGCTAGGAAAGATACAGACTGGGGACAGAAGGTGAAGTTCAGGAGTTTAGGGGAAAATCTTTATCTTGGGTATACAATTGGAACTTCTTGGCCTGTGGTCCTGGTAGTTGTAAATGTATAAAAGAGTCCCAAGACCAGGGAAGGAGAGAGCCCATGCTCAGGGATAGGCAACAGATGGGAAAGTGTACGCTGTTGCTTGACAGGAGTGTACTGATCAGTCAAGGGATCCCAGAGTCCATTTGCTGGGACAGGTGGATCCAAGTCATGACTCCCTGAAGCTTACATGAGTTATTTTTGTTGTTGTCATTTTGTTTTTTGTGGGTTTTTTTTTTTTTTTTTACATTTACAAAAGAAGGTAAACGTTTTAGATATATCAGCTGGACCTCTGTAATCTGCAGGGAAAGCAAGACTAGAGCAATAGCTTATCACAGCTCCATTGATCAATATGTTAAAACTTTTGAAGTCTTAACGACATCTACCATCTTTAAGTCTCATTTTTCACACACCTTAAATCACTTCCTCAGACCTTTGCAGCTTGCATAAACTTTAAGGTTTTTCTTTTATCTGGAAACATCCAATCATTTACCAAAAGATCTAAATGCTTGATTACTGAGAGCAGTCATTGAAAAGTAAGTTCTTTAAAATAAAGAAACAGTGAAGAGAAAATTTTGTTAGTAACCACAGCAGGGTAGCTTGAGTTTGCTTTTACACGGAAACCCATTTTGTGAGTTTATCTTTTTCAGTATGCAGCCCGTCAGCATTTGCCTTCCTCAGTAGGAGACCTAGGAGCTCAAAGAAAAACAAGGCCTGACTTTTGCATATAAAATGGACTGACCAGCAGCTACAGCCTTGGGGGTAGGAGCTAGCTAAGGTCTACTTGCTGCTGCTAAACTGATAAGGCTTATGGCTCACCACCAACACCATCACAGGGATTTGAGAAAGATAAATTTGATCAGGAAGTACAAACCAAATGGTCTCTGTACCAATGAAAATGATGGAGACTTACTACCTGGACAGGCAGCCTGGGATCCTCCATGGTGGTCTCTATGGCTTTCTTGGGGGGAGATGTCATTGGCCTTCAGCAGTCACACAGGGCAGCATTAGCCTTCAGCCAGACCCAGAAGATCCAAGAGATTTTCTTGTGGAGGAGGAGCTTAGGAAAACCAACCAACCTTGTTGAGGCAGAGTTGGCAGACAACTCAACAGTGTCCACAGTCTGGACAGGACCCTGGTGGTCGGTGAGGCATGGGGCACTTCTTTACCCAGCAGTCAATGTTACCACACTTGAAGCAAGCTCCAGGTGGAGTCCATTGCAGACCAGCTTCTCTGGAAACAGCCTCAGCTGTTGCTACCAGAAACTGATATTTTTGTCTATCAGAGGAGCCCATTTTCATTAAACATCTTAAATGCCATATTCAGGAGATCTCTCTGAGAAACTAAAGGGCCGCCATCTAATCTATTAAGTATACTTGATTTTAAACAAGCTTTTCTTATTTTTAGTTACTTGCTTCAGACTTAACTTTGAAAACATATACAGAAGACCCAAATGTGTCCCTGCCAATGAATTACAAGTTTACTTAGCATAACTACAAACTAGTTCTAAGACATCAAAGAATTTGATCATTTATAGTCTGATCATTAACTTGTATGTCATAATTATCTTTAACAGTTTGCAACAAGTTAGTAGCTTTTCTAAGATTTGGATTTTACAGTTTCATCCCTCTTAAGTTTGAGTCTTAAAAATTTGAACTGAAGAAGATTTAATTGAAGATCCTTTAGCATCAAAATAAAACTTTAAACCACAAATCCAGTTCAGAAAGACTGAGGTCCAAATATATATGGATCCTTTCCTAGTGTACCTTCTCAGAATATCACAGTTTTTTGGTATGACTTAGTTTATCTCAAATAAATAAAGCTTAACAAAATTAGCCAAGACAAAGAGGCTAAAAGTTTATTAAGTCAGTTTTTGCTCACCTAAATAGACCCTTGGAACTCATAAACTTTGTCGAACATATATTGTCCCTTATCTAAAAGAAAACATTAGAAGCCCAGTGTTGAACACAGCAAAGACAAAAGTTTTTAAACATGCATCTCAAAGCAGATTTCAGTTAACCCAAGTGGACCTCTAAAACCTTAGTTTATAACCTTAATCATCAAACGCATGTTGTTTTCAGGTCCTATTTTCTATAAACCTTGTTCAAGGTTTTGTCCTTATCTGTCATGTTTTACTCTCAAGACAAAAATCATCAGACAAAAATGCATTCTAATCCAAATTATCTTAGGGCCTGCTGTTTGCCTCCTTAATCTACAAAAGGGAGATAATATGATAAGCAGGATTGGTACAGCTAAGAAATTTTATGGGTGCTTCCTTAACCAGGATGGCAGTGAAGTCACATGACATTTCCTTTTCTTGTTTTTTGAGACAGGGTTTCTCTGTGTAGCCCTGGCTGTGCTGGAACTCACTCTGTAGACCAGGATGGTCTCAAACTCACAGAGATCCACCTGCCTCTGCCTCCCAAGTGCTGGGATTAAAGCTGTGTACCACCATGCCCGGCCTCATGCCCTTTCTTTAACCTTAGTAAAGAGGGTTGCCATCTACATGATTTCTTCCATCCTGATGCCATCAGCCAAGATGGCAGCATGCCATGTGGTTGTTATTTACTCCAAGGTGATTCTAAGGCACACACCCTTTTTAGAAAAAAAAATGCACAAAAAACCCACATTTATTTTCCTAAAAAAGAGTTGAATCCAAGTTATATACAAGCATGCTGTAGATTTTTAACTATCAACACTCTCTCTGTTACAAGTTTTAAGCTAACTGCTTGTTACAGATTTTAGAGATTTTAACCACACCCAGTGAATTTTCAAATCCTGAGATATAAAAAGTTTATACAATGGTCTTACAAATCTGAGATAAAGTTTATACTTTAGCAAACATTTTAGAGCTATAAAAGAAGGGAGTATTTAGAGAGTTAAACAAGACCAAGAAAAGGAATGTGAGATAAGAAGCAGTGATCCCTATTGGGATGGTTTACTTTTTAGCTGTTTTAACACACATAATGCATTTCCCCATGCTGTTCTGCTTTGCCCTCCTTCTCATCAGAGTCAAGTGGCAGGGTTTTTTTTTTTTTTTTTTTTTTTTGGTTTTTTTTTTTTTTAAATAAAGTAGAACACCATGTAACCAATTTTAATTACCCATACACAAAAGACATTTGGATCTTTGTAAAAGTGAATTTAGTGAGGGGGGACACAATGACACACACATTAGAGTGAGCAGAGGGAGGACTAGAGAGAGCAGAGGGAGGACTAGAAGGAAGCGGGCTAGAGCAAACAGAGGGAGGACTAGAGAGAGCAGAGCAAAGAAGGTTTAGACTTAAGAGATGTTGAGAGTGAAGAGCAGAGAAAGTTTAGAGGTAAGAGATTGGGGATCATTTGTGTGGTGGCAGAAGTTGGTAGGATCTGTGGGGGTCTGGAAACCGAGTTTGCAGTAAGACAGTGGGGCTTTGAAGAAATCTCTGAGTCTGATGGGGGAGGGGATTAAGAGCTCCTGGAGGTCAGACTCCAGTAGGCAATGAAGAGGAGTAAACAACCTGATGGAGCAAGCTAGAAGAGAGACGGTGGGGAGGGAGCTAGGAGCAGAGCAAGGGAGAGATGGGAGAGACTTTAGGAGAAGAGGTAGCAGGTGGGAAGGGAGAGCAGGGATGGGAGAAAGATGGTAAGTATCCCGATGATAAGAATTTCAATCCGGAGCAAACCCAAGTAGACCAAGAAAGACTTGTCAGCAAGAAGTGTCCCAAATCAGAAAGGAGAGGCGCCCCTTTCCATGTGATGGGGCAAGAGAAGCGACCTGATACAACAGTGACATTTGTAGCAGGGGTAGGCTCCAGGAGCTGATGAAATGAAGCAGGTAGCTCCAAGGCAACACTTACCTGAGAACCAGGAAAGAGAGGTGGGGAAGACGCAGCTGAAGGGGCAGACTCTAAAATTTGGGGTCAATTGTGGTGGTTGACTGAAGCCTGAGGAAACAAATGGTCCATCCATCAGAAGAGTCAAACCAGCAGTTTGGTTCATTAGGAGAGGGTGGGCCCCTTGGGAAAGGTCTATCTGTGCCCCTCAGTTGCTTGTGTGTTCAAGTATCTATTTTGTAGTTTTTAAATATTTATATTTTATTTTATTTTATTTTATTTTATTTTATTTTATTTTATTTGCATGTATGTTTGCCTGCATGGATGTAAGTGCACCACATGTATGCATTGTCCATGGAGGACAAAGAGGACGTTTGAACTTCTGGAGTTAACAAACAGTTATAATCGGCCATGTTGATGCTGGGAACTGAACCTGGGTCCTCTGAAAGAGCAGCCAGTTCTCTTAACCACTGAGCCATCTCTCCACTCCCACTGTTTTTTTCTTTATGTCAATAAATGAATGTTGTTTTACCTATTTTTGTAGCTGGAAGTTTTCCTGTATCCTACCAGGACCTGAAGCTGCTTGAACCCAATTAAACACAGAGAGACTTTCATTATTTACATTGTATAGTCTATGGCAGGCCTCTTGCTAGCTAGCTCTTGTATCTTAAATTAGCTTATTTTTATAAATCTATACTTTGCCACGTGGCTTGTGGCTTACCAATATCTTTACATCTTGTTTCTCCTGTTGGCAGCTCATATCACCTGCCTTGCCTCTCCTTTCTCTTCCTGTCTATCTGTTTGGATTTCCTGCCTCTAAGCTGCCTTGCCATAGGCCAAACAGCTTTATCAACCAATCAGAGCAACACATATTCTCAGCATACAGAAAGACATCCACAGCATGTTTTTATAGGTATTTTGTCTTTAATTTTTCACTGTAATTTAGAGGTTCGAATCTCTCCACACAAAAATGTATTCCATGTTCAGGTTGTTTTTTTGTTTGTTTGTTTGTTTGTTTGTTTGTTTTAATTGTACTGTTTATATTATAAAGAATGGAGTTAGGAATCTGGAGGCTGCAAATCCCAGACCACAGTGCCTTCAGCTAGCACAGAAAATTGCCAGACAAAGCGCTTACCAAAGGGACTAGTTATTAGTCATCTAGATCTCATGCATAGTATTTGTCAACATTAGTTGAACCATAGCCTATGTTGTGAAGACGGCCACACGTCTTATCTGAACCTTCTGAAGCACTATGAAAAGGGTTCTCTTACTCTGTTTTATAAATGAGGTCCTGCTCACTCAGTTATGGGGCTGAGATTTTTATTTGTTTGTTTTGTTTTATTTGGTTTTTCAAGACAGAGTTTTATGAAGTCCAGGCTACCCTCAACCTCACGATGAAATGATGAAGCCAAGGATAGGCTCAAACTCTTCATCCAAGTGCCTCTGATTCTTGAGTGCTAGGATTACAGGCATGAATCTCTCTGTTTAGTTTAGCACCTGGGACTGTACCAGAGCCCACTTGCACTACTTGTGGTAATGTAAAGGAACCTGGCACAGAAAGGCAGAATTTTATTCCCAGTGAAGTCTCTTCAATGCCAAGGTCAACTTTGATTCATAGCTGCATGAGTGCAACTAATCACTTTCATTACAAAAAGCAATCAAAACTCTTGTACCAAATATAAAATAAATACATGATGAACCATGTATGTGATAATACACTTCCCATTGACAAAACTGACAATTTTGGGTCTTATGGTGACATGGAAGTGTATAATAGAAGTCCCGAAGGTTTTCAGACTATGTGGCATTAATAAAAAAAGTCAATATTAAGCCTCTTTTTGCAGATTCACTCCTGGTTTCTAAAACAAGCTTAATAAAGGACATTATTCCTCGGCACTAGACATCTTCATTGTGTGTATGAATTAGCTGCTGAAGAGAATGAGGATGAAATAAAGCCTGCTTTCACCTCTCTTGTCTGTCTAATAAAACCTATAAGCTTCAATTTTCATGAACTGAGATATCAATACAGCAGCTACAGTACAAAGTTTGAAAAAAAAATGGACAGGTTTCATTTCTAGCAAATAATTTCCCTACTTTCTCTAAAAATAATTTTCTTTTCTTTAGGGATATACAACTTCCTTCCATGGTCTCCTGTCTTCCCTGGTATCCAGAGTGCTGTGGATATCACTCTATACGCTGTGAATGTGTTGTTCTGATTGGTTGATAGATAAAATGCTGATTGGCCAGTAGCCAGGCAGGAAGTACAGGCAGGATAAGATAACAAGGAGAATTGTAGGAAGACTGGAAGGCTGAGTGAGGAGATGCCAGCCCACCGTCCAGGGAGCAACGTTTAATGGCACACAGGTAAAGCCACAGAACACGTGGCAACATATAGATTAACAGAAATGGGCTGGTTTAAATGTAAGAGCTAGTCAGTGGTAGGTCTGAGCTAATGGCCAAGCAATTTTAATTAATATAAGCTTCTGAGTGATTACTTTATAAGCAGCTGCTGGGTCCATGGGGCTGTGCAGCACCAGAGAAAACTTCAACTACACAGAGACACAGCCAAGGCCTGGCCAAGTAGCACCATCCATTTCAATGTTGTCAGAACCAGGTAGAAAGGTGGACATGACCAGAGACAACCAGGCAGAACCAGGGAGAGACAGCTCCAAAGCAACTCCATAAAAATGGGTGTTCATCTATGTAGATGTAACCGTCTTATTAAACAAGAAACACAGAGCCAAATACAGAGGTAAAAGCCCAAGAGGTCAGAGCAGTAGCTAAGAGCTGAGACTAAAACCCTTTCTTACCCTTCGCTGCCACTGTTGTCCTTCCCCTCTGAAAGAGACCTACTTCCTGTGTATCTGTCTTTTTTATTGACTTTCTGTTCTGCCTTCTCATTGGTTGTAAACCCAACCTCATGACCTCCTCATCACTGCCTGTCTATACAGACCTCCAGGTCTTCTATGGTTGGTATGGAGATTAAAGGCATGTGTCCCCATGCTGGCTGTATCCTTGAACTCACAGAGATCTTCCTGTCATGTAATCCGGATTAAGGTGTGGCTCTTGCTATGGCTTGCTATTAGCTCTGACTCCCAGGCATCTTTATTTATTAATATACAAATAAAATCATATTTTAGTACAAATAAAATATCACCATACACCTAGTTACCTCTTTTATTAAAACAAAAACAAAAACAAACAAACAAAAAAAAAGAACATATGCCTTTGCATTGGTCATTTCTTAGAAAGAATCTTAGGACTGGAAACGGTGTTGGAGAGTGCAGGTCTGAGGCATAAGA
Source organism: Onychomys torridus (assembly GCF_903995425.1). Taxonomy (NCBI): domain Eukaryota; kingdom Metazoa; phylum Chordata; class Mammalia; order Rodentia; family Cricetidae; genus Onychomys; species Onychomys torridus. Next base: position 45,684,584 of record NC_050448.1, on the reverse strand, counting down.
AGACAGCCAGAAACATCATTTTAGTGCTTAGCTCCAGACACCGCTGAACTCAGGTACCACTGACTCTCTACCATGTGATGCTTATACATGCACATATATCCAAGTGTGCAGGGACACATGTTTGCTGCACATGCAAGTTCAATTTTTCATCCTGTCTATACTTGTACATATACTTTTAAGCTACATGAATCAAAAATCAAAATGAAAGCATGAACGATATGATATGGCTGGTGGATGAGAAGGTTAAACGTATCTTTCTCCTATCTAGGTTTCTTCGGCTGACTTCTGAGAATTAAACTGTCAAAAATCAGATTCAAAAGAGGAAAACAAGCCTCTAATGGCTGGTCAGATGTGGCCAAGTATAGCATCTTAGCAAAAAGCAATGATTTTGAACAGAGCTGCCAAGAGAGAAGAAAGACATTTTGAACTTGAAGAGACAACAAATTGCAGGAAAGCAAATAGGTAAGGAACTAATGGAAGAGCTAGTTAGCCACGTTTGTTTAAGCAGGCTAGTTCTCAGTGTTGTCTCCACTAATATACCCTTGTGTCCCTTTCCTGGGCTCGCTGTGGTGAGATGGCTTCACAGGAGGGATTTATGTTTTCAAGTAAAGCGGGAAAGACAAAGAGCTCGTGGCGTATCTGAGTTTTCTACACTCCAGAGAATGGTGTATCTTAGAGCTGTACTCTGATCCTCTCCAGAGTAGAGGTGGGGTGGAGAGTGAAGGACTGATGTCTATAATCCACACAAAACCCAAGAAAATAAGCTGCCATCCCTTTGACTGCCTCTCTTCTGTAGGCTTATGCAAATACAATGTGTGTAAGTGACCACAAAGACAGCCTTGCAGGGAGAAGAAATTCCTCATAGACAGACAGAGCAGCACATCCCTACTGGTAAGTGACATTGGAGACAGTGCCTAAGATTGGTGCGACTCTGCTCCCGGTTTCCATGGGTGACCCTGCCCTGCTCTGGACAGTTGGCTGTTTTCGAGACCCTCATTTCTAAAGCATGAAGACACCGTGTATTCTAGTGAATCCCACAGCCTTGCAGTGTGGTGTTGCTGCCTGTTGCCATAGCAGCTTTCAGCAATTGTAGTAGACATCTTCTGCCAGAACCTTCAAGAGGAAGGAGAACCAACTGACCCCACCAGACAAAGCAGAATTCTTGGAATTAGTACAATTCTGCTAATTTCAAATATCTACAAACATGAGGGGTTTTGTTGTTGTTGTTGTTTTGTTTTGTTTTTTGGGTTGTTTGTTTGTTTTTTTTTAGTTTATTTATTTATTTATTTGTTTGTTTGTTTGTTTGTTTATTTGAGACAGGGTTGGTTTCTCTGAGTAGCTTTGCGCCTTTCCTGGAACTCACTCTGTAGACCAGGCTGGCCTCGAACTCACAGAGATCTGCCTGCCTCTGCCTCCCGAGTGCTGGGATTAAAGGTGTGCACCACCACCACCCGGCCATGAGGTGTTTTTTTAATAGTACTTAGAAAAAAATAAAAAGCTAGAGACAGATGGAAGGATAAAAGCCACTGTATTTACAAAATACGTTTACAACAGACTATAGAGGAGCAATTCTTTCTGTGATATCAGTAGAATCTTCTAGAAGAGGATCAAAATAGTATTTGCTTTTAGTCCAATTCATAGAAGACTATAGATTAAATATCCATCTATTTCAAGGGGATGAACATTCGAAATCTTCCCATCGAATACTGTGGTCTTTGTAAACAGTGGGCATAGAGCAAGATGTTGAATCACTCTGGATTCTAGATGAACTTCCCATGTGATGTTGAACACTTGGCTCTTCCTTTCCAGTCCTTTGCAGAGTCTCAAGTGGTCCCCATAGCTCCCATTCCTCCAACTCTGTAAGTTAGCTGTGAAGAAATTGTTCCATGGACCCTACTTTTATTTCCTCTAATCTGTCTCTTATTGGATATTTCTTAATTTGGGGCTTATTTTCCAGGCCATCACTTCAATTTTCAAATGATTTACAATCTTTGGAATTCTCATTTAGGAAGTGGTCAGGTCTATTAATCACCAATTCTGTGTCTTCACTTTATCTCTGCTCCATGTAGCCTTAAAATAGAGCTGGTGAACTTTATATTCATTACACTTATTCTTACCCCAAGTGCATTTCAGTTTTTACTAATGTTTGAACATGTCTAATTAGGAGAATCTGAGAAATAATAGCTAGAGTCTGGGGTGGGTACATGAACATGTGCACACCCATGGAGGTCAGATTAGGACATTAGATAGCCCCCTTTATTACTGTCTGCCTTGCTCTTTTGAGGCAAAAATTCCTCACTGAATCTAGAACTCAAGTTTCTCAGCAAGGCTGGAGGCCAGCAAGGCTCAGAAATCCTCTCAGAAGGATGGCTCAGTGGTTACAAGCACTTTCTAGACCCACGTTGGGCAGTTCATAACCACCTATAACTATAGCACCAGGAGAACTGATATCCTTTCATGGCCCCCAAGAGCACCTGCACCCCCACAGATGCATATACATACATGATTAAAAATAAAAAATGAAATTACTTTTTAAAGAACCAGCAATCCTTCTGTCTCTGCTCAACTGGGGTGCTAAAGTTACAGAAATATGCAGACTGTGTGTGTTCAGTGTTTACCTACTTCCTCTATCCAAACCTGGTCTTCATGTTTGCACAGCAGGAGCGCTGAATGAGTAGATACCTCTCCAGCCCTGCTAGAATCTTTATAGCATGCTACAGATTTGAAAGATCTCTTGAAAAATAGCTTCAAAAATAGTAACATGGCTGTTACTCTTAAGAGGAAGCCAGGCATGGTGGCATGTGCCTTTAATCCCAGCACTTGAGAAGCAGAGGCAGGTGGGTCTCTGTGAGTTCAAGCCAGCCTGGTCTACAAAGTGAGTCTTGGACAGCCAGGACTACACAGAGAAACCCTATCTTGAAAAACAACAACAACAAAAAGCAAACAAAACTATTAAAGAGAGTTGGGATTGGAAAAGCATTTACCCAGTGTAAAGGTACAGGTTCAATCTCTAGCACTATCATCGGGAAATCAACTATTTAGTTGAATAAAAAGATTCTGGAACTTACATGGATCATATTGACATCCAACAGTCTAAAACTAAGATCCAGAAACCTGCTAATCAGCCCAGCAGTATGTGATGCTAATGAACTCTAGCAAAAGAACCAGAGATACACATATTGAAAAATATGTTTAATGACAAATTAAATGGGGCTAGAGAGGTTGTTCAGTGGTTAAAAACACTTACTGCTCTTACAGAAGATCTGGGCTCTGTTCCTAGTACCCACAATTGCCTGTGATTCCAGTTTCTTGAAATCTGATACCCTCTTCTGGTCTCAATGGGCTCCTGCAAAAAAACATGGTACACATAAACTCACATGGGCAAACACATATACACATTAAATAACACAAACAAATTTCTTTTTAAAAGAACAAATAATTCTCTAGTAGTAGAAGAATCAGGCCTACATATTAGTCAAAGTAAAGGTTATATTGTGGTGAAGACTGACCTATGGCCCAGGGCAAGAACTCCATTCTTCGCTCCAGCTATATGGTCATCATATATTTGTGATAGTCAGTTTACATCACAAAATACCTGAGATAATCAACCTAAATGGAAGAAAGATATTTATTCTCTTCATAGTTCCTGATGTTTCAGGCCATGTTCACTTGGCTCCATTGTTTTAGGGCCTATGATGAGGCACAGCATCATGGCATAGAGCATGGGGCAGAGCAGAACTGCTGCTCACTTCACAGAAGCCAGAAAACAGAGGGGGGGCATGTTCCTGATGTAGCACCTCAGTGGTAAACCTCTAGCAATGTACTTTTCCCACGACACCTCACCTCCTGGAGACTCCACCACCAACAGTACCAGAGGCTGGGGACCAAGCCTGCAGCATGTGGGCCTTCGCAGGATACTTCAGAGCTCCTCTGTTACACACTGGTGGGTGGTGTGGATGAGAACAGTAACACATCTGCTCCTTGTCGTCCTACTAGAACCTGGGACGGTGGGCACGTCACTATCTGTAGACTCCAGGGTGATGTAGCGTTGACAGAAGAGCGGTGGGGAATTCCCATCAGCAAAAGGATGTTCTGGGTAGAGGGTTCTGTCTTACTTTCACCACAGGTCTTTGGCCAACACTTGTCTCGGGATCCCATGAGACTGGGAAACAGTAGAAACTGTGACCCTCTCATAAACCCAACAGACGAAAAGTTATGAGTGACTGAGAGGCAGCCGTTTCCACCACAAGGGGACATCTCCAGCTTTCAAAGACCAAGCTTGGGGTACAAAAAGGTTGAGTTCTTTTCACACACCCACCCCAAGGCCAACATCCACATACCCCTCTCTTCACTCTATCCCCCAATTTCAAAGAGATGGTCTTAAAATTTCCCCCATTTTAACAGTTTTGCTTAAGCTCCAATAATCACAAAGGACAAACTACTGGAATCTAAATGTCATTTTATTTGTGAAGCAGATTGCTTAATAGATAAAGAAAAGAAATTAATTTGCAGCTTAATTAATCAGCTGGAGAATGTATTACGTAGTTGCATGCTGCGTGTATCTGTGCACTGTCTTGTCTGAGGATTTCAGTCAACTGTCACATGTGCACCTACTGTGTTCCAGTGGATGCTGAGTACTTTCTGACGTCATCAACAGAAGGCTTTCTGCTAAGCTCGCCCAAGCCCTCTGAGGGAGCAGCTCTCTCTGCTCCTCCTAGTGTTTATTCTTCTTGACATTTTGGTATGTGCCTCACTGGATACCTGATCCTAGATATCCGTAGCCATGAGGGTATCTACATATGCCATAACTCCATATGACTATGGATGGACACACTGCCTTGTGTTTCAAAAGTGTCAGTCAGCATTGTGGTGTCTGCAATTTAGAGACAGCTTTGAGGACATCATCAGAAATAGATTTGCTCAGGAAAAAAAGAAAAAGAAAAAGATGAAGGCGACCTGGTGTGTTTGTGACACTGCCCCCTGGGAGGGCTTCTGGGAGAGATGGTGAAACACAGCTTTGAAGATGAGGCAAGCTGAAAGTGGGTGAAATCTATTTTCATTTGGCGTAAGGTCCAGAGATGGTTATTGTGTGTTCAAATAGGAGCAATCCAGTCTTTGATTCTTCAGATCTACATATTTTGGGGGAAAGATAAAAAACGTTATTCATTTTCCCAATAGTTCCTGCAAGTACTAGAGTTCTTAATATATCTGGTCACAGCTATTGTCCCTTTCCTGTGAGTTCAGACACAATGCTCTTCGTCGGAGGAGCTTTGCTGCTCAGTCTGAGCTTGTTTCTGAGCCTTTGCCCCCATGTTTTCAATTATTTCCTCTAACGGCCTTTGATGGGAATGATGACATAAGCCTTACCCTTACAGCCAGTAGCACAGACATTGCCAACACAATTGTATACCAGGTAAACAATTCTACCTATAAACTCTGTCACTGTTATCTGGGGAGTCACCCCTAGGTGTAAAATCTTAGCTGTTTTCCATTGTATTTCCTTTGGTCATATTATGCCTCGTTATCAACACAAGTGTCTATCACTTGAGTGCTGGTGCATTTTCATGCCATAGTTAAGCCTGATGACTGTACTGTCCTTAAGCCCAGGACAGAGAAGAAAGCTTCAGCTGTAACAGGGTCAGTATTCTCCCCATGTGTCCCCTTCTCATTAAGTTCAGACATGCACACCCTCCTGTCTGTCCACATGACTCTGAAGTGAGGCTCTGGTGAATTTAGACTAAGAAGCACGAAACACATGCTGTGAGGCCTATTACCTTGGAAACCATTTGTCTTATTTCCTTTCTAATAAGCTTGGTGACTGCTTTTCATTGTATTAGAGACTAGTGCTAAAGTGAAAATGAAGAAAAAATAAACCAAAGCATTTGTATTGATTTCTTCTGATCTGGGTCCTCAATCAAACTGTGGGTCCAACACTTGCCTTTTCAATATGCCTTTCAGCTACTGTTCATCTCCTCTATTCCTGTTCATGAATCCAGACTCCGCACTTCCCTCTACCATTAAAAGCCTATTTCCTACTCTGTGTATTTCTGTAAACTGAAAAGTCAGCAAAATCTTTCCCCGTATTTTCATTTACTCTTCAATTAAATTTAGACATGAAATAAACCCTATTATGACTTTGACCCGAAAATACCACAGGACCTAGAAATAAATTTTTAAGTTTCATTTGCTCAGATGTCTATATTGGTTCCAACTAAAACAACTAAATTTAATTTTTACAGAGGAAAACAACATATTTTCACCAATTTTGATTCTTAAATTCTCCAGAAGTTTTAAATCGATTTTTAAGGGAGAGAAACACCAAATACATCAGCAACAAACAAGCGCCTTGTTGAATCACAAATAGCGTCCACATACTTGCATCTTGAGTGTGGAGAAGGGGAACTTTGAAGGAAATCATAGAACTTTAGAACTGAACAAGACCCCAGAACCACTCAGAGCAGCTTCATCAGACACGTGAGGAAACTGGGGTTCCTAAGAAATGGAGGTCTTCAACAACAGGAAAAAAACCAAGGAAGCAGATGGTGAAAGTGATCCCCCACCTTAGTCACTTTGTCAGCGTCTCCTTTTCATTATCACCGTCAGTGGTGGTGGCTGGTGGGGACTAGAAGAAACTGCATTCTGAAGTCAAAAGCCCAAAGCATGGTATGGTGGTTAAATAACATCCGGGTCACACAGTGGCGGGAGCTGATCTCATTCTAGCCTTGCCTCTCATCAGTCAGCTCTCTGGTGCCCTAACCAGAACCAGCCAGAACTCCCCTTCCTCCTTCCTTTGAAATCAGCTGAACGAGTGTGACCCCAGTCTTTATTTCTTTTCACGGGCTGTCGAGACGGCTCAGCAGAACAAGTGGTTGTCACACAAAGTTAGTGACCTGAGTTCCCTAGAACTCACAGCGGGAGGAGAGAGCCGACTTCTCAAAGTTGTCCCCTGACCTCCACGCAAGGCTGTGACACTTGTGTGCCACCCACACACCCCAATACTAATTAATTAATTCAAAGTCAATTGAAGAACTGTTTCACATCAGTACTAAGATGCTGTTCGCCTTTTGTACTCACAGTCTCACAAGCATGTAGTCGTCTTCTCCATATGAGCGATCCCGGCATACTTCATTCTGAAGCCAGTCAGTCTGAGAATCAGCCCTGATGTAACAAGATATTTTTTTAAATTTGCATTTTGTGTGTGTGTGTGTGTGTGTGTGTGTGTGTGTGTGTGTGTGTATACAAAAAAAAAAAAAAAAAAACAATGTGACTCTCCTAATTTCTTATTTTAAATATATAATTGTCTTTGTCTGCCAGAGTTGCTAAAAAGGAAGGAAGGAAGGAACACTAGAGACAAAGAAATTCATTTCACTCAGGTCCAGAGGCTAGGCAGTGCAAGGTCAGAGGTCGAGCAGGCTTAGTTTCTGGCTAGTGTTGCTCTCTCTGCCTCCAAGATAGCACCTATTGCTGCATCCTCAGGAGGTAAAGAGTAGGAAGGGAAATGGGCCTGGCTGTTTCCCCCATTCCTTGAAAAAGGCACTGATCTTAGCCATAACCAGAATGTTCATGATCTGGTCACCTCCTAAAGCAGTGTTATCAACCTGTGGGTCATGATCCCTTTGGGGTCAAACAACCCTTTTACATAGGTCACCTAAGACCATCACAAAAACACAGATATTTACAGGACAATTTATAACAGTAGCAAAATTATAGTTATAACATAGCAACAAAAATCATTTTATGGCTGGAGATCACCACAACATGAGGAGCTATATTAAGGGGTCTCAGCATTAGGAAGGTTGAGAACCATTCCTAAAGGATCCACCTCTTGATGATTTAAGTTTCAACCTGAGTTGGGGAGGGACATGAACATTCAAACTGTAACAGCGATTACTTTTCGTTAAAACTATCTTTTCTGTGTTTAGAAGCAATAAATGCTCTTTTTTCATGATGTGTATAGGTGTTGCTCTTGCACCACATACGTGCCTGACTCCTGGGAGGTCAGCAACCAGAGCTGGCGTCAGATCCCCTGGATCTGGAGTTATGATTGATCCTGGGAATAGAACGGGTCCTCTGGAAGTGCAACCACTGCTCTCGATGACAAGCCACCCACCCCCAGCCCCATGAGTATTCTTTCAAATGAAATAAGTGTTTTAATTTTTTACATGGCAAAAAATGAATAGATCCAGAAACCATAAGCTATAGGTGTTTGGAATCTTTTTTTTCTATTTTATTTTAATTTTTTTTACTGAAAACAACAGATTTTTTTTCATACAATACATTCTGAATACAGTTTCCCCTTCCCCAAATCCTCCCAGATCTTCCCCACCTCCCCTCCCACCCAAATCTACCCCAATTCTTTCTTTCTTTCTTTCTTTCTTTCTTTCTTTCTTTCTTTCTTTCTTCCTTCCTTCCTTCCTTCCTTCCTTCCTTCCTTCCTTCCTTCCTTCCTTCCTCTCTTTCTCTAATATTTCTCAACTGGATCCCTACAGAAAACGGTTACCAGCCCTGCTCTAGAGTTCACACTGCTAACTTCAGCTCTGTTGTAACACGCTGCTTCTCTCCCTTCAACACTGGCCAGGACCAATGGGACACCCAGAGTTCAATACTCTTAGTGACAAGGGACACTGAAGGCCTAATGAGCATGAGAATCAAATCCAGGCTGTAACTAGAGCTGCTATTTCTCCATACGTATACAACAGGGCGGAAAAAACACTTTAAAGGAAGTCCTTATACTATCCAGCTGGATAGTTTGTAGGATGGTAATATCCTCAGAAGGAAGAAAAAAACCTACAGGATGGGGTGGGATGCAGCAGGAGAAATAGCTCATGATCAGAGCACTGAATGCTCTTCCAAAGGAGCTGGACTTAGTTATTAGCACACACACAGTGGCTCACAACCATCTGTAACTCCAGTCTCAGAGAATTCAAGGCCTTCTCTGGCCTCCACAAGCTCCGGGCATTCATGTGATACACAGACATGCATGCAGGCAAAACGCCAAAACACATAAAATAAAAATAATTTTTTTAAATTCCTCATTTTCTTCTTGGACACTGGGATTCTTGCCACTGTCATTACTATGGGGTAACAACAGAATTGTATGAAAGTGTGCAGCAAATTAAGTATCTTGAGACAGTCAAAGCAACAGTCAATTTGTCCCCTCACACCTTGCCCTATCCATATTTTATATCTGCTTCCTCGACTGCAACACCTCCATCTGTAGGAGACATATGACTATAGACAAGAGCTCTCTCCATCCGCCTAAGTGCTGGGCCCTGTTTTTGTCAAGAATTGATGTACTGATACAGGCCAAACAAAGCAGTCCAGAAGTTCACCTGGAGACTCTTCTTGCAACTCAGAAAGAGGTCAAACAATTCTTACATGTATTTGATTGGGTTTCTTTTATCCTTTTGACCCTGTGGAGGACAGTTTTAGCATTCATTTAGTACTTTGGGAATTGGGTACCAATTTTGTAATCACTCTTATTTTTCTAATAACTTTCATAATGCACCAAATTCACTCAAATTGTAGGAAGGTATCTGCAGGAGGCTAATAATAACCAAGGCCTAGTGTTTACCATATGCCAAGCCACGTTACATTCTTCGGCACATGGGATCTAATTACTCCCAGGAGTCCTGGAAGGTGGCTATGTCTACTGTTCCCCTTTCCAGACAAACAGAAGCTACACCATGCTCAGGTTTATCCAGATGGCTAGTGATGGAGCCAAGAGGATTCTCTCCAGTCCAGAGACAGAGTAAGCGCTCACAATGGTTAGTACTTCTCTAGCATGTCCTCAAAGGGGAACCTTTGCAAAGGAGACAATGAGATGGCATCAGGTGTGAAGTGCAACCCTGCTGAGTGATGGTCCTGATTCCTGGAAACTTTGCAAAAGTCACCACTGGTAAGACTGATGACATTTTCTCCTGAGTGGATTTCTGTGTTTCTGCCTATCTCTCACTGGTACCGCTATATATTTCTTGATTAGGACAGCACCAGACACTGTAATATCACTTTAAGTTCCACTCGGTGTTCCCTCCTTGGCCTTAATTCAATGGAAGAATGATTTACTTGCGCATGGAGCGTGTGCTCCTGTATATCAATGCCACCCTTACCCGCTCCCAGAAAGATTTAGTAGACGCTATATATTAGAATAGCAATTATCACATAATGTCAGAACATTAAGCATTTTACATTTCCCAAATGATACATGAATAATTTGAGCCCTCTGTGTACACAGCCCTAATAAATCAAACATTTAATTTTCAAACACTTTTGAAAGCTATAAACGTATCTCTTAACTTTAAAATGGTCCACAGACTTTGCCTTGCAGCCTGATTTATCTCTCCACGGGCACGTGATTAATTCCCAGTCCACAAACGCATGTGCAAATACCTTAAATTTTTAATAATTTAGATTTACTTTAAATCATTCTCTAATATCAGAAAATACCAAACACTATTGAAGCACTCAAATATTTATGATCACAACAAAATGAATCTGCTTCCCAGGCCAAAAGGAACTGGGACAACTGTGTTGTTGACTGGATGAAATTTGATAGTAGCAACTGACAACGAGTTTCATTTCACTGACACAGTTGGAGTGTATGATCTCAAACTGGAAGGAAAGGATGACTGAGTTTCGTTGTTTGATGCTGCCCTTGTTTGCTTTTCTGTTGTGGTGACAAAACACTGACCAACCTGCAGAGGAAAGGGTTTAATCTTTCAGGTTCCATCATCAAGGGAAGTCAGGGCAGCAGTTCAAAGCAGGCACTGGAGCAGAGACCATAGAGAAATGCTGCTCACTGGCTTTCTTCTTCTAGCTTGTTCAGTTTTCTTATACAGCCCAGACCCATCTGCCTAGGGATGGCACCGCCCACAGTGTGCTAGGCCCTCCTACATTGATCAGTAATGACGAAAACATCTCACCGACATGGTCAGAAGCCTATATGATGTAGGTAATTCCTCTCTTCAGTTTCCCTTTCTTTGGGTGTCAAGCTGACAACCAAGACACTATGGAAAGCTACATAGGCTAAAAGTTTTGTTTCCCTTTTTTGTCCTTAAGAGAATGTCTGTCGATGACCTTGATCTGAACATTGACACCATCTCCAAATGACACAGGAGTCCAGGTAGGAATCATTACCAACAAAGCAATAAGAAAGTTTTCTTCCAATGACTTCTACCTTGTGATCGCATGTCATAGATTAATCAACACATTATTTTGACCGAAGAATGTGAAGGAGAGCATAGAAATCCCCATGTTCCAAATAGTGACACTTGGATACAGATAATATTTTCAGCAAACTTACTCCCAGGTGGATAAATCACAGCCAAGAATCCGGTGCAGACACAACAACACTTTTTCAGTTTTAATTTTGTTGTTGGAAACAAGGTCTTGCCCTGAGGTCCAGCAGCCTTGAACCTGTGGTCCTCAGCCTGAGCTGAGCACGCATCTGTGAGTATGTGAGTCCCTGGAGTAAACTGGGAAGCCCAGGCTTTGAAACTCTGTTAGATGAAAGTTTGAGGTACTTGGGGAAAAATGAAAACTAGATCTATAGTCGCATAGTAATTGATTATCCACTGTAGAATAGTGAATCAGAAACAGTCCCAGGTAGCATTTCAATAAGAGTTTAAGTACGAAGGTTATAATATTATCTGTAAACCTTTACATTCAAAGAAGGATGACATCACAAATATCAAAGCAAATTTATCTCACATCTACTTTAATTGTCCAAATTTAAATAATATATAAATTAAATAGTATCAGATTTCACAACATAAATAATAAGTTTTCCCCACATGAGGTGATTTCAGAACTAGTCTGAACAGCACAACACTTGCTTCCAGAAGCTCACACAGGCTCTCAGTCAGAGTTGCCTGACCTCAAAGTCAGAAATGCTTCCAATAATGTTTAAAAGACTTTATCCGGCACAGAATATCACTTCCTAACTTAACAAATGGGGTTACCTAGAGTTACCTGCAGTAACCAATGACAACTTCAAAAGAAGGTGCCTCCACCCCTATGAGCCACATCCTATGCCTGACCATTCTGGTGAGCCCACAGCTGCTCACTCTCACTATCTACTCCACCAAAACACATGGTAAGCATTTGTTACATGCCAACTATGACACGGGAGCACTAAGCGTAAGACACCATGCAGAATTTCACACACACAAAAAAAATGACAACCAAAAGACACAATCTCCCATCTGAAGAATCTTAAAATATAAACTGGAAAAACAAGAACAAAAAGGCAAAATTGTAATAAACTGTAAATAACAGCTGAGGCCAGCCATCGAACAAGTCTCAAAGCAGTACACAATATCAACTACACGGGATGGACGGTGGAACAGGCAGGAAAACAAAGACCATACTAATCATTCCAACAGAATTTAATGTGAGGCATTAGTGTTGGAGAGGGATGAAAACACAAAAAGGGATGCTGGTGTAACACAGAGATGGGGCATCAGGAAACAGCTAAGGGAATAATACATCTACCTAATTAATATATACCTAAGGAAATAACAATTCACCTGGAAACAATATATACCTAAGGAAATAACAATTCACCTGGAAACATATATACCTAAGGAAATAACAACGACTTAAATAGACGGAAGAGCATCAAGGAAGGCGGCTATGAGTTTTGAAAGGGATGGAAAAGACAAGAAGAGGAAAGGAAAAACAAAGTCTATTTGAGTAATAAAAATGAGCCATTGAAGCAAAAGTTAATATTTATATGTGGTATAATAGATATTTATGCTTTCCCTAAAATATCAACTATGAATTCATCCTTGGGTGTCAACAAACCAACTTATTATGAGATTGTTGGACTCTGTAAAATATAAGAGATAAAGTATAGTGGGTAGCTGTTCCAGCTTTGACCTGGAAGAACTACCCCCATTGAGGCTTCGGTAACTGTCAAACCTACAAGGTGGAGCGGAGAGAGGACCCTGAAGACCCAAGATCCAGATGTGCCAGCTCTCCTGGTTCCTGGATCCTGGATGCTGGAGGTAGACTGAGCAGAGTTCTCCAGAGAACACCGCTGACTGTGCTTCACCTTTCCCAGACCCTACAACCTATCCCTTCACTCGTAAGTTACCCCACAAAATAAACTTCCCTTTTAACTACATTGAGTTGCCTTAATCTTTCAACCAAATAATAAGGGGCCAACAAGATGGCTAAATGGGGAGGGGGTGGCTGGAGAGATGGCTCAAAGGTTAAGAGCACTGGCTTCTCTTCCAGAGGTCCTGAGTTCAATTCCTAGCAACCACATGGTGGCTCACAATCATCTATAATGAGATCTATGCCCTCTTCTGGTGTGCAGGCATACATACAGGCAGAACACCGTATACATAATAAATAAATAAATCTTTTTAAAAAAATGACTAAATGGGTGAAGGTACTTTCTGCCTAGCCTGGCAACCTTAGTTCAATCCCCAGAACCACAAGGTAGAAAGAAAGAGAAAATCATGCTTACACAAGGTGTCCTTTGACTTCCATATGAATGTTGACACACATATGCATGTGCACACACACACAAACTCATGCACAATAAATAAGTGTAAAATATAGAGATAAGGAAGTGTAAGGTGTTTATATTCTCAGCAGAAAACATATGCCTAGATGAGAATAAACACACTGCTTGAAACAGCACAGTCTCAAAAAGTTACATTTTCCAAAGATGGCTATCATAATATTTCCCACCTCCAGGCTATTGTGCAGTATGACACACAGTCATCAAGAGCTGGAAGTTTTCTTGGACCTGGTGACAGCTTTGACCAATGAAACTATTCAAAAGTCAGGCTGTTTCAGGCAGTCCTTAGCTGGGCTGTGAGCTTCGCCTTCTTGCATTTGAGGAGCCAGTTACCATGTAAGGACAATGGCCCCAAGAAAACCACCCTACACAAAGCCCAAGTGGAGCTGGAATGGCCCTGAAGGATGAGGAAGCTAGGATTAAACAAAAGAATCTAAGAAGTACCAAGCTATCAGGCATTAGCATCCTGGAATCAAGCATTTCCTCAGCCAGGCCCCAGCTATGCCTCATTGTTCAGAAATGAGTCCAATTTGAAACTGCCCTGACCTACCAAGTCATGAATGAAACAAAATGCACATTTTAAGATCCCAAATGCAGCCAACGTTGCAAACGTTTAATCCCAGCACTTGAGAGGCAGAGGCAAGTGGATCTCTGTAAGTTCCAGGCCAGCCTAGTCTACACAGTGAGTTCCAGGACAGGCTCCAAAGCTACACACAGAAACCCTTTCTTGAAAAAGAAGAAGGAGGAAGAGGGGGAGGAGGAGAAGAAGAAAAAACAAAAACAAAAAACCAAATGCTAAGCTTATCTCATTCACAGAAATAAGAAGCCTGACAATGACTGAGTGATACATGATGAACATAGTGATTATTTTGTAAATTGCTGAATATAAGCATTTTTATTTGCAACAGGGAAAATACTAAATTCTCCCATTTGAAAAGAAGTCTTTGTCTAAAATAGTCAGCACATGCAGGGCTGTACTAGCTGACCACGATGTACTGGCTGACAAGATATATTCTGTTGAAGGCTGAAGTGACATGATCTCAGGTTCAAAGTGACAGGAGAAGGCTTCTTTCTGTTGGAAAAGACGCTCATGGGGGAATAGCGTGGTTTCCCTTCCTACCTCTTTGATCAGCATGCACTGGAAACAGCATAGAAGCAGAGGAGAATGTAACAGGGATTTCCCGATCACAGCCCCACAAAGGCCACGCTTCAGTTTGCCTCAGTTTAAACAAAGTGAGCAGGGCGTTTGTACCATTTGCAGCTATCACAGAGAGAAATTATGCCTGAGGCATCCCCTTGAAAGGACTTTGACAGCAAGCTGGCCTGCAGTCCTGGAATAGGCAACAAGCCCCAGAGGATGTGGATGCCAAGAAAAAGTTCGGCTGGAACTGCAGGAAATCTCTTCAGTCCTCAGAGGATCACAGTTACATTGATGGGAACTTGGTGATGATTAAACATTAGTCTGTTGCCTTTTTATCTGTGTGTTCTTAAATCTGGTGTACATTGCAGCTCATTAGGAAGTACTGTGCATCATGCTTAAGTCCACCTTTCTTGAATCAAATGAGTTCAACTTGAATCCAGGTCTGCCGTGTGCCAACTTGAGACTCTGGGCACATTGCCTGTTAGAGCCCAAATGGCCAACATGGCAGCCATAACCATATGTGGCTGTTGAGCAGTGTGAATGCAAACCATTCTGAATGCAGAGGCCCAGGGATTATGGGAAACACACACACACACACACACACACACACACACACACACACACACACACACACGGTGCCCAAGAGTGAGCATTACAAATTTTGTTAATATTTCTGCATTGATTACCTGTTAAAGTGACATTTCAGATAGCTTAAGTAAAATATCCAATAAATTAACTTTGCCTTCCCTTCACTTTTTTAAAATATGGATGCCAGTGCTGAGGAAGCAGCTCAGTGGTTAACAGCACTTGCTCTTACAGAGGACTTGGATTCAGTCCTCAGTAACTATGTGGTAGTTCCCAACTCTCTGTGCCTCCAACTCCAGGGATTCCATCACCCTCATCTGGACTCTTCAGCCACTGGGAATACATGCGGTACACATAAAATAAAAAATAAGCAAATAAAAATAAAATATGAAGACCATAAATTTCAACCCATATCTGTCTGTCAGTACCTAGAACAGCGCCTGGCGTTCAGGGAACACTTCTTCTCTCCCTCCCTCTCCCCACTCTCTGTTTTCTTCTCCTTGCTCCGTTCCTCCTTCTCCTCATCTAGTCATCCATTTATCCAGCAAACATTAATTATGCCTGGCACCCTTCCAGGTGTTTGGGTAACAGCACTGAGGAAAGACAAGAAACAAAACAAGATAGGCCCTCTCTTAACGGTAATAAGAATTGTTTATTTACACTCAGTCATTACTCATGTGTACCAGTGCGCCTGTTCAATAATTCTGACAGATTCTACTGTCTTCCATTCTTGGGTAACATTTCAGGGAAATGTCTGCTGCTGTCCCTGGCTGTTAGCCTTGCCTGTGGAGAGCCCAGCTGTCAGAAGGTCACTGGAAGGTGTGTCTTCCTGGGAACCGCAGGAGGCCGGACTGCAGTAAAGGTGGAAGGCACCAAACTTGTAAACCCACAATGCAAAATGGGGGAAGAGTTCAGAAATGAGAGGTCAAAGGTAGCTGACTGGTGGGGAAAGGAGTCAAGACGCAGAGCTGTGGCCCGCAAGATGCCCAGGGGTGAGACAGAAGGAAGGGGATCAGCTCTCAGCCCTTACGATTTATAGTAGAACAGCATGCAGGAGGGGTTCGGTCTTCCATGTTCATGTCTTTTTCTTACAAGCATGTGTATCTGATGTTGGGGATCTCCAGCTAGGCCCCCATTCTACCCTCTGGTCTCACTGTTCCCATTCCAAACCCTGCCCCTGAGAAAGCCCGCCAAAAGCCAGCCCCTCCCTGGGGCTGCTCAAGATCGTGCCCACAGACTATGTAAGACTCAGTAGCCATTACTGAGTGACTCTTCCCCTACCTTTGCGAGGATCACCCAGGATTGCTTTGCTCTGTTCATTAAACCTGGATGTATTAATTCGGTTTGATTTGGCTTATTCCATTGGTGGTAGAGGAACCCAGGAACTGGGGATTCAAAACTTATCATCTGGAGAATCCATTTTTCATTTTCCATCCTGGGAAAACAGTGCCCAGCTCCCACTAGGAAGACAGTGCCCAGCATGGCAGAGAAGACAAATACCCAAGCCTTACACAGTTCATGCCAGCAACCTGATGACTAACTTTGAACCTCTCTAATTTGCTTCTTCACGTTTCTCTCTGTTCCACTCACCCCGGTCTTTTTGGGCACCTTCCACATTGTTACCCACACTGTGGCCAATGGAACAGACTCACACCTCCCCCTCCACAGGCAACCTCCAACTCACTTTCTGCTGCTCTCAGAATAAAGACCAAGCTCCTCCGTGAGCTGTAAAGGTCTTGCACACACCTAACATAAAAGCCATCCGCACGGTGGTAACGGGCTGGACAATGGCTACTCCCTCATGTCTTCTATCACTCGGCAATTCCTACTTACTGGTGGGATTGGCTGAGCATTTCATTCCTCTTTGTATGTGGTGACCACAGAGAGCAGAAACCTTGTACTCTATTCACTATGACATCACATCAATTAGCACAGGGTCTGACACTCGTGGTAGGTATTTGTTAAGTATTTTTCATCATTTATCCACAAACATATTGTGTGAAATTCATAAATACATGCAATGTAAATATTGCTTCCAATAGGGCATAGTACATAGTAAGTACTGTGTGCTTTTTTAATTAGATGAGTTGGCCTTGGGCTTTACTCCACCCAATGGTCTTTCATCATTCTTCTTGTCCTGTAAAAACTCTGAGGTTTGTACACTTGGTCCTTGTATTAGCCAGGGTTCTTTAGAGGAACAGAACTAATAGAATGAATATATATGTATTAGGTGTATAATTGGTGATGACACAATTTATTTATTGGAAAAGATTTACTAGAGTGGCTTACAGGCTGTGGTCCAGCTAATCCAACAATAACTGTCTGCAGTGTCAACAAAGGAAGGTCCAAGAATCCAGTCATTGTTTAGTCTACAAAGCAGACATCTCAGCTGGTCTTCAGTAAATGCTGGAATGCTAAAGATGTAGGCTCTAAAGCCATTGAAATATTATGTTTTTGCTATCAGGAGCAAAAGTAAGCAGATACTGAGAAGAAGCAAACTTCCTTCTTCCGTGGCATTTATAATGGTTAGCCACCAGAAGATGTGGCTCAGGTTAAAGGTGGGTCTTCCCACCTCAAAGATCCATCCAGATTAGAAATGGTTCTTCCACTTCAAATGACTTAACTAGGAAAAACCCTCATAGGTGTGCCCAGCCATTTGGGTTTTAGTTAATTTCAGATGTAGTCAAGTTGACAACCAAGAAGAGACATCACAAGTCCACCCCTTATCAACTTGGCACACAGTCATATCTCCTTATGTCATGTTTAATTTCCAAATAAAAACAATACCAAGGTCATCACCATACCTAATACATCTATCTGTGGTGGGTCTGAATAGGTATGAGCCCCATAAGCTTATGTGTTTGAATGCTTGGCCCATAGGAAGTGGCACTATTAGGAAGTGTGGTCTTGTTGGAGGAAGAGTGTCACTGTGGAGGTGGGCTTTGAGGTCTCATAAATGCTCAAGCCATGCCCAGTTAATAATTTTCCTTTTGTTGCCTGAAGATCAAGATGTAGAATTCTCATCTTCTCATGTCTGCCTGCACGCTACAATGCTTCCCACCATGGTGATAATGAATTAAACATCTGAAACTGTAAGCCAGCCTCAATTAAATGTTTTCCTTTATAACAGCTGCCATGGTCATGATGTTTCTTCATAGCATTAGAAATCTAACTAAGACACTATCCCTCCTACAACTCTAAGTGAATTACAAATTTAGAATAGATAGCAATGAACATTGAGGGATGTTCTTTTAGTATCTCAAACTTAGATATAATAACCACTGCTATTCTCTAAAATTGATGTTATATTACATGAAAAAGAAATCAATGTACAAATACATTCTTACCAAAATATGACAGGAATACACATGTCAATTATAATCTTCATTTCTGCAACTAGTCACATGGCCATGGCTCATCTTTATAACTACCTTCTTTTGCTATCTATTATGTATTTCTTCTACTCTCAGCAAGCACCTCAGCAGGCATTGGGTCTTTTCCTGGAGGAGGACCCATACCTTCCTTCCTGAAAGGTCTGTGCCCTTTGTCATCCTACCTGGATTAGGTTGTTGTAGTTTCCCATTGACTTTAATCACAGGGCACAGTAGCACCAAGAGATACCTTAAGGATCTCCTGCACTCCAGACATGATCCTTCTTACCTCCATTGTGGAGGAGCAATCCAATGTCCCCTTGGTAATCTGGATTCAATCACTGCTCCTAACTCTGTTATTCCTTTCTTAGCCTGTTAGCTTAAGGGCATCAGAAACACCTCAAGTAACATCATGTCTGCTAGATCATATGGTCCAAGTGGTAGGGCATTCGGAAAAGCAGCCTGGACCTGTTGGAAAGCCTTCTCCTATTCCACACAAGCCTTACTCAAAGCTAACAGCTTTCAGAGTCACTGGTATATAGGCTGGAATAACACCCCCAAGTCAGGAATGTGCTGTCTCCAGAATCCAAACAGACAACTAGCCATTGTATTTCTGCCTTGGTGGTAAGAGGAGCTAAATGCAATAACTTATCCTTCACCTTAGGCAGAATATCTCTGCATGCCCCACACCACCGATACTTAATAATTTCACTGAGATAGAAGGCTCTTGAATTTTCATTGGATTTTCCCATCTTCTGATGTACATATGTGTTATATATATATATGATGTATATATCATGTACAACAAGACCAAAGTGGTTGCTACCTCCTGCTCATTTGGTCTGATCAGCATAATATTACCAATATAGTGAACCAATGTGATACTTTGAGGAAGAGACAGTCTACCAAGATCCCTTAGAACTAAGTTATGACAAAGGGCTGGAAAGTTAATATATCCTTGAGGTAAAACTGTAAAAGCTGACCTTGCCAACTGAAAGTAAATTGTCTCTGGTGGTCCTTATGGACAGGTATCAAGGACAGGGCATTTGCTAGATCAAGAGCCATATACCATGTACCAGGAGAAGTGTTTATCTGTTCAAGCAAAGACACCACATCTTGTACAGCAGCTGCACTTGGAGTCACTTGAGTTTTTGATAGTCAGATGTCATCCTCCACAATCCATCTGCCTTCTGCACCAGCCAGATAGGAGAGCAAAAGGGTGCTATGGTGGGAACCACCAGCCCTGCATCTTTCAAGTCCTCAATGGTGGCACTAACTCCTACAATTCCTCCAGAGATGTAATACCATTTTTTAACTGGCTTCCATTGCCTTTTCAACCATACTTAGCCCTTACTCCACAGTCCAGGGAATTCTGCCAACTTCTGCTGTGGATATCACTCTGTATAAATAAAGTTCTGATTGGCCAGTGGCCAGGCAGGAAGTATAGGCAGGACAAGAGAGAAGAGAATTCTGGGAAGTAGAAGGCTGGAGAGAGACACCGCCAGCCACCGCCATGAGAAGCAACATGTAAAGACACTGGTAAGCCACAAGCCATGTGGCAAAGTATAGACTAACAGAAATGTGTTAATTTAAGATAGAAGAAGTAGATAACAAGAAGCCTGCCACAGCCATACAGTTTGTAAGCAATATAAGTTTCTGTGTGCTTTCTTGATTGGGTCTGAGCATCTATGGGTCTGGTGGGTGAGAGAGATTTGTCCTGACTCTGGGCCAGGCAGGAAAACTCTAACTACAAATGGCGTCCAACGTGTTGGCAAGAGTTTCCACCTAAAACCTGAGAAAAAAGGTTCTAAAACGGAGCTTAAAACAGCTTCCTAACTGTCTCTCTCAAGTTAGCAGCAGCCTGTGGGTTTGAGCTACTATGGTGGGTTCCTGGCGTGTGCGTCTGACCTGCAGTGTGGCAGGAATGAGGAGTCTACAAGCGACACTTTACTCTGCTGCATGGTAGATTTAGCCTTTGCTAGTTAAAAAAAAAAAAAAAAAGTTTGTGGGCTATGCGCTGCTTTGATAGAACTGCTTCTGAGAGTTGATTGTACACACGGCTCTAGACCCAGAGCCAGAGCTGGCGGTAAACTGTACCACCGCCATGTTGGAAAGCTGAGGTGGGCATAGCCAGCAGCCACAGCAGTGTTTCAGTCTTACAAAGATGGATATTACACAGAGAATCTGGTTTGTTTTGTCTTTGGGATTTTTAACTGCAGAAAAAGATTTGATCATAAAAGCTGTTGAATTAAACAAATATGTAAATTTTAAAGGTACCTTGACTTCAAAATTTGGATATAAGGATATGTTGCTTTGGAAAAGAGTCTCTGCTTTTGTTTCCACAGAAAGCCAGAGGCTGTGGATTTGTTCCAGATTAAGATACATTAGGTTTGATCAGCCAAGACCACCTGAAAGGTCTCTGATGACACCATGGCCCAGATGATCCAACATCCAGAATGGTTTCAAGGCAACTGGCTCAGAGGTTCACCCTCATGGACTACTCCATAATCCTAAAATTTTCTTTGTGTCCCCATAAGATACAGTGCCCCCTTACAGCAGGAAGTAGTAAGAAAAACTACGCCAAATTTCCCAAAATTATCAAGCTGGCTTTGGAGAAGGAATTGACTCACTCCTTCTCTAAACCCAGACATACTGCTAAAAGAAAAGGTTAAGAGATTTTTGTATCCCAAATCAGAAGAGCCCTCTGGTGTGGGACAGAAAAAAACCAATATTTTTATTTAAAGCAGGTTGATTATAAATGTGATCCCTTTCTAAAGAAGAAAAGGGGATATGATATAGATATAATAGTCTGAAAAGGTAGATTAATGAACTTACTTCTAAAAGAGCAACAACTCATTTAAAATGTTTTACATTGGTATAGATTTTAGTCTATTGATACAAACTTAAAGTTAATTTTGTGATACTGTGTGTATATTTCTACTCGTGTTTAAGGTATTATGTTTGTATAGCTCAGTTTAAATTGAAATGGATAATTAAAAATAGATTAATAATTAGTCATCTATGATAATCATACTCGTAGCCATGTTAGTTAAGTCTTCTAGATATACATAGAGATATTTCAGATAGATAGGTAATCTTCAAATACTTCAAAGACCTACAGAATATGGCATTTAAAATACTTTTAAAATTTAGACTTTCTGGACAGTGAGACATGTCTGCTCCTGGCAGAACCGATCTACTTCAAAGAGGAGGATGGGCATTGAAGACACTTCATATCTTATCTTCACCTTTGCAAAAATAGCCATTTGGGCAAGAAACTGTTCCTGCCTGGACTGCTTGATTGACTGGACATGCAGGACCCATAGAAAGGTGACCACTAAACTTTGCTTGACAAAATGGTCCTTCAGGCTCCTGCTTCGCAGAGGAAACTGCCAGACATTCTACAGGACACTAAAAAAAGTGACCGAGAGACTCTAGCCCTGTGGGCTGAAGACAGATGCCCCAACTTTACAAAGGAACATTAGGTGACTGTTCAGGCTGCCAGCTGTCTCTGTCTACCCTGCAAGACTCCCGAAAGTTGCTTGCATCCTTCTCCTGGTTCTCAGGTAATATTATATCCTTCTGAGGTCTTTGATGTGGTTGAAGACTAGATAGTTATAATTTCCTCAGTTATGATACAACATAAGTTAGACATAAAACTTTAGACTCACAAATATATGATAGATAGGATATCTTCTTTAATATTGTAACTGTAATTCTTGCTTGATAATTGTTTTGTTATATGTAATTGTACTATGTAAAAGTTAAAACCTTCCTTTAAAAAAAGAAAAAGAAAAGGGGAAGTGCTGTGGATATCACTCTGTATAAATAAAGTTCTGATTGGCCAGTGGCCAGGCAGGAAGTATAGGCGGGACAAGAGAGAAGAGGATTCTGGGAAGTAGAAGGCTGGAGAGAGACACCGCCAGCTGCCGCCATGAGAAGCAACATGAAAGACACTGGTAAGCCACAAGCCATGTGGCAAAGTATAGACTAACAGAAATGTGTTAATTTAAGATAGAAGAAGTAGATAACAAGAAGCCTGCCACAGCCATACAGTTTGTAAGCAATATAAGTTTCTGTGTGCTTTCTTGGTTGGGTCTGAGCGACTGTGGGACTGGCGGGTAAGAGAGATTTGTCCTGACTGGGCCAGGCAGGAAAACTCTAACTACAAACTTCTAAGTATATCTATCCCAGGTATACTTCTGGGCCTGGGAAAATAAGCACAAGGTGAGTACAGGGACTAACTGGTTCTCTGTGAGTAGGACTTCAGCCAAAACTCCATTGATTACCTGACCTCCATTAGCCCTACTTTAACTGGAGAGCTATGATGTTTCTTGGGGGTCTCCTGGAATCTGCATCAATTAAGAGCCAGTATTAAGACCTCAGAAAGTCTGATTGTTTCCTTTCTCCCTGTATAAAATCAAGAGATATCGGTCCCTTTGGGGAAGGACTGGAAAAAGGCTAACAGTAGATATGATGTTATCAAGGTGCTTCCTTCAAAGAACCGAGCTGTCTCTTCATTCAAGGGGTTCTGGGTCTGCAAACTGGCTCACTTCTGGAAATTGATATACAGACTGAGTATTCTCCAGCACCATGTCTGCTTGCACACCACCCTACTGCCATCATTTCCTTGCCTGGATAATAATGGACAAACCTCTGAAAATGTAAACCACTAATTAAATGGTTTTCCTTTATAAGAGTTGTTGTGGTCATGATGTCTCTTCACAGCAATAGAAACCCAGACTAAGACTGTGTGTGTGTGTGTGTGTGTGTGTGTGTGTGTGTGTGTGTGTGTGTGTGTGTGTGTGTTAGAATGTCTATAGGCTATGGTCTAGCTAGTCCACCAAGGCTGCCTACCAACAGAACTGTCAAGAACCCAGTAGTTGTTTAGTCCATGAAGCTGGATGTCTCTGCTAGTCTTCAGTATTCTGAAGAAGGCTCTAATGCCAGTGAAGAAAATGGACTTGATAACTGGAATCAAGTAGTTGAGAACTCAGTTAACTAGTGACTCCAAGTACAGCTGCTATAACAGATGTGATGTCCTTACTTGAGCTGGAGTGAGAGCAAGCAGGCATGGAGAAAGGGGGCTTCTTGCTTCTGTGTTTTTTATATAGGCTGCCAGCAAAAAGGTATGGCCTGAATTAAAGGTGGGTCTTCACACCTCAAAGACCCATCCAGATTAGAAGTGGTTCTCCCCACTAAAAATAACTTAATTAAGAAAAAAAGTCCCTCAGAGGTGTGTTCAGGCATTTAGGTTTTAGTTAACTCTAGATGTAGTCAAATTGGCAATCAAGAATAGTCATCATAGTCCCCAAAGAATTCCCAAGATGACTCTCTTTCATTGTCATTAATGTCTTAAGAATGTTGAGTCAACACCAGATACCAACCAGGAATTCAATAATTTTATTCATTAGAATTTATTTAAGTTGAATACCAGTAGTTACTATATATTATAATTAGAGGAAAATCTCACACACACACATACACACACACACACACACACACACACACACACACACACACACACACAAATCAGAACAATAGATATAAAGAAAAAGGCTGTGAGATGAGTGATTGGTTAGAATCGCCCAAGCAAAGCTAGACATGAACTGGATGCTTGTGTGTGCTACTTCTTGTACCCCTATTAACAAGGAGGTATTACAATCTCATTTTACAGAGGAATCTTAAAAAGAATTGACTATTAAACAAAAACAGCCATAGACATTTTTATGAGGAATACATAGAAATAGCCAATAAACACATGAAAGGATGCCCAACTGCATTAGCAATTAGGGAAAAGCGAATCATATAAGTCACTCTCATGGCTATAATAATCTTTAAGTGGAATATAACAAATGTTGGAGGAAATACAGAGAAGTCACAATTCTCAAGCTTTGCTTATAGGGGTGTAAAAATGGTTCAGCCATTTGGGAAAGCAATCTGGCGGCCCCTCAAATGATCAAACCAGGAGCTAGTGCACAACCCAGCCATTCTATTGCTAGGCATATGCCCATAAGAAATGATAACATGTACATAGAAACCTTTACAGTATTGTTAATGGCAATAGTAGTCGTAATACTCAAGATATGTAAAGGATCCAAACGTCCATGAGCTGAGGAATGGATAAGAAAAATGTAACATTTCCAAACAATGAAATATTATGAACCACAAACAGAGATGAAGTTTTGATGTGTACTACCACAGAGATAAACCTTTAAAACATTGTTAAAAAATACAGGCAAAAATATTACATATTATATGATTATAATCACCTAGGAAATCCAATATAGAGACAGAAAGTCAATGAGAGGTTGCTTAGGGCTAGGAAAGGGACTGGGGATGTGGAAATAACACCTGAGGAGTAAAGAGTTTCTCTTTAAGTCTTAAAAAATTGTAAAACTGATTATGGTAAAAGTCACACATATTTTTATATATACCAAAACCCACTGAACCACAGATTTTAAGTGTGCAGATTATATGGCTTGTGAATAAAATATCAAGGAGGTTATTTTAGGTGGTTGAAGTGATAAAATCAGGAAAGCTGTTATGTCCCAGCACTTGGTGGGTCTTTGTTTTTTATTTCATTTTAAAATGAAGTTTTAATCCTCAATGGTGACACCAGCTGCTCACCTGACCATCATTTCAGTAATGTGCCTTAGCACCTGCAGGACACGCTGACACTACAGTTCCCCCAACCTTTATGCCTTAATAGTTTCTCTGTTTCATCTCCATTCCATCCTTTCGGTTTTCTCTACAAAGTACCGAGTGGTTATAGTAACTAATAAAATGGGCCTTGGAACAACACTCTTCCAAATGGATCCTAAGCTAAAGACAGCAGCAGGTGTTTATGTAGAAACCACGACTTTCACAGTTCCTTGGGCAGGCTGCAGAGGATGGCTGCTGTCTGCCTGGCGCTGGGCTGGATATTGTGATGAGAAAGACCATACATCCATTGGTAAGGGGCAAAGAGCAAAGGTCCATCTCTGTGCAAAAGGAGATGTTTGGGATCCACTTCACATCTGGGTCTCAGGATGCACTCCAGTAGGCAGCCAGTGCCTATGGCTAATATGCTCAGTGGCCTATGGATAATGTATATTTTTGCCATTGTCTCTGATGAGGCAACCCAAACCAATCCCACATACAGACACTCCAGAAAAATCACTGAAAATGAGAGATGTTTGCCTGAGGTAGTTAGATGGGCTCTGGAGGGCAAGAAAAAGTACTAAATAACTTTGAAGTCTTTTAAAATTCCAGTTATAAAAATATGTCACCGCTTCTCTGAAGATTCAGGAAGAAAACTGAAATTCTATAGTGTCTGTTCATTAATAACTCCTCAAATCAAGCCTCTTTGTTTCTTGTAATGTAACCACTTTTTATCATTTTTGCTAACACCAAGTGTATTATAAAGCTCTGCTGTGGTGATAAAACACCATGACCAGAAGCAACTTGGGTAAGGGAAGGTTGATGCTACATCACAGATTATAGTCCATCACTGAGAGGAGTCAAGGCAGAGACTGAGGTTGAGAACCTGGAAACAGGAACTGATGCTGAAGTCACAGAGAAATGCTGCTTAGTAGCTTGCTCACCTGCTTTCCAACGTGTTGTGGAATAATTTTTTTGCACACTGTGAAGATGTATTGCTCTCATTGGTTTAATGGAGAGCTAAATGTCCAATAACTAGACAGGAAGTGGCTAGGCAGGACTTGTGGACAGGGAGAGAGCTCTGGGATGAAGAAGGGCAGAGTCTTCAGAAGATTCGGGAAGAAGTAAGATGAACATGTGCTATGTTGAAGAAAGGTACCAAGCCACGTGGTAGAATGTAGATAAGAAATATGGGTTAATTTAAGTTGTAAAAGCTAGTTAGTAACAAGCTTAAGCTATCAGCCGAGCATTAATAACTAATAAGCCCCTGTATGGTTATTTGGGAGCTGGCTGATGGGACAGAAAATTATACCTACACCTATATCCCCTGTGAACACCTTCCCAGGGGTGTCACTAGCCCCCATAACCCAGGCCAACCCACATTAATCCTTAATCAAGAAAATGCACTACAAATTTGGCCATAGATAAATCTTTTTTTTTTTTTTTAAATTGGGGTGAATGCTGGAAGATCAGAGGAGCAGAACAGGCCACAGCTACCTTACCTGGCCAGTTCTTCAGCTGATCCTGTTTCCTCAGACTGGACGCATCTCAGTCCTCATCCAGAATGAATCTCAGCTGAACTGCTACTCCAAAGCCTAAAAGCTTAACCAGCCAAAATGCTTCTAGTTTCTGGCCCTCATGCCTTATATACCTTTCTGCTTTCTACCATCACTCCCTGGGATTAAAGGCGTGAGTCACCATGCCTGGCTGTATCCTTGAACAGATGGATTTCTGCCTCTGGAATGCTAGGATTAAAGGCGTGTGCTACCACTATCCTCTATGTTTAATATTGTGGCTATTCTGTCTCTGACCCCAGATAAGTTTAATAGGGTGCACAATATTTTGGGGAACACAATACCACCACATTTCCCCTTTCTATAGGGGCATCTTATCAGTAGTCCCTCTTCCCAAGTTCCAGCATGAGTCAAATTGACATAAAACCAACCAGGACACCAAGCATAGCATTTATTTTTCTTTTGTTTAAAATCTCACGAGCCTTCTTAGGAAAACACATTTGCTAAACAGAATTTGAAATGTTAGCCCAAAATTTGTCACATAGCAGACGGAGTGGAGACACTGTAAAGACAAGCCTTCCTCCAGTGGGACTCCGTCTTCTCCCCATTGCTGGGATGACACTGGAGCAGCACCCAGAATGCTGTGTCACACTGGCAAAGGATGAACTTGTTCTCTGAGTTGTGTCAGGTGGACCCAGTGGGAAGATTGTGGCTTCTTTTCCTACTGCAAGAGAGAATGTGTGGTAAAGAATTTAATCCTGCTTTCAAAGTAAGTCTGACCTATTGGTGAAATTATTAAGGCCACTCCACGTAGTTAAAAGGGAGGTTTATTTTGTGGGGTAACTTACAAATGAAGGGGTAGGTTGCACGGTCTGGCAAAGGTATAGGGTAGTCCGGCGGTGTTCTCTGGAGAACTCTGCTCGGTCTACTTCCAGCGTCTGGCTCCTCGGTCTTCCGCTCCCTCCTCTGCCCCACCTTGTGGGCGTGATCATTACTGAAGCCTCAATGGAGGTTGGAACTTCCAGGCCAATGCTGGGATGGCTATCCACTACACTGACCTTTCATCACTAGAACATCAAGTCTGAAAGAACTGTCACATTTCTCTTTAGGTCACCCTGCCTATCCTGGAAAGGTGATTTGGGATAGTTACTGGCTATATCATAGCTTGGAGTAGGAACTGGCCATGTCAAGTAGTAGCAAATTGACTTACTGTGGGGCTTTGCTATCCGTGGTGTCCATCCACCTCCAGAAAGTATAGAAATTGGAGGTGCAGATGAGCCTTGTGAGCTATGTCCCCATGGTAGAGCACCTGAACACTGAGGCACAAGGAAGCTTCCCTACTCCATGTTCATAGCCACGAGTTGATGCCAGAATAATAAGACAATCTTGACTCCTGAGAAGGCCAGAAAGGCTTCATGTTTGGTTCTTCTCCTAAACATTGCTCTACACATCTTTTTCTTTGGCTTATTTTAACTATGACCTTTCCTTGTTTATTTATTTTTTGGGTTTTTTTGTTTTTTGTTTTGTTTTTTGGTTTTTTTTGTTTGTTTGTTTGTTTTGGGTTTTTTTTGGTTTTTCGAGACAGGGTTTCTCTGTAGCTTTGGAGCCTGTCCTGGATCTTGTCTATAGACCAGGCTGGCCTTGAACTCACAGAGATCCACCTGCCTCTGCCTCCCAAGTGCTGGGATTACAGGCGCCTTTCCTTGTTTAAAAAAAAAAATGTAACAAAGAGTATGGTAACAGTGAGTAGTTCTATGAGTTGTTTTAGAAAATTTTTCCTCATAGGATGGTTTTGGAACTTTCCTTGAACTTAAAGTTGTTTCCAGAAGTCTTACGTGAACTGTGTGCTCCCTCTAACCCTGCAGTTATTTGCTTAGGCAATAGTCAGGTCACAGACAGAGCTGGTCATTTTGAGTCAGGGAGACCATACTGTCTAGCTCTGCCTGCCTCAGAGGACTGACTGTCCTCTCTCCTTCCACTCTCTCCCGAATTCCTTTTTTTTTTTTTTTTTTTTGTTTTTTGTTTTTTGTTTTTCAAGACAGGGTTTCTCTGTGCAGCTTTGCGCCTTTCCTGGAACTCACTTGGTAGCCCAGGCTGGCCTCAAACTCACAGATATCCGCCTGCCTCTGCCTCCCGAGTGCTGGGATTACAGGCGTGTGCCACCACCGCCCAGCTCTCCTGGATTCTTAATGACTACTTATTTCTCTCTCTACTTCCAATTTCACTGAGTCTGTTCTACTGGACCAAAATTTAGAAGAGAGAGGAAGAGTTTGTTTACATGAAGGTATGCATGCTGATACCAACATGTGCCAAAGCGCCAGGCCAGTGGAGTAAATGATGACTAGCATCCTGTAGTTGGTCGTTTTTGCTCTTTTGGGGGGCCTGCCACCCAGCTCCCAAATAAATCACACACAGAGGCTTATTCTTACTTCTAAATGCCGGGCCTTAGCTTGACTTGTTTCTGGACAGCTTTTCTTAACTTTAAATGATCCCGTCTACCTTTTGTCTCTGGGCTTTTTCCTTTCCTTACTTCTGTAATCTTACTTTCACTCTTGCTCCATGGCTGGCTGTGTGGCTGGCCCCTAGCACTCTCTTGCTCTTTCTTCTTTTCCTCTCCAATTTCTCCTCCTATTTATTCTCTCGCCCTGCCAGCCCAGCCTATCCTTTCTCCTGCCTTGCTATTGGCCATTCAGCTCTTTATTAGACCATCAGGTGTTACAGACAGGCAAAGTAACACAGCTTCACAGAGTTAAACAAAGGCAGAACAAAGGAATGCAACACATCTTTGCATCTTTAAACCAATGTTCCACAGGATAAACAAATGTAACACATCTTAAAATAATTTTCTACAATATCATCCCCAGAACATTCATATTTTGACTGATAAGTAGCTAAAGGCACTTTGCTGCTTAGATTTGAATCTCATTTGCCAGCAGCTTGAGCAAGTTGGTTACCAACCATAAGACTCAGTCTCTCCATTGTTCAATGGGCACTAATAAGGGCTACCTCTTGGGGTTGCTGTAGAATGAGGTAATCTAATCCTTTAAAGTAACTAAAATAGTGAATGACCCATAATATGCACTTCACTAAGAGTGGAGAAGTACATTCCACTATTATTTTTGGCTAGAATCTTGTTCTAAGGACAAAGATTGCTTATCTTATTGATAAATTCATGGAACTCTGGAGTCAGAATAGCCTAAGACCTAGGCTGAGAATATAGCACATATAGTTCATGATTAACAGGGAAGAAGTTGTGGGCTCAACCCACAGATCAAAATCATAAAACAAAACAAAAAGTAAATCACTCGGAGCCTACATACCTGAATCACTACAAAGGAAATGTCTGGACCTTGTTCATTTTATTACTTACTGCTAATTAGGACAACCTCACCTTAAAAAAAAAAAAATACTGCCAAAATTCAAAACACACAATTGAACCTACTTACCTCTGAGTCTAACTGCCATTTAGAGTCAATACGGAATTTAAATTAAAAATTCTAAACAAGGAGAGCAAATTGAGGCCATAGACACTCTAGGGCTCTACTTCTGTCATGCCAGCTACTTCAATTCCACCTGCAAGCTGGCTGGAAATGGAGATAGCACAGCCTATTCCAGATCTGCTGTTTAAACTTGAAGTTTAATAAAATTAGGGGCAACTAACTGATTGTTCACAGTAACATGTAAAAGCCCTGGTCTCTTTGTTTACATGCCAATACCCTAAAGACAAATGGAAAACCCAGTAGAAGAGAGAGATGTGGGACATACAGCATCTAAACACAGCATATTGGACTCCTGGGGCTAGACTGAAGCAAAACAATCAGAGAAAGATGTGTTGTGAGATAACTAAGGAAATATGAATATAGACTAAGCATTAATTATTATTACAGAACTATTGTAGGGGTGTGACAATCCTAACAATTATGTAAAGGTAAAAGATATATATTTAAATCATTACCCTGAGGTAACCTGATATAGACCTGATGCATAAGAAAAAGGTATTAGTGAATCCAGAGATATAAGACAAAATATTTCTAATTGTTGGAATTGGGTAATGGGAACATGGCATTTCACGACTCCATTTTAATTAATTTTATAACAACTTAAAATTTTACATATAATATATAAAAGTAAATAATAAGTATTATGTGTTAACTAATAATAAAGTATAAATTTTTCATTAAAAATAATCACCTAGAATATCTATTAAATGAGATTTCCAGGCCCGCTAACTCAAAACCATTGCATCTAAGTGTAGTATAGACCCAAGCCAATAAGATTCTAAGATGGAAGATTCTAAATGAGGACACTGGCTGTTTTGATGCCCTCAGGCTATTTCCTACTCTGCTTAGGAAGAACACTCTATGTCCTCTGTGATCCTTGGCTTCCCTGGATCATGAAGCCATAGTTAGATTTATGTGAGTTAAGCGGTAGTTCTTTGTTAGGCAGCCAACGAATGTTGTTTCTAAAGTAGAGGAAATGTTTTTTAAAAGGAAAAACACAAAGGAACAAAGAATAGCAACATCTCTCTTTACTCCTCAGTTACCAGTCCATCGTTGATTTTATCAATGTTCTGACCACCTGTCTAAGTTCATCCCAAATTTGAGAGTACCAGGACCCCATCCACCACAATGAGAAATGGACAGAAGAAATGTCAGGAAGACATTCTGCTGGGGAAAGTGTAGGAGTCACCAAGATGGAAGCAGGTGGATTTCTCCTTAACAACAGAGGTCCTGACGCATCTCCCACCTCACTCACATCTAAACATCCAAGTCATCTTCCTAAGGGAAGCTCCAAGCAGAACTCTAAATGAAAATTCCAAGTCCCTGGTTTGCAACTGTAATTTGCTGCCCACTGCCTTTAATGAGATTGGATGGCCTATTCAAAACCACAGTTACAGACACTTACCATTTTCAAAATGCCCTCAGGTAACTCCCAGAATCCATGCCCTTCAAGTGAGCATGCATTTCCAGGCTCATATACATAATATTTCACCCTGGCCATTGTAGCTGCCCCTTCAGTAGGAGAGATTTCCAAAGGCTCTCCACTGTACATATGCTAGGGTCAGCCTGGAAAGACCTAGGATGCATAAGGATGAAAATAGTGTACATAAAATGAGACACAAAAGGGTGTCCCCTGGGTAGTATGCAGAAAGGGGAGATCTCCAATGATTATGTGTCTCTAATGGTAGACTAACTTTTCTACTTGACTTTGGGGTTATGTTACTTTGGGTTTTGTTTTCTCGTGTAGCCCAAGTTAGGCTTGAATGCCATACAAAGTGGAGAATGACCTTGAATTCCTGATCTCCCTGCCTCCACAAACCTCTACACATAGATGTGTGCCATCACACTGGGGCTTTTTAGTTGACTTTTACATGGATTGTTTATTTAAATCTCAAAAGCTTTTGGAGAATTGAATTTCTCTTTTGACCAAACTGAAATGATAAACGATAACTCTGAAATCCCTTTTGTAAAATGGGTTTTTTATTATTTGACAAGTCCAGGAAAACAAAGGGGAAAATGAGACCAATTTCTCCTTTTCTGGGAAAGTGACTGTGCTTGGCAGAAAGCTCATCACTCTGTGGGTAGCAAGCCTGACACCCTGTGTCCATCAGTCCATTTTCATTCATCACCTGAGCCACAGCCAAGAGGATAAGAATTGCTGATTAGACCTTGCATTCCCTCAGAGGCCTCCATGAATCTGAAGGCTCCATCTTACTCAACAACTGTAATTTATCTTCCTTTCTGTTTTTCTACCCTGGGTTGATATACAAGTATTGATTAACTAGATAAACTGGAAGGGACAGGGCAATGCAGAGCCTTCTTGCTAAGCTTATGGCTCACTCCTGAAATAAGAGCCCCTCACTGGCTCCAAGAACATAGGGAGGAAGCTTCTTATTGGCTAGTGGACCCTAGATTTATTGTGAGACTGAAGGATGCTATGAACATCCAGGCTGATTTAGAAAGAGGGCAGGAACAGGTATTTCTGTGAGTCCAAAGAAATGGATTCTCACTATTCAGACAGTCGAGCCCAGCTCATAAGCATATCAGCATATTTTACACAGCCGCACTCTCAACCCAGCCCCTCCGCAGCTGCCCTACCTCACAGACCAGCATTCCCCATACCAAAAACAATTATTTTTAATTGTACATGTGTAAATGTCTGTGGATGGGTATGTACACATGAGTGCAGGTGTCAGTGGAGTTCATAAGAGGACATCTGGCCCCCTGGAGCTGGAGTTACACGCGGTTATGAACCACCCTATGTGGTTGCTGGGAACTGAACTCAGGTCCTCCATAAGAGTAGTGCATGCTCTTAACCCCTGAGCCATCTCTCCAGTCCCATAAACTGAACCCTACTCATACATCTCAGCCTTAGGTTTTTGTCTTAGAGTTTCTATTGCTGTGAAGAAACACTATAATCATGGCAACTCTTAGCAAGGAAAACATCTAATTGGAGTGGCTTGCTTACAGTTTCAGAGGTTCAGTCTATAATCACCATGGTGGGGAGCAGGAAGACACAGTGCTGGTTACATCTTGATCAGAAGGCAACAGGAAATGGACTGTGACACTGGGACATATCTTGAGCATAAGAAACTTCAAAGCCCACTCCCACAGTGACACACTTCCTCCAACAAGGCCACACCCACTCCAACAAATCCACGCTTCCCGATAGTGTCACTCTGTATGAGCATATGGGGGCTAATTACATTCAAATTACCACAGGTTTACGTACATATTTACATATGTGTTCACTCCTAACTGAGACTTTACATGTTGGTTGCTTTAAGTTGTCAGATAATAACATTGGCAAAAACTAAGAAAGGACCTCAAATTCTGCTCCTAATGCTCATTAATCTTTAACTTTGCATTTTAACACAAATTGTAAATATCAGAGATTTTATTCACAGTCATGTTGAGTTTTCTTCCCTAGATGCCTCTAATTCTCAGAATCAGTGGCTTTCTATAATTCATAGGATATAACTGATATGATTATGGATATGGAGATGGCTATTAAAAAGTTTCACTTTTAAATGCCTGTTACAGAATGATGATGTACACTAACGTGTAAAGGAAATTAGATTATGTTAACATCTTAATACTTTGCATATGAATGCTGGCATCTATAAATTTGATTGCATTTATACTCTGAATCACTTAAGTTTAAATATTCCTTTAAAATTATAATGTGTATGTGGTGTGTGAATGTTTACATGCATATGTGTACATGTTCATATATGTTCATATGTGTGTGGAGTGGAGGCCAGGGGTTGGAGTGATGCTGTCACTAGCCAGGAATATGCAGAGCCACCAGAAATTGGAAGAAACCAGAGGAAATCCTTCCCTGAAATCTTTAGGATGAAACCAAACCTCTGACCTCTTGGCTGGGCACTTACACTTACAGACTCTAGAGGTGTAAAAGCATAGTTCCTATTGCTTTTAAGGCCAGTTTGCCAAGCAGCTCTACTGATATACTACAGTGATAAAAGTAGATATGAATACCACCTATTGTTTTTCAAGACAGTCACTCATACTTCCATGCAGTTGGCTTAGGTCCTGTAACTAGACTTTGCTTCAATGACTTACTTGAAGCCAAAAAGTGCTGCAATTCTGTGAAGAAAGGTTTCAAAGATATGAAATTGATTAGAGACAGTTCTGTTACTCATAGGAAATTTATCAAGTGGATGTACCATACACTGTAAATATTAAGTTTTGACCTGGAAAATGAAGCTGATTTCCCCTGCCAAGGTACAAGGAAAGCCTCTTTTTATATGAACAGTAATGCAGATGGATTTTCATATGTTAAATAATTTAAATTTAAATAAACCTTAAATTTGCATGACATCCTCAAAAACTTTTTCTGCTAGATAGTAAGTTAACAAAATTCTTTTGACAATGTTTAGCTTGTGTGTTTCATAAATAATAGGTGAAGAAGCAATTGCAAGCTTATATTTTTCCCCTATGTGTTTTGACATGCAATTGGTAAACAGACAACCTGTAACATACTTCCACACAATCCACAGTCTGTTAACACTGGAACTGCTGGTGACTGGTTGCCAGTCTTTCTAGTAGAAATAGTTGCATGTTTCAATGTCATTTATTTCAGGTTATCAGTTAGATAAAAATAATTAAGTGATCCTTTTTATTAACCCTTGAATTCCTCCTTAACTTTGCCCCAACTGTAAAGAGCATCTTTCCAGATGTTCTGGGAAACCTAAGAATATGTATCTTATCCATACCCATTATAGGCCTAAAGAATTCAAATCAATCTTGCCATGTCAATAAACATCTCCACAGGACTTGAAAGAACTAACTCCTTTCCAGGCTAGAGAAAAAGTACTACATTCCTCATATGAATGGGCCCACTGGCAATTGTCTAATGCTGCCAAGTGTGGATTCTGGAAACATCTCAACAGAGATTTAGAAAAAAAAAAAAAAAAAAAAAAACCACAGGCAAGTTTGGATGCTTGTTCTGCCTTCAATCTTTCCTTCTACTGAAAAAAAAAAAAAAGTAGTTTCCAATATAAATGTATCTTAATGATCTTCTCACACTCAGGAAGGATAAATAGACTTCTATCCTCACTGCTCTTTACATCTCCCAGTCTGAGGACTCTAGCCAACATCTCTGTCATGGAATGCCAAGTAGACTCTCTTCATTATGATATGCAACTCATTCCCCACACTTCCCTCAGCAGAGCTCGGCAGAATGAATGCCTGCTGGTTAATATATTCCTGTCTGTCTCAAGCTCTGTGTAACAGCTACTGAGAAGGGTAACAGCCAACGACAAGTTTGTCATTAAAAATCAAAACATGAAGATTACAAATGTAAATTTCATTTCCCTTCTCGATAGATGTATTCTACAGCTGCTTAGAGAATTGGAAAAGTTGAAGCAGAAAAACAATCTGGATCCATTTCTAGATACTCAGAAAAGATGTCCTGTGTTTGTACTTCTCAGTGTTCCTGTCAAGCTCTGTTTCTCTTCCTCAGTCCCCTTTTGAATAGCAACCTGTCCATCTGGACAATTAGTCAAATCCAAACTCTGGAGTCTTTCATCCCTCCAACTCCCCAGTGCCCAATGCTTCAACCACTCTAGGGAACGCTTCCTACAAAACAGAGTTAAATACCTGTGTCTTTCCAGCCTCCTCCTCTCTCTCCCCAGACACCACCATATCCTGTCTAATTCACAGCAATGGCTTCTTGCTTGCTCATTTTTACTTGATCCCAATTTGTCTTCCATCATACAGCATGACTTTTGAAAATGTTAACTGTGTTCTCTCTTGCAAGTTATTCAAGAACCCCTTGTTGTCCTTCAGATGAAATCTCAAATCATTCATTTGCCTGAAAAGCTCTCCATCACCCAGTTCTACTTACTAGGGGCTTGTAGTTCCTGGTCCTGAAGTCCTGATGTTCTTGGACACACCCACTCATCCTCTAGGATTTAACCTAGGTCTCAGCCTATTTCCCACACAACAGCCTGCCCCATCTCCTAAGCTGAATCTCTTCCTCCATTATAATTTCTCATTCTGTGTCATACCTTACATGCAGACTTTTTCTGCAACGGTATTTACTTAATATCAATCCTTCCCTACACTGGAGTTCCCATTTCTCAGGAGTAGGAGTGTCTCCATTATTCACCACCCTTGCCTCAGCATGCAGCACACCACCTATGTAGTAGGCGTTTGGTAAATACTTCTTACTTCATAAACAGTAGGAAACTTCCACCTTCCTCTATAAAAGAAACACTGCCTTTTCTTTCTTCTCATAATTATCAAAAAGAAAAGAAAGATAGAAAGAAAGAAAGAAATTAGGTCACATGCCCTCAGCATTGCTCCATGATCTGTGCATCTGCTGAGCCTTGATGTAGCTTCTGTACACACTGCAGTTTTCATGTATTTGATCTTTATGAAACGGAAGGCATGCAAAAGGCAGAACAGAAGGCCTGCGGTGGTCAACACTTGGCCAAAACTTTGAGGGATTAGATCTAGGATGTTTTACATTTGTTTAAATTGTCCATATTTTAGATAAGTATGCTCAAAGAAAATAATGCAGCTATTGTATACCATTTTGTAGGTTAGCAGTTGTCAAAACAAAATATTAAACAGTTTCAGAAGTCATACAGGTGAATCTATACTTTCAAATATCTGTGTACGCCAGGATAAAATTCTTAAAGTACAGTAAGAAAGAATGGACTTATTCATCACTATTCATTTTTTTTATTCAGCATCCAGTCACTGAATTCATTCATCTCATTCACCAAGGAACAATCTCAGTGCTGAAGACAAAGGAATAAACTCGACCAGGCATTCAGGCCTCACAACAGAATCCCCACGGTGGTATTGTGGAACGGTTTTGGCAGATACTGTCATGTCCACTTTGGATGAGGATACAATGATTTAGAAGAGCCAGATCACTTCCTAAAAATTAAAATAAAGGACTACACAAAAGGTAAGGCAGAGCTTCAGCACCCAGCCTGCTCTACTTCTAACCTTGAGACAATACGTACCTGTCTTTCAGTGTAGGCTTACTGTATTATGGGTGTGAGCTCCATCTGGCAGTTATTCAAATGCATGGCTCTGTGGAGGTACTCCCCACAATGAACTAAGCAAATCACAAGATGCAAATCCTAAGCTTCTAGGCTTAAAGAG
Organism: Onychomys torridus; assembly: GCF_903995425.1. NCBI lineage: Eukaryota > Metazoa > Chordata > Mammalia > Rodentia > Cricetidae > Onychomys > Onychomys torridus. Next base: position 45,647,157 of record NC_050448.1, on the reverse strand, counting down.
GGGGCAAGATGTCCTCTCCGACACAAGAAGAGCAAAGGAACTCCCTACAGAGAGAGCAAATAAAAAATCACCTTCCAGACAGGAGGTTCATGCACACAGAGGGCAATGGGAACTGGCTTTTGCTTTCCGCCTCACACCCAAAAGTATTAAAACACAACACAGAATTATTTGTTTCATGCCAAGTGGTTTTACCCAGAGCCACTTCTTTATAGTTTGACCGGATGCTAATGAAACAACATTCTGGAAAATAGGCCATCTGCTGCATTTTGTGTTGCAGAGAGGGAGCGCATACATTCTCTCTGAATTTAGTCCCTGCTACCTCCAGGGAGACCATGGTTCTTCCTGGGTTGACAGCTCCAGCATGGCCTCTGGCTCCAGCATTTTTCTCCCTGTCTCTGAGAGAAACAAGAGGTGGCAGAGGAACTGCTTGGAGATCGTTACTCTGTCAAGGGAGGCCATCTAGGGCAGAAAGAGCTCCTCGGGGGACCTGCCATCTCCCCAAAGACTGGGGCCAAACTATACATCCCTCCTCCTGCTGCCACAGGAGAGTGGAAGTAGTGGGGTGCCTGTTCCTGGAAGAAGGATCTATCGATGGCGGCATTGTCTAAAGATGCTTCAGTGAACTCAGCAGCTCTCGGCTTCAATGAAAACCTTAAGTACATTTGATACCAAGCCTTTAGCATTTTCTAAAAGGAATTCTATAAAAATCAAAAAGCTATTCAAAACGGGGAAGGGAGAGGGTAAGAGAGAACTTTCCTCACAGTTAAAAACACTTGGAATCAGTAAGATAACCAGAACTTCCTGAAGAGCCACTCTGCTATGAGCTAAATTATAATATTCAACATTTCAACATTTCCCTAATCTGTGTAACACTTTTGAACAGCACAGCTATATCTGTTGGCAGGCTGTTGGCTGGGAGTGGCACTACCCAATCAAAAATACCACAGGCACTGTAGACAAGTAGATATCTGGCACAGCAACCATCACATCCCACAGAGTATAGCTGTTCCTTACTTAGCCAAGGAAGGGACTCAGGACGCCACAGTGCTGGCATGAGACTCTTAGGGCCTGCTGGTATTTTCCTCATGGGAGCAGAAAATCTGGACCAGTCGACCCTTGCCATCCCACACAGCAACATTCCCAGAGCAGAAATGTGTCTCCCCATGGACCCCTCTGTCTTTTTGCCTGGGAGGAAAATCTTACACCACCTGACCGCTGCTGCTTTACCCAAGTAGGTCAGTGGCGCGGAGAAACTGGGGGATGTCTGGATTTCCCAGGACTCTGTAGGAGAACATAGGCAAGAGTGCAGGGGATGTCAACACTGCAGAGTCTGGCAGCCAGCATCCTAAACTCCCTTGCCGCTTTTGTTTTAAGCCTCACAGTGAGATGTTTTTGCTGCTCTGCTTCCTACTGTATGATTTAGATGAGTTTCACCAAAGTTCGTAGATCCTAACCCTTGACCTCAGGATGAGATCTTATCTGGAAATGAGGTCATTGCAGGTGTAATTAGCTAAGATAAAGTCATACTGGAAGAAGATGGGCCAAGAACCCAATATGAATTGGTGTCCTTATGGAAAGGGGGAATTTGAGTTCAGACACACAAAAGCTAGGGGAATACTAGGGAAAGATGAAGACAGAGAGTCAGAGGATATGGGGGAAAACAAAGATCACCCAAGACTTCCAGCAGAACCCCAAATGTTAGGAGTAAGGACTGGAACACGTTGTATGTCCGGCCCCTCACCTCCTTTCCACCCCGCATGGTCTACAAAAATGAATCAAATCTACCAACTCCTAGATCTCAGCTTACAAGGCTCTACAGTTTCTAGGCTCTAGACCTTTGAGGTGATACACTTTTGTTGCTTAACCCAACCAGGCTGTGACATCTCACTATGGCTACCATATCAGACAATCCACCCTTTCATACATGAGCACCAGCACTCCAGGTGACTGGCCCCCTTCTTCATCTCTGTTATGATATTACACGTGCTGGTGGGTGGTTCTGGCAGGTAGAGCCAAGGTGCCCCACGACAGGTGAGAGACAGAGAGATGCTATGCAGACAGTGCTCAGTGAAGAGTTATATTTGGTTGCTGGGGAGAGAGGGGGAGAAAAGAGAGAAAGGGAGAGATAGAGAAAGTGGGGACTAGGGTTTTGAGAGATGTGCACCTCGTGGGAGGAAAGCGGAAGGAGAAGAGAGAAGAGAGAGAGAAATGGCGGAGTTTTCCCCTAAGAAACGGCTTTTATGTCAGGGCATAGGGCAGGATCAGAATATTAACAATCTCAATATGTATAAGAATTCTGGAATGGAGAACTGTTAATGTTGTGAAATGGAGCTAGAGATGCCTTGGTGGGTTTAGACCAAGGTGCTCCCGAGGTGGGTGAGATACACCATGCGGTTGCGACAGCAGCATGGTGGGGTGGAAAGTTACTCACAGGGCAGACACGATTTGTCCATGTGGCAAGTTTATTTTGGGGGGAGAGTAGAGGGAATAGAGGGAAAGAAAAAGGAGAAAGAGAGAGAGAGAGAGAGGTATGAGTTACCTCCGGCGAGATGGGGGAGAGGGGCGGAGGGTTTTTTGCCTCTTAAGGGGGCATTTAACATGAGATACTGTCAGAACACTGGACAAGAATCCAAGGGGCGGGTCAAAATACTAACAAGAACAGACTGTTTCAAGTAAGGCATAAGAGAATAAGGTCCAAGCCGAGAACCTAGCAAGCATGGCCATTTCTTCTGCTGGGTAAACAACTGAGATACCATGGCTACTGCTGAAGATTCTGTACCTGATAGTGATGGTAAAAGCAACCAGCACAACATAGCCTTCCCCTAAAACACAAGCCATCAGAACACTGACCCAGGCTCTACTCAACGGAAGCCCAAAGGGAACCTGGAAAGAATCAGAGATTTGAAGCAACACTAGCACACGTGGATGCACACCCAGATCCTTCCATTTCTCTTCTCAGGTCACAATGTCTTTTTTACCCCTTTTCCTTGTTTGGTGAAGAGTTATGTCAAACTCACAGAAGGTGGCCCTGCACTTTCAAAGCCCTGGCACAGGTTCAGTGTGCTGCTGTTGGTGTCTCGGAATTTTTAACGTTTTAAAGAGAGGACTTACAATCTCATTCTGCACTGGGCTCTGATCCTCCTGTTGACTCTGAAATCTACATTAAATTACAGCATGTCAAAAGCCAGGAACTGATTCTTTGCAATTCATTAGACCACTCCTTTTGTAAGGAAATGAACTGGGAATCCTAGCCAGGAGTGGTGAGGGGCCCAGGAACAGGAGGAAAGAATGTGCTGGCTACCAGGAGCCCTTCCTGGGCTGAATGGTGTGGGCGGGCACTGTCTTTCAAATTGTGGGTTACAACTTTTAGTGGGTCAAGAGTTCACAGCATTGGCTTAAGGCCGGTGTGGTTTTAGAGTGAGATAGGTTGGGATGGACTAGGTTGTATCAAAGGTACAGAGGCAGAATAGAAATCAGAGAAAGCTTTATAAACTTGCAGTTATAGCAGTTGGAAGGTGAAATTCCCTTTTCTGGGACTCACCTTCAAGAAGTTTAACAACCATTGCACTGAGACTCCAGGTTCTAGGTTGAGGCAAAGGCCACACCCAGCATTGTTTTACTGGAATACCACTGTTCCTTCTGTGCAGTCTCCAGATGCTTCTACCCTACAAGGTTAAGTTTGAGCATGTGAAGCAGGAACTGAAACTATTTTCTGGCTCTTTCCAAGGCAAGTTAGCCTAACAATGTGAACCAAACACTTGGAGAAGATATCAGTGCATTTAAAGGAAAACAGAGGTGTTTTTGAGAATAAGAACGGACAAATATAAGAAAGGAAAAATAAATGTTTTAGTTAATTACCTGGAAACAGAACCTCTAAAGCAGATAAACAGAGCCAAAGTGAGAAGTCAAAGACCCCAGGGAACACAATGGAAGGACCAGGACAGCCCAGCTGGGCAGTTAGCGGGGAGAAGAGACTATAAGCTGAATGATCACCATGCCTGTCCCAGTCCTCACCAGGCATCTCTAGTAGACATGGCATGCAGGCTCCATGAACCTCTGCTCCTCCTTCCACGGGTGTCTCAGGCTTCTGCTAGACTTTGGGAAGTACTACCTGGAGGAGCAGCCAGGTCTGGGCCAGGTCCTGCATGGGGAAGTCCCTTCCTCTGCTGCTGAGGGCACAGTGACATTCTGTGCATCTGCGCCAGGACCTCCTGGGCCCCAGTTACCATCTCTCCCTTTAGAACTTTCCCAGCCTGCTCGTCCCCATCTCTGCCAGGGGAATCCCCTCCAAGTATTGCCCTGGAGGCACTTCTCCTTATATTGGGCACATCACTTAGGATGACTCAGCAGTCCTCTGAATTGGTCTATGCTTCAGCCCTCGCTAATCTGTGTTTTGATCAAGATGCCGCCTCTAGTCTAGCCTCATGATGGCACAGGTACCCAGCCCTCTCTCTACCATCTCCTAGGTTCTACATGACATATCACATAGCCCTTTGGTACCCTTGGGTCATCACGTTGACTTGATCTTCAGAGCCAGTGGGCCCTTCTAACATTACACTACACTGTGCAAGCTGAGACATGGCCATGCCTTCTCACATGAGGCTTCTCTCCACCTTCAGCCCTCAGTACACTCCCTGTCATTGTCATTGATGGTAGCTTTCATAATGATAGTTAGCAAAGAGTCAGAGCAGTGTGTACAGCAGCAACACCACTGTCTTCCTGGTTGGAAAAGACATGAAATTAGCCTGAAGAAGTTCATGATACAAAATGGTTTTTACAAAGAGATGGTTTCTAGATATGTACGGAAAAAAGATGTTGCCAGGATAGAAATGAAAATAAGCCTAGAAATGTGTCTGTGTCTACTTTCTCCCCAGCACCCTAAAGCCCCACTGATGAATTAATTACTTTATGTTCCTGGGAGCCATGAAGTCTGCAATTGTAAATCTAGCCAGGTGTCTGGTCAAAGTCCTTGCAAAACAGATTTGTCTGGGCTTTTGCACAACCTGTCTGTTACACGACTATTGTTAAAGTGTTGGCTTTGGTTCCTGGGTGCTTGACCATTCCAAAACAAAGCCCACCCAGGAAAGCCTTACTGAGATGCTTCAACCTGTTCACACAAAGCTCCAGCTTTCAAATGCCACCACCTTGAGCATCTCTGAAGTGACAGAACTTCCTATTATTGTAAATACCTTGAGCGTGCTGATCCTAGGGTCTTTCAAAAAGCTCCCAGGCTAAGCCAAATTTAGGAATCATCCTAAATCACATCACAAAAGATTCAAAATTGCCGAATCCATTCTAAGGAAGAGTTGGCCTCGTAAATGTGGCATGCTGAAGCAGACAGGTTGTCATCACTTGAACTATATTTTTATACCAACCCATAAATACTTTAACATTATACAAAAAATAACCTCTTAGGTTTTATTCTGTCAAAATGTCTCTTTATGGGTTATGGTTAATGGTTTAAAAAGTCGTTTACAGTAGAGCATGCCAGGGCGTCTTATATCTCTCTTCCTCCAACAAGTGATGACTTCGAGAAAGCAATCAAGCATTCCTTTCCATTTTGGTATTGTTTCCAAGTTCTCCGGTGTCAGTCTGAGCCTCTGGCCTTTAAGTGAGAGGAACGGCTCGGGAACCAGGAACAAAGGGAGGTGACTCCACTCAGCACTCAGTAATGAAGCTCTTCTGTCTTTGTAACACTCTCCATCAAATCCTGCCTGCCCAGCTTAGGGGACAACGGCCAAATTAAGCTCATGTTTATTAATTAGCCCATTTACATTTATAAGGCAGGAAATAAGGAGAAGATCTAGTCCTTTTGTATCCCAGAATTAACCTTTTATGAAGTTGGTTTTGATGGAGAGCAAACAAATGGTATTTCCATCAGACCACCAGAGTCAAAAAGGCAGCTTATAAGCCGGGCTGTGGAACAAAAAGAACTTGAAAATCAGAACTACAGTCCACGTACAACACAGATCTGTTTCTGAACTGCTCCTGCCATTTGCATCGAATCTGAGTTGACTCCCGAACAAGCTTAAAGATCATTTGCATATCGGTACAAAACCACAATAGGATTGGGCTCCACCCCCATCATGAAGCATGCTGTCCATGCAGCTAGTTTGCACGGAAGCACTAGAGAAGTTCCTGTCACAACCTGCACACATCCCACACAACTTTCCTGGTACTTACCCCTGCATACAGCCAGACACATCTCAGATACTCAAAATTTAAAAAAAGAAAGCTTGAGATGCTGACCTTCCTTAGCTGTGGCATCTTTGGTACAGTCCCTGATCTATCTAAATTACATGTGTTCTTAAAATAAGCCTGAGTTTGGGGTCAGGAGGAACAAGACTGGGGGGGGGGGTCAGAAGGCCCCAAGTTCAAATTTCACAAGCGGTGGCTTGCATTGTGTCTTAGTTACTTTACTATTGCTATTATAACACAATGTCCAAGGCAACTTATAGAAGAAATAGTTTATTTGGGGCTGACAATTTCAAAGGGTTAGAGTCCATGGCCATCATGGTGGGGAGTATGGCCAGAGGCAGCCAGCATGACATCATAGCAATAATTGAGAGCTTGTGTCTTGAGATGCAAGCATGAGGCAGAAAGAGCTAACAGAAAAACGGCAAGAGCTTTGAAAACCTCAAAGTCACCAGTAACACACCTCCTAATCCTTCCCAAATAGTTCCACAACTGGTGACCAAAGTTATATGGGCCATTCTCACCCAAACCACTACAAGTGGGCTACTTATCCTCTCTGTGAAATGAAGATAGAAATATCTATCATACAGTCATGAAGAGTGAATATTTATGGATGTCATGACATATTTAGTCCTGAAACACTTAGAATTTGCTAGGCATTTAGTACACAGAAAGCATCCTTGAGATCCAAAGTCTTTTGTCTTTGCGACTGTCACAAGAAAATGAGAAGACTAGAGCTGTCTCTTGCAGCCTTGGGTTTGACTTCCCTGAGATTTACAGCACCCACAGAAGCGATACTCCATCAGCTCTGAGGTAAGCCGAGTTAGTTGTAAGACACTTGCTCCTTCCCGCTCTTCCCTTCTCCCTTGCGTCCTTGGCTTTTTATTCAGTGATGTTGTAGTAAGCACTTTTAGACTCTGAACTTGGAGCTGCATCATTTAGTAAGAAAGTGATCAAACTGTCATCATAATAGCACTTTTGTGCCAGGCAACCTCTGCTTTCGTCATCTCAATTGCTCTGCTGATGAGGAAATGATGGCAGGAAAATAAATGAGAAAGTCAGCATATCTTTTAAATTTGTTTTTTTAATTCTGTGCATGTGTGTGTCTCTGTGTGGGAATGCACACACACGAGTACAGGTACCTGAGGAGTCCAGAAGAGGGTGATAGATTACCCTGGAGCTGGTACAGGTGGTTGTGAGCCACCCATTGTGGGTTCTGGAAACTGAACTCAGGTCCTCTGCAAGAAAGATACGTGGCTTTAACCACTGAGCTACCTCTGCAGCCCAAAGGCACTATTTTTATTCTGAATGTTGCTCAAAGAGCCCAAATAATCATCCAGAACTTCTACAAAAAGCAAAATGACAGGCTCCATACTTTCTAACTCTGTGCTATTCCAGCATTCCCAGAGGTTATCTCAACATAATGAAAAGGCAACCATCTATTTAATCATCAGAGAAGTGTACATTAGAACAACAATGAGTCTCATTTTATACGTACAAGATGACAGATGTAGCAGGGTAATCCAGTGATGGTGAGGTGGGCCGTCAAAGGCCTCTGAATCATGACAGGCTGGTGCAGTACTGCCAACTCAAACTAGGAATGCAAGTGTGCTGGCCCCCTGTGGCTGAAGTTTTCTCCAAGCCTGCTCCCAGGATCGTGTCCCTGAAAATCATCATGCACATCTATAAGGAGAGTTTCTAGTTCTAGGCACCACTTACATTTGGGATTGTGATGGCTTCAGTGAGAAATGCCCCATAGGCTTGAGCATTTGGATGTTTGTTTATAGTGCTGTTTGGGAAGGTTTAGGAAGTAAACCTTCCTAAAGGAAGAAGTGTGTCACTGAGGAGAAGCTCTTACAGTTGTATGGCCTTGTCACACTTTCCAGTTCCCCCTCTCTGCTTCCTGCTTGAGATTGGAGATGTTATCTCTGGCTTCCTACTCCAGCTACCACATCTTCCCACCGTAATGGACTCTCTTATATCTCTGGAACCATAAGCGAAATTAACTCTCCCTCCTAGAAGTTTCTTGACTCACAGCATCAGAAACATAACTAATACATGGATAAAGCAATTATAACCATGGGGGGGCTGTCCTGGGCACCACAGCATGCTGAGTATCACCTTAGGGCTCCATTGCCTAGAGTCTAGGAGCATCTTCCCCTGTTTGTAACAATCAAACATGTCTTCAAATACTGTGAACTGTCTTTAGAGATGCAAAATCATCCCCAGGTGGAAACTGATGCCATAAAACATGCTCCAGAAGATTCACTGTAGTGCCATTTGGGAGGTGGGTGGTGGGGACACTCTGGGGTCAACCATTAGGTAAATGAATAGAGGAAATGTAAGAGACACCCAGTATGAGATAGTAAGCAGCTGTCAAACACAGTGGATTAGATGCTTGCAGTAGCAACATGGATCTGTACACACAGTCCTGGAGAGAAGGAAGGAACCAGTATGAAGCACAGGACACTGGTTCATCTATGCAAATCACCAGTGCTCGTTCACAGGACAATACACATTCAAATAGTGATGTAGATGCCTAGGTGAGGCAGAACAGGGCTGGAGCAGCAGAGGAATAAAGGAAACAGAGCAAGAGCATGGTCTCACCTGGGCCAGGAACAACGGTGACAAAGTACAGTTTATCCTTTGGAAGGCAAAACTAACATGGCACCATCTGAAAAGGTTCAGATAAGAATGTTACAGGCACTGAGACTGAAACCACCTTTTTAGCTGTTTCACAAATGATGAATAGATTTGTAATAGATAATAGATACCAAAGTGCAAGTGTGTGTGTGTGTGTGTGTGTGTGTGTGTGTGTGTGTGTGTGTGTTGTGTGTATGTGTGTGTGTTTGCATGTGTAGAACAACTTGGGGATATATTTTAGAATGGTTTGTACAGCCACACTGGTGATATTTACATTCTGTCTTGTTTCATTTTCTTCTGTGTACAATCTTAAATTCAGCAATGTCACACGACCTGTCCTGGGACACACAGCTTAATCTCTGATTCCAAATGTCACCACATTTGTGTTATATGTGAGAGTTGCCCTTTGGTCAGGGACATCTGAACTGAGCTTCTCAACTTGTTTTTCACGATGAAGGCGGGCTGGGACTTCAAACCCTGTCCACTCATCAGGCTCTAGGTAAGGAAAGTATTTCATAATTGCTAATGTCAGTCCTCTGCCCTTTCATCAACAGTGTGGCTTGACAGGTTTTTCTTCCCCAGATCAAGCCATATTACAAGTATAACAACAGGCCTATTGAGAACAGTGCCACTCCCAGGGGGTTCACTGGCCTCAGAGAAAGAGGCCAGAGATGTGGTGCCCCTGATCCAAGGCAGGGAGGTTTTATAGACTTTAGGCAAGGGGTGATGACGTGCCAGCCAGGAGCGAGGACTGTTCCCAAGTATAGTCAAAAGCTGGGTCCCTGGGCAGGCACTTGGATGCCATTCCGTTATTCAGAGTTTTCTGAGCGAGGATGGGGTTGGGGGAAGTGAGGCAGACAGGGTTTTCCAGCTTGTGCAGGGGTGAGCCGGAAGTTCCAACCAAACATGGCTAAGTTACCAGGACCTCTTAGCCAACACAGCTTCTCTTAAATAACCCTTATTCTCACTCTGCTTATCCATTAGGATCTTACTTAAAACTATAGCAACTGCCCATTGCCCTTAGAATAGAGTCTACGTTTTTGACTATGGCATTCAATTATTTTTGTGATCGGGCCTAAGGCATGGTTCCTTTCAAGGAATAATGGGACCTGGTTAACCGAACTTTCATCTCAACACTAAACATTCTGTTATTCTTTAGTCACTTTAGTCAAGACACTTCACAAGTTATTTGAAAACTTCTAGTTAGCCCCATTGGCACTTAAGGATGATCCAGATTCCATGTGATGATGGAGGAGGACTCAGAAGCCAGATCACTCAAGGTAAAGAAGATAGTAGGGTAGACATGGTAGAACAGGATGCCACTCACAGATTAATGGTAGCATTAGTGGCTTGTGAGTCCACAAACAGAAAGAACGAACTGGTCAGTCGGTAAGCACCAGTATGCAGAGCATAGGTTTACTACCCTCTGGCTGCTGGGTGGCTCTGTGGTAACAGCAGAGCATAGCTTAGCTCTTGCCTCCAGAGGGAATTCCAGTAGGGAGATAGGTACTATGGTGCGGTGAGTTAAGGACCACCATAGAGAGGCACTTAGGCACTCATGAGACATGATGAAAGGGCCCTTGGAGGTTGTCAAAAAAGGAGAGTGAAGGCAAAGATGGAGTGGCCGGGCACTCTGAGTCAGCCAAGGTCAGACAGAGACAGTGAAGGTCAAAGGTCCAGGGCACAAGGCAGGGGCCAGAACACCACTCTCCATCTCTGGACATACATAATGGGTGGAAACAAGACAATAGTTCATCCGAGCTAGACGGGCTTCCAGAAAGGCTGTGGGGTGTTGCTAGTGATGCAGACACAGCCCTTGACAAATGTCAACTGTGATGCGTCAGCCTCGCTGAGGCGCTGAGTTACCACCAGCATGGTGCCGTGAAGGATGCTGTTTTTACTTCAGATGCCCCCGGTGTTCCATTTGACATGGCTGTGGGAGCTGAGCAAAGGGAAGTGCCGCTCAGGCATTTTGACCGAGAAGACTATCAGACAGAAAAGCAGCAAAGGAGAGGCAGGCGCGGGGGCAGCGGGAGCTTGGCTAAATGAATAGCCATGGGAAAAGGCAATTTCTGTGTGGTCAGGAGAGGGCAAGAAAGCCTTAAGAGATTTCCTCCTGTGTTGTTCCAAGTTCACTCATCTGAACTTTGGATCTGCTGCCTGTGATGGCTTCCTGCAAGGGAGATTTATGTAGTCTCAGGAGTGCGGCCGAAAGAGCAATTACTTCTTTAGCTCCTGCTGAATGAAGAAATTCTGTGGCTGCCCATAGTCAGACTGTACAGTTGTCAAGAAGGGATGTCCTCTTGCCCGAGCTCTGAAGGGCTTGGTCCTGGGAATGATCCTGACGTTACTGTGCAAAGATGATAGAATTCTAATTATTAGAGTGTTTAGCTGTGGTATAGAAAGGGAAGAGCAAGTTGGATAAATCAAGTGAAGGAAAAGTAACTACTTGATTTTTAAATTTTAATTTAGTTTTAGCAGCATTAAGGATTGAGTCCAGAGTTTCCCATGCTAGGCAACCACATAGCTACTGTAACTGGCTATACCCCCAGCCCTCTATGTTTCTTTTCATATAATTTGTCATTGTTTAAATTTGGTGAAGGTACTATGTTCTGTAATTTCAATTTTTAATGTAAAATAGTTACTAAAACTCAACCTAATCACTCTGCTAAATCTTTCTTCTTTTTAATATATCTTCTCTCTTAAAGAATGTGTGTAATGAATTAACTAAAATCTGGAAATGGCATGGCTGCCATTCCGGAAGAGCCTGGCTACATGTTTATATGAAATAGAAAGCCAGATCACAGCCATGGGAGCTTACGAAAAGGAAGCATTGCTCAGATAGTTTTGAATGGAGCTTGAAGACCAGTGTAGTTTGGAAGGATGCACAGGAACAAGGCAGTAGGGCTGGGACAATTGTCCAGGCCCTGCCTGGCTGTCTCACCCCACAGTGTCCCTATCAGGTCAGCTGCTAGTTTCTCACTCTGCTTCTACTGGCGATGCTTTACCATGTTCTCACCACAATTCCCTTTCTTTCAGGCCCCTTGTCTGTGTGACCCAGGCAGCCGAGGTTGATCTATTGCTCTTCTGTACCTCTCACCCATGACCACACCCACACCACAAAGCCACAGAAATATTGAATCTGATAGCCTATCTATTGAATTCCCAGAAACCTGCAGGCTTTCAAACATAATATGGTCTTTGGAGTCTGGCATTTATCTGGATCCTGGATTGTTGCCTTCTAGGAAGATCCTTGACCTCAACTTCTGAGCTTCCTGGAATTCGCTTTTACAAATTTAAGGAGATGGCTCCAAAGTTGCTGAAAAGACCAAATTAAAATAGAACTAATATGTAAAATACTGTATGTGAGTGTGTGTGTGTGTGTGTATAAAAATCAATAAATGTGAGTTCCTGACTGAATTTTTATTGAGAAATATGTTCTCGAATTTCAAGCAACTGACTTAAAAATCTTATTTATACATTGTGAAAAATAAAAAAATCCCAAAGCCCTATCTTAATTGCTCATAACACTTCAGTCATAGGGGAAGTATAGAGTAAGCCCAACATTGAAAAAAGCATTTTATGTGAGTGATAAATCGCTGAAGAGCTTGCATAAATCAAAACTTGCATAATTCATGACTAATTTTCCTACTGGAATAAATATAAAGTCTGAAGATGCTGGCACATAAATCTACAACCATTGTAGCATCGTTTGCTTTCGCAGCCTTATATTTCCTTGGCATTAGCTATAATATTCTACAAAGTGCTATCTCTGAAATTAACTGTAAGTAGGTACGTTTGTCTCCACTTGTGTTTTATTTCAAGTCTCTTTTCAGAACTAGTGACCGAGACCAGTGCCATCAGTTAGTAAGTATATGCATGGTATTATTTTTTAATTATAGAAAGACCCAATTATACCAGCAATGATGTTTCAGATGGAGATGCCACAGTCATCAACATCACCCACAGCAGTGCCTCTTATGACAAAGCACAGTGGGTTTGTTTAGTCTCCAGTGTTCGAGTGGTTCTCCTGAAACTAGACATAAACACAGCCATCATTGTTGGGCGGTGGTGGTACACGCCTTTAATCCCAGTGCTTGGGAGGCAGAGCCAGGCGGACTCTGAGTTCGAGGCCAGCCTGGGCTACCAAGTGAGTTCCAGGAAAAAGGCGCAAAGCTACACAGAGAAACCCTGTCTTGAAAAGAGAAACACACACACACACACACACACACACACACACACACACACACACACAGCCACCATGTCAGCCACCTTCCCCTTCTCCTTTGAGTTGACACCATTCTTGATACTTTTAATTGAAGCATCTGTGCTGTCATTCACGCATAAGATGAAATTGTCTTGCTACTTTGCAGGTGTTCTTCTCATCTGTGTAAAATATGGCCTCACAGAATCTCAAAACCAGAGGAGATGCAACCTCACAGATAAATCTCTACCCCTAGTTGGTGAATCTATCAGCAGGAGAAGTAACTGTGATACCTGTCAGCTCTGATACCATGGGCATTATCTGTACAAGTATTAATGAATACCAAGCTACACACCAGCTGCAATTTCTTTTGTTTTGGTTTGGTTTTTGTTTTTTGGAGCTGAGGATTGAACCCAGGGCCTTGGGCTTGCTAGGCAGGCACTCTACCACTGAGCTACATCCCCAACCCACAATTTCTTTTTTTATTTAATAACATAATTTCTTTATCGATTCTTTGGGAATTTCACATCATGTGCTCAGTTCTACTCACCTCCCCATCAGGTGAAGGATGGAGCCAGTTCTCCTTCTCTCAAGTGGGGGGCAAGGGGTAGGGGTAAGGGGGTAGCTCTTCCATCAGGGCTCAGGCTGGTTTTCCTGCTGCAGTGTCACCCCAGTGAAGGGCAGGGCCAGCTTTACCCCAGTGAAGGGCAGGGCTGGCTCAATGTGGCTCTCTGACTTCATCATGCATTGTTCCTATGGCTCTCTGTGGTAACACAGGCCATAGACATCAACACAGACCCCAGCTGTAGCAGGGCCATGGACCCAGACATGGTCCTCAGCAGCTCATGCCCAGACAGCATCACTCCAGGTGGCAGCACAATCCACTCAGATCATCATGGCCCCAGTGACAGCATGGCCTTCGGACACTAGCATGACCTCAGGTGGCAGCCCAGACCTCAGGCATCTGCAGTGGGCAATTTCTTGAAGAAGAAATAGTCTCTGACCTCATTTCACAGGGATGCTAGAGAAAGAACACCAGGGGTCAGAATTCTGAGGATCTAGAACTCATGCATCCATGCAACCGTGGTGAGAATCCTGCTATGAAGAGGCAAGCTAGTCAACAGGGGTCAGCTGGGAAAGGGAGAAAGGAAGGGGGTAGCTGACAGAATTAGGGAGTGTGCTTGAAACTGCAAGGCAGAGCTTCCCAGGAGCATGTCAGAAACATCTGTCTGGTCAAAACAAGCCAAAAATCTCTGTGGAAGTGTCGAAGGATCTTATCAGTGTCAACCTCCTGGTTATGACAGAGTTCTAGAGTAATGCAAGATGTCACTGAGGGGCAATGGGTAAGAGGCATGAGAAACCCTTCTCATGTGTGACCTTAAACAGTGTGTGTGTATTTGTTTTATTTGTTTGTTTGTTTGTTTGTTTTTGGAGACAGGGTCTCTCTACATAGCCCTGGCTGTCTTAGAAGTCACTATGTGGTCTAGACTGGCCTAGAACTCATAGAGATCTTCCTGCCTCTGCTGCTGAGTTCTGGGATTAAAGGCATATACCACTATACCCAGCATGTACATCATTTTTTAAAAATTCTCTCATACAATACACCCTGACTGAAGTTTCCTCTCCCTTCAGTCCTCCCAGTCTTCCCCCACCCCCTACAATTCCCTTCTCCTCCCATCCAGTCCTCTTCTGACTCCCTTCAGAAAAGAGAAAGCCTCCCAGGGATCTCAACCAAACATGGCATAAAAAGATACAATAAGACTAGGCACAAATCCTCATTATCAATGCTGAACAAGGAAACCCAGTAGGAGGAAAAGGGTTCCAAGAGCAGACAAAAAGAATCAGAGATGCCGCCACTCCCACTTCTAGGAATCCCACAAGAATACCAAGCTACATAACCATAGCATATATGCAGAGGACCTGGTACAGACCACACAGGCTCCATAACTGCCACTTCAGTCTCTGCGAGTCTCTATGAGCCCTGCTTAGTTCATTCTGAGGGCCATGTTCTCATGGTGTCCTTGACCCCTCTGGCTCCTACAATCCTTTCTTCCCCTCTTCTGCAGGGTTCCCCGAGCTCCACTGAATGTTTAATTGTAGGTCTCTGCATCTGCTCCCATCAGCTGCCAAAGGAAGCCTCTCTGATGACAACTGGGCTAGGTACCACTCTGTGAGTATAGCAGACTATCATTAGGAATCACACCATGGGTTTCTTCCCTTACACTATGTCTCTGGGCTATCCAGCCTCTGGTTCCTAATCATGCAGGCAGTATCATACATGACTTCCCTCTCATGGTGTGGGCCTCAAATTAGACCAGTCATTGGTTAGCCACTAGTTATTTAGTCAAGAATTTTACTACAAGGACGTTCACATAATGTTGTTCATATCTACAAAATGTTATACAGACTGCATAAGTATTTAATGTTATAAAATTAGTTCACTATAAGATTATGACATGTATACTCAAAAATTACCATGTGGTCACTAAAATATGAAAGTATATAACATTTGGGAAATGTTTACACCATATTTTCATAGAAGCATGCCATAAAACAGTGTGACCACAGTTTTGTAGACAATAAATATCATTACATTTTTCTGCACAAATCAGGATAAAAATTCCTGATTTTGGTAGTAAGTTGTTAGGCTAGAACTGAGTTTCTTTTTTCCAAGTATATTTGCTAGAATTTCTTCCATGAACATCATTCACTTATGAAACTATATTTATTTTCACATGGGGGACACTGTCAAACATCACAGTGGGCAAGAAGTGAGTGAGGTTTGTGCTCCAGTGCCCAGAAAGAGGAAATGTATGTGTGTGCATGTGTGATGTATATATACATATATGTGTTTGTATGTGTATGTGTATATATATATGGCTAAGAGGTTGAAGAGGGCTTGAAAACTCTCAAGTATGTTGAGACACTCTGGATGGAGGCTACCAGGCAGGTAGTGGTTGGCACATACCCAGGCACATACCTGAGCACACAGACCACATACAGAAGGGCATAGACACAAATGGAGATCAGCACACAGGCTTCACAGACATAGGCAGCCTACAGACAAACACAAGCAGGCACAAGACTCCTGACCCCAAGGCCACATTTATACAGAATCACAAATTTTGTATTTTGCAAGAATAGTTATGTAACAGATTACATCACTGTTTACCTGGGGTTCCCCAGACATTCATTGTCAGCCATTTTGTGTTGACTCATTGACTTCTGGATGTCCAGTGTTAACCATATTTTGCCTGACTCATACTGGATATCCATTTCAGCATTGAGTTCTCTAAACATAAAATGACCTTTATGGACTTCTGTTCTTGACACAAAGGATATCCACCTCCCTTCCTGAAAATAACTGGTTAAAAGAGAAGGACAAAATTGAATTAGCAATTCCTAAGTAGATATAAATACTGACCCTTCTTAATGCAAGGTCTTTAGCTTTGAGAAGCATCACCTTGAACTCAGTTGCTTCCAGAATCCATCTTTCCATCAACACAACCTTCAGTGACCACTCCATGATCCTTACCTTTTGTCTCTTAGGCCCCCAGGCTAACCTCTTTGGAAAAGAGAGTTTGTACACCAACAGTAGACCATTCTGCCTCCATGGCATCTAGTGCCCCAGCTCAGACTCATGCACTGTTAGCATGTACAGAAGGATAAAACAGAAGCACAGAATACTTCAATGGTTTGCCACAAACACACAACATGGGAACTCGGCTGAAACCCAGAGCTGGAGTTCATGGTCTTTCTCATACAGAACAGGCTGCTGTAGCAATGGTCGGCTGCTTGACCCTGGTGATTGTTCACTGAGCCTTCTGGAACATCACACGGCTCTATAGCTAAAGCAGTCTGGGAGGGATCACTGAGGTTGGAAATGAAACCAGGTAAATTATTTAACCTGATCGATCTGTACTCAATGTACAATGAATATGCTTATGTGCAAATTAAAATACTTACGATAAAATATTAAAAAGTGAAAGCTTTAGAGAGAAATTACTCCAGTTCCTTGAAGGAAGGCACTTCAAAAAAAAATGAAATTTAATTACACAAGAAGAAAACAGCCAAGTTAGGGATAAGAAATTATTCACTCAAATTTTAAGGAAATACTGCAAGAGATATTACATTGGAAAGAGAACATTAATGTCTCCTACCCAAGAAGATGATGAGCAAAGGCTGATGCCTGCCCTGAGCCCGAAGTCTTGAGGTTCAGAAGTAACATTTCTGGGCAGACACAGCGTCAAATGGTCCAGAGGATTCCTGACCTTCAGCATCCACCTCCCTGCTGTCTTCCCCATTCCAGCAACCTACCCTCCACCCTCCAGCTCCTCAGCCCAGAAGCCTGACCCATTCTTTTTTTTTTTCATTTTTCTTTATTAAGAAATTTTCTACTCACTCTATATACCACCCACAGATCCCATCTCCTCCCTCCTCCCACCCCCCAGCCCTCTCCACACATCCCCCAAATCAAGGTCTCCCATGGGGAGTCAGCAAAGCCCAGCACACTGAGCCTAGGCAAATCCAAGCCCTTTCCCACTGCACCAAGGCTGCACAAGGCATCACACCACAGGCACCAGATTCCAGAAGTCTGCCCATAAGACAGATCCTGATCCCCCTGCCTGGGTGCCCCCCAAACAGTTAGAACCAAATAACCATCTTCCATATACAGAGGGCCTAGTCCAGTCCCATGGGGGCTCCACAGCCACCAGTCCACAGTTCATGGGCTTCCACTAGTGGGGCCAGCCTGACCCATTCTTGATTCTTTTCTTTTATCTACACAAAATTCAGGAAATCCTGCTGACACTTGTAGGAAATGGCAATGACTCCCTAGGTGACTTCCTGTTTCACTCTTGTCCCTGGAGAATATGGTTCTCTCCAGCACCAGGATTATCCTCTAAAATTAAGTCATCTGTCTTACACGTCAATCAAAAGCATGCACTTCTTCTCTTCCGACTCAGTGTGAAAGCTGACTCCATGCTGGAGCCTCCCAGACCATGCAAGGCCCCTCGTCAATTCCTTGGCTTCGTCTATCACACTCTTCCTTTGTCTGTCCATTCCAACCACAGACTAGTGATTTCATACGCGTGCCAAATGCCCTCTTGCCTCAGAGCCTGTGATGGTTTGGGTCTGAAATGCTGTCCCCATCACAAGCTCATGAACAGCTGTTGCTTGGAAACCTAAGATCTAATCTAGTTGGTAGACATAAGCCACAAGGGGTGTGCTTTTGAGGATCGCAGGCCAGCCCCTCTTCCAGTCTAATTCTCTACTTCATGATTCACTGAAAAATGAGAAGCTCCTGCCTCCTGCTCCCTCCACCATGAATCTGCCATGACTTCCTCACTGTGACAGACTGGAACCAAAAACTGAACTAATATCCTCTCTAAAGCCACTTCTGGTGTGTATTTCGTCACCTTGTGATAAGAAAAGCAGTTAACACAGAGCCTTCTTCCATACCACTTCAACTGGAACACTTCTCTTCCAGACGTCTGCATGCTCATCCCCCATTAACTTCCACTGCCCTTCACCCCAGCCCCGAAGTCATTGTCACATCTACAGCGCATTAGTCATTGGTCCTATGGTTTATTGCTATTGCTATGTTTTCACATAAGACCACAGGGTTCAGGGTCTGTATCTTTTTCTCCTCTGCTCTAATGAGTTAGTTCATTCCAAGACCTCAGTAAGTGCCAGTTTAATGAATACAAAATGCTGTAATGACAAAAACAAAAACAAAAACAAACAAACAACAACAAACAAACAAAAACCTATGTCTATTCCAACCCCTACCCCGAGTATTCAGGCACCGCTTTGTAACATCAGCTCTATGGCCAGTGGAAGAGAGAATATCAGATTTTACTGTGTTAACTTGTCCCTGTCAATAGGCATTTGAGAATGATAACAATGAAGAATTGCATCCCTTAGTAGAAGTGAGGAACAACAAACACATTGCCATGCACATGGATTAGACTTTTAATTGAATTATAAAATCATATTGGCAGCTGTGCAACAATAAAAAGTTAAGATTATGAGTTACACAAGGAACAAATAAAGTCTACTCACTCTGATTTGGAATGTTCTTGCCATTTGTACTAGCTGTCCATTCCGGCTGCCTTAGTAAGGAAGTGACTTGTTATAATCTGTGATTCCCTTGATTTCAGATTAATTTGCTCTTGTCTCATCCTAGCTCAGTGAGTCTTTTTTTTTTTTTTTTTTTTTGAGCTGAGGATTGAACCCAGGGCCTTGTGCTTGCTAGGCAAGCGCTCTACCACTAAGCTAAATCCCCAAACCCCTCAGTGATTCTTAACAGAGATGAAATGTCAGAGTTGTCTGAGATACCTGTCCACAGCCTGTGTTCCTGACACTATCTTGAGAGATCCTAGCACTGAGCCTAGCAAGGTGGTGAGGGAGGGTGCTTACAAAACAGCTGTACTCAAGAAACCACTCTGGTGATTCCAAGATGTGCCTTGGATTCAAAACCAGTGGTCTAGTTGATGTGTTTACTGAATATAATTACTGCCAGTCATCTTCACTGAACGGTAAGAGAGCTGGAAGAACCCTCAGTATTCAAGGACACAGTAGTCACTGGACAAATGGGGTAGCCACACAGTCAAGGTTAACATGAAGTCTATGGTGGGGGATTTGGACTTTATCTTGGTGTTGAAGGGAAGACATAAACAAAAGATGGAGTCAATGCAAGCTTTGCACTTTAAGAATAGGCACATTGTGTGTCCTGAGGAGTGTGGTTCTCTCTACTGAAGGATGAAAAACAGGGCCAGCCAATTCCAATTGAAATAATCCTCCATCTTTACAGTGAGTAAAAAAAGGAACTATCAAAGGTTGGCACGGGAGTGGAAGTCTGGAAAGCTACTTAAACGTTAGTCAAATACATCTTATTTATTCATTCACTCATTTTTTGTGCCATAGGGAATGAAGCCCAGGGCCCCACACAAGCTGTGCAAGCATTCAGCTACTGAGTCCACATCCCTAACCCACTAACACAGATTTCCTGCCTAGGTTGGAAACATCCATTTCTTTAGTTCTAACACTGCTAAACATATCTGTGACAAGGATGGAATTTACCAGGTCACTGTGATCTAAACCAGTCTTCATCTTCCCTAACTTATCTCAGATCCCAGGGGATAGGGGACACGGGCTCTGAAAAGGGGGCCTTTATCATAGAGGCAAGAGTGTGGAATATCTCAAAGATAGGGCACAGCAGCAAGATCAGAAATAAACACAGTCCATGAGGTCAGGGACAGTTTCCTGGAAGAAGAAGAGACATTTTAATCTCTACCTGATGAACAGGTAGGAGTGACCAGAGCATGAAGAAGGAAAGGCAAAGGGAGAGAACATGTAGGCATAAGAAACAAACTGTACAAAAACACAAAGAAGAGGTCCATCCCCCTGTGCACAGAAAGAGCCAAGTACAGCACAGCTGGACAGAAGGAAGGGAGAAGAGGAGAGGATGCTCACTGGACAAATGGGGTAGCCACACAGTCAAGGTTAACATGCAGTCTATGGTGGGGGATTTGGACTTTATCTTGGTGTTGAAGGGAAGACATAAACAAAAGATGGAGTCAATGCAAGCTTTGCACTTTAAGAATAGGCACATTGTGTGTCCTGAGGAGTGTGGTTACACAGGAGCAAGGCAGGCATAGAGACCACATAGGAGGAGCTGGGAGCCCTGGGAGGAGGAGTGCCTTCGTTGCCTCTTCCCTACTGTTAAGCACCAGAACCTCCAAAAGCAGCATCTTAAAGGCCTGAGGGCCTGGAAGTCCTTGTACTCATCTGCATGGCTTTCTTCTTCCTAACATCTACTGAGTATTTATTATCTTCTGGAACTATGCTCTCCAAAGCAGCTGCCACTAGCCACAAGAACACTAAAGGTGTGGTCAGTCTTAACCGGAATGTCTTCTGAAACCAAAACACATATAAAATTTTAAAGATTTATCACAAAATATAAAATTAATGATTTTATATTGTTTATATGTTAAAATGATAATTTGGGGAGTAAATTGAGTCAATTGCTTATGGGAGATGAACAGGTAGAGTGGCCTGAATGTCATGGACAAGGCTCCACCAAGAGTTAAAAAAAGAAAACAAAAAGAAAGAAGAAACAGAAGAAAAGACAGAATACAAATTTGAATGGCAAAAAGGCACTCCAAAAAGAAAAATACACCAAAGATGACATGAACATCAGAGATCAGCCCTTTGGTGTTCAGGTTTCCAATGTAACGTGTATCAAACGTCACAAGTGGGGTCATGTGAACATGTCTGAGAGCGCCCCTTGTTTTGTCTTTCTGCAATCAATGCAAGTTCAGGGCTCCTGAAGCACCCCTCAGAGCTGACAGCAGACATGAGAAGCAGTGGGTTTGCACTGAAACAGAATGGACTGGCAAGAAACTTGACTGCAGGTGATTCCCCACAGGACTATGTTACAAGTCATGGTGAAGAAGACACAGGAGTTGAATTCTTTTTTATTACTTAACTTTTACTGATTCTCTGTGGTTTTCACATCATGACCCCAATCTCGGCTATCTCCCCCCAACTCCCCCCCCCCACCCACCCCACAACTACCCTCCACCCTTGCAACCTCCCTGCAAAGCAAAATAAAATTTAAAATAAAAATTTAAAACCAAACCAAACAAAAAAGAACAAGGAAGAAGGAAGAGGAGGAGGAGGAGGAGGAGGAGGAGGAGGAGGAAGAGGAGGAGGAGGAAGAGGAGGAGGAGGAGAAAGAGGAGGAGGGAAGGAGGAGGAGGGGAGGAGGAGGAGGAGAATCTCTTGTGGAAGCTGTGCTGTGGCCCAGTGAGTCCCACAGGTGAGCCCCACAGGTGAGTCCCACAGGTGAGTCCCACAGGTGAGCCCCACAGGTGAGCCCCACAGGTGAGTCCCACAGGTGAGCCCCACAGGTGAGCCCCACAGGTGAGTCCCACAGGTGAGCCCCACAGGTGAGTCCCACAGGTGAGCCCCACAGGTGAGCCCCACACACATTCACCCCTTAGTCCTTTCATCTTCATTAGTAAGTGTTCATTGTCATGAGTCATCAGCTAGGTCCCAGGCCTCTGGCCTCTGTCACACCATCGACAGTGGGCTCTCACCCGGCTCCCCCTCCCCCCAAGACTTTGTGCTGTTGTCCTGTGTCCTGGAGATCCTGTCCTTTGGGTTCTGTGGGTTCGCCCCCTTCTCATGCTCTCACAGTTCACAGATGAGGTGGATGTTGAGGTGGGCCAACTCACAGCCCCGGTCCTGGGCCTGGGTGTCAGCTGGACTGGTCAGCCTGCCAGCTTTCCCTATGTGTCACCCCACCCCCGACCCTGGCACACTCTCCATCACTGCATTGGCCAGCCCATCCAATGCAGCCTGCCCTCCTACTCTCAGGTCCCTGGATCAGGCTCACTCACGCTCACACCACCAGGAACAGCTCTACTGTTTTTCCCAGGTAAGGTGCAGGGCCCTCTCTCCCAATTGCTATAGGGGACATATGGGGGCTCTCATTTAATTCACTGTATTTCCCCCACTCTCTACCTCTACCTATTCCATAGCTTAACAGCTGGCCAATGGCCATCAGCTTTCTACTTAGCGGCTACTGGCAGCCTCATGGACAATTGGCCCTCTCATTCTCCAACCTAGAAGGTTCATAATGACTCAGGGACCTGTCGTCATATCAGCCTTGGCTCCAATGGAAGTAACATACAATAATCAACATTCAAACAGCTCAATAACGCGGATGCCATGAACATTACCCTATCAGGATGGATTTCAATAAGGCAGGGTTAGCCAGACCACTGAACCTCTACTGTATGCTACCCCACTTGCTCCATATTACCCAGACCCTTCTTGCTCAAGCAGGGAGAACTCCCAGGAGGTCCTGTTCTCTCTCTAACATCAGACCACTCAGCAGTCTGCAGGGCTGCCCGCCTAGGACAATCTCTCATTACCACAATTGTTTATTAAAATTCAGAAGCCAACATAATGAAAAAAGAGAAGGGCATACAGAAAGCCAGCTAGTCTGGGAAAGAGTAGACCATAATGGGAGTTCAACATTACAAGCTCTTTGGCCAAATATCCTCAATTTGAATCTTAACTTGAATCAAAGCCAGGGTGGCCTCAGCAAGTTATCAGTACCTCTATTCCTTTATTATAAAATGGGAAGGAGAATAAAGCTAAATCCTCAATTGGATTTTGAATAATTAAGAAAGTTCTTAGAACAGTACTTGTCTCTCATTAGGTCCATCATCAAGAAATGCAAGACTATCTTTCTCTCCTGAAGTAGAATGTAGGAGTAAACTACCCCAACCCTGCAGGAAAAGTCCTCCATGACAGAGACTGTAATAGAGGCATCTTGGATTAGAGAAGAAGACTGCATTTTCAATGTTGAGTTGGACCAGAAACCTCCCTATACACTTAGAGATATCTGAGAGAGGTTGTATTAGGCAGTAAAATGGACTTGGGGTCTTCTACAGTAGAGGATATATTTGGAAGAAAATGTGAAGATTGCTTACCCACAAGCCAATGCCTCACCCATAGCATGGAACTTGGACATCACACCAAATGGACCAGTCTCCTTGCACACCACAGACTCAGTCTTCCAGTATATCATGGCCAGAATCCAAAAATCACTGACCTAAAAGAATAAAGGAGTTTGATGCCCTTAAGAAGTGTTTTTCAGGCTGAGGAAATGTCTCTGAAGTTAAGCATTCACCAAGTAATCAAGAACATTAAGCTGGGTGCCTCCAGCACTGGGAGGCAGAGGCAGGCAGATCTATGAGTTTGAGGCCAGCCTGGTCTATCTACATAGAGGTTTCAGGGCATCCAGAGCTCATGGCTCCACAGAGAAACCCTGTCTTGAGAAAGAAAAAAAAAGGAAGCAAAGATAGATGTGTGTGTGTGTGTGTGTGTGTGAGAGAGAGAGAGAGAGAGAGAGAGAGAGAGAGAGAGAGAGAGAGAATGAACAAACACTAGAGTTCAGAGCTCTGATCTCCTGAATCTACATAAATGCCTTGCTGCATGGATAAGACAACCCATATATAATTCTAGCCTTTGAAGATAGAGAATCCCCAGAGCAAGCTGACTGACTAGGGAGACCAGCTGTATCAGTAAGCTCCAGCCAGATTTGATTTCAAGATGCTGCCTCAAAAGACTAAGATGGAAGATTCCGGATATCAGCCTTGAGCTGCCATACATACACACGTGAACATGCATATACATAGGCACACACATATACAAGTACACACATACATGAGTACACACACTTGTGCATACACACATGTGCGCACACACATACACACAAAGGAGGAGGGGAATGTGGTTTTTACACTTCAGTGTTATTCAGACTCACCTTGGGATTTAATATAAACACTGAGTCAGGCCTTGTCCACCAATAAGCTGAGTCTCCTGGGATTTTCATTAGCCTTTCAGGTTTTTCCAAACATCCCCAGGTCAGCCAACAGTCAATGTCTGTCACTGTGACAAGCACAATCAAGATGTAAGGAGAGGGTTCATTTGGCTTATGACTTCAGATATATCAGCCATGGTTACTTAGTCCTGTTGCTTTGGGCATGCATAGCATATGTGATGGTGGAGGAGGTCTGTTCAGCTCATGGTGGCCAGGACAGGGAGAGAGAAGGAAGGGAGAAGAAGAGCAGGAGAGAGGGAGGCAAGCATGTTCTCTTTAAAGGAAGGCCTCCAGTGATCTAACATCCCCACCAACTAAAGGCCATCCAAGACCACTGTGGGCTGAGACTGAACTTTCAACCTGTCATGTTTTGAAGGGACATTCATTCACATTGCAACTATTACAGACCCCAAATGGGAGAACCACTAGCCCCAGGTCAGGGAATCCCACACTAGAGGTCCAAACCCCTAGAATTCAAAACTTCAAGAATACCTTCATTGAACCATCATTAATCTCAAGCTCATCTCTCCAGTACTATATTAATATAATTAATAAAGTTGTGAAAGCATTAATTGTGTTTAAGCAATGCTGTCGGTACAAACTGTGGCATTTCAAAAGGCATTTGCAGAAGTTTATTTTAGACTCAGGCATTTACAGCTCTCACATTGTCTCGCTATTACAGAAAGAATACTTTAAAATTATGATGCAAAGACACTTAATTAACTTTTAATTGAAATGACTCCAGGAAGAAAATTATAAATAGCACATTCGTCTTCACTGTGTTTTCATTAAAAGACACAGAAAGTGATGGATGGGCGGCACACAATGAAACGCATTGCACAGAGTGGTTGCTAAAAGCAGAGTCACAGAACTTTCTAGAATAATGAACTAGTAAAGCTACTCCAACCAATGAGTCCAGAATTCTCAGAATGAAATACCTCGACTCTACTAAGCATCCTACAAATATGGAAAATGGGTAATTTAGATAGAGCTGAGACCATAGCTTAGTGGTACAGAATTTGCCTAACAAATGCAAGGGGTTTTTTAGATATAATTTAGTGGAACATTATATTCTAATCTTGTGCCCTTCACCTTAGAGCACAGAGTTTTAGCATATTACAATGTCATGGCTGGTTTCACAGTGTCCAGAAAGTTGTAGGACATGAAAGAAGCCCGGACCCTACAAACCATCATGCTGGGCTTTGAATACTGACCCCATCACAATTTTGCAAGCATATCAAGCAGATTTCAGTCATTTTCCTACATTCTTCTCATTTTCATACACTCCACAAATATTCCAACAATAAATTGCATTAGTTATTTCTGTTTTTGAAATAGATCTGGGCTCTAACTTTGTCTCCACTTCACTAGCATCCACATTCACAATCCCATCATCCCTCAACTGATTGTTATGTAACCACCTCCTAAGGATTCTCCCTATTGTTAACTAGAATCTCCCAGGGGCTTTCTTCTGCTCCTGCAAGAGATCTCTTTGCTGCTCCTCAGCCCCTTCCGCCACACTCTCATCCCTGGACTTGTCATCACTGCCCCCTTTCTTGGAACGTCCTCACCCTCTAGATAGCTACACGGCTTACTTCCTGTCCTTCCACAGTGTCACTTCAAAGGTAACCTTCAGAGTGATGCCTGTGAACTTCGTACTTATGACCCTCATGCAAACATAGAAAATACCAAGAAGCTATGTAAGAAACTGTGACAGCAGAAAACTAAGTGGGTTCATTTGGGGACAGAATGAAGTAAAAGAGTCCCCCCTTTTCCTCTTGTGTCTTTATAGTTGATAATGGAATAATTAGTGAAACCTCACATTGTAATATCACTGAGTAGGTACCCAGACTAGTTCATAGACATTCCAGTGACCCCAGCAGTTCTAGAGTTTCCAGTTGATATGCTTTTCAGTCTAATGAGATGGGTGTGGGCTAGTCTGGGAAGAAGTCTAGACACTGGGTAGAAGGTTGCTCTCTTGAGGCGGGAAGTTACTAGCTCTGACATATGACTGGGGTGGGTTCTTGTGTTTCCTATCCCTCCTGCCTTGTTGCTAGTTACATGAGTCACTTTTGGTGGCCTCTAGAAACATTCAGCCTAGCTCCAAACAGTCCAACAGCTGTAGTGATTTCTCAGCATGATGGTATAGCAAGAATCTTAAAGAGTCTTATTAATAAAACAAACTCAAGGCCTGGTATTGGGGTGAATGCTGGAAGATCAGAGAAGCAGAACAAGCCACAGCTACCTCACCTCACCAGTTCATCAGCTGATCCTGTTTCCTTAGACTGGAAGCCTCTGAGTCCTCATCCCAATGAATCTCAGCTGAACTGCTGCTCCAAAGCCTAAAAGCTTAACCAGCTAAATGCTTTTAGTTTCCGGTCTTCACGCCTTATATATCTTTCTGGTTTTGCCATCTACTCCCTGGGATTAAAGGCTCACTTTTTGGGATTAGAGGCAAGTGTCACCATGCTTGGCTGTATCCTTGAACACATGGATTTCTGCCTCTGGAATGCTAGGATTAAAGGCGTGAGTGCCACCATTTTCTAGCCTCAGTGTCCAGTGGCTTTTCTGTTCTCTGACCCCAGATGACTTTATTAGGGTACACAATATTTTAGGGAACACAATACCACCACATAATGGCCCGTGGCCCATGGACATTTCACCTTCTTCAAGTCTTAAGACATAGCCTACCACCCACTCACATCTGTGAACTGTACCAGTTGGCAATGTGTAAGGTGGCCTTCTTAGAAGGTAATGTTTCTCGGCTTTGTGTTTTGAAGTCATATCAAGCATTTCCCATGCACTGAAATCTGAACATTCATCCTTTGTCTCAAAGAAAAGTCCAAATTTGCAGAAAATAATTCAAACACTAGAAAAAGGATTATCCCTTCAGAAATTCCGGACTGGAGAGGCAGCTCAATGGGTAAACTTGCTTGCTGTGCAAGTATGAGGATGAGTTCAAAGCCCCGGAACCCAAATAAAAGCCAGACACTCTACCAGGATTGTCTGTGATAGCAGTGCATCCACAGGGGTATGCTAGGTGGAGACAGGAGAATTCCTGGAAGATCGTATCATGGCGCAGCTAGCCTGGCATACACAGAGGATTACACACACACACACACACACACACACACACACACACACACACACACACAACAACAACAACAACAACAACAACAACAACAACAATAACAACAACAACAAAAGAGACCTTGTCTCAAACAAAGAAAGTGAGGACTGACACCTGAGATGGTCCTCATGTCCTCCATGTGGGCTCCATGGTATGCACGCACATACGCACAAGGAAGAGAGAAAGAAAGAGGAATAGAGGGAGGAAGGGAGGGAGTGAGAGAATTTAAAGATCAAAAAGAAAATAAAAGAATCTTATTAATGAGTGACCAAAGAGAAATGTGCCCCAGGGAGTACTGCAGTGAGACCCTGCGACCTCTGCTCTCCCACTAACCATGACATACTGGCCAAGATTCCTTTCCAGAATGACGACTGACCCTCCTTCCTACCTGTTGCAACCTTTCACTGCTGCCGTCCCCAAGTTCTTGCCATGTGCAAGAAAGACCCTTGAGGCATCCATAAATATACCCTTAGGAAGTCTTTATCATCACAGGGATCCAGAGAGGCATTGTCACAGAGGAGGGAACTGAGCCTGGAGGAGAGCTGGAGAAATCCATCACACACTGCAGACTTATGGTGACCTGTCTACTCTGGTTGGCTGGCAGATCTGACACTCAGACTGGTGCTTGTTTGGTTTTCTTGTCCTGCGTCCTCTTATGGATAATATCTTTTTCTAAGAGTGGATTTGAGAATCCTGGCACTACACAGTCCCCTCCCATCAGCAGTACTGGTACTGAACAACACTCACTCATTCAGCCATGTCTACGCTTCAGTTCTTGGCCACTTGTTAATAATCTTCCTTTGATGAGTTCTACCTTGTAAGTGTGAACCACTCTCACCTCTGTGGAAGGAAGGCATGGTGCTCAGAGGAGATCTGTGTGGATCACAGTAACCTGTGGTGCTGGGGCTGGACTGGAGAGAGGCAGGGACACAGACCTGGGGTTTAAGGCATAGGTTCTGTGATACATAAACTGGTTGTGGATTTTAACAGGGATACTAAGAAAAGAATAGAGAATGTGATAGTGTCCTGTTAAAGTCACAAGGGAATCCAAGCAAGAGAATGAAGGTGCCTTGACTAAGCTCCCTATGTAGAACAATTTCAATCTTCTCTGTAGATCTCTGTGTCCGCTGGAAGCCACACTGCTCCAGAACTTTAGAAGGAAACATTTTCCAGAGTTAGGAGGGTGAAACATACTTCAGTGTGTGGCTTCAAGAATGCAGCCAAGTAGGTCCAGCAGGTATATCTAACTCAAAACAACGGTAGACTTCCCTGCTATCACAAACAGGGACTTGGAAATAAGGAAGCAGGATGAAAAACTGAGTGTGTGCAAGGACCTTCTGGAGCTCGAAATGTACTCTGAGAATTGTTATCTGTGAAGCAGCCATGCTAAAAGATGTTTGGAAACTTTGAGTTTAAAAAAAGGAAAATGGATTTGGTTTTTCATTTGACTGTGGTCATTACGTTGATATTTAACCCCATGACACCAGTGTGTTTACCTGACAGTAGAACCCTTTTCATTAACATCCAGCACAAACTTAAGGGATCTCCACTCGAGAAATAGTCCATGTCACAGAGTACCTTCCCTCCATGATGATGGTGAAGAAGAGGAAGATGATGATGATGGACTGCAAACTCTAAGATATAATGAATCCTTTCCTTCTCAAGCTGCTCTTGGACAGTGTCTTGTCAAGGAGTGGAGGAGCTAACTAGACCGCCCTCAACTCTCACTTACCATGCCCATGACTGCTCATCTATGCCTACGCTTTCCTCCTATACACATGCGCACTCCAGAAAGTAGAGATCTTTCTGCCAGCTCACAACTATACTTCCTTACTCCCTATAATCTGGCACATAGTAGGTACTCAATAAACATTTGTGGAATACATGAATCAGCTGTTCCAGGACTCCCTCAACCTTCTCCTCACTGTCATTATTTGTGTAAGAAATATTTGATGAGTAAAAAAAAAAAAAAATGAAAACTTAATGGATCTTCCTATTTAGGGTAAAATCTGGAACTTACTAGGAACACAGTGGAAAGATGTGGTGAGAAAGTCAGCAAAACAAAACCAGGGAAGGCCAACAGTGCCCTTGTGCATTTGCAGTGCTGGTTGGTTCTTCAATTTGCTTTCATCTTAGTTTATGTTTAAAGCAATGCCTCCAAAATTACAGTCTCTGACTGGCTGCCAAATAAATTTCTGACTTTAAAACCACTTTATTTCAAGCCTGATAGATGGCTTTTGTCACGAGGCAAAGTCATTAAGGAAGCAGTGTTCAGAGTCACCAGGCTGGGCTGACATTGCTTCCTTCGTGGTGTTTGTTACCTGCCTGACAGACTTGGCCGAGCTCGCAGAAAGGCTCAGGACTGAGTTATGGACATTCCCTCCTGGCAGGAACTTTGTCAGGAAGATGCATCACTTCCCTTTGCCAAATGGCCTCTGTGTCCTAGACCATGGCAAGAAGCTGGCACAAACAGCCGAGCCTCTCGTGCCCCTGGGAGGATTTAGCTACTGAGGGTGGATATTCCCAAGCTGAGGCCTTCACTGGCCTGCGGCTCCTTCCTGTACTGTAGGCATACTCTCCACAGATGACGTTTTATTAACAGTTCAACATACATCTCAAAGAAGGTTCTTCTGGGCACTAGTATTACCATCTTGAAGCCGCAAGGAAAAGGAACACAGTTTACGCTGCAAAGTAGAGCCTCTAACAACACATCTCAAGAAAAAGATTTTTTTTCCACAGGCTTAACTGAAGAAATTGACTGTAATGTTTTACAAATAAGGAAGCAGAGTCTCAAAGAGATAATGTGAATTTTTTTGATGGTCACATATCAAGAGTAATATCACTATGTATGTTCAGCCATGCATCCATGACGAGTAAGGACACATTCTGAAAAATGTGCCGTTAGATGATGTGGTCCTTAGAGAACATTAAAGAGAATATTTGCACAAATTCAGATGGTGAGGACAACCACTTGGCATGATACTTTGATTAAATCAAGGGTTGTATGAAATGCAAGATGTGCTACACACTGACAATGTGTGTAATAAAATGTGCCGTACACAGTTTCACAGTACACTTTTGGGGGATGGGTGCAGAGTGAAGTCATATGACTTTTTCCTATGGGCATAATATCAAACCATCACCACCTTGGAGTACAATGATAAATAGGTCCATGGTGATAGTAAAGAAGTTATAGACACTTTCTATAAAGGAAGGTAGAAGGTCACAGAGCCCTTGCCTGGGGTTCTAGGCATTATTCCCACCTACCCACCCTGCCCCAATTACAGGGAAGCCTACAATGTGCTAGAGGAGACAGAGTGAAAGGTTAATTAAACGTGGAGCCTGATGATTAGCTTCTGTAGCTATTGTCCATGTTGTGTGGATTTGGCTGCATGCAGCTGTTCACAGGTCACCCACATTCTTGTAGGTAACCATCAGCCAGGCTAATAAACTCACTGGTCACCCACATTCTTGTAGGTAACCATCAGCCAGGCTAATAAACTCACTGGCACATCAACTTGGATTTAAGCAGAAGAATCTTTACTTTGGTCTATGGTTGTTGTCCCATCTGGAGTGAAAAACGATTTGTTCACATCTCTACAGAAAAGCTAAGGCAACTGATATGCACAGGGTAACATATGGCTGTTCTCTTTGAAATTTTAAGGACTCCAAGATGGCTACATTCCGGCTTATGACTAATTTCTCCACTTCCTGACACCTGATATTTTTATTTATATATAGTTTTATTTATTTGATAATGGGCATTCTAATGAATGAGAGTTATCTAAACATACTTTTAAATTTCTATTTCCTTGATAATTAATGATATTGAATTTTTTTCCATGTGGATAGTGGTGAGCATGTCCTTTTGGAAAAACTAATGAACCGTGTTTTGTACAATAAGCGCCAGGGCTTACTCTTTCTTTCAATTCTTGATGCTCCTTAATGACCAAGGTAAATCCATGTGGGCATTCTCAAGGTCCCAATCCTGGCTGAAATATGTAGTCCTTTCATTTCAGAATAGCTACTAAATTTGTATGTGCCATGGTAGTTATTTATTAATTGTGTACATTAGACTCCATTCAAAAAAATGATAGCTATGAAAAAGTCTAATCATATGAAATACACACATACAGAGAGGTAACACTTACCAGAAGATGTTTTTCTCCATACTCCTTTAAACATACAATGCAATGCATAGATGAACATTGCTCAACAGAGCTGTTAGCTTTTTTATAGACATGTCTCCCCTCTACAGCAGTGTAAGCTCTCTGCAATTTTTATTTCATGCATTGCTAACAGCCAGAGATATGTCAGTGGGACTTCCTGGGGAGGCCTGGGTTAGCTGGACCAAACACAGCAGGTGTCTTGCAGAATGATGATGCTGGACAGCTTTCCAGGCTTGATCTTAATTAAGGGTCTCAGTTTTGCAACATCAGAAGTTGTCTCAAGGGTGTATTTATCTTTCCTGCTGTAACTCTCTTGAGAACCCTTTTCTAGGGAAATTGAATAGGCATTTTTGAGTTTGGAAATGTAAACTGTCTTACTGCAATAAACACAGCCCTGTATTCACAAAGTATGGGAACAAGGGCTACAAAATTCTGTCTTCTAAGCACTATAGGGCCATAGCAATCATCAACTCACAGCAGCTGCACTTGTTGGCACAGAGCCTACAGGAGACTATCCCAGCCAATGGTCAGCTGCGGATACAGTGTAGGAGTAGAGACTGGGATATGGGGCATAGAGATGTACCACTTACTGCTGCTATATTGGCAAATAATATTTTGTAAGTAGTATTCAATTGTGTGCCCACTGGTGAGTATGCCGGGCTCCACTGCAGAATTCCAAACCTATAGTCAGACAGCTCTCATTAAACTCAGTGGAACAAAAATAAAGTCTTGAAGGTGGAAAACATATTTGTAAGGAAGAAGGTGGGCTGCCAAGGGTGGGAGGCAAAATACAGAGGTTGGGGAAGAGAATAAGCAGAGTGCATTATATACATGTATGACATTCTCAAAAAAAAGATTTATTGTTAAAACAAATTAAAGATTATGGTGATATTTTATTTGTGCTGAAATGTGATTTTATTTGTATGTTAATAAATAAAGTTGCCTGGGGGTCAGAGCTAATAGCAAGCCATAGCAGAAGTCTGGCAGTGGTAGCATACACCCTTAATCCTGATCACATGACAGGCAGATTTCTGTGTGTTCAAGGACACCACCAGCATGGAGACACATGCCTTTAATTTCAACCATAGAAGACCTAGAGGTCTGTATAGACAGGCAGTGACAAAGAGATCATGTGGTTGGGCTTACAACCAATGAGAAGGCAGAACAGAAAATCAATAAAAAGACAGATACACAGAGAGTAGGTCTCTTTCTGAGGGGAAGGACGGCAGTGGCAGCAAAGGGTAAGAAGGCGGTTTTAGTCTCAGCTCTTAGCTACTGCTCTGACCTCTTGGGCTTTTAACTCTGTGTTAAAAGTTGGCTCTGTGTTTCTTATTTAATAAGACCGTTACATCTACAAAATAAATCTCAAACAAATAACTCAATTCTATACCTTGGTGTCTTAGAATGAAACAAGAACAAGACAAATCCATAATAACAGGTAGAAAAAAATCATAAAGATCAGAACAGAAGTCAACAAAATAGAAACAAAAATAGCAATAATAAAAATCAAATAGGCAAAGAGCTAGTTCTTTGGAAAGTTAAACAACACTGATGAACTCTTAACCAAACTAACCAAAAAGAGAGGAAGAAAACAGAAAGAATAAAGAGAAGATATAAATTTTAAAAATTAAAGGTTAAAAGTGAGATATTATAGTAAACATCAATGAAAATCTATGAAAGTTAAAGAATCATCACAACATACTTTGAAAACCTATAAATTAGAAAATGTGTAAGAAATGAATAAATTTCTAGATACATATGACTTGCAAAAATTAAACTAAATGATAAAAATAAGTTAAATAAATATACAAATGATAAGCAATGAGATTGAAGCAGCAATTATCAATCTTGGATTTCAGAGATGCCCTGGACCAGATGGATTCATCACTGCTCAATCATGATGGTGCCTTACAGAGCTAACAGCAATACTTCTTGAGCTCATCCATAAAATAAAGGTGGAAGAAATGCTATCAAACTCACAAAGGCCATATAAGCCTGATACAAATCAGATAAAATAAAAACAAAGAAAACTGTAGGCCAAAATCCCTAACAGACATGCATGAAAACATTCTCAATAAGATCCTTACACAAGCTGCGTTCCACTACACATCAAAATGTTCATCCATCATGACCAAGTTGTCTTTATTCCATGGATGCAAGAATGGTTCATCATATCCAAACCATAAATGTACTAAGTCACATTAATAGATTCAGATACATAAATCACATGATCATCTTAATAGATGCAAAAAAGAGAAATTCAAAATTCCTTCATGATGAAAACCTTGAAGAAAATCAGGGATAGATTTTTACTTTTTTAATTTTTGAGGTTAAGATTATATTTTCCCTTCCCTTTCCTCCCTCCAAGCCCTCCCACATATCCCTCCCTTCTCTTCTCCAAATTTGTGGCTTCTGTTTCATTGACTGATATTGCATGTATATATAATATGTATTTCTAAATGTAACTTCTGAGTCCATATAATGTTACCTGTATGTATGTTTTTCAGGGATGACCAATTTAGTATTGGATAACCAATTGGTGTGTTCTCCCTTGAGAAAGACAATTTCTCCCAATCCACACATTCCTGTTGTCTGTAGTTCTTTGTGTAGAGTTGAAGTCTCATGGGCTTTCCTCTATGCACTTGGGTGTATCCATTGGTTCCATTTTTGTTCCACTCACATTTTGACAGTCATGTTGGTGAGACTTCATGGGTGTAACTTCTGCTGTTACTAGGAGATGCAATCTCACAGCAACTTCCACATCCTCTGGCTCTTACAATCTTTCTGCCCCCTTATCCTCAGTGTACCCTGAGATTCAGGTGTGGGGGTATTTTATAGATGCATCCTTTGGAACTAGGCTCCACAACTCTGCATTTTGACTGGTTGTGGCTTTCTGCAGTGGTCTCTGTTTGTTGCAAAGGAAAGTCCTTGATGAAGAATGAAGAATAATCTTACCTGTGTGTATAAGGACAAATGTTTAGATTTTTGTTAGGGATTATCCTGGTTTAGTAAATGAATGGTTGTAGATTCTTCTTCAATAACCATGACTTCACTATTACTGAGTAATTAGCTAGGTTCCCAGTACTAAGCATGGTTTCCCTCTGGTTGAATGGGTCTTAATTCCAAGGTATGTGTGACACTTCTGCACTCTTAGGGTTATCATGATATGCTCGTCATTGGTTCATAGTTGGGTAGGACTGTTAGTTGCCTCCCTCCAACAGTTGGAAGCTTGCATGGTGCCTTCTGCTAACATGAAAGCTAGTCTTCAGAGAGGAGATATTCAGGCCAGTTACAGCTCATGTTCTCTGGGCCCTGTTTAGGATGTACATGGTGTCTTCAACAATAAGGACTTCACTTTCACCTCTAGGGACAAACAAGGGCACCAGCATTAGGCTGTATGCTTTAGGAATCTCTTGGACATCCCTGGCCAACAACCAAAGAAGGCTTCTCATGTCTGGTATTGGAGTTTTTGTTAGGCATTCTCAGGCTCCTGGAGAGAGCACTGTCAGCCCAGATGAGAAAAGTTCATTAAAGACTTAGGCCAGGGGAGCAGGCAGGCTAACTGCATATCTCCACCTGTCCCCTCTGTCCTCCAAATCCATTCCCCCAGTCTGATCCCCAGCTCTGTAGAAGACCACCTGCTGCAGCCTCCCCATCCTCCTACCCCCACCTCCAGTGGGTCACACAGATCTTCCCCCCAAACTTCCTTCTTTCCATTCTTCCCATTATCCCAGACCCCAACCCCAGCTAGTCCCTGGGAACCCACAAGAACCCTGGCCAGGGATGCAAGTAGATATAACTGAAAATCTTCACCTCTTTATCCTCCAAATCCAATCCCTGAGTCTCATCCTCATCTCTCTAACAGATCACCTGCTGAGGTCTCTCCTCCTCTCTGCCCCCACCTCCAGTGGATTACTCAGATCTTCTCCTCCAATCTTCCTTCTAACAATCCTGTTATCCCAGGCCCCAACTCCAACAGGCATGCCCTGGGAACCCACCAGCCAAGCCTGCCAGAGAAGCAAGTACACCAGTGAATCAGGTAGGTGAGCTCTCGATATTTGTTCCCTTTCTTCTCTCTATATCCAGTCCCCAGTCTCATCCCCAGCTCTGTAGCAGACTACCTGTTTTGGTCTCTCCTCACTCTCTGCCTCCATTCCCAGAGAGCAGTTCCTGGTGAAACACCCTGATTTCCTCTCTCTTGTGGACACTTTCATATCCCCTAGTCATCACTATTACTAAGTGTCAGCTCCCAATACCTAGAAACTATTTTACCCAGAACCCACAGTGGCCAAACCTAGCAGGATCTCAGAATTCCCTACCAGGCAACCCTCAGCCACCACACCCTCCTAAGAAGCAGAGAGGGGCAAAGAACCCAAGGGGAAAATCACCTACTCAACAAAGACCAGGAAATAGCATCTAGAATTACGATCTTCCCGAATCTGTAAGCCTAGAAGCCAGTATAAAAACACAATCAGTAATACCGAGGACAATATGTCTCCACTAGAACCCAGCAACCCTACCACAGTAGGTCCTGAAAACTGCAATATAGATGAAACACAAGACCCAGACCTTAAAATCCCTTAAAGAAATCTATGAAAACACAAACAGACTCCCATCTGGACCAGAGGTGAGTACCTGGGGTTACAGCCAGAGAGGCAACTGCCCTTGGGTCCCACCACTGGACACAGGCCACCCCCGGGAGGACCTGACCAACTTGGCCCCAGTTTCCTGCCAATCCATTGGCCCCAGTTTCCTGCCAATCCGCTGGCCCTGTGGGAAGGCTCCCCTTTTCCAAGACTGCAGGCAGACACTGCAGTCTCCACACCCTGCCCCCACACCCATCTGCTGGAGACCCCAGCCACTTCCTGAGAATCAGAGACCAACCCCAAGCTTCCATCATGCCCTGGAACTCCCATCTGGACCAGAGACCAGAAGAACTCCCATCTGGTCAAGAGGAGCTCCCATCTAGACAAAATAAGGAGACATCAGGGACTTCCCGAGACTCAGAGTCCAGCCCCCCAGCTCCTATCCGGCCAGCACTCTCATCTGGATCAGCACTCCCATCTGGCCCAGAGCTTCCATCTGGACCAGAGAGAGGCTCCATAAATCTGTCAACTCCAGCTGGACCAAGCACACTGATAAGACCAAGAACGAACACAAGAGGAGATGGGCAGACATCAAGGCAGAAGTACATACAACAAAATAAAGAGCAATACAGCATCACCAGAACCTAGCCCTCAACATCACGGAATGGAAGAAGAAGAAGAAAACAACCTTATAAGTAACATCATGAAGAGGCTAGAGCCTTATATAGAAGAAATAAAAAATAAAGTAGAGGAACAGACAAGCAAAAAATGGGAAGAACGCTATAAAAAACTAGAAGAAAGGACAAATAAGCAGAAGAAAACAATAAATCCTTGAATGAAAATCATGAAAAAGCAAGGGAGACAATCCAAGACATGAAGAGGGAAATAGAAAAAATGAAGAAGACACTAGCAGAAGGAATGTTGGAAATAGAAAATCTGAGTAAACAAACAGGAACTTCAGAGGCAAGTATAACCAACAGAATGCAAGAGATGAAAGAGAGGATCTCTGGTGTTGAAGATACAGTAGAAGAAATAGATTCATCAGTCAAAGAAAACACTAAAACCAACTAAGTCATGACCCAAAATGTCTAAGAAATTTGGGACACCATGAAAAGACCAAACCTACAAATAGTAGGGATAGAGGAAGAAGAATACCAACTCAAAGGCACATAAAATATATTTAACAAGATCATAGAAGAAAATTTTTCCAACTTAAAGAAGGAAATGCCTATGAAGATACAAGAAGCCTATAGAACACCAAACAGATTAGACCCCCCAAAAAAGTCCCCTCACCACATAATAATTGCACAACTAAATGTACAGAATAAAGAAAGAATATTAAGGGCAGCAAAGGAAAAAGGCCAAGTTACTTATAAAGGCAAACCCATCAGAATAACACCCGATTTCTCAATGGAGACTTTGAAAGCCAGAAGGACCTGGACAGATATAATGCAGACACTAAGAGACCATGGATGCCAGCCTAGACTAATATACCCAGCAAAATTTTCAATCATCATAGATGGAGTGAACAAGACCTTCCAAGACTAAACCAGATTTAAACAATACTTATCCACAAACCCAGCCCCACAGAAAGCAATAGAAGGAAAATTCCAACCTAAGGAAGGCAGATACACCCATGAAAACACAGGCAATACATAACACCACAGCAGTAAACCCCAAAGAAGAGAAGTACACACACACTAGCACCAAAAAATAAAAATAACAACAGGAACAAACAATCATTGGTTATTAATATCCCTTAATATCAATGGACTTAATTCACCTATAAAAAGACACAGACTAACAGAATGGATACAAAAACAGGACCCATCTTTCTGCTGCATACAAGAAACACACCTCAAATTCAAAGACAGACACCTCCTAAGAATAAAAGGCTGGGAAAAGACTTTCCAATAAAATGGTCTTAAGAAGCAAGCTGGTGTAGCCATCCTAATATCCAGCAAAATAGACTTCAAACTAAAATCAATCAAAAGAGATGAGGAAGGACATTACATGCTCATCACAGGAAAGATCCACCAAGATGAAGTTTCAATTCTGAACATTTATGCCCCAAAAACAAGGGCACCCACATATGTAAAAGAAACATTACTAAAACTTAAATCACATATAAAACCCCACACATTAATAGTGGGAGACTTCAACACCCCACTTTCACCTCTGGACAGATCGGCCAAATTGAAACTTAACAGAGACATAATGGACTTAACTGGTGTTATGGCTCAAATGGACAAACAAAAAAGAATATACCTTCTTCTAAGCACCCCATGGAACCTTCTCTAAAATCGACCACATACTTGGCCACAAAGCAAATCTCAACAGATACAAAACAATTGGAATAACCCCCTGTGTTCTATCAGACCACCATGGTTTAAAGTTAGATTTCAACAACAGAAAAAACTACAGAAATCCTACAATCTCGTGGAAACTGAATAATGCTCAACTGAATCACCAATGGGTTAAGGTAGAAATAAGAAAGAAATTAAAGACTTCCTAGAGATCAATGAAAATGAATACACCACATACCCAAACTTATGGGATACTATGAAAGCAGTGCTAAGAGGGAAATTCATAGCACTGAATGCTCACATAAAGAAGCTGGAGAAATATCATGCTAGTGACTTG
Source organism: Onychomys torridus (assembly GCF_903995425.1). Taxonomy (NCBI): domain Eukaryota; kingdom Metazoa; phylum Chordata; class Mammalia; order Rodentia; family Cricetidae; genus Onychomys; species Onychomys torridus. The sequence goes on along the minus strand of NC_050448.1, from coordinate 45,608,186 downwards.
ACAGCACACCTGAAAGCCCTTGAACAGGAAGAAGCAAAGTCTCCCAGGAGGAACAGACGCCAGGAAATTATCAAATTGAGAGCTGAAATCAATAAAATAGAAATAAAGAGAACAATACAAAGGATTAATGAAACTAAGAGTTGGTTCTTTGAGAAGATCAACAAGATAGACAAGCCCTTATCCAAACTAACCAAAAGACACAGAGAGAGCATCCAAATTAACAAAATCAGAAATGAAAAGGAGGACGTAACAACAGACAATGAGGAAATCCAGAGAATCATCAGGTCATACTTCAAAAACCTCTACTCCACAAAACTGGAAAATCTAAAAGAAATGGATAATTTTCTGGATAGGTACCACATACCTAAGTTAAATCAAGACCAAATAAACCATTTAAATAGTCCGATAACCCCTAAGGAAATAGAATCAGTCATTAAAAGTCTCCCAACCAAAAAAAAGCCCTGGACCTGATGGTTTCACTGCAGAACTCTATCAGATCTTCAAAGAAGACTTAATGCCAATACTCTTTAAATTGTTCCACACAATAGAAGCAGAAGGTATATTACCAAACTCCTTCAATGAGGCTACAATTACCCTGATTCCTAAACCAAACAATGATGCAACAAAGAAAGAGAACTAAAGACCGATCTCCCTCATGAACATTGATGCAAAAATACTCAATAAAATTCTGGCAAACAGACTCCAAGAACACATCAAAACAATTATCCACCATGATCAAGTAGGCTTCATCCCAGGGATGCAAGGGTGGTTCAACATACAAAAGTCCATCAATGTAATACACCATATAAACAAACTCAAGGAAAAAAAACACATGATCATCTCACTAGATGCAGAAAAGGCATTTGACAAAATCCAACACCCCTTCATGATAAAGGTCTTGGAGCGATCAGGAATACAGGGAACACACCTAAACATAATAAAGGCAATCTACAGCAAGCCAACAGCCAACATCAAATTAAATGGAGAGAAACTCAAAGCAATACCACTAAAATCAGGAACAAGGCAAGGCTGTCCCCTCTCCCCCTACTTATTCAGTATAGTTCTTGAAGTTCTAGCCAGAGCTATAAGACAACATAAAGAGATTAAGGGGATACAAATTGGAAAGGAAGAACTCAAGTTCTCCCTATTTGCAGACGACATGTTAGTATACATGAGTGACCCCAAAAATTTAACCGAGGAACTGATACAGCTAATAAAAACCTTCAGCAACATTGTAGGATACAAGATCAACTCAGAAAAATCAGTAGCCCTTCTATATACGGTAGACAAACAGGCTGAGAAGGAAATCAGAGATACATCACCCTTTACAATAGCCACAAATGATATAAAATACCTTGGGGTTACTCTAACTAAGCATGTGAAGGACCTATATGACAAGAACTTTAAGTCCCTGAAAAAAGAAATTGAAGATGTCAGAAAATGGAAAGATCTCCCATGCTCATGGATAGGCAGGATCAACACAGTAAAACTGGCAATCTTACCAAAAGCAATCTACAGATTCAACGCAATTCCCATCAAATTACCAACACAATTCTTCACAGATCTGGAAAGAATAATATTCAACTTCATATGCAAAAACTAAAAACCCAGGATAGCCAAAAGAATCCTGTACAATAAAACAACCTTTGGAGGCATCACAATCCCTGACCTCAAGCTCTACTTTAGAGCTACAGTAATAAAAACAGCTTGGTACTGGCATAAAAACCAACATGTGGACCAATGGAATCGAATTAAAGACCCTGACATTAACCCGCACACCTATGAACATATAATTTTTGACAAAGAAGTCAAAAATGTACAATGGAGAAAAGAAAGTATCTTCAACAAATGGTGCTAGCATAACTGAATGTCAATGTGTAGAAGGCTGCAAATAGATCCATATCTGTCACCATGCACAAAACTTAAATCCAAGTGGATCAAAGACCTCAACATAAATCCAGCTACTCTGAACCTGATAGTAGAGAAAGTAGGAAGTACTCTTGAATGCATTGGCACCAGAGACCACTTTCTAAATATAACACCAGTAGCACAGACACTGAGAGAAACAATCAATCGATGGGACCTGTTGAAACTGAGAAGCTTTTGTAGAGCAAAGGACACAGTCAATATAACAAAGTGACAGCCTACAGAATGGGAAAAGGTCTTCACCAACCCCACATCTGACAGAGGGCTGATATCCAGAATATATAAAGAACTCAAGAAATTAGACATCAAAATGCCCAACAGTCCAATTAAGAAAAGGGCTATAGAACTAAACAGAGAATTCTCCACAGAGGAAGTTCAAATGGCTGAAAGACATTTAAGGAATTGCTCAACATCCCTAATTATGCGGGAAATGCAAATCAAAACGACTCTGAGATATCACCTTATACCTGTCAGAATGGCTAAGATCAAAAGCACAGAAGACAGCTTATGCTGGAGAGGATGTGGAGCAAGGGGAACTCTCCTCCACTACTGGTGGGAATGCAAGCTTGTACAGCCACTTTGGAAATCAATATGGTGCTTCCTTAGAAAATCCATCTCCCCCAAGACCCAGCTATAGCACTCTTGGGCATATACCCACGGAATGCTCAATCATACCACAAGGGCATTTGCTCAGCTATGTTCATATCAGTATTGTTTGTAATAGCCAGAACCTGGAAACAACCTAGATGTCCTTCAACTGAAGAATGGATAAAGAAAATATGGTACATATACACAATGGAGTACTACTCAGCAGAGAAAAACAATGACATCATGAGGTTTGCAGGCAAATGGATGGGTCTAGAAAAAATCATCCTGAGTGAGGTAACCCAGACTCAGAAGGACAAACATGGTATGTACTCACTCATAGGAGGATACTAGATGTAAAACAAAGATGACTAGACTGCTACACAACTCCAGGGAGATTACCTAGAAAACGGGACCCTAGGAAAGACCCAAGGATCACCCAATGACAGAGAAATGGATGAGATCTACATGAACAACCTGGACGACAGTGGGAGTAATGAAGGGCAAGATTTGAGGGAAAGAAAGCTTAGGGGAGCAGGAGATCCCAGCTGGATCAAGAACAGAAAGGGAGAATGAGGAATAACAGACCATGATAAATGAAGACCACATGAGAACAGGAATAGGCAGAGTGCTCGAGAGGTCCCCAGAAATTCACAATGATATATCCTCTGTAGTCTGCTGGCAATGGTCGAGAGAAAGCCTGATCTGACCTAGTCTGGTGATCAGATGGCCAAACACCCTAACAGTTGTCTTGGAACTCTCATCCAATAACTGATGGAAATGGATGCAGAGATCCTCAGCCAGGCCCCAGGTGGAGCTCCAGGTGTCCAATGGTCCAGAAAGAAGAGGGACTACAAGAGCATGAATTGTTGAATACAAGATTGCAAAAAGTACAGGGACAAATAGCCAATTGAAAGAAAGCACATGAATTATGAACCAATGGCTGTGGAGCCCCAGCTGGATCAGGCCCTCTGGATAAGTGAGACAATTGAATAGCTTGAACTGTTTGGGAGGCACCCAGTCTGTGGGACCAGGACCTGTCCTTGGTGCATGAGCTGGCTGTTTGGAACCTTGGGCTTACACAGGGACAATTTGCTCAGCCTGGAAGGAGGGGACAGGACCTGCCTGTACTGAATCCACCAGGTTTAAATGAATCCCCAGGGGTCCCTTGATCCTGGAGGACATGGGAATGGAGGGGAGGGGCTAGAGGAAAGGTGGGATTGGGGGCAGGAGGGGGAGGACAGGGGAACCCATGGCTGATGTGTAAAATTTAAAACACATAATAATAAAGAAAAAATATTTAAAAAAAAAAGAGTTAAGAAACCGAAAAAAAAGAAAAGAAAAGAAAACACAAACAGTGGAAGAAAATGAATAAAACCATCCAAGACCTGAAAGGAGAAATAGAATCAATAAAGAAAAACCAAACTGAGGGAAATCTGGAAATGAAAAACTTTGGAACTTGAAAATGAACATCAGAAGCAAGCCTCACCAACAGAATACAAGAGATGGAGAGAATCTGAGGCATTGAAGGCAGGACAGAAGAAGGGGATATACCAGTGAAAGAAACCACTAAATCTAAAAAGGAAAAAAGGAAAGAAAAAACTTCTGGCATAAAATACCAAAGAAATCTGGGACACTACAAAAAGACCAAAACTGCTTGGCAGGCATGCCACATGCCTTTAATCCCAGCACTCAGGAAGCAGGGCCAGGGGCATCTCTGTGATTTGGAGGTCAGCCTGGTCTACAGAGTGAGATCCAGGACAGGCACCAAAGCTACACAGAGAAACCCTTTCTCAAAAAAAAAAAAAAAAAACCAAAGAAAGAAAAGATGAAAACTAAGAATAATAGAAATAGAAGATAGAGCAGAAACAGGTTAAAGGCACAGAAAATATTTTCAGCAAAATCATAGAAAAAAATTTCCCTAATATAAAGAAGGAGGTGCCTATCAAGATAAAAGAAGGATAAAGAACACTGAATAGACAGGATCAGGAGAGAAAGTCCCTTTAGCACATAATAATCGAAATACTAAATGTATAGAACAAAGAAAGAATATTAAAAGCTGCAAGGTTAAAAGACCAATTATTATATAAAGGCCAACCGCTTAGAATAATACTGCCTTCTCAATGGAGACTCTAAAATCATGAAAGTGCCTAGACAGATGTTCTACAGACTATATGTATATTTCTACTTTTATTTAAGGTATTATGTTTGTCTTTTCTATGTATTTTTGTATGTAGTTATGTTTTCTATATCCACTTGTATTTAAATACATTTTCTATATAATTTCTCTATGGATTTTTGTGAGTTAATTTTGTATCTGAATATTTTGCTGAAAGTGTTCATCAACTGTAAGTTTCCCTGTAGAATATTTAGGGTCAATTATGTATACTATCATACCATCTGCAAATAAAGATACTTTGACTTCTTCCTTTCCAATGTGTAACCTCTCAGTCCTCTTCAGTTGTCTAATTGTTCTAGTTAAGACTTCAAGTACTATATTGAAGAGGTACAGAGAGAGTAGACAACCTTGTCTTGTTCCTGATTTTAGTGGAATTGTTTGAGTTTCTCTTCATTTAAGTTGATACTGGGTATGGGTTTTCTGAAACTGCCTTTATTTTGCTGAAGTATATCCCTTATATCACTAATTTCTCAAGGATTTTTATCATGAAGGGTTGTTGGATTTTGTCACAGGTCTTTTCTGTATCTAGTGCAATGATAATATGACTTTTTTATATCAGTTTGTTTATATGGTAGGTCATATTTATTGATTTACATATTTTTAATCATCCCTGCATCTCTTTGATGAAGCCCACTGGATCATGGTGGATGATCTTTTTGATGTGTTCAGTTTGCAAGTATTTTTTTGAGAATCTTTGCAGCTATGTTTATAAGGGAAATTAGTCTGTAATTCTTTCTTTGTTGGGTCTTTGTGTGGTTTGGGCATCAGGGTAATAATGACCTCATAAAATGAGTTGGCCAATATTTCATCTGTTTTGATTTTGTGGAATAATTTAAGAAGTATTGGCATAAATTCCTCTTTGAAATCTGGTGGAATTCTGCATTAAAGCCATCATCTGGCCCTGGGCTTTCCTTTGCTTAAGAGATTTTCAATGACTGCTTCTATTTCACTATAAATTATAGGTCTGTTCAAATTGTTTGTCTGATCTTGATTTAACTTTGGTATGTGGTATGCATTGAGAAAATTATCCATTTCTTTTAGGTTTTCTATTTTGGTGGAATACAGGTTTATAAAGTATGTCCTTATGATTCTCTGAATATCCTCAATGTCTATTGTTATATCCCCCCTATTATCTATAATTTTGTTAATTGGATCTTCTCTCTCTACCTTTTAGCTGGTTTGGATAAGGTTCTGTCAATCTTTTTTATTTTTTTCAAAGAACCAATTCTTGGTGTTATTGAGTCTTGGACTTTTTTGTTTGTTTGTTTACTATCTTGCTCATCTTATTTTATTTCTGTCTTATTTCATCCCCGAGATTGATTATTTCTTGCTGTCTATGCCTTTGGGTGTGATTTCTTCTTTTTGTTCAAGAGATTTCAGGTGTGCAGTTAAGTTACTAGTATGAGATCTCTACAATTTTTAATGTACTCACTGAATACTATGAACTTTCCTTCTAGAACTAGCTTCACTCTGCCCCATAAGTTTGGATATATTGTGTTTTCATTGAATTCTAGAAAGTCTTTAGGTTCTTTCGTAATTTCTGTCTTGAGTCATTTTTCATTCAAGAGAGAGTTGTCCAGTTTCCATGAGTTTGTAAGCTTTCTTCTGTTCCTGTTGTTGATACCCAATTTTACTCTGTGTTGGTCAAATAAGATGTGAGGTGTTGCTTCAATTTTCTTATCTGTTGAGACGTGCTTTGTCTCAACAGTATGTGGCCAACTTTGGAGAAAATTTTATGATATGCAGAGAAGAAGGAATATTCTTTTGTGTTTGGGTGAAATATTATATAAATACCTGTTATTTGGTTACCTGTCTATTAGTGAGAGTAGGGTATTGCAGTCTCCTGTGTTAGTGTGTGAGTGTCAATATATGACTTGAGCTGTAATAGTATTTCTTTTAGGAACCTTGATGCTCTTGCATTTGTTGAATAGACGTCAAGAGTTGTAATTTCTTCTTGATGGATTTTCCCTTTGATGGTTACATAGTGTCTTTTCCTGTTTTTCTAATTAGTTTTTGTTTGACATCTGGTCCATTTGCTTGGAATATCTTTTCTCATTCTTTTATCCTGAAGTGATGTCTTATCCTTGATGTTGACGTGTGTTTCTTGGATGCAGCAAAAAGATGGATTCTGTTTTCACATCCATTCTGTTAGTCTGTGTCTTCTTATTGGGGAATTGAATCCATTGAGAGATATTAACAACCAGTTATTGTTAATTACTGTTATTTTGTTTTTGCTGTTGTTGTTGTTGTGATGGTGGTGGTGGTGGTGGTGTATGTGTTTGCCACTTTTGATTTTCTGGTCTGGGATTATTTATTACTTATGTTTTCTTAGATGCAGTTAACCTCTTTGGCCTCAAGTTTTTCTTCTATTGCCTTTTGTAAGGCTATATTTGCAGAAAGATGTTTCTTAAATTTGGCTTTAGCATGAAATTTCTTATTTTCTCTATATTCTGTGACTGAGCAGGCATCTGTGGTCTCTTATGGTCTGTAGAACATCTGTCTAGGCCCTTAATTTTAGAGACTCCATTGAGAAGGCAGTGTTATCCTAATATGTCTGCCTTTATATGATATTGGTCTTTTCATCTTGCAGCTTTTACCTTGCAACTTTTAATATCTTTTCTTTGTTCTATACATTTAGTGTTTTGATTATTATGTGCTAAAGGGACTTCATCTCCTGGCCTGTCTATTCAGTGTTCTTTATCCTTCTTATATCTTGATAGGCATCTCCTTCTTTAGGTTAGGGAATTTTCTTCTACAATTTCACTGAAAATATTTTCTGTGCCTTTAACTTGTTTATTCTCCACCTTCTGTCCCTATTATTCTTAGTTTTGGTCTTTCTACAGTGTCCCAGATTTCTTTGATATTTTATGACAGAAAAAAAAATTTTCTTTTCTTTTTCTTTTTTCTTTTTTTGATTTAGTGTTTTCTTTCACTGGTATATCCCTTTCTTCTGTTCTGTCTTCAATGCCTAAGATTCTCTTTCATCTCTTGTATTATGTTGGTGAGGCTTGCTTCTGACATTGGTTTTCAAGTTCAATAATAATAATAACAATTTTTAAAAATTAGAAAATGATTTCTAATGACATTCTGTTATACTCGCAGATAAGTACCTTGCTTGCCCATCATCAGAAAAGCTTCCTTCTATAGCAGATGTGTCCAAATATAGAGATCCACATCCAGACAATATACAGAGAATGAGAGATCTTGCAATGCTCAGCCCTAACAGGATATCTTTATCAAATCTCTCTCTTCAGGGCTTACAGAACCATGTGGAAGAGGATGCCAAAAGAGTTTAAGAGCCAGAAGGGATGGAGGACACCAAGGAAATAAAGCCCTCAAAGACAACAGATCGATTCACATGTGAACTTAGAGAGAATGAAACAGCATGTATAAGGCCTACACCAGATAGAGTCCTAGAGCTGAAAGGAGAAATGGGTACATGATTCCAAAAGAATATCTATAGCAATTTTTAAATGAATAAAAGTATCTCAGGATTTCTTTCTTTGTGCTAACAAGTATTGAATCCCAGAACTTGTCCATGCAAGGCTCTACGATTGATCTCCATACTTCTGTTCAAATTCATGGGTCTTTACAAAATTATCAAATGCATTATAAAGTTGTAACAAAAACGAAATAGTGCCGGACTGTGGTGGTGCCTGCCTTTAATCACAGCACTTGGGAGTCAGAGTCAGGCAGATCTTGGTGAAGTCAAGGCCAGCCCAGTCTATAGAGTGAGATCCAGGACAGGCACCAAAACTATACAGAGAAACCCTGTCTCAAAAAACAAAACAAAACAAAAATAGTGTTGAAACAAAGTTAAACAAATGGAACAGACAAGAAAGTTGGACAACCAGCACACATAAGCAAGAACTTGTTCTGAGTAAAAGAAAACAGGATCTTCAATAATGCTAGATCAATTAGATACCCATACAGAGAGGGAAAAAACTCAACTTCTAGTTCACAGACATATAAATCAACTCATAATAGATTGTGACCCTAAATTTAAAAAAGGGGAAAAAATTAATCTATGAGCTAATATGTGAGACTCTTTCAGGCTTTGGGCAAGCAAAGATTTCTTAATCAAGATGTAGAAGCCCTCAACATAAGGAAAAGACTAATAAGCTGACTTAGCTAGATAAGAACTTATGTTCATTCGATGATAATATCTGAGAGAGAAAAAAGAGCTTCATGCATTTCTAAACTGCTTATACCTGATAAGAACTCATATCCAGAAGATGTAAAATACTTCATAACTTAATAACAAAAAAGACAACACAAAAGAAAACATTTGAGTGACAAAATAATATAGTAAGTAATGTTCAGTAGTATCAATCGATCAATGAGGTGGAAATTAACGCAGTGATTAATGCTCATCATATATTCACCAAAAACTCTGAAATTTAAAAAAATATTCAAGTGTTGATCAGAGTATCAGCAAATCCTCATTTGGGTGTAAAGTAGTGCAATCACTCTGAAAAACTAAGAATATCTATTAACCCTAAACACACACCACATGACTTGCAATTTTAAGCATGCAGCTAACACAAACACATATACAGATAGGTATACTTAAAGATATAAAAATATTCATAAAGTGTATTGTTCATAATTACAAAAAATTAGGGTTGGGGATTTAGCTCAGTGGTAGAGCGCTTGCCTAGCAAGCCCAAGGCCCTGGGTTCAGTCCTCAGCTCCACACACACACACAAAAAAAAAAAATACAAAAAATTGGAAGAAATTTGGAGGTCCATCAATGATAGCACAGAAAATAATAGCGTAGTCCTAAGATGAATACTAAAAAGCAAAGAGAATAAAAGCTTTCTGGCTCTACATCAAGTCATGGGAATTATTTGGCCAGATAGCGGAGGGATGGAGGAGATGAAAGAGTATACTATGACATTAAAAACACACAGAACTAGCCCAGAGCAACAGACGCCATAGCAGAAACCATCTTAAGGCGATAATGATGGAAGAGAGCAGGATGGAAGACTCTAGCTTGATGATAATTGTTCTAGCTCTTGAGCCAAATGGCCTTTCCTTGACTGTGCTCACTCTGCAAAAATTTATCTGTTTACAATTTCAAATTTACCAAAATGGGGGAAAGCACAAAAAGAAGGAGCTGAGTAGATAAACCATGTGCTATGAAAGCATGGGCCCTGAGCTTGAGTCATTGTCTTCTGCATAAAAACCCACAGGGCCCTTTAATTCCAGCACTCGGGAGGCAGAGGCAGGTGGATCTCTGTGAGTTCAAGGCCAACCTGGGCTACAGAATGAGTTCCAGGAAAGGCGCAAAGCTACACAGAGAAACACTGTCTCCAAAAAACTAAAAAAAAAAAAAAAAAAAAAAAAAAAAAAAAAAAACCCACAGGGCATGGAACATCTGAACTCACAGCACACTGGGGAAGCAGAGATGGGTGGAGCCCTAGGGTTTCCAGGCCAGCCAGTCTAGCTGAGTCTCTTGAGTTCCAGGTTAAATGAGAGACCCTGGCTTAAAACATTAGAAAGAAGGCCAGCGGAAAGACTCAGTGAGTGAAGGCACTCCCCACCAAATGCCGTGGAATATGCACTCACATGTACAACACACACACACACACACACACACACACACACACACACACACACACACCATGTTTGTGCATGCACTCATACACATCACTAGATACATATTTTTTAAGATGGAGAGCAATTGAAAAGACACCAGATGTCAACCCCTGGCCTCCAGGTACACAGGCATGCCTATCTGCGTGCACACGTGTAGAAACACATAAACAAAATACAGTCAAAAAGGAAAGAAATTCAGGTTAAGATGAGTCATACCGGGTTGCTGTGGGCCTCTGTGCCAATGACTAGTACTGCCCACAGGAAAAGAGGGAAATGTGGACAGAGATACAGAAAAAGAAAACTGTGTGAAAATGGACAAACAGCAAATGACATATGATGACAGGGACAGACTGGACAACCAGAGACTGTGACAGACACCAGAATCTAGAAAAAAGGAAGGAAGCAAAATTTCCCCTAAGACTTTTGAGAGGATATGGTCTTGCCAATACTGCGCCTGCAGAATTCTAGCCCTTAGAATCATGAGAGAATACATGTATGTATAGCTTATATAGTAAATAAAACTTGTTTTAATGTACTCAGCTGACAATCGTTTATTTTTAAGTATCTTTTATTTATTCTTTGGCAGTTTTATTAATGTAGATAATGTATCTTGGTCATATTCACCCAACTTTGACTTCCCTTCCCATTTCCCTCAGACATCCCCAGACACAGCCCCTCCCATCCTCATGTGCTTTTCATTAATGATTTATGATAGAAGATTATAGAAGTCAGGAGGGCAAGAAGAAAATTCATTAAAAAAACAAACATCCATCACTGTGAAAAGGTCAGTGAATGGATGGAGCAATGGATGGCTAAAGAAAGATGATAGATAGACGGACGGACGGACGGATGGACAGACAGATATATATATATATGTGTGTGTGTGTGTGTACATACATACACAAATAGACAGACAAACAGCCTAAAATTAGGAAGAAAGCCAATCCTTCAATTGCTACCACCTGCTTGTCTTTTGATGAAAAGGTAATTTATGGATCTTATGACATTATCAAGCCCTAATTCATGGCCCAGATATGAACAAATTTATTCTTTTGGAGAATGCACACACACACACACACACACACACACACACACACACACACACACACACACGTTTCTTAAAAAGACTAAATAAACTGTGTTAAACTGTGTGCATTTTAAAGCTTGGTCTGGTACACCTGTAATTTAAAGATGGAAGTGTTTTGCTTATAAAATAATCAATCTACCATTAAGAGGCAAGTGTTGTTACATATCAAAAGTTACAGCTATGTTATTTAACTCAACAAAGAAAATGCATGCAAAAATACCATCTCAGGCCTTTTCTCTTTCTGCTCTCTTCCCTCCTTGAGGTCTCTCTCTGTCTCTCTGTCTCTCTCTCCCTTTCTCCCTCTCTCTCTGTCTCTCTGTCTCTCTGTCTCTCTGTCTCTCTCTCCCTTTCTCCCTCTCTCTCTGTCTCTCTCTGTCTATCTCTGTCTCTCTCTGTCTGTCTCTCTCTCTCTCTCTCTCTCCCTCCCCTCCTTCTCTCCCAATAAAGCTCTAAAAGGTTAAAAAAAAAAATACCATCTCAGCCAGGCAGTGGTGGCTCATGCCTTTAATCTCAGTACTTGGGAGGCAGAGTTCAAGGCCAGCCTGTGGGGTGGGGGGATGCCATCTCAGGCAAGCCAAAGAAAACCAAGCTTTAACAGGACAGGACACCAACAGTGTAATAATCTAGACTGTTCCACCAGTGTTCATCAGCTGCGGACCGAAAAGAAAAAATGACTCACAGGAGCAGAATTCCAAAACTACCCACTCCTGAAAAATGGAAGCAATGCTAGGAGAGTGGATCTGCCGATTCCTGTACCACCAACATCAGGAAAGGGGAGGTTGGAGAGGCCAGGGGACCAGGAACCATATCCCTATATTCATCACCTTCTCTGCAGTTAAGCTTTTCTACAAATGGCAACAGTCTCAACATTCTCAACCACTAATGGCAATGAAAGCGCACACTGCCTGAAGTCTGGGGTGAAACCACCAGGTTAGACAGTATTTGTTACAACAGCAAAACTCACAAAGAAAGTTTACTTTAAAATGGGTGGCAACAAGGTTGGTACCTTGCTGTCTTCTATAAAATAGAAGGAGTGTTTTAGATCAATGAACCCAGATGCTAGTTCAGGCTGGCACGACCCCCAAAGGCCTGGGCTGGCTTCATCCTTAGCTTGTCACTGTTGGGAGGTGGTGGAGCTGGAAGAAATTAGGTCAGACAGGAGGTCTTAGGTCAGTGGGAACATGCCCTTGGAAGAGATTATGGGGCTCCTCCAGTCTCTGCCCCAGTCCCCCTTTGCTTCCCAGCCACCACGAGGTGAGCAGGTCTCCTCCACCATGCACTCGTGACATGACATTCTGTGCTGTTGCAGGTCATAGCAGCAGGAGAATGTGGCCATGAAATGAACCTTGGAAAACATAAGCCTAGATAACCTTCTTTCCTCTATTAAGTTCATTACTCCGGTGTTTTGTCACAGTGATAGCGCTCTGGCTAGCACACCAGGAAAGGGTCAATTTCAAAAGAAAAGATGCAATAATGCAGGCGGAACACCCCTTACCTAGAAGCTGTAACAACCTGCCTGAGGCTGGGGTCATGCTTGCTATTAATTTTTTTAAATGTCTATTTCCAGAACATCCTCAGGATAAATAAAAACGCATGGAGGAAGCCAACCCAGTCACAGGGGTCCTTTTTCATGGACTGACATCATGGGAGTATTCATTTATGTGATTTGATTGTGCTAATCACAAAGTCTTTTGCTTATTAATTCAGTACCTCAGCTACACAGTGGTGTTGATTGTTGTAATTACACATGGTATAAAACAAACTTTTACTAGAATCAGTAGCCAAGACTATTCTGGTCTATTCTGTCCACTGTGATCTTTCCCAGGCCAACACCATCCCAGCTCATCCCTGGCCCTGTTGCCTCTGGGCCCTGTAACATGAATCTTAAAAGGTCTGATAATAAAAATCCCAGAGCCAGACATTGAGGTAAATTCTGAAAGATCAGAGAGGCAGAGAGCAAGCCACTAGTTCTTACTCCTACGAAATCCTCCATCGAAAGAGAGTGAGTTCCTGTTTCCTCATGCCTTATATACCTTTCTGTGTTCTACCATATTACTTCCTGGGATTAAAGGTGTGTATCACCACTTCCTGCTCTGTTTCCAGTGTGGCCTTGAATTCACAGAGATCCAGACACATCTCTGCCTCCCGAGTGATAGGATTAAGGGTGTGTGCCATCACTTTCTGGCCTCTATGTCTAATCTAGTGGCTGGCTCTGTCCTTTGATCCCTAGACAAGTTTATTAGGGTAGACAATATATTGGGGTACACAACACTGCCCCATGGCAGTGAACTTCTGCCACTGAGGCATAGAACACACCAACCAGAAGGAGTGAGTGACCCGCCTCCCAGCAGAACTATACTCTCCCATTTTGCCCACCATGACCCTTCCCCAGGCCAACACCATTCCAATTTGTCTGCTAGGCCCCCACCACCAATCCCAGCAGACCACACCAGCCCTCACCAATTGACAAGAAGCCCTTCCCTAGAAGTCCAGCAAATTCCATTGGCCCAGGCACAGTCCACACCAGTTGGAAGAATAACCCTAGCAGCTCTACTTGATGCCAGGCTCATCCTAGATAGCCCAGAAAAAAAGGCCAGGCCAGATCTAGGGACCCAAGAAGACTTCAGCTTTATTGGAGGCCAGACCAGATCAAGGGACTCAAGGCTGCCAAAACCCCAGGGAGACACTTTACTGGACCTGAAGACTCATCAGTCATCAGAACCCTTGGCCACTTAGGCCAGAAGACCAGAGGAAACAGAAACCAAGGAACAAAATACCCACCCAATAAAGACAAGCCAATATTCACCCCAAATCCAGATGCCTAAAGGCCAGTGTAAGAACACAATCAATATCACAAAGGACAATATGGCATCACCAGATCCCAGTTATCCTACAACAGCAAAACCTGAACACCAACACAGCTGAAACACAAGAAAATGACCTTAAAATAACTTTATGAAGATGCTAGTTGTCCTTAAAAAGGAAATGGAAAAAATTCCTTAAAGAAATGTAGGAAAAGACCCAAAAAAAAGTTGGAGAAAATCAATAAATCTCTTAAAGAATGTCAAGAAAACCAAGAAAAAACAAACTTTTTGACAGAAACAAATAAAACTGTTCAAAACCAGAAAATGGAAATAGAAACAATTAAAAAAAAACAAGCTGAGGGAAATCTAGAAATGGAAAAACTGAGGATGTGAACAAGAACTACAGATGCAAGCATCACCAACAGAATACAGGAGATGGAAGAGAGAATCTCAGGCATTGAAGATATGATAGCAGAAACAGATTCATCAGCCAAGAAAATGTTAAATCTAAAAAAATTCCTAACACAAAACATCCAGGAAATCTGGGACACTATGAAAAGATCAAACCTAAAAATAATAGGAATAGAAGAAGGAGGAGGAGGAGGAGGAGGAGGAGGAGGAGGAGGAGGAGGAAGAGGAGGAGGAGGAGGAGGAGGAGGAGGAGGAGGAGGAGGAGGAGGAGAAGGAAGAAGGAGAAGAATCCTTGCTCAAAAGCCCAGAAAATATATTCAACAAAATCATAGAAGAAAAAATTTCCAACCTAAAGGATGGTAGTTTCTCAGAAAATTGGACTCAGTCTATCTCAAGACCCAGGATACCACTCCTGGGCAAATTCTCAATGGATGCTCCATCATACTACAAGAACATTTGCTCAACTATGTTCATAGCAGCTTTATTTTTAATAGCCAGAACCTGGAAATGACCTAGATGACCCTTAACCAAATAATGGATAAAGAATATGGTACATTTACAATTACTCAGCTATTAAAAACAATGGCATCAAAAAATCTGAAGACAAATGGATGAAACTAGAAAAAAATCATCCAGAAAGACAAACATGATATGTACTCATGCATAAGTGGATAGTAACTGTAAAGTAAAGGATAACCATGCTACAATCCACAGATCCAGAGAGGCTAGGTAAAGAGGAGGGCTCAAGGGGAGAACTCATGGATCTACCAGGGAAGGGAAATAGAGAAGACAACTTGGGTGGACTGGGGGCGGGTAGACATGGGAACTTAAGGGATTCACCTGGGGGAATGGGCAGAGAGGTACAATGTTGAGAAAATGACTGGAAAGAGGGACTTTATGAGGTCAGGTAGAAGTCTGATGCAAGGGAAACTCCCAGGAGTCTACAAGGATGGCCCCAGCTAAGACTCCAGGCAGCAATGGATACATAGCCTGAAATGGCCATCCCCAGTGACTGATGGAGGCATGTTTAGAGACCCAAGGCCAAACATTTGGGAGAGGTAGGGTGAGTCCTGCTGTGAAGAAGGGGGAGGGATTTTAGGAGTGGGAAACAGAGAAGGGTGTCAGGGACCTCAGAGGAAACCCCACAGAAATGGCTAGCCTGGCTCATGGGAACTCACAGAGTCTGAAACAACAACAACAACAACAACCAGGGATCGTGCATGGGAATGGCCTAGGCCCTCTGTGTGTATGTGACAGTTGTGTAGCTTGGTCTATTTCTGGGGTTCCTAGCAGTGGGAACAGGGGCTGTCCCTGGTGCTTTGGCTGGCTTTTGGGAACCTATTCATTATGCTAGATTGCTCTGCCCAGCCTGAATACAGTTCAGTCTTAAGGCAATTTAATATGCCGTGCTTTGCTAGTACCCATGGGAGGCCTGACCCTTTCTGAGTGAATATGGAGGAGGAGTGGATTGTGGGGGAGCAGAGGGGAGGAGAGGAGGGAAGGGAGACTGTGGTCTGGATGTAAAATAAATACATTAATTGATAAAAAAAAATTAATGTATTTTCAAAGAGATAAAAGTTACTATTTTATAGTCAAAAACAAACAAAAACAAAACAAAACAACAACAACAAAGTTTCCATCACTGCACTCAAAGCAGGCTTCTACAAAACACTCCCTTTGAGTTAACCGTGTCCTGGGTCCTGCACTCACAAAAGCGTTGTTAGTCTGATCCGCAGTAGCAACGTGGAACCTTTCGGTAAAGGGCAGGAAGGAATGCCCTTTGGTGAACGCATTCCTGAGAGAGCGGGTTGGCCCGCCTTCACTCTCAACTTCCTGTCTCACTGTGTGACCTTGCTCAGACATGTTCCTTCCTTTGCTGTGTATCTGCCATGAGACCTTCACCAGGATGGAGCAGAACCAGACCCACACTCTGTGACACCCAAGACTGTGAGACAAACATCTGTTTTCATAGATTGCTTAGCCTCGAGGTATTTTGTTTTAGCAATGGGTAATAAACTAATACAACACTTAAAGCACAATTTACACAAATCCTTTCAGGATGGCAGTCTAGTGGAAAGAGCCTTAAATCCAACTCCTCACTCTTCACCCCTCACTTTACCCAGGACTTCCCATAAAAGTGAGAAATGTCCTGATCATCCAGTCAATGATCATGTCCCTGCTCATAATTCTTTGTCCTCACTCTGTCCTGGTTTCCCTTCATTGCTGTGATGAAATGCCCTGACCAAGGTGATTTAAGGGAGAAAGGTTTATTTTAGCTTGCACTTCCAGGTTATAGCCAGGTGTGGTGGCTTGTGCCTTTAATCCCATCACTCAGAAGGCAGAGGCAGGCGATCTCAGTGAGTTCCAGGCCAGCCAAAGACTACATAGTAAGACTCTACTGCAAAACAAAACCAAGTCACAGTTCATCATCCTGCAGATGCCTGAAGCAGCTAGTCACATCTACAGGAAAATACAGACAGAAAATGCACTAATGGATGTAGGCCATTGAATGGGTACACGTCTCCTTTTCACTCTGTCTAGAGTCCAGCCCATGAAAAGATGTCAATCACATTCAGTGTAGGTCTTCCCACCTGAATTAATACAATTAAGAACCTCCCCCCAGGCATGCCCACAGGCTAACTTAATCTAGACAATTGCTTACTGAGATTCTAGATTACGTCAAATTGAGGATTAGAGCTATCAGACCAGAGAGATGGCTCCGTGGTTAAGAGCCTTTCATGCTCTTCCAGAGGACCCAAGTTCTGTTCCCAGCACCCACACTGAGCAGCCCACAACTGCTCCAAGGGATCTTACAAGCTTTTCTGGCCTCTATTGGCATGCAAACACAAGCATAAAAATAAAATAAAATCATTTCTAAAATACATTTTAAAACCTGTCATACTCGGTCCTTTTCTGCGTCTTGCCATAGGACATGTACATTACATATTCCTGTCGTCTGCTGCTTCTGATGTGGGCATTTGGTTTCTGTCCCCCACCAGAACAACGCAGTTTCCTGGAGGGCAACCTTTGCTGTTCCTCTACACCAAGAATAGCCCCTGGCACACAGTAGGCAGTCAGCAACAACAGAATACATAGTATAAAGTTAACAAATACAATCTTTTTTTTTCTGCCTCATCCTCCCCACTAGTTGGTATCACAGGCCTACAGGACCACACTGAGGTAGTTTAATGAGTTAATCCCCTCCCTGTTGCAGTCCCAGGGTTAAACTGTAATTTAATCTGGGGATGTTTAAATTGACATCTACAATGGCGTCCAAGGGCTCCCGGCAATCACTGGGCAGATTAGCGACCAGAAGACAGTCCCGTGGTGCCGCATATGAGCAATGACACCAGAGCTCGGCACACTTTGCAGGGAGATCTCAGAAGAGTGGAGGTTGCTGCAGGCCTGAAGACAAGACAAGGAGGTAAGTGAACCAGGGAGAAGGTTGTGTTAGCGAGGCTGCGTGTTTGGATGCACACAAGAAGGGAGGCTGCTGCAAGATTCAGCAGGGCATGCAGTACTAGGCAAGAGGATGCCACTCGGAGTTCCAGCTCCTGGTAATCACCACGCATGGTGCTGTTGCAGACTCCAGGTGAGGATTCCACTTCCCTCAGATCTGCACCGTGCTGTTGCAGACTCCAGGTGAGGATTCCACTTCCCTCAGATCTGCACCGCTTGACGCTCTTATTCCTGGGTCACAGGTTGCATGCTGGAATTTATTTATTTATTTTGAGGTGGGGTCTAGTTCCAGGTTGTCCTGGAATTCCATCCTCCTGCCCCAGCCTTCGGAGCTGGAAGCAGAGGCAGACACCCTTAGGTCCACAGGTCCAGCATCAAAGAAATAAAATCTTATAAGCTATAACAATGAGAAGTTGAACATTTTCTTAGATGTTCTTAGATCAGGGAAGAATTATTCCACTTGGGATGTTAATAACTGTGGCAATAAACTAGGTTTCTATGATAACTTTCCATTGAGCAAAAAGATTCAGGGTGGTTCTTTGGCAAGCCAGTACTCCATCTTAAGTCAATAATCATAATTAACTTACTGCAGACCTGTTTCAATAATAAAAGCATTTGAAACTATGACTGGTTTACGGTAACAATCATTAGGAGTCCAGGGGTGGTTAAGAATCTCCAGGAGAGAACAGTCCTCCCAGACCGGCACAGCCCTTTGTGACAGAAGTATGAAATTGTGCAGTGTTTTCTTTGCCAGTGTCTGACCTCTAGCTGTCATGCAGGCTGATGAAGTGTTTGTCCTTATTATTATGTACCTTGTGTGGGTAATGGATGGCTTCTTTACTTCCCTGAAGGCAGTGCTTTGTTTGTGGGCCGCCTCTGAAATCTGTTTCCTTGCTCCATGGCCTTTCATTGAGTTCCAGTGTTGCACATCGTACCTATTCTTCATCCTTTGCCAGCCTGGGCTAAGGGAGCATTTTAGAGAAGGAATCTGTAGTGGGGTTTGCACTGCAAATAATCTGCATCCCGTAATTTTTCAGTGCATTCATACCTACTGTGTTAGGAGCTTTGTGCTAGAATTCAAATAGTTGTTCCTGGCCCGAGGAACCTTCATCTCTCTCATTATCTTCCACACAAGTAGCTGGGGGCACTAGAAAGAACGGGTACAGAACCGCCTTCCTTCTGCCATGGAGGACCCTGAACCTGGTGAAACAGCCCCACCCCGCCACGTCTTCACAGACAAAGCCTGTGAGGCTACTGTCTTATTTCTGGGGAAACCTTGGAGAGACTGCACAAAATTCACAGAAAACATGTCATTTTCAGATGGGTCAGACTCCAGGACTCTATTCCACAGGGGTCCTGTTGGATTCTGAACATCATTCAAGCTGCCAACTCTTGGATCAGTGAACTCCAACTCAGTTGTACTGCCATCAGGAAAGCATCCCCAAACCCAATGACTGAAAGAGCGTGCGCACATCTCACTAATATGACAGGTTCAAGGTCAACTTCAGTGCTGCGTCTTCGTTCCCAGCAAAGGAGTTGGTGCCATCCTGCCTGGGTCACGTCAGTCAGTGGTAAAGGATCAATGGTGGAGACAGGTAGTGGCTTTCAAAGCAGCGGCATGTGTCACTGTCCCCATATTGCACTGGTCAAACAAGGTCTAATCATAGAAGGACAGCGTCCTCTATTCCATGGATCACCAAGCTTGTTTGTCACCATGAGGTCAGGTTCCTCACTGCCCCTGAAATTAGCAACAAGTGACAAGTGTCCATACATCTGCAGCTCTCTCACAGCCAGAGAGCTATGGATCATAGAGAACAATCAGCTTCTCCCTGAAAAGACACGAAGTGGGGAGATAGATAGCAGAGCTCAGTAAAGGGGTCCGGCCATCTGTCACTCTACCCAGAAAGCATTTCTAGCAAGATAGTCTCATACACTAGCTATGTCAAAATCAATGCAGTGACATTTTGCCAAATGTCCCATGAGGTAGAATCATCCTCCTACAAATATCAAAATAAAACTCTCAAAGAATTGTCATCTGGCTCTTTGTGACAGCCCATTTTTTTATTACATGGTGCTTCAAGAGCCCCTTTTTTGTTTGTTTGTTTTGTTTTGTTTTGTTTTTAATTTTAAAAGTAAACATGATAGTTTTTTTTTTTGGAGGGGTTGTTGGAGCCAAAAGTTCAAGGAAATATGAGTGTTTGAAGGAATTGTGTGAGACCAATGAAAGTGACAGGGATGCTAAGTGGAGAGGGAGATTTGCCTTATGATCTATATAGCTTTCCTTCAAAGCCAAATCATCAGACCAGCATCATTTTAATCTGAAAAAAGAAACGTTCTGAGCATGTTATGATGTCAGCTTTCAACCTGAAGCAGTGAATGTGGAAGCTGAGCTTCTGTGTGTGGAGAGAGCGGCCCCATGAGTGAGATAGGGCTGGCCTGGTGCTTGGTACTTAAGAGATGCTGATGCCCCGGAGGGCGACCAGCAAAGTGCTCCAAGCAGAGAACTCTCTTATCCTTGTCTAAAAGATACAGCTTCACATCTATTTGGTAGTGTTCTTAAGTTTTATTTTACATTTGTGTGTGTGAGAGAGAGAGACAGAGACAGAGGCAGAGACAGAGAGAACACGCCACACATGTGTGACATGTGTGAGTGCCCATGGCGGCCAGAAGAGAGAGCATCCAATCCCCTGGTCACAGTGCTGCAAGTGGCTGTCAGCAGCCCAGTGTTGATGCAGGGAACCAAACTCAAGTCCTCTGGAAAAGCAGCAAGTACTCCTAACCACTGAGCTATTTCTCCAGCCCCAACTTTTAATTTTAACACAACACTTTGAATGTGCCATAAAAACTCATTGAGAACTAGAACAAAGTGATTGCATTTTGAAATCTATTCACAGTCCAAACTTGGTTTCTGTTGGATTCTAAATTCTGTTAGGATTTTGTGTGTCATTGTGTGCATTACTCTAAATAAGCCTGCCACCTAAACCTCCTGATCAGGACAAAACTTTTAAAGACTCTGTTTAAATGTGGCCTTTTCTATCAGCACTTAAAAATCAACTAGCAAAAACATATGCATGCCCCCGCCTCTAGGACCTATGCCTTGGGACACAATCAGTCCCCGGGAACCCCCACCCATCACTGCCCCAGTTGCCAGCCAGCAGGGAAGACTCCTGTGGGCAGGCTCCCCCACCAAAACCTCCACTGGAGCCTGCAATCTACAAGACCCACACCCTATCCCAAACATACCCATCCCCCTGTGGCCCCAGTGGCTTCTTGAGACACAGAATCCACCAGCTGTTATTGAACCAAGAGCTCTCATTGGACCAAGAAAAGCTTCCTAACACACAGAATCTGCCAGCTCTGATTGGACCAAGAGCCCTGATAAGACCAAGAGCAACTCCCTGAGACATAGAATCAACCAGCTCCAATTAGACCAAGAGCTAAGATTGGACGCAGAGTGGCCCCTGAGACACAGACACAGCAAGCACAGATTGGACCAAGAGCAGCTCACTCAGACACAGGCACCTCCTACACCTATTTGAGAAGAGATGGGAAGATGCCAGTGCAAAAATACACACAACATAAAGAGCAATATGGCATTACCAGAACCTAGCGGTTCTATAACAGCAAGACCTGAACATCCCAACATAGAAGAAGCAGAAGAAAGCAACCTTAAAAATAACTTTTTGAAGATGATAGAGGCCTTTGAAGAGGAAATGAAAAATTCCTTTAAAGAAATTGAGCTGTATACATAATAAATAAATAAAATAAAATCTTTAAAAAGGGGGGGGGGCTGGAGAGATGTATCAGTGGTTAAGAGCACTGACTGCTCTTCCAGAGATCCTGAGTTCGATTCCCAGCACCCACATGGTGGCTCACAACCATCTGTAATGAGATCTGGTGCCCTCTTCTGGCCTGCAAGGACACATGCAAACAGAATACTGTATACATAATAAATAAATAAAATAAAACCTTTAAAAAAAAAGAAATTGAGAAAAAGATGAACAAAAAAATTGGAAGAAATGAATAAATCCCTTAAAGAAAGCTAAGAAAACCATGGAAAAGCAACTAAACATGTGAAGGAAACAATTCAAGACCTGAAAATTGAAATAGAAACAATGAAGAAGACACAAACTGAGGGAATGGTGGAAATATAAAATCTGAGTAAATGAACAGGAACTACAGATGCAAGCATAACTAACAGAATACAAGAAATGGAAAAGAGAATCTCTGGCATAGAGGATACAATAGAGGAAATAGATTCATCAGTCAAAGAAAACACCAAAGCCAAAATATATATATATATATAACACAAAATGTTCAGGTAGTCTGGGACACCATGAAAATGCCAACTCTAAGAATAATAGGAATAGAAGAAAGAGAAGAATATCAACTCAAAGGCACAGAAAATATATTCAACAAAATCATGGAAGAAAACTTAAAGAAGGAAATATTTATGATGATACAAGAAGGTTATAGAAGACCAAATAGACTAAACCTCCCAAAAAATTCCTCTTGCCACATAATAATTAAACTACTAAACATACATAATAAAGAAAGAATATTAAGAGCAGCAAAGGAAAAAGGCCAAGTAACATATAAAAGCAGACCCATCAGAATAACTTCTCAATGGAAACTCTAAAAGCCAGAAGGTCCTGGACAGATATAATGCAGACACTAAGAGACCACGGATGCCAGTCTAGACTAACATACCCAGCAAAACTTTCAAGCACCGTAGATAGAGTGAACAAGACATTCCAAGACAAAATGACAGCTTACAGAATGGAAAAAGATCTTCACCACCCCCATATCTGACAGGGGCTGATCTCCAAAATGTATAAAGAATTCAAGAAACTAGACATCAAAATAACAAACAATCCAACTAAAAAAAGCTTAACAGAGAATTCTCAACAGAAGAATCTCAAATGGCTGAAAGACATTTAAGGAGTTGCTCAACATCCTTAGTCATCAGGGAAATGCAAATCAAAACAACTCCGAGATACCGTCTTACACCTGTCAGAATGGCTAAGATCAAAAACACTGAAGACAGCTTCTGTTGAAGAGGATGTGGAGCAAGGGGAACTGTGGTGGTATTGTGTTCCCCAAAATATTGTGCAACCTAATAAATTTATCTGAGGTCAGAGAACAGACAGCCACTAGATACAGAGCCAAAAATGGTGGCTAGAAAATGGGTCAGAACAAGCCATAGCAGAAGCTGGGTGGTGGTGGTGCACGCCTTTAATCCCAGCACTTGGAAAGCAGAGCCAGGCGGATATCTGTGAGTGTAAGGCCACATTGAAAACAGCCAGGCATGGTGACACACGCCTTTAATCCCAGGGAAGGGGGGGTTGGGCAGAAAGACCAGAAACTAGAAGCATTTGGCTGGTTAAGCATTTGGCTAGTTAAGCATTCAGGCTTTGGAGCAGCACATTCACCTGAGAGCCATTGGGATGAGGACTTAGGAGCTTGCAGTCTGAGGAAACAAGATCAGCTGAGGAACTGGCGAGGTGAGGTAGCTGTAGCCTGTTCTGTCTCTCTGATCTTCCAGCATTCCACCCCAATAACTGGCCTCAGATTTGTTTTTATTAATAAGACTCTTTAAGATTCCTGTTAAAGGGAACACTCCTCCACCGTTAGTGGGAGTGCATTTATACAGCCACTTCGGAAATCAGTATGGCGGTTTCTCAGAAAGTTGGGAATCAATCTTCCTCAAGACCCAGCTATACCACTCTTAGGCATATACCCAAGGAATGCTCAATCATACTGCAATGACACTGTTCAACTGTGTTCATAGCAACATTATTCGTAATAGCCAGAACCTGGAAACAACCTAGATGCCCCTTAACCAAAGAATGAATTAAGAAAATGTGGTACATATACACAATAGAGTACTCCTAAAACAGTGAAAAACAATGACATCATGAAATTTGCAGGCAAATGGAGGGAACTAGAAAATATCATCCCAAGTGAGGTAACCCAGACTCAGAAGGACAAACATAGTATGTACCCACTCATAAGTGGATACTAGATGTAAAGCAAAGGATAACCAGACTACAACCCACAGCTCCAGAGAAGCTACCTGACAAGGAGGACCCAAAGAGGAATGTGGATTGCCCTGGAAAGGGGAAATAGATGAGATCTCCATGAGTGAACTAGGGGTGAGGGGTGGGCAATGGAGGGTAGGGGTGGAGGATGAGAACATAAGGGAATGGGATGGTCAAGCTGGAACAGGGGGAGAAGGGGAGAGCAATGAAAGAGATACTATGATGGAGGGAGATAACATGGGGATAGAGAGAAACCAGGTGCTAGGGAAGTTCCCAGGAATCCCCAAGGATGGCCCCAGCTTAGACTATTAGCAATAGTGGAGAGGGTGCCTGAGCTGGCTTACCCTAGTAATCAGATCAGTGAATACCCTAACTGCCATCATAGAACCTTTCTTCAGTAACAATGGAAGCAGATGCAGAGATCCACAGCCAAGCACCAGGCTGAGCTCTAGGAGTCCAGTGGAAGAGAGATCATGATGGGAAACCTACAGAGACAGCCAAACCAAACTAGTGGGAACTCATGAAAGTTAGATCAACAGCTGTGGAGCCTGCATGGGACTGGACTGGGCCCTCTGCAGAGTAAGACTGTTGTGTAGCTTGATCTGCTTAAGGGACCCCCATGGCAGTAGGATCAGAATCCATTCCTGGTGCATGAGCAGGCCTTTTGGAGCCTACTACCTGTCATGGGACACCTCACACAACCTTGAGGCTGGGGAGGGGTTTGGACCTGCCTCTGTTAAATGCACCTCCCCATGAGAGGACTTACTTTCTTGTAGGAGGGAATGGGAGGTAGGTTGGAAGGGGGAGGCTGGAAGGTGGGAGGAGGGAAGAAAGAGATCTTTGATTGGTATGTAACATGAATAAAAAATTTCTTAATAAAAAAGACATATGCACATTTTAGTTAATAACTAATGTGTTAGGAAAGTATCCTATTATTCATTGTGTATAAATACACATATATATACATATATATAATATGCATAATGCTCATTTTAAAGTATACCTCCTCATTACCCAGGTATCCTGTTGTTCTGTAAGACTGCCATTACATAGATTTCAAAGTGACACCAAAGAAATCTTGCAAATATAAAGAATAGTCATACTATGTGATAATAAATAATCATTGAACATCTTAATAAAAGTAGTATATTCTGAAAGGTATATGAAAGCATAAATAGTATTTTTCTGGAAATATGGACTAATCACCATTAACTCCATTAAATGAACTTAAATACCAAAAGCAAATGGCATATTGCAATATTTTGTTTTCAACAATAATGGTTTGTGAGATAATTAGGAATGAAACCATGCAGCGTTTTCCCCATATGGCCTGCTCTAAACTACAGCTCAGCCACCCCCTTCACATTTCTCAATGTCCTAGAAACACTTCCATTCCAGACAAAAATGCCACATCAGCTCCAACCAAAATTCCAAAGCCCCTAGCTCTAAGCTGTTTGCCCTTGGCAGGGCTTCAGGAATAGACAGTTGTGAAGTAGGCATTCTATAGCACCTCTCAAGCTGCTATGGACCAATGAGAAGACCAGAGTCCAGATAATGGGTCATACTAATACTCCAAAACCTTAGATCTAAACATCCTTCACTATAGAAAAACCATAATCAGAAAGTCCAAACAAAGAAAATAGTTTTACATGATTTATGACTATGCCCTAATATTTGAAAATATCACATAACCTTCCCTCATTTTTTCTTCCTCACAGACAAGACGTGCCACATGCAGATATCAGCTGAAAATAGGGATAAAATGCCAGGAGCAGGAGGAGTAGGAAGGCTTATCAGAGGGGAAGCAGAGTCCAGAAATCTTCATTAGCAATCACTTCCACCTTGTAATGAGTTTCTGGATCAGTAGGGGTGAAATTGCATGCCAAAAAAAAAAAAAATCACAATAAATTATTCTCCATTTGAACACAGACGAGCCATATCATCACCTAGTTCCAAGCTTACAAGATTGAACTTATCAAACGCACTACTGAACAAGAGCTTGCCCTTGTTTCCAACGCAGCTGACTGCTTCGGTGATTGATTGAGTATGGCTGAAGGCTCAGTGACACAGAACGGCGATCCAGAATCCTGTATCAGTGATCAGGCATACCAAACTGTTGTTATGGTGCTAGTCAGTAAACACAGTCCTTTAAGGGTCTGCTAGTAACACAATAACTGGGGATGACCTGGGCTGGTTTTGAGAGTATGGCTTCACAGATAAATTCATGAAAAGGCACCACAAGTGCCATGTCCCCTCTCCCAATTAAGGCCACCCATTCTAAAGAGAAGATTCTATGCCTTTTTGGTGTTTCAAAAGAAAACTGGCTCTGGAAGGACTTAAAAATTTTTTAAAGAAATTTCTCCAGTGCTCACTCTTTTTTTTTTTTTTAACCTTTTAGAGCTTTATTGGGAGAGAGAGAGGGAGAGAGAGGACCAGAGAAACAGAGAGACCGTGCGGAGAGGAGAGAGAAAGAAAGGGGTGTGCTCACTCTTATATTCACCAACATCTCAGTTTACTCTTGGGCTATATTTTTCAGCAACACCACAATAAGAGTGCCTAATGGTACCCAAGAGACATCAGCCCACCCAAGACATTACAAGAGATGTAAACGGCAAGGCCATAGGAGTGGGCTTCCCAGGCCATCACAGCTCCTATCACACACCATGACACCAGGCGTGGAGCTGCAGGATTCGGTGCCATCTTACTTGGGTTCAGGCTTCCTCTGACCTGATTCCTGCTTGCTAATTTTTCTACTACTTTTTTCCCAATGGGAGCACATATCCTGCCCTACCAGTGTATTCTGGATGCACTCTTTTTAATTTTACAGAGACTCGCAAGCTAAAGCATAGCAGGAGACTCTAGGTTTGCACTTTTGAGAAATGCTGTACCTGTTCAGACCTTGAGATACTTGGGGACAAAACCAGGATGTTAGTATTGGGATATGAAGTGTGACCCTCAAAGACTCACATGTGAAGAGCTTGTTTGCTAGTTCTCACCATTCTTAACAAGTGATGGCACACTTACCTTAGCCCCGGATTCAGTCCCAGGATCATAGAAACCAGCAGGGCAGCACAGGCCTATGCTCCCGGCACTTGAAAGGTAGAGTCAGGAGGATCAGGAATTCAAGGTTGGCTACACAGCAAGTTCGAGGCCCACTGGCTTAAATGAGATCTATTTTTTTAAGTGATGGGATAATGAAGGTGCTAGCTTCATTACATAAAAGATATCTTTAATGCATTGATGAGTTCATCTTCGGGCAGGCTACTAGGTAGGCCTAGTTAGAGGAAGTAGGTCACCCATCATCAGTCACTGCATAACTAAGCACACTGATAGGAATGAAGACATTCTAGAAAGGCACTTATCCCCTCCCTTTGACTATAGATCACTGAAACAACAGACATCCCCTCCCCCTCCCCTTCCGTCTCTCTCCTCCTCCTCCCCCACTCACCCCCCCCTCCTGTTACAGACAGAATTTTCCCAGGCATCTCATGCTGAGAGAAGGAAAAGGCTAGGGACTGAAGCTAACAGAGAAGGCGCTTCCCTCCTGGAAAGAGATTCACTGTTAAGGCAATTTGCCAGACTGTTTTTCAGGAAAGCCTAGAGCCCAGATCGTAATGGATAAGCCACACATCCAGACCAGGACTGCTCAGTTGCACATATGTATTACCCTCTATTTAAACCTAAATCTCATGAAAAGACCCCAAAGATGGACTTGGGGGATCACCATGCCTTTTCCTAATGATCCCACATCAAATAAATCTCCTTTTTCTGCTGTTCACCGGTAACTGTGTCTTTAATTGAGGTATGAAGATGGATGGCCAGCCTATCTTGAGAGAGACGCCAAGACCAGGTTCTGACCTTAATAACCACAGTACCAACTGGGGCATAGGTATGAAGGGCTTGTCTTGCATGCTCTTCCTCTCTCCCCGTCCCTTGATGTATAGCTGCATCCCCCACATGCTCCTCCACCATGACAGTCTATGTTGCCTCACACGCTTCTTCACCGTGACAGTCCACATGGCCTCAGGCCCAAAGTGACAGACTGAAATCTCTGAAATTGTAGACAGGAACAAACCTTTCCCCCTATGTTATTATTCTCAGGTATTCATCACTGCATTGAAAAGATGATTAAGTTTAGACATGGTGGTGCACACCTTTAACCTCAGCACTGGGAAGGCAGAGACAGGGGGATTTCTGTGAGTTCAAGGCTGACCCAGTCTATGTAGTAAGGTTCTGACCATCCAGAGATACTTAGTGAGACCCTGTCTCAAAATAAAAATAAACAATAAAAACAACGCCACAGTAAGGGGCTAAGGACGCTGTTCGGTCATTGAAGTTTGAGGACTGAGCATGCATCCTCACCACTCACATAAAAGGTCCAGGCATGGAGGTAGGCACTTCTAACCCTAGCACTGGGGTTGCAGGTTTAGCAGGGGTTCCAAAGCTTACTGGACAGCTAGTCTTGCCAACTCTGAAATCTCTGAGTTCAATGTCTTATAATAACAATAATAATAATAATAATAATAATAATAATAACAACATGGAAATTTATAGAGGAAAACACCTGACATCAACTTTTGGCCTCCACATGCATACACACCTACACACCTACACACACACACACACACACACACACACACACACACACGCCCAAATGTGTGCACATGTACATATGCACACACCAAGGACAACCAAACAAGAGACCAAGGAAGAGCTCAAGAAGGGGAAAGAGTGTACCAAATCAAAGAATAGTGAACTGAGCCTGGATCTGGCTTCACCTTGCTATGTCACGTTCTCCTCCAGAAAACACAGAAAAATGCTTTATGTTTTCCTCCTGTGTTCCTACTGTGAATGAGAATTCCTGAAATGAAACTGTGTCTACAGAGGCTAATTAAAATTTTAACGCGAGTTTGGAACACTGCTGGTCCAGAGCCCAATTACAACTTCTCTTGGGGCTATCTTTAATCCTTCAAAGAGACTTTCCTTGCCCATCTCTGTGTCAGACCTAACATTCTGATAAATAAATAAAACATTTGGAATACATTGGGATGTATTCACTTAACAAAATCATATTGTTTGCCAATCAAAGGACTAAGGATGCTATCAGACAGTATCCGAGGCGAATAGCTGAGATTCCTCCAGCCTGGCTACACTCTGCCTCTCTAATATGTTTTGCCTCTAGTGTATTTTAAAACTGCTTTGATCTATAACTTTCTCTCCATTAAACCAATTCCATGTTTCAACATGGAACTGGGATAAACTAAATATTCATTCCTGTGCCATGATCACTCAAAATTTGGCTCCCTGTGAGGTGAGAGCTCCCATTGCCATAAGAGAATTGAGGTCAGTGGAGCATGGTGGTACACACCTTCAAGCCTAGTGTGTTTTTTTTTTAAAAAAGCCAGAGAGAGAGGGGCAGGGAAGAGAAGAGGTCAACTTCAGCTTTTGGAATTCTGATTGACCAAAAATTAGGAAAAAAAACTTACTTGCATTGATTAACAACATGTTTACCCACAGAAACATAAGCATATTCATTAAGGTTACAGTACACTAACTTCTAAACAAAACAATATCCTACAATACAAGCTATTTAAGTGACCAGAAAAAAATGACTTACACATGAGATATTCACTGTCTTATGAGTTTGGTGTGTATGTGTGTTTGTTTGTTTGTTTGGAGAGAGGGTCTCCCCATGTAGCTACAATCAACTTTGAATTTACTTTCCTCTTATTTCTCCTAAGCATTAGAATTCCAAGTATGTGCCACACACCTGACTTGGAGTCTTTGATCTCAGTGAGGAGCTCTGAACTCTGAGGTGGCCAGCCATTACTCAGAGGCCCAAAGAAGTCAGAGCAGCAAACAGCATGCAGCACCAGGTTCCCTATATGCCCCAGGGCACTCCCCAAAGTCTCCCCCAAATAAACCTACTTATATGTATTCTGTAGCTGCTGCCTCCTTTCGCTCAGCATGAGGCAAGAATTCTGGCTGATTCAGTTTGCTCTGGTGGTAGTAGAACCTCTGTGGTAGGAATACCCAAGAGTTAGCTAATGCATCAAGAATCGAGACCCACCTAAACTGAAATAGAAAGAAAGAGAGAGAGGTGGTCCAGGCAAAAGCAAGCAGGGGTTCCCTTGGCTCCCACAGATGCTTTTCTGCTTGTTATAGTATCTAAACCACCCCCTATACTGTCCCAAGCCACTTAAGGAGCGTCACAGGGCGAGAACGCTAGCTATCAGCCAATGAGCACAGCCAATGAGCAGAGCGAGGACACAGGGTCATCACGACCTCACCCCGCCTCGTTAGCCATAGATGTGTCAAAAATGAAAACCGCATAGACCAAATCCAGGAGAATTTTGTAAAAGCTGACTCAGAAAGGTCTAAGGATAAAAAAAAAAAATCCAGAAGCAGTAAAAATAGAAGAGTAATAAGACCGACCGATGTTTAAAGTTTCGACGCAGTTAAAACACAAACTGGATAAAAATATTCAAACTCGTGTTCCAGACAAAAAAAAAAAATTATTTTCTCTAATAAATAAATAAGTCCTATATACAAGGGGAAAAGCCAATTAAACCAATACAGAAAAGAATCCAGACTGTGGGTTCCTCACTGGAAAAAAAAAATGAACTGTTTCTAAACATAAGAAAATATTCAACTTCACTTACTGTAAAATAAATACAAATTAAACTATATTGAAATGTCATTTACTACACTAGGGATTGAAGATCAACATATTTAACAATGCAGAATGGAAGGAGAACGTCATATATGACCATTAAGGCTACAAATTGACACAACGTGCATGAGAGAATTGATGACAGCCCTCAGATGTTAATATGTATTCTGGGACTAGGGACATGACTCAGTGCGTGAAACGCTTGCTGTCTAAGCACTGAGACCACACACACACACACACACACACACACACACACACACACACACACACACACACGGAAAGAAAAAGAAAAACTGTGCATACTCTTTGGTTCTGTAGATCCACTTCTAAGTGTTTGTATATAAGATATTTGATACCCGTTTTATAGAAGAAAAACATTACTAGCAACCTAAATGGCCACACATTAGTAAATGACAAATAAATTACAGATTATTTACATGTTATATTTCTAAGGTATTAAAAAATGGGATCATTCCCTATAGAAATCAGCAGGGAGTTGTTACTTTAGGTACACAAATAAAATTACCATAAGGTCCAGTGATGCCGATCCCAGATCTATACTTGACGGACTCCGAGTCACCATACCACAGAGAGTTGTACATTGATGTACTATTCACACTGGCAGGAAATGAAACCAACTTAGAGATCCATCAACATAAATTTAAAAAAACACGGTATATATACACAATGGAATATTATTCATGTGTAAAGAAAAATGAAATGACATTTGCAGAAAAATATACAGAACTGGAAATCATTATGTTAACAAAATAAGAAAGTCTCAGAAAGACAAATATTTCATTTAGTCTCTATGTAAAACCTGGATTTGAAAGTGTGTGTGTGTGTGTGTGTGTGTGTGTGAGAGAGAGAGAGAGAGAGAGAGAGAAGGAGGGAGAGATGGAGGGAGGGAGGGAAGGAGGGAGAGAGGGATGGACAGAGAGAGGGGTAGAAGGGGGTCATGAGCAAGGATGAACAGATCTTAAGGGCACAAGGGGGAAATATGATACCATAAAACATAACAGCAGAAGGGGGTTCAATCTGGAGGAGGAAAGTGACCATCCAGAATGAGGAAGAAGTATTAGAGAGGACAATGGAGAGCAGATAAGTTTCCAACAAAGAACAAAATATAATGACAGACATGTTTGAAAATACTATAAGGAAACCTGCTTCTTTGTATAGTTAAAAATTACTTTAAAAATTTTTAGCCAGGCGGTGGTGGCACACACCTTTAATCCCAGCACTTGGGAGGCAGAGGCAGGAGGATCTCTGTGAGTTCGAGACCAGCCTGCGCTACAGAGTGAGTTCCAGGAAAGGCGCAAAGCTACACAGAGAAACCCTGTCTCAAAAAACAATAAATAAATAAATAAATAAATAAATAAATAAATAAATAAATAAATAGATAGATGGATGGATGGATGGATGGATGGATGGATGGATGGATGGATGGATGGATGAATGAATGAATGAATGAATGAATGAATGAATGAATGAATAAATAAATAAATAAATAAATAAATAAATGAATGAGTGAAATTTAAAGGAATGGCATCCTATATGAAAAAAGAATAGTCTATAAGACACATTAAACAACCGGGCGGTAGTGGAGCACACCTTTAATCCCAGCATTCTGGAGGCAGAGTCAGGCAGATCTTTGTGAGTTCCAGGCCAGCCTGGTCTACAGAGTGAGATCCAGAACAGGCACCAAAACTACACAGAGAAACCCTGCCTCGGAAAAACAACAACAACAACAAAAAGACACCTTAAACAAAGAGGACGTGTGCAACAATATAACCCCGTTACCATTTATGTAGGGATTAATGGACACTTGTTTATCAGTTGCATATATTTATTACCTTGGAAAAAATTAACTTGATTGCCTTTGAGCAAGTAACTAGGGGAATTTATAGAGCACTATTTTCTTTTTTTAGAATATTGTGACATGTGCTCATATCACCTAGTCCAGATTAAACATTAAGAAATGTATCTCGAGGCAGGTGAAAGACATCCATGGGCCAACCTGGGTACTCACAGTCCAGGATGGCTGAAGTCATCCACAGGCCCACCCAGTACCTTACAGCACTGCGCAGGTAGGTGCCATTGTGATGAGCAAATATATGATGGAGAAATGGGAGAGAAAGAAGCAGAATGGTTCATGTGCTGTGGAAAGAGGTGGAAGTGAAGAACCAAAGGCCATGAGGAACAGGCTGATGTAGGCAGCCTGCTTGCCACCAGGGGCCAGGATGATGTTTGGGACCAGGCTGCTGCCAAGGACTGTGTCTGGGTCCCATGGTCCTACCACAGTCAGTGTCTGTGTTGACATCCATGACCCATGATACCACTAAAGGTGACAAAGATGCCCAGGGTCTGGGCCACCATCTGTAGCCATGTTGGTGTCCAAGGGCCATGCTGCTGCCAGGGTCATTCTGATCTGAGTGGCCTGTGCTGCCCCCTGAGTCCATGGTGACGTCTGTGCCAGGGCTAAGGCATAAGGCCACATCTGGGTCTGTGGCCCTATCACAGCCACTGTCTATGTCAATATTTGTGGCTCCTGTTACCACCAAAGACTGTGCAAAGGTCTGGGCTGTCACTTGAGGCCAAGTGGGTGTCTGAGGGTCATGCTGAGCTGGGGCCATACAGCTCTGAATGGCCTGTGCTGCCACAAGGTGCCATGATGAAGTCCAGGTTCAGGCTGCAGCTGAGGGCTATATCTGGGTAGGTGGTCCTACCACATCTGGGGCTATAGCTCTAGTACCAGGGGCCCTGACACCCTCTTCTGACCTCCAAAGGTACTGGATACACATGTGGTGCACATACATACATGTAAGCAAAACACTAACACACATAAAATAAAATATATTTTAAATGCATCTTAAGAGAATATTCTCCTGTGCTACAGTCATAGGCTATCATCTGTCACTGGGATATATTGCCAGGACATGGAGCTTGTTTTCTCATGCAAATTGTAGACATTCTTCATCTCTTTTCCTTCTTCATTGCCAGGAGAGGACAAGCATATGGGCCTCGAAGCTTAGGACGGCTGTCTGCACTGATTCTGACGGGGTTTAAATAATTCAAAGACAACACATCTGAAGTTAATTAGAATTATTTGAGACTCTTTAAATTTCTTTCAGAACAGCGCTGAAAGAGAACTAATGAACGAAACTCTTATTAGCAAACTATACCTTTATAGCCACCGTATTCACTTTAGACAAAAAGGCCTACAAAGACATAACCATTAAATAATCCCAGGATATATGCGTTACCTGGCAGAAATGAGTGCTTAGTAAAAACTTGTCCAATAAATGGATGGATGAGATTTTTTTTTAATTTTCTTATTTTTGTTATTTTTATGAGCACGGGTGTGTTGCCTGAATGTATGTATGTACCACATATATGTAGTGCCTGATAAGGCCAGAAGAGGGTATCAGATTCCTGGAACTAGAGTTAACAGACAGCTGTGAGCCACCCTGTGGGCGCTGGGAGTCAAACCTGAGTCCTCTGGAAAAGCAGCCAGTGCTCTTAATCACCAAGCCATCTCTCCAGTCCCAAGAATGAGAAGTCATTGTTTCATTAAGAAGAGTCACTAACCACATGTAAGATCTAGTTAAAATATTTCTAATTTCAACTAATTCTCTTCCTCATTTTCCTTTTGTAAATAATTTTCATTTATTCTTTAAACATTTTATCCATGCTCCCAAACCCCCCTGACTACCCCCTCACTGCCTTTTAAACACACATCTAAACAACAAGCCTTACTGTATTCTCATTCTGCCCCATCCATTCACAGCTGGCACATCCAACCCCTCCCCAGCTTGGGGACTTTACTCTGGAATTTAAAACAGTAGTTGCTAACACAGGTCCCAAGACACACTGTGGCAATTAGAGACCTTCACGTGGATGCCGTTTCATGGCAACCCTGCTGCAATGCTTCCAGATTCCGCCTGTCCTGGGAAGACATCAAGGATACAATTGGGACTGAGTGGCTCTCCTGTAAGTGACTGCACTTGCTTATTTCACAGCTCAGATGCTGCATGCAGTTCCCCATCTTCGCAGAGATTATCTACCTGATCCCCAAATATTCCCAACAAGCAAAGACCTCTCCCCGTGGTTCTGTGCCGGATGTGATGCCCATTGCTTTCTCTCTAATAAGGAATGGCTTCCACAATTAGTGTTGGAGTTACACTGTGATTTGTGTATGATGTCTGGGGTTCTGATTTCCTTAGGTACAGTTGGTACACACAAGGCACTACTGAAGACTCTCCACTGTGCTGTGAGGAGTCTTGCCGCCTGCCTGGAAATTCAGAGAAGAAATTGCTTCTCTTTCATTGCATATTAGCAGACCTTTTAAGGCATTTTGCCAGGTGACCCTCTTGAAGAGATACTCATACCCCTTGCAATAGGAACTGTAGCCCTGAATCCTCTAAGGAACACTGGCAGAGCTGGGCTGCAGCCCCTATTATGAGTGGATAATGCCTTATCCGGGGACTTCCCATTGTGTCATAGAAACCCACTTCAGGCCATCTTCTGAGAGCATCAGAGAGGAGAGAGGCCTACTCCACACATCTTCACATGTGTGTGCTTACTTCTGCTTGCACACCTGCTATCCCCTGCTCTGAGACAGCGGGTGTCCATCAGCCCCCAGGTGGATGCCACTGGTCACTGCATCCAGCCAAACCTGGGACTATGGTTCTCATAAAGCCTACTCCAAATCCTGCTAAAGCTCTTCTGCCCTAGCTTTAAGTGAGGTAATCAATCAACTGCAGGAAAAAAAAAAAAAAAACAACAGCAAACAAACCTCTAGAGAAGTTCAGCAATGTTTGACTACTGAGAGAGCATCCGTATAAGAACAGAGGGCATGGCAACTTTGCAAGGAATCTAAGCATGCAACCATTACCTTTCATAATTGCTTTGGCCATACTCTCCAGTATAGTACCAACTATAGAGGCCTGCATTTCAAAAGATAAGCCAGGTTGTGGCGTGGCAACAAACCACCTCCAAATCATAGACCTTCTCAAACAGCAAAGGTCCTATTTACATCATAGGCCACTGCAAGCCGATGGAGGAGCTCTTCTGTGTGCCCCCCTCACTCTGGGCATCAGGCTGTCAGCACCTCCAACATCAGGAGCATGTCTGGTCAAACAGAAAAGAGGAACATGCTAATCATACACAGCTCTCATGCTGAGCCCACATGCAAACATATCACTTTCTCTTGCATCTCATTGGTCAAACCAAGTCACATGGTATCCTAATTTCATTTCTTCCACATGAAAAAATGTCCTGACAAACATCAACTTAGGGGAGACAGTTGGTTTTCATTCACAATTCCAGGTGACAGTTCATCAACGCAGAAAAGTCACAGCAACGGGAGCTTGAGAACACTGGACATATCACATCCAGTCAAGAGCAGAGAGAAGGAATGCATTCTTAGTGCATAGCTAGCTTTCTCTACTATTACATAGTCCCTAACCAGCAAATTGTGCCATCAACTTTCAGACTGGGGTTTTTTTTTTTTTTACATTGATGACATCAATTAAGACAATTCCCTAGAGACACGCCCATAGCCAATCTGAGCCAGACAGCCCTATGAGGGGGTAAGACATTCTTCCTAGGTAATTCTAAATTGTGTCAGGTTAATAATTAAAACTAACCCTTATTCATGACAACACCTAGTCCACGGGGCCAGGAAGGAGTTACTAGGAACGTGTCCAACAGGAGGTGAGCTAGTCTTGTCAACAAGCGGAGGTGAGACCGTAGTTAGGATGCAGACGTAAGGAATTACCTTCTCTTCAGAACCATCATTATCACCAGCCATGGGAAGAGCTGGCCTCAGCATTCACTCATTCACACTGACCTCTACTCCCATCTACTCACTTTATCTACTGCTAACTGGCTGAGCATCTCATTAAGAAATCAGACCTAGTTTATTCACTAATATTAGCCATCTTGCAAATTAAAATGGGGCGGGGGGGGGGGGACTGAGATAATTTAAGTTACAGTTAAGACAAAACACATGTACCCATTTAATGTCTAGAACTATTTTATTAATCACTGGTTCTAACCTAATAACATGGGTGACATTCAGATCTGTTGTTCATGAACCCAGCAGTCCATGAAGTCAGTTACTACAACAGTATAAATACTAATACCAAGTCAATTCATCTTCTTAAATGAAGTCAAGAAACACCAGTTAAAGAAAGTATCCAGCCAGTCAAACTCCCACATGGATTGTGAGGTGGTTTGAATAAGAATGGCTCCCATAGGCTCGTATGCTTTAAGACTTGGTCCACAGTTGGTGCAACTGTTTGGGAAGGATTAGGAGGTGTGGCCCTGTTGGAGAAGGTTTGTCCTGGGAGCTGGATTTGAGGTTTCGAAAGACTGCTATTATTCCCAGCATGCTCTCAGCTTCCTATTTGTGAATTGAGATGGGAGGTCTCGGTTGCTGCTCCAGAAACGTGCTTTTCTGTCTGCTGCCACACTCCTCACCATGTTGGTGATGGGCTTCTTTCTCCCGGAACTGTGTGTCCCAAATAAACTCTTCCTTCTCTAAGTTGCCTTGGTCATAGTATGCTACCACAACAACAGAAAAGTAAGATGGTTGAGAGGATGATGTCCAGGCCATTCGGAGGAGCTGCTGGCAACGGACAGCTGCTGGGGGAGGGAGAACCACGAGAACCATGCTTTGTTCAGGATGTGGCCACTAGTAGGATTCCCTGCTCCAGTACACGGCCCCGCCCCCATGCACACATGGGCAGCACTAACTGGACTTAGTGGGTCATAAAAAAATGACCTGAAGTTGAGAGTGAGGAGTGGCAGGGGGGTGTAATGGGAGGTAGATATGATTATATTTTATTATTACATTCGATATGTGTATAACATTCTCAAAACGAAAGAAAAAATTTTTAATAAAACATTTTATCGAGCCTAAAATCTCATGACCTCTAGGGATATTTCTGCCTAGAAAGATCATCAGTACACCTGCTACTTGAACCACCACAAATGCGTGCCATGAACATTGGTTCCATAGAGAGCAAACTGGTTGTGTACAATAATCTGGTGAATTTGGATAGGCTAAATTGAGGAACTAAACACCAGCTCCCAGGGCTTGTGATCGAGTGACAATAAAATTGATGATTAAAGTAATACTTGGGTTGCTAAACTCCAAAACTGAAGTATCAAATACGTTTCCTGGTCAAGCCTCACCTCAGAAGGTACAAGAATGAACACTGGTAACAGGTGCGTGAATAAACAGTGGAATTGTGGGAATTTTAAGGGCAGTTAGTATTTGAAGGTGCTGTTGTCATGTTTGGAGGTTATGTTTTACCTGCATCGTTATTTTTAAAACCACAGATCTTATTTACAATTAAACAGAACTGGCAACCAGGATTGATATAGTGTATACTAGGAGGCTTGTACTTCCATCAGCTCTACCACTTAAATTCAAATAGGCAAAGGGATTTGTTTATAAATAGCACTTGCATGATTGCCCCTATCTGCAAGAAAAGCAGGTGAGGTTTGCCTTCCACCACTTCAACAGTAAATCCAAAACCAGTCAGTGTTTACCTATTGAACTAGTGACTTCATCTAAAATCTAAAAAAGGTAGAAAAATGTTTTTATAAACTAGGATTGGAGAATTTTAAGCCATACAGAAGAGGTCTTTGTTTTACCGATGGTATCATTAATTAACCCAAATGATGCACAGTGAAACCCAAATGATGTACAGTGAACGAGATTGCAATCTAGATGGTCCATAAAATGTTATTATTCATAATATAAATAAAGCCTCTACATCTTAATGAGCAAAAATAATTTCAATTAAAAAAACTGTCCGAAGCTATGTTGTGTAGTTAGCAATAGAGCAAAGTTAAACGGTAAATCTGGAAGAGATGTTCAGGTTCCTCGGGAAAATGCAAATAAAGAAAAGCTGAGCTACTGGTTCAGAGGTCAGATGGACACAAACTTTCCAGAGCTGTACCAACCAGAGTATGGAAACAAACTTGGGACAAACAGACATTCTCAACCAGTGGTAAATATAGAAATCACAGCCATAACCTAAAGTCCACAGTTTGGCCCTACAACCTTAATTCTGGTTATTTGTATGGGGAAAAAAAGTAACTAGAGCTCAGATATATGAATAATTTGTTTAAAAGAAGCAAAGTACATATAAGCTATACCAAACCTTTTTATGAAATTAAGCACAGTATGCCCAAGTTATTAATGCCATATTCAAAATGATCAAAATGTGTACAATTGTCTACATAAAATCTGGCAGAATCTTGTTTAAATGAGAGTAATGATTTGGTCTGTATTTTGAAATTCAGAGAGTGGCTGGATATGGTGGTCCATGCCTGTAAATCTAGCACTCTGGAAACTGAGGCAGGAGGATTGCTGCAAATTTGAAGCCAACCTGAGCTACATAGTAAGCTCCAGACTAGCCTAGGCTACAGAGTAAGTCCTTGCCTCAAAAATAATAAATAAATTCAGTGAACATATTTGAACATAGAAATAATTCAGAATGAACATTAATAATGAGCTAAAAGGCAACATTTTAAAACTGAGTTTTAAATACTATCCAGTCATGGTGGCTCATTTTTATAATCTCAGCCCTTAGGAGGTTGAGGCAGGAGGCTTTCTATGAGTTTGAGGACAGCTTAAACTACTTAGTGAGTACCAGGCCTAACAGGGCTACACAGCCAGAAGCTGTCTTAATAATGAAAAGCAGGGCTGGGGCGGTAGCTCCACTAATAAGACGCTTACCTAATCTGCACAAAATCCTTGGTTCCCTCCCAGTGCCACATAAACCAGGTGTGGTGGCGCACACCTGTAGTCACAACACTCTGACAGTGGAGGCAGGGGGATCAGAAGCTCCAGATAAACTTCATGGAGAGTTTGAGGCCAGCCTGGGCTACATGAGAGCCTGTCTCAAAAAAAAAAAAAAAAAAAAAAAAAGTGGGAAAAAACCTGAAGGAATAAAGCCAACCAGAGAGGTGAAATACCTCCGCAATGAAAACTTTAGATTTCTGAAGAAAATAATTGAGGAAAACACTAGAAGGTGGAAAGACATCCCACGCTCATGGATTGGCAAAACTAATATTGTGAAAATAATTATTCTACCAAAAGAAATGTACGGATTCAGTCTAGTCAAAATCGTGACATTCTTCACAGAAATAGAAAAATAATCCTAAAACTCGTATGAAACCATGGAAAACTCTGGCTAGCCAAAGCAATCTGAGAAGAGCAAACAGTGCTAAAAGGATTGCCATCATAGTTCGAGCCATATTGCAGAGCTGCAGGAAAAACCAGCATGGCGTGGATCAAAAAGAGACCAGAGGAGCAAAACAGAAGGCCCGAGCCTGAGTGCCCATGGTCCCTGCCCTCCCCTCCTGGGCAAAAACGCCAAAACCTGCACACTGGAGGAAAGACAGCGTTCAACAAATAGTACTGGAGAAACTGGGTGTCCACGTGCGTAGTAGAATGAACTTAGGCCTGTATCTAGCACCTTGCACAAAAATCAACTCCAGATGAATCCAATTCCTCAAGGTGAAACCTGAAATACTGATATCTCTAGAAGAAAACGTAAGGGGTACCCTCTAAGACATGGGTCTGGATGGGACTTTCTGAACAGGACCCCACTCACTCAGGAATTAAGACCAAAAATTGGCAAATGGGACCTCATAAAACCAAAAGGCAAAGGGAATAATTAGTCCAGTGAAGAGGAATCCTGCAGAGTGGGAGAGATTTTAGGTATACATTCAGTAGAGGATAAATAGGCAGAATATATAAAGAAGAAGGAAAAAAACAGAATCAGGACAATAGATGACCCAATTTTCAAATGGGCTATGGATTGAAACAAAGAATTTTCAAAGGAAGAAATAAAAATGACTAAGAAACATTTTTAAAGCGTTCAGTGTTTTTAACAACCCAGGAAATGCTCAATATGTTTTCAGCCATCACAATTGTTTCACAACTGAATTCAAGACTTTGAATTCACCTTAAAAATGCCTTCTATTCACTTTTTGTTCTTTTAGGAACAGTCTCTCATGATGAAAATGTCTATTTAACAATGCAGAATACGTACAACTAGGATAAAACCTACTTAATGATATGATTTATGGTTTTCAAATAAGATTAACCAAAGAAAAACAATGTTTAACCCAAAGCACCAGAGTCATAAATTGGAATTCTAGGCACCCTACAAGTGCGATGACTGAATGGAGATCTCCTCCAGCTGCCACGTGATCTCTGCCAGTCACCATTCACACTGAAAATAAATCACGCTCTGTAGCCAGAACACAAACTGAACAGGGTACAAGCCTAAGAGGGGTACATTGGCATCTCCCTGGATACAATAGAGCAGAACTTTCGGGAAAGCAAGTCTATCTTCCAAAAGATACACACACACTCAAATTATGTAAAAATCTTCCAGGATGACACCAGAAAGCCACACATGAACACAAGTTACAAAGCAAGAGGAATGCTGAAGAATATTGGCTCC
This sequence comes from Onychomys torridus, assembly GCF_903995425.1. NCBI lineage: Eukaryota > Metazoa > Chordata > Mammalia > Rodentia > Cricetidae > Onychomys > Onychomys torridus. The sequence goes on along the minus strand of NC_050448.1, from coordinate 45,566,927 downwards.
ATTTCCATTGTTAAATACAATTTAGTGGGATATTGCTGACACTTCCAGTAGTAATATATTGGCCATAACCTAGATGAGAAAGGTGGATATGTGGATGATTTTAAAATTAAACCTTGCTTTGGAAGAGTGTTTTATGTTTACTAAAAATTCTCCATGATGCACCTAATGTTCAGAATTACAATAAAAGCCTTCAAAGAGGCAAGTTTTCTAGGAAAATGTTCACGCTCGTAAAATGTTCCATTTGCCCTTTTCCACCTATTGCATTTACAGCTTAAATTCCAAGCTAGGGAAAATCACTGAATACCCAAGTGGTTTTTGTCGAGATTCTCAAAGTACTGAGCTGCAATTTCCTCAAGTGGAAAGTGTCTTTTGATAGCACTTAGAAAATGCCACAAGCAGAAAAGTGGACAGTTTGAACAAGTGGAATGCCCCCAGTTCAGCTGCTAGACAGATGTCTCTCTCTGGAAGCTGATTCGTCAAACCCCTAGGGTTCACCAGTCACGGATGTTAACCTGTTCACTCCATTTGGCACTGGTACATCTAATAGTTTTAGACAATTAGATCAATAATTTAGAAAACTATAGTTATTTGGACCTGTAAAGTGAATTCCCTACCTGTCTGTAGAATGCAGTGCTCTCTGGGGTCAATTATATATACTTTCACCACCACACACATCATCCGCTATGACGGGTAAGAATAATGGTGACATCTGTGGACATTATGTAAAACCGGAATATAAATAAAGCAGCTCTCACAAAAATGTCTCATGTGCCAACTGCAGTAGAACATTCCTGTGGCTTTCACCCCTTGAATAGCTGACTCTCTGATCCCCATCCTGAGATGCTGAGACTGAAGGACATGATTGAACAGAAGATAAATATATCCCTGAGTAAAACGATGTTCAATGTGTTATTCATTCCGAATGCTGGGGTTGTAGTTACAAAACAGAGTCTCTCTTGACTCTCGGGCACTTTAATAACCACTTGCCTATAAAATAACGGCAGTTCAGTTTTTATTCAAAGTTGTCAGTCTTACAGGGTTTTTTAATCATTGTAAGTCTTACGCATGACATCTCCCAGGAGCTAATCCTATAATAACAACGTAGAAAGAACATGGTTTAAAAAACTAAATAGTGAACAAGTAGTATAAATACACTAGAAAAAAAAAACATTAATTTTACATCAGGCATGAGTGTGTTTCCATTTTTGTGGAATTGGACTTGGAAAGGAAAGGGGGCCCTGAAGAACAGGGTTCTCTCTGACATTAATGTCAGGCCACTGCAGACAATGAAAGGGAACTTTGAGGAAGCAGATCATCTTCCCCTTTTGTACTGGGATATTCTCCATCACATCCTTACCAGATTTAACCACTGACACATTCCAGCCTTCAAAGAGTCTACATGGAAAGTTGCCTTTTGTGTCCTCAAATCCCTCCTCAGAACCACTGCCAGCCTCACACACAGTCCTGCTGCCATGGAGGTCCAGCATCACAAGAGGACTCAGATTTTGAATATAAGGGGACCAAAACCGGATGAAAGAAGTTAAAACAGAGCCCTGAGCATCCCCCAGAGGTCAGTGCCCGTGCTGAGGCTGCAGCTCTGACTGTTACTCTGGGAAGGCCACTCATGTTTCTGGTTACACGAATCAAGACATCTCCCTTTAACTTGACAAGGTTTGAATTCGGACTTCCGGTAGTTGCTACCCAGAGTGCTGATTGACAGCACACTGAGGACTGACAGTATCAGCAGCGTGGCTGCCCCTCCTTGGGCTGCCTTGTCTACCCCAGTTGATAGTTGCAGCTTTAAGTGAGTTCTGAAGCCTGGAGCCCAGTTTTAATCCTTCCAAGAATTTTCACACTCAATTTGGGGTGACTCTCCTCCCTTAACATAAACTAGTCCAACTCTAGCTGATGAGTCATTTCCCATACAAGCATTTACAAACTAGAATTGTCAGTGTGGAGTTAGAACGGCACTTCCAGGGTGTGGTGCTTAAGTGAGAATGGCTCTCATAGGCTTGTATGTTTGAATGTGTGGTCTCTAGTTAGTGGAACTGTTTGGGAAGGATTAGGAGGCATGGCCTTTTTGGAGTACCTGTGGCCTTATTAGAGAAGGTATATCACTGAGGTGGGCTTTGAGGTTTCTAAAGCCCACTCCAAACCCAATCTCTCTCTCTCTCTCTCTCTCTCTCTCTCCCCCCCCCCCCCCCCGTGTGTGTGTGTGTGTGTGTGTGTGTGTGTGTGTGTGTGTGTGTGTGTGTGTTTCTGTCTCTGTCTCTTTCTGTGTGTGTTTCTGTCTCTGTCTGTCTGTCTGTGTGGGTCTGTGTCTGTCTGTCTGTGTCTCTGTCTGTCTCTTTCCTTCTCCTCCTCCTCCTCCTCCTCCTCCTCCTCCTCCTCCTCCTCCTCTCCTCTCCTCTCCTCTCCTCTCCTCTCCTCTCCTCTCCTCTCCTAGCAGGTCAGCAAATACCAGAGCAGATGTGAACTCTCAGCACCATGCCTGCCTGATGCCACGCTCTCCACCATGATGGAAATGGACTCATCCTCTGATACTATAATCAAGCCCCCAGTTACATGCTTCCTTCTATAAGTTGCCTTGGTCATGGTGTTTCTTCACAGCAACAGAACAGTACTAATACAGAGAACATCTCTTCTTACCTCTAATTCATTGTAGGAATTAATTGATTAATGCCTCATTGTCTCTGGGCAAAAATTGACTGGCCTCCATTTTAAAACTTCCAGAATCAGCAAGTTCCCTCTACGAACACACCATTCCACTGCACCATAGGACAGCTTCTGCATCTGAGGCATGGCCTTTGTCTCATTTCTGTTGCTGTGATGAAAGACCCTGACAAAATATTCAGTGTACAATTTCAGAGTATAGTCCAGCATTGAAGGGAAGTGAAGGCAAGCTAGTGGGATTCAGTCAAGAGCCAGGAGAAAAAGAAGGCATGCATATTTACTGGTGTTCAGAGTCATCTCTAGACTTACACAGCCCAGGACCCAAACCAAAAGAATGATGCCATCCACAATGAGCAGGTCTTCCCACTTTCATAACCAAGACAATCCTCCATAGGCATGCCCACAGGTAAACCTGATATAAGCAATCCTTCACCGAGACTCTTGCCTGGTGATTCTAGATCGTGTCAAGTTGACAGTTAAAACTAATCATCACAGACATCCTGTCAATATACAAAACTAAAGATGTCCCCCTCCAAACTCTCTACTGGATTGTGTTACTGCTGTTATACACAGCCACAGTGAGTAAGGCTCCTCCACTGCCTTCCTGTTGTCCTTTCAGACGCTGTCACACAGTTAGTACACATCCTCCCAGTCAGATTTTGCAGTTCCTTCAGCAACACCTCAAAATACATGACTTCCGGCTCCTTAAACCACTTGTCTACACTTTGGTTTACCAACACTCTAAAACATAATCCCCCCTCACCCACTCTCTCCCGATTCACCCTTGCAATTCACTGAAGAGCTCAGAAAATGGGGGTCAAAAGGCTTAAGGTTGCAGCTTGGGTATCAAATCTTAAGATATCATAGACCACTTTTCATTTAACAACACATTTTATCAACAACGTTAGTACAAGTCCTGACACATGGCACATCTGAAAACATTTGTGACTCTAAAGTTGACAACCAAAAACTCTCTGGAGTATTTTCACATAAACCTATTACATTGGGGCTCTTTTCTTTCCTCCCCCGGGTAGTGGTGGTTTGGCCCTTGCATATGCCCTTAACCCACTCCATGGCGGGGCCTTCATGGTATTGTTCTCACTGTAGGGCTGGGATCCATAACTGTGTCTATCTAGTGGTATGGACTGAGCAAAGACTGATGAGCTAAACAAATCTGATATAGCAGTCTTGATTCACTATTCTTACTTCACTGTTGAATTCCAGCCACGAGATTCAGTTAGTTGACGTCACTTGAAATCTAGACTCAGCATTAGTTATGTCTCTTAATTCATATTTCCTCTAAATTCAATAAGTATGTTTTTACCGCCTTACCTAAGACATTGGTGAAAACATGGGACTGGCTGGAGCCAAGACTGGAGCCCTTAGGTGCTCAGCAGGAGACACTCAGGCAAGGGAATACTGAGTCCATGTCCATTCTCATGGACTGAACATCAGGGGCTGAAACATCAGAGGCAGATTAGAGTCCAGCATCTCACTCTAAAAAGGCTTCTTAAATCCTTTCTTGAAGACAAAACAGTACTTAATACATGAAGTCCTTGAAGAGCCTTTCTTTTTCCCAGGTCAAAATGGTCCAAAATCAGCCATTTCATATCAAAATCATTAAAGCACTCCCAAAGAGCTTTCACTCTTAACTCTTTTTGTTTGTTTGTTTGTTTGTTTGTTTGTTTGTTTTGTTTTGTTTTGTTTTTGAGACAGGGATTCTCTGTGTAGCTTTGAGCCTTTCCTGGAACTCACTCTGTAGACCAGGTTGGCCTCAAACTCACAAAGATCCGCCTGCCTCTGCCTCCCAAGTGCTGGGATTAAAGGCGTGCGCCACCACCGCCCGGCACTCTTAACTCTTCAGAATATTTCACTTCTTAATTTACTAAGACTTTGATTACAGAGTCTATACTGCTTATGTTCTGCTGTCCCCAGAGTCCACCTCTGTAGGGCTCTGGAACTCCCAATTTGGGTAATTGCCACCCTGCTTCCTGACCTTGATGTCCTCCCTATGCTGATTCCCTGCCAGTCTCCACCTTCCTGAATGCTTAAAGGAAGTTCCTTGTTTGTGTTTCCTGCATTTGGTGTTAACAGCTTAGGTGCTAAAATGTAGAATATTCAGTAGCAAACTTCTGCCCTCCAGGGTTCCTCCATTGTGCTGTAAGCCTGTATTTAAGGTTCCCTTCCTTCTTCAATAAAGGGCATTCGGCATCCCCTGGCACGAATGACCCACTGTCTTTTGTCTCTGTTTTTTGATCCACAGCCCCTCACTCGGACATGGTAAACGGGTAGTGGTAGCACGGGCGCTACCGCAACACACCTCTAAAAATCAAGGTGTTTGCTCACATCTTTTCTAACCAACTGCTCACCTCTGTAGAAACTGTCTTCATTTATGATGCCATGGACTTGAGCCTAGGGAACAAGACCCACACAACAGAGCTGAGGGGCACATTCTACAAGGTCCTTCCACTGCACTAATGACTTGAATTCTGGTCTCATGTTCATGTGCATATTAGAGTTCTTAAAATAAAACCCTATTCCTCTTAGACCCAGGTGAATATCATTAAAGTGCCTCTAGAAGAATGAATCTGAAGTCATTGCTAGTAGCAAATAGTATGGTGATATTTTATACTATTATAAATGTCTTCTTTCATTTCAAATAATACAGAAAATCCAATAGAAAGAAGTTGCATAAAGGAGGTTTGTAAATGACCTTCAAATAATAAATGTGAATTTTAAAGAGTCAGTGAAAAACATTTTGAGTAGACTTAAAGCTGTTGAATATTTGAATTTAAAATGAATGCACAATATCTGGAAAGAATGCCATGCATTATGAACAGAGATTCTACTGCATAGACATTTACCTGGAAAATATTAGGAGAACTATGGAAAATGCCATATGAAAACCTCCATGGGGGATAATACTCATCCCTTAAGCCATAGGAATAAAAAGTCCAGCATCAGGTGTGGAGTACCTCCTTCTGGGCTATTGATTGGCATTGTCCCGGAAACCCCCAAAGCAATATAAGCTCTTGTGATTGTTCTTGGCTGTCCACCAGAACTTGACACCTCCCTATTCTTGAAGACACCAAATATACTGTTAACAGTACATGGAAAAAATCAAGTTGTTACAGACCAGAAAGCTGACTAGCTTTCAGAGTACTGAAAAGTGCTATGAAAATGTTGGGAGGCAAGTAATTAACAGTCTTACAGAGCTATGAACCATACAAGCTATAATAATGACTAGCATAGCAAAATGTTCCCATGGCTGCAGTAGTGGCACAGATATTATGGGGGCAACCGACTGCTTTCTTGTTGGATTCAAGACCCACTCCACAAGAGGAAACTCGTGCCTAGTATAGTAAATCTAGTCAAGAGCCCACGGTCAGGGAGCTTACAGGAACCTACAACTATTATTCTGCTAAACAGACATAATATCAAGCCACCCTCTAAATTCATATCCTTCTACCATATATTAGGGCATCTTTCAGACATTATGGAGAAATTTCTCTCTACAGTGGATGGTGATTAACACAGAAACTCACAACTGGTAGAATTGGGAACACATGTTTCCATGAACTGCTTAGCCACAAATAGAAACCCTACAACATACTCCTTTCCCAAAGCTCGGGGGGCATTGTAGAAGAGGGGGTATAAAGATTACAAGACCCAGAGATCAAGGAGGACCAGAGCAAAACTTTGTCTTCTGGATATAACAAAGACCACTGCACTCATGAAATTGTAGCATTTGTGGTTGCCTGCACAAGACCTACATGTTCCAGATCAAGACAATCAACATTCTAGGATGTAGATGGAAGAGGTTCTCAAGCCCACTCCTAATTGAGGGGCTATGGATAGTTAATGGTTTCTGGGGGAGAGAAAGTTGGTTTTCTTTAAGAATTAGCTCTTACCGGGCAGTGGTGGTGAACGCCTTTAATCCCAGCACTCGGGAGGCAGAGGCTGGAGGATCTGTGAGTTCGAGGCCAGCCTGGTCTACAAAGTGAGTTCCAGGACAGGCACAAAGCTACACAGAGAAACCCTGTCTCAATATATACAGTGCATCCCAACTGTAGCCTTCCCTCCCTCCCCTCTTCCCAATACCCTCACCTCCCCTCTCCCCCAGATCCACTGCGCTTCCATTTTCCTTCAGAAAAGAGCAGGCATCCCAGTGATACCAACCAAACACAGCATAACAAGATGCAATAAAACTAGGCACAAGACCTTATATCAAAGCTGGATGAGGCAACCTAATAGGATAAAAAGGGTTCCACAAGCAGAGACACCCCCATTCCCACTGCTAAATAACCACAGCATATATTCAGAGGGCCTGGTGCAGACCCATACAGGCTCCATCATTGCCATTTGAGTCTCTGTGAGTCCCTATAAGCCCTGCTTAGCTGATTTTGTTGGTCATGTTCTCCTGGTGACCTCAACCCCTCTGGATCCTACAATTCTTCCTTCCCCTCTTTGGGAGGGTTCCTGGAGCTCCACCTAATGTTTGGTTGTGGGCTTCTGCATCTGCTTCCACTAGCTGCTGAAGGATGCCTCGTTTATTCATTGACTATTTTTTTCTTTTTTGTCTTTTATTCTATCAGCCGTGTTTGGTTCTGCCCTAAGTCTCTGAGCCATCCAGCTTCCTGTTCCTGGCCATCCGGCAGTGTCAGGCAGGCATGGGCTCCCTCTTGTGACTTGGGACTCAAGTTAGTCCAGCCATTGGTTGTCCACTCCCACAAGCTCTGAGCCATCATTGCCCCAGCACATCTTGCAGAGGCCAGAAGAGGGCACTGAATCCCCTGGAGTTAAAATTATTGATAGTTGTGAGCTGCCCAACATGGTGTTACAAGCCTAACCCAGGCCCACTGCAAGAGCAGCAAATACTCTTAATTGCTAAGCCATCTCCTCAGCCCCTTGGGGGCTAGATGGTTTTCAGAAGCCATATGTAGGCCAGATATGGTGGCACATGCATTTAGCCCAACATTAAGGAAGCAAAGGCACGTAGAGCTCTCTGGGTTTGCAGCCAGGCAGGGCTACATAGAGATAGCTTGTCTAAAAACAAAACAGAGATGACGAAGCTACAAACTCTTTCTAGCATGATCTTTAGTCTTAAGAATAGAACTGGCAAGCAAAGGAGTAGCATGGTGCATGGTATGGCATGGGATTCATCTTCAGAGATTTGTTTTTCCTGTTGTTTTGTTAATTTACAATTAATAACAGAGGTCAAACGTGGAGCAGTCCGGAAAATAATTCCAAGAATGCAGCATTGTTAATATGTTTACTATGTTAAAAAAAAAAAAAATAGAGGTAGTCTTAAGAAGTAGCCCAATCTGTGCACTCACGAGATAAAATATCTAGTAATTATTAATGTCTAGAATTAAATTGGAATAAGGGAATTTATGGCTTTAAAATGATCTAAAATTATAAAGGAGATTATTCTTACAAGAGGTCTTGGCAAGTGAACCTTGACAGCAAAGACTTAGAATGAGCTATTTTAAATAGGTGATACTTTTTTAACAGACAGCTCACCTGAATGCTGAAGGCCCCAGCACAGAATTCACATGCCATGCTGTCTCCCAGGAAAGTAACAAAGTCTCAGCCTGCAGCACCCGGTTTCTGGACTGGGCTTGCATGGCCCCTTAAACTATCCATTATTCGTCAGGTTTCTAATTTGCACTTTGTTCTCACTTGCTTTGAACTATGGCCCTGCTCATTAGCAAAACCAAGGCACATTCAAAACGGGAAGGTAGCGCTTCAAGCTAAGGCAGCCAGCTGTTATTTGTAGGGCTGGTAAACACAGTGGGGTAACCTATGAGTCTTCAGTTTTTAAGTGGACTTGGGGGACCATCCTCATTTCTATTGCCATGCTAAAACATCGTCACCAAAAAGCAACATAAGGGAGGAAAGGATTTATTCCTCTTGTAATTCCGGGTCACAGTCCATCATGTAGGAAAGTCAAGGTAGAACTCAAGAGCAACATGAAGGCAAACCTGATGACTCTTCCCCACAGTGTTAGCTCTCACCAAGAAAACTCACCTCCCAGACAAAAAAGCACAGGAAGAACTGTAGAGAACACAGCTTGCTACTTGGCTCACCAGACAGCTTATACTCAGTGGGCTTTCTCACACAGTTCAAGACTACCTACCTAGAGATGGTGCCGCCCATGGTGGGCTGGGCATCCTACATCAATTAACGATCAAGACAGTCTGCCTACGGACATGCTCTCCTGCCAATTTAATACAGGCAGCTCCTCAGCCAAGGCTCTCCTCCCTGATGACTCTTAGACTGTGGCAAGTTGACAGTTAAAGCCAACCAGGGCAAGACTAATTGTTCTCTTACCTCTGCAATATTTTAGAGCATCTTGCTCTGAGGTTCATGCTGAAATTGTGCAGGCTCTCCAGTTCTTTATATTTTCAGGTAGTCAGGAAGCACGCCCTTGGCCTGTTGCCCTAAATCGATTTCAAAGGCAACTTTTTAAAGGGATTTGCAACTAAAGCCAGGGTTACCAGTTGACCTTTACTGGCTACAAAGACCTTCATCATAATAATCTGCTTCTCTCTGGACTGAAAGAGAATGATTCTCTTGGCTTTCCTACATTTATTGCTTCTAATATCAGCTCTGGGTCATTATAGAATACTGTTCTGCAAAGGGCTAGGATTTGAATGGTGATACCCTTAAAACATCACAGACCTTAGCCAGATGGAAAATCAGTAAAAACGAGATTTTTTTTTCCTGTGCTGCATCTTTTGGAGAAATGTTCCCTGTGCTATCTGCTAATTAACCCATAAAATTTACCATCAGATAAGCATCCATTATAACCCTTGTGTATTTCCTGGCTAAGTTTGTGAAGCACTTTGCCTCAAAGAAAACCACACATGCATACTCCTCCTCTGGTTCTTCTCCCAAAGAGCCTGCTGCAGCAGCTGGAGCATCCGTACATTAGAAAAAAAGACAGACCCAAACACTTTAGAAATTGTTAAATACTGGCTCCAATTTGACACTAATTCCTAGAAAACTAAAATGCCACTGTGGGCACTTGGTGTTCACCAGGGCCAGATGATGGTTGGAGTCTAACATCAATTCAAATTATAGTAGACCCGATTGGTCCATGGACCTATGTTGTAGTTATTCTCATTTCTTAATGAATAGGTGAAACAGAAATGGTTGGAAGCTGGAAGAATTCCACGGCCACTGGAACTTCTCTTTGCCACCAATGGAGGAAACATGGGGCATTTCAGAGGCCAAGGATAGCACGATCTTGCACCCATTTAATTCAGTAATTTGAACAATGAACCATCAGGTGACTATGAGGTCTGAACTTCCTTATCTTGAACTGGGTTCTATACAGGCAGAGCACTAGACATGAAAAACTAAGACCAAGGAAGTACGAAAGGTTGAGAATGTTGCATAGGCAGACCTCTGTTGTTTCTCAGCTCAATACTCTTTGCAGTCCTCTGTCTCTTAGTTCTGCCTATGGCTTCTTGATAGCTACCAGGAAGATGTTTATTTTCCATATAGGTTTCCAAGTTTATCCATTGCAGGGAAGACCTCCACTAATAAGGAAAATGACATGTTTGTACTTCACAGCATTAATTAGTCAATCCTCTTCCTTAGTCATGTCCTGAAAAAAGTGGGGTGTGGCATGGAAGTGAGTATGAAGACTGCGCATGGGTTAAATAACATGGAGTTTTCATAAAAGTACCCTTGCTAAATATACCTAATCTGTCAGTCTGAGTCCAACCTGTCCTCATGCATAACAGCATTTCCACAGTGACCACTGCACATTAGCAACAGCGGCAGGATAAAGAGATGTCCTCACTACAATAAATACATATTCTGGATATTAATTTGCCTCTCTACAAAGTGATGCCCAGGAAAGGAAGGTTTTATTTGAGCACTGTTGTTGGTAGAACCACCAACTGCCATGTCCACCATCACAGCATTCATCTTTCTGTTGCTTAGGATCCACGAACCCATTTCACAGAGGAAGTCTGGCAGTGGGCTCACAGCTATCAAAGTGGCTAACTGCAAGGCAGAGTTGCTTACCAAGGCCTTGGTTATGATAATATTTGAAATCGTGTACCCTTAAATGGGGCTCTATCTTACAGAATTCAGTATGTGCTTCATGTCACAAGCTACAATGTAGTGTTAAGATTCCCATTCCCAAGTTCACAGATTTAGGAGTCAGGAGTAGAAGTGAGAACAGGCCCTCCTACAATATGTAATCACACATATTGTATTATGTTATTATAGTATATAATTACACATATTGTATTATGTAACTATATGTATTATACTATGTAGTCATCCATATTATTCATGTTGTGGCAATCTCGATCTGCTGATTAAGAGATCTCACTCCCCTGTTGTGGGGAGATGCTTCAATGAGGATACACAACAAAGGTTAACACTAACTTGAAAGATGAGGCTGCAACTTGACCATTTTTTCCATTACTTTCCCTAGGGAGTCTGTTTCTACTTCCTCCAGGTAAGAAGGGCAGAAAGAGACCAAGGAAATTATTCAATTCTAGCTTGCTGTTCTGGCTAGTCAAATGACAACTTGACACAAGCCAACATCATCTGAGAGGAGGGAGCCTCGCCTGAGAAAACGCCTCCATGAGATTGGGCTGTAGGCAAGCCTGTGAAGAATTTTCATAATTAGTGATTGATGAGCCCATTGTGGGTGGGGCCACCCCTAAATTCATGGTCTTAAGATCTATAAGCAAGCAGGCTGAACAATCCACGAGGAGTAAGCCAGTAAGCAGCACTTCTCCATGGCCTCTGCATCAGCTCCTAGCTCCAAGTTCCTGCACTGTTTTTGCCCTCTCTGGGTATCTGTCCTGACTCCCTTCAGTGATGAGCAGTGATTTTGAAGCACAGGTGAAATAAACCCTTCCCTCCAGAGGCTGCTTTAGTTATGGTGTTTTATCTCAGCAGTAGAAACCCTAACTAGGACACTTGCTGAACCAATGAGTATGGGTGACATAGACACCCGAATCACCAAAAAGCTCACCCTATCATGAATGATGACTCACAAAAGTTGCATCCTTACAGTCCACTGTGCAATGTCTCCCGTGATTGCTAATAATCATGTAACCTCTGGGCCTCTTCGAGTCTCGTAAGTTTCATGAGCCTCTGAATCTAGTAAGTTTCTCAGTGAGCCTCCCCTTTCCTCCAGTAGGAAATGTTTCATCCTGAGGAAACAGCTATGTGGTGCTGGTGAGGCCTATGACAGTGAGCCAACAGAGAAAAGTGAAATGGCAGTTGCTCTTTTGGCTAGAGAAATTGTTATTAATTTCCAAGGGGAAATTATACTTCAACAATGAGGCACAAACAACTAACTACGTCTGGAACATGGGATCCTTTAAAGTGCCTCCCAGTCCTTCACAGAACAGTGACAAAGATTGGTGAGAATTCATAGCCACCAAAGGGGACAAGCAGGACAATGGAGGATTACATCGCAGAGAGGATTGGATTTCTAGACCAAGTAAAGAGCCCCAACAGCTCAAGTGCTGTCTGGAATGCGGAAGAGGACATGTGACATCCATACTAGAATATAGAGGATATGTGACACCCATACTAGAATATAGAGGACATGTGACATCCATACTAGAATATAGAGGACATGTGACACCCATACTAGAATATAGAGGACATGTGACATCCATACTAGAATATAGAGGACATGTGACATCCATACTAGAATATAGAGGTCATTGCATGAATCACAGCCGTGCGATTCATTCAAAATAAGGTCTGTAGTAACTTTGCATAGTTCCTCCTTGCTTGTTCTCATATGTGTGCTTAGTAGTATACACTAGAAATTGTCTCTATCTGAATTCTTTCTGTGTGTGTGTGTGTGTGTGTGTGTGTGTGTGTGTGTGTGTGTGTGTATGTAAGTTAGAGAGATAGATATTATGTGAGTTAACCTTATAATTTCATTCAGAGGTAATGGAGAGAGTTAAGCTTGTCACCTTAATGGGATTATGAGGCACAAAGCACACCTCTGTGTATGTCTGCAAGGTACTTCCTAGAAATAATTACATTCAGAGCTGCAGAGATGGATGTGTGGACAAAGTGCTTGCCCCAGAAGCATGAGGATCAAAGTTCAAATCCCCAAAATTCCCATAAAAGCCAGTTGCAGTAGCCCATGTCTGTAACCACAGGTTATGGAGAGATGAGAGGCATGAGAGGGAAAAATTCCAGAAACTCTTGGGCCAGCTAGGCAGTTACAGGCAGCCATGAGCAGCAGGAGACGTTATCTCAAACAAGGGAGGCAGCGAAGACCAACATCGAAAGTCGTCCTCTGAACTCACACACGAGAACATGACAACATATATCACACAGAGACACACATAAAGGGAGAGAAGTTATAACCAAAGGGCTTTGCCCTAATCTATGGCTATGACATTAATGGAATTGAAATCTGAATGCAGCAGGGAAGTGACAGCACCATGGAAGGTGACACTAGCTGGAGGAAGCAGGTCGTTCATGCAAGGCTGTCTCTGCAGTGCCTGACTTGTCCCTGGCCTCTTCCTGCTATGCTGTGTGCTTCCTGACCACCATGAGATGGACAGCTCAACCTTACCACACACTGCCACCATGATGTGCTACCACAGACCCAGACACAGTGAAGCTAAATGGCCATAGACTACAACCCTTAAAACTGTGGGCCCAAATCAAGTCTTTCTCACACTGATGAGTCTGACGAACATGGTAATGAACTAACTTGTAGCTTTTAATCAAATTTGATGAGCAATGAATGTAGCTACTAATAGATATGAATGTGTACTTCCTTTGGGAATGGGCTGAGAACTTCTTTACTTGTAATAAGGGTGACTATATCCTATTAGGGATAAATACAGTTGTGGGGCCATAGAGGTGAGTCAGAGACTGGGATCGGCAACACAAGTCTATAATCCCAATGCTTGCAGATATCTGAAGCAGGCAGATACTCAGAGATCACTGGCCTCAGAGCCTAGCCTAATAGGTGACCTTCAGTTTCAGTGACAGGTTCTGTCTTAAGAGATATGGTGGAGAGTAATAGAGGTAGACACTTGACCTCTGTCTCTGGTCTCCATAAGCATGCACCCACAAACACACACATACAACACACATTAAGACGTATAGAGTTATTTCATGGAGGTATAGAAGTTCAAGTGTGGATAGCAGATTGTGCATGAAAACTTAATAGCCAAATGACCTGACTATGGCAATTAGCCGTGGACAGCCCCTGAGCACCAGATCTATTCCTTATTGCTTTCTCGGTGACTCAATGCTACAAATGCTTCTTATTTGTCTACTTGACAGTCTTTGTGACTTCATGGTGCTTAGGCAACCTGACAGAGAAAAAAAAAAAGACCCATTCTGGGCTCTGGCTGCTCTGCTCTTGAGAATGCTTCAGCCCACATGGCTTTCCCAGCATCATTCCCTCGGCACACCTTATTTCTGCCACACTCCACTCCCAGAGAGCTTGGGTCCAGCTGCACCCATTGGTCAGCACCCATGAAGTGGCTTCACAAGGAATGCCAGTGGCAAGGCATCTTCCGGTAAATGGCTTCTCCCAGCCTTCCATTAAGAAGCTTCAAGGCAGGTGCTAATGTGTGGCAACTTCCTGTAGATCTTTCCCTGGCACCACAGAGGAAGATGGCCAGCAAATTCTGCAAGCATGGTACATGTATGTCATCTCCATCAACCATTTGCCATGAGCACACCCTCCCTGAGGAGATCTGCAGCTCATCTCTGAGACAATGGGGCCTTCCTTGGGTGTTCTATCTTGGACTTAGAGATGTGGGTGCTTCTTTTTGCTGCTATTTATGTGTTTCTCAGAGTTCTAGTCACTTCCTATTAACCTCTTCCTCTTTAGTCCAAACCACAGTTACAGTTAGTTCTTCCTTAAAGTTACCCTGTTCACAGTGCTGTGTTTTTGTCTCGGGGTCAAACCCTGCCAATGCAGCCAAACAGTAACACACACCATAGCTTTTGAGGGTCCCTTTTTAGAATGTTGAGGAACAAACCTATATCGAGTTATTAAAAAAATATACAAATATCCTGTGAAGTGACTATATCTCTGCAAAGCAAAACAAAATGTTTCCTACTCCTTGAAATGATATTTGGAAATGTAACCTTAGGTAAGAAATTTGGTTAAGTAAGGTCATAAGTATGTCATGAGATAGCCAGTGACATGAGATTACCACTCTCATGGGCAGATGAAGAAATTGGGCAATCAAATGTTAATGCACCAAAGATAAAGCCACCACACCAATTGTCTGAATAGAGGCTGAATATGACCCGGCTATTTTAATCAGTTTTGATGAAGTCATAAAAACTAGTTTTCTTATAAGTTTTAATGAAAGGCAATGTTTAAAAATTCATGATACAAAAAAGCACAAAACTATTTAATAAAATAGACATACATACACATCACATTCTCAAAGATCAGATTACCTCTATCTACTGGAAATGTGAAAGGTTTCTCTGCAGTTTTGTCTGTTCACTGCAAAAAGTTCAATATTATTGTATTTTAATAATGAATATCAACATTTATCAGGGATACTTTTCAGACTCTCCAATGTGTGAAATACTTAAGTTCTCAAGATTTATTCTGTTTTAAAATGTTACTTAGAGATACATAGTTTTATTAAGAGGAATATTTACATAAATAACTATAATTGCATTGTTATTTTATTTCAGTAAGAGGCAAGACCGACATTGTTATGCACAACCCATGTAGGAATTCAATTATAGCTCTCCTGATCAATATTTGATTATAACCAAAGGCATTGAATTCTTATTTTTAAGCTCTGAGAACAAACTGTCAACTCACCCCTCAATCTTCATTCTCTTAGTCCATGTCCCTGAGTTAAATTATTGTAGTAAAAGACAAAGCAAGAAACTATTTGTCCTCTATGCCCAAATGCATCTCTTCTTGGTGTTCTCCCTGATAATGGCATTCAGCTAAGGGCAATAGATTACAGTAATTGAAAGCACACAGTTATTTTAATTACATTCCACATTTTCCATTTGCCATCCTGTCAGAAGGATGTATGAATCACAATGAACAATTAGCCCATTGGAAGAAACCATGCATGAGGCTGAATGAATAGCAGCTCAGTGTGTTCCTCAGGCCAAGGCTGGAGTGATGCCAGTTGTCCCATGCTGTTTAGAACCAAGCTACCAAATTACACTGACTAGTCCAACATGCAGAGAGGAGGTGTGCGGATCTGCCCACCAAGACCTTGCTCACAGTCGCCAGGATCTGGAGAAGTGACTGTCCCAGAAGCAATCTCAGCCTCCTCACCTCCACATCCTCACATGCCCTCCTCACCTCCATCCTCACACTTCCCTCCTCACCTCCATCCTCAAACTGCCCTCCTCACCTCCACATCCTCACACTGCCCTCCTCACCTCCACATCCTCACACTGCCCTCCTCACCTCCATCCTCACACTGCCCTCCTCACCTCCATCCTCACACTGTCAGGGAAACCCTAGCTGGAGGCAGAGTGGGGCACATTAACCAATCTATGCAACTAGCTCTTTTGGTGAGAAGAAAAACTTGCCAAGGGCTCTGGTCTCTTCCTTGCAGTAAATTTAAAAGATATAGGTGTTTGTTTGTAATTAAAATATGGTATTGCCCAGCCTTTAGGTGATATAGATAAGAAAATTAGAGTCAGTCTCTCTCTCTCTCTCTCTCTCTCTCTCTCTCTCTCTCTCTCTCTCTCTCGTTTCATGTCATGGTGGTAAATACATATAATCCTAGCATTTGGGTACCTGAGGCAGCAGAATGCCAAATTCCAGACCACATTAAGTTACACAGTAATATCTATCTTAAAAAAAAAAATAGAAAGGAAGGGAGGGAAGGAGGAACAAAGGAGGGAAGGAGGAAGGAAGGAAGGAAGGAAGGAAGGAAGGAAGGAAGGAAGGAAGAGAGAAAGAGAGAGAGAATGATCCTCTCTCATCCACCCACCCACCCCAGAAAATGTAGATTTTTACTTGAAAACCTGGATACAGATAGAATAGGCTAACCCCTGTGCTGTTTAGGTTTGGGAGGATTGTTGTTTGTATTTTTCATCAGCTTGATACAAGCTAAGTTCACCTGGAAGAGGGACCTTTAACTGAAAAAGTGCCCCCATCAGACTGGCCTGTAAGCAAGCCAGTGGTGTATATTCTTGATTAATGGTTGATGTGGTGAGGGCTAAGCCTGGGTTGTATAAGAAGGCAGAAGGTGCAATCTTCTCTAGTTTCTACATCAGCTCCTGCCTCCAGACCCCCACCTTGAGCTTCTGCCCTGAATTCCCTTCAGGATGTTTTTATAACATCCACAAGCTGAAGTAAAAATTTTCCTTCCCAAGTTAGTTTTGATCATAGAAATCAAACTAAAGCCCCTCCAAAAGAGGCATTTGAAGAACAGCAAAATCTTTCCTACTGAAATGAGATAGTTAATTTTGTCAGTGTGACAGAATCCCCTGGGAAGAGGTTCTTAGTGATGGACCACCTAGATCAGATTAGCCAGTAGACATGTCTGTGGGAGATGGTCTTTTTTTTTTAATTTAAATTTTAAAAATTACACATTAGCCATGGGTTCCCCTGTCCTCCCCCTCCTGCCCCCACCCCTTCCCCTCCATTCCCATCTCCTGCAGGGCCAAGACTCCCCTGGGGATTCAGCTCAACCTGGTGGATTCAGTACAGGCAGCTCCAGTCCCCTCCTTCCAGGCTGAGCAAAGTGTCCCTGTGTCAGCCCAAGGTTCCAAACAGCCAGCTCATGCACTAAGGACAGGTCCCGGTCCCACAGCCTGGATGCCCCCCAAACAGTTCAAGCTAGCTTAGGGGAGCAGGAGATCCCAGCTGGATCAAGAACAGAAAGGGAGAACAAGGAATAACAGACCATGATAAATGAAGACCACATGAGAACAGGAATAGGCAGAGTGCTCGAGAGGTCCCCAGAAATCCACAATGATACATTCTCTGTAGACTGCTAGCAATGGTTGAGAGAAAGCCTGATCTGACCTAATCTGGTGATCAGATGGCCAAACACCGTAACGGTCATGCTGGAACTCTCATCTAATAACTGATGGAAATGGATGCAGAGATCCTCAGCCAGGCCCCAGGTGGAGCTCCAAGAGTCCAGTTGTCGAGAAAGAGGAGGGACTGTAAGAGCGTGAATTGTTGAGCCCAAGATTGGAAAAAGCACAGGGACAAATAGCCAAACAAATGGAAGCACATGAATAATGAACCAAAGGCTATGGAGCCCCCAGCAGAATCAGGCCCTCTGGATAAGTGGGAGATGGTCTTAATGGTTAATTGGTGTAGGAAAAGCGAACCCACTGTGGGTGACACCATTCCCTGGGTGTGAATCCTAGTCTGTACAAGAATGTAGAAAATTGGGGTTGGAGAGGTGGCTCAGAGGTTAAGAGCACTGGCTGCTCTTCCTGAGGTCCTGAGTTCAATTCCCATCAACCACTTGGTGACTCACAACCATCTATAATAAGATATGGCGCCCTCTTCTGGTGAGTGGGCACACATGCAGTAGAACACTGTATACATAATAAATAAATAGATAGATAGGTAAATAAATAAATAAATAAATAAATAAATAAATAAATAAATAAAGTGGAAAATTGGATGTCAGGAAGATCTCTGTGAGTTTGAGGCCAGCCTGGTCTACAGAGTGAGTTCAGGAAAGGTGCTAAAGCTACACAGAGAACCCCTGTCTCAAAAAAAAAAAAAAAATTGCTAAGACTGGGAAGCATACACGTAATCTTTTCTCTATCTCTTGAACTATAAATGTAATATAACTTGCCATTTCAAGTTGTGGAGTTGCTGGTACCTTGTACTTGTCTGTACTAGAGCTGGAACTGTGAGATAAAGTAAGCCCTTTCTCCTCTAAGTTGCCTTTTGTCGTGGTATTTTATCACAGTGACAGAAATGAGAACAAGAATGTCTTCTACAATCCTCCCAGGTTTCATTAAATCACATCATTGTGTCTTCCTTCGGGTTCAAACCCTGATGGTTTATGGTGGGAAGGTATGTATATAACAGAGGTGAAAGAGTATGTTGGGGTAAAACTATTTTTGGTTTTCTTTATATAACATTTTAAATCCTGTTGGATTTGTTTTGGAAATTTACTTACTGGTTAAGTTTGGATTTGTTCCCAAAAGACACAGCCCCTGTAACAGAAAGTTTGTGTCTGGAACCAAGTTCACGAGTTTGAACTTCAGTGAAGCGGCTAATGAGTACATTTAACAGTTGAAATTAGCTGAAGATTGCCGGTATCAGCAGGCAAGGTCTGTGGAGTAAAGAGCTGCTCTCGCAGTTAGTAAAAGAAGACTGGAAATTTTCCCACTGTTCAGAAAACATGGTAGTTGAGAAAGTCAGAGCCCAGGCTATACAAAAATTTGCCAAGTTGAAATTTCCATTGGTACTGTTTCATTGACGTTCAAAGGACACACACACACACACACACATGCACACGCACACGCGCGCACACACATAGCCACTTTAACAGAATGGAAGAAAGAGAATAAGAAGAAGAAAGTTGGAGCATGAACAGAAAGGGTTATGTCCTTCTTTATCTAGAGTGTGTGTGTGTGTGTGTGTGTGTGTGTGTGTGTGTGTGTGATGCATGCATGTGATGCACGTGTATGGTGCGTGCAGTATGTGTGCACTCATAGGAGGTGTCTTCACTCTCTGCTTTATTTTTTTCTGAGACAGAGCTTCTCACTGAGCTTGGGGTTTGTAGTTTCAGCTAGGCTGGCTGGCCAGCAAGTTCCTGAGATCCCCTGTCTCTACTCTTAGTGCTGGGATTATAAGATACAGGCCACCACACGCAGCTTTTATGTGGGTGCTAGGAATCTGAACTCAGTAGGCTCTTTACCCACTCAGCCATCTCCTTAGCCTCACCTATCATATTTTTGAGGCCCAGATCAACCATTTCTATGTAGATGCACTCTCGTCATCACGGTTGATAGTTCCTTCCCTCTACTGTATGCCACTTATTACAGTACTTATGTTCATCTAACCCTGATTTTATTTAATAATGGCTTCAAAGGGCAAGAGTCGTGAGGCTGGAAATTTGCATATGCCAGAGAGAAGCCATAAAGTGTTCTCTTGAAATGAAAAGGTGAAAGTTCTTAACTGATGGGGAAAATATGCTGAGGTTGCAGATGTCTGCAGTGAGGATGAATTTTTCTCCCAGTGAAATTATGAAGAAGAAAAAAGAAAGTCATGCTAGATGTGCTGTCGCATTTCATACTGCAAAGGTTATGGTGGTGGCACACGATGAGTTAGTTAATGTGAACAATACATGAGTCATACAGTTCAGTGTGCGCTACAGTTTCATGCACCCTCAGGGGTGGGGGTTCCTTGGAATGTTTTCTCCATAGTCAGAAGCACCCCTAGAATCTCTATTGCAAGCCCTGAACTTTCCTGTCAGTGTTAAATCAAGCAAGACAACACAGAGATCAATGGCTGTAGCAGATTAATGAAAGAAAAATGAACAAAAGGTTTGGAATTTTTGTAAATAAGTAACAAATATTAGATGACGCATTTGGGTTCCCCCTAATTTGAGCATTACACAATATATGCACATATCAAAGCATCACATGGTGCTCCATAAATATATACTTCTAAAATACTTTTATGACTTGTTTAAATAGATTGAAATTACAGCTGTCCACAACACATTACTTAATAAAATGGGTTACTGGCTAGATTTAGCTCATGGGTCATGGTTTGCTAGTCCCTGTTTTATAGTATGAGTGTTTATTCATAGATTATCTCTCACCAATCCTGTGAATTTCTCAGCAGCAAATCTCATTCATCTTTGAATCCTCTGCAACTCATACATAGTAAGAATGTTTCCAAAGATGCATGCAGAAGTCAACAGAGAGTATTGTCGGATGTCTTGCTGAATCCCAAGTTGACAACAACTACCATACTTCTGCCATGGGTGGTCTAAGATCCAGTCAAAAAGAAAATAACTTTCTCCTCCTTTGATCTTGAGATGAAAGCCATGACCTCAGCCACACCTTCTGTTGTAACTTCACACTCCTGATTGACGTCACCATTGAGATCACCAGGCACCTGTGTGAATAGCGGATAGTGTGAAAACTTGTGCCCATCTCTAGACCTCTGAGACTTCTTTCTTCCCAAGTCCTCATCAGACAGCTCTGGTGACTAATGCATGTCTAATTTAGAAAGTGAAAGTGCTCTTGAAATGATACTTCCCATATCCAGTCACCAATACTCTTTGCCACTTTTATTTTATCTCTCGGCATCCAAAGAGAGAACATTCATTATGCAAAAAAAAAAATCAGAAAGTGCAGACTGAGATCAGATTATTTTTGTTAAAAATCAATAGTATGCTAATTTTTGTTTGCTCTGAAAATGAATCTACAAGAAAAAAAAATCTATTTTGACCTTAACATTTTCCCAAGCTCCAATTCAGCTGATATTTCAGCTTTCATGGTATCACACTTATAGATACACACTACCCTGATATTGCTATCCCCATATATATATCTTTCCTTGCATATTTTCATGATACATTTTTTATTTTATGTTTATCAGTGTTTTGCCTGCATGTATGTATGTGCACTATGTGTGTCTGGTGCTCTCAGAGGCCAGAAGAGAGAGTAGCGTTGGATTTATTGGAGCTGGAGTTAGAGGCAGTTATGAGATGTCATGTAGGAGCTGGGAACTGAACCCAGTACTCTAAACTGCTCAGCTATCTCTCCAGCTATATGTTTTAAGAATCTGAACTTGGAGCTGGAGAGATAGCTTGGTGGTTAAGAACACTGGCTGCTCTTCCAGAGGACCTGGGTTCAATTCTCAGCACCCACCTGGTAACTCACAATTGTCTGTAAATAGTCCCAAAGGATGGATCGGATGCCACCTTCTGGCCTCCGAGGGCACCAGGCACACACATGATACACTGACACACATACAAGTGAGACACCCATACACATAAGATAGTGTTTAATTCCTAACAACAGAAACAGAGCTCCCTCCTTTCTTCTCTAGCTCCTTCCATTTGCTCATTCTGGTCATTAGTGACGGGACAATCATAGCATTGGCTCCAGACCTACAGGAATGCACATACACTGCAGAAAACCTCAGCCCAGCCCTGTAGCCACTGTAGTAGGCATCGGTGAGGCCAGCTTGGCACTCTATTGAGGGTCCCATGTCTACCAGGATCCTGTACAGTCCTCCAGCTTCTTCTCTATTGTTCTCTTTCTTCCTCTTTCTTTCATTAATTCTCCTTTTCCTACTCTCTGAAAAACACCATCTAATTTCACTCACAGGTCCCAGAGGAACCAGCACCTCAAGGGTTCCTGAGTACAGTAAGGAGTCTCCTGGGCAATCGTTTTCCTTTGTCACATTCTCTATTTGCTGTGTAGAACTGACCACACACACAGGCACACACACACACACACACACACACACACACACACACACACACACACACACAGTCACACACAGATATACACAGACACATATACATACACACACACAGACACACACACACACACACAAATACATGCACACACACACACACAGAGACATACATAGACACATACACATACACACACACAAAGACATACACAGACACACACACAGAGACATACACACACATATACACACAGACACACACAGATATACACAGACACATACACACAGAGACACACAGGTATACACACACAGATACACACAGACACATACACGCACAGACACAGACATACACATTCACATACACACGCAGATACACAGACACATACACACACACACAGGCACACACACACACACACACACACACACAGGCACACACACACACACACACACACACACACACACAGGCACACACACACACACACACACACAGGCACACACACACACATACACACACTTTATATTTCAGCATAATACCACCTGAACCTCTCAACAGAACTTTCTCATTTGACCTGAAGAATAGATAGCAGTGTGGGATTAGATCTTGATACTAGATTTTTATTACAGGAAGGGAGAAACATCCTCCATTACAACCATTCAGTCCTTAGCCCTCTCAATGAAATCTGATGCCTTTTCTGGATTTTCATATTTTATCAGATTCCCTTGGTTAAAAAACAAGCTCTCATCCCTGGTACCAAGACTAAAGCATTCTGAAGCCTGCTACCCAGCCCTGTCTCCTTCAAGCCCATTGAAGCTGTCAGTGGATACCATCTTTTCCCACCTTCTGTAGACAAATTTCTAAATAGTCTTATGAAATAAGAAACACAGAGCCAATTATGATGTGCAAGCCGTAGAGATCAGAGCAACAGCTGCCAACTAACCTTAGCTTACTGCCTCTCCATAGTTCCCCAAGAGAGCCTCTTCCTGTCTAACCCTGTGCCTTTCTTGCCTTCCTGTTCTGCCTTCTCATTGGCTCTAAACCCAGCCACATCACTTCCTCATCACTGCCTGTCTATACAGACCTCCTGGTCTCTCTGGTTGGTACTGGGATTAAAGGCATGTGTCACCATGCTTGGCTGTGTCCTTGAACACACAGAGACTCTGCCTGCCATGTGATCGGATTAAGGGCGTGTGCTACCACCACCTGGCTTCTGTTTATGGCTGACTATGGCCTCTGATCTCCAGTCAAACTTTATTTATTAACATACAAATAAAATATCACAAATAAAGTATCACCACAACCCTCCACCAAGAATAGACTGAGAAAACAACAAAGGATACAAATGGGAGGTTCTTTGATGTCAGTTTGGGATTTACAAGCTTTAAACAGAAACAAACCTTAAACTGATTGCCACGTGGAGTTTGACGTGGAGTTTGACAGGTCTGAACTCTCAGAAGCAGAATGCTAGCCAGGAGCCATTCAGCTCTGAGATGCAGTACAGCCCCAAAGTTCTCAGGGGGCTGCAGGGTGCCAATCAAGAGCAGTCCCCTCCAGAGCAAGGCTTCAGGTCATCTGTGGGAACAGCAGGATCAGCAGGACTCCTGTCTCTAGCAGGTTTTGAAAATCATAGTCCTAGGTCTCTCCAGCAGTGGGTCTTGGGAGCTGAAGAATCCCCTTGTATAGCTCAGCCAATTACAGAGTCTTGCAGGCTGAGACAGGAGTCAGTCCAGATCCTGGAGGCTGGTTTGAATGATCTTCCAGCCTAAGGCAAAAGCATCAGGTGGGGAGAGCCTCCAAGAGTCATACCCAGCAGGCAGCATGCGCTGATGGCAAGCTGACTTGGAGCCAAGCCTGAAGTCTTCCTTCTCCCTCTCCATTGCTCCTGCAACCATTCTGGTGTGGCAGCCCTGTATTGCCTGACTATACAGAGGTACCAGCGCACCAACTGGGTCCCAACTGGCTAATTGTGGGTATGCAAATAAGGTGGAAAAAAATAAGATTAGTCAACGAAAAGCTGTCAGACCTGGTAGGGAAAGGGAAGAACCCTGAGCAAGCCAAAGTTGGCCGCAGGTCACAATCAAGCCTGCAGGTTGCTGTCTCTGCAGGGAAACTGATACAATTCTGTCTGTCCCTGGTTGCTTCCAAGCTTTTTGCACATAGCAGCTGTGGCTGGATTTTTGTTGTTATTGTTTTGCGTTTGTTTCTTTTGTTTGGTTTTTTTTGGTTTTTTGTTTGTTTGGTTGGTTGGTTGGTTTAGCTTGGTTTGCTTTTCTTGTGGATGTTCTTCCTGCATGAACAGCTATTTGCAGCACACTCTCTACAGCTCCGTGGCTTCCGAGACTTGAATCTGCCAATGATAGGGAAGCTTCAGATGGGGCTGGAGAATGGCCACCTATCCCAGACATCATGGTGCTTCCTTCCCTTTCTGACCTTAGATTGTCTTCTCACCACAAGTCAGCTTGTGTCCTCCAGACACTGGCCTGAGTCCTCGCCTGGCTTTCCTCACTCCCTCCTGTCACGGCCCTGGGAGAACAAAAACGCCCGTCAAAGACAACAGCCCTTGCCCAACACGCGCCACCTTCCTGGAGCTAGAGTCCTCCATTTTGCAGGCCTCTTTTTCAATCAACACCACCCATCACTTATCTAGATTGTTCCTCAAGCTCAATTCAGCTCCCAGCAGAAAGCCCTTTGAGAGCTATGTAGAAATATGTTCAAGAAAATATGAGAGAACTGCAGAGCCTAAGTCTCAACCATTATAGCTCAGCACCAAACAGGCACACCCTCCCTACCCAAGGAACTGAGAAAAAAGGGGCTGATTGGAACATTTTCCCTGTGTATGGCTCTTATCATTAGCTAGTGTGTATAGCACATATCTTCATATAACATATATATAATTTGCCATGGGTTTTTTTCTATATCCCCTTTTGTTAGGATCCTAACTTCATGAAAGAACCAATTTTTTTTTTTTAATTTACTGATGTTTCCTAATTGAGAAGAATATCCAACATGTAGTTGATAGATGATAGATTTGGTAGATGAATGAAAAATTGAACAAATGAATGAATACAGTCCCACTAAGAAATCTTATTTTCTAGAATTTCATAGATGTCCAGTTGAGGTGTTTGTTTGCTTGCTTGCTTGCTTGCTTGCTTTTTTGTTTGTTTTATCAAGGAAGAGAAACCACTTCTGAGTTGATTGAGAAGGGTGGGGGTCATTTGGAAGGGGTAGTAAGCCCTTATAATGGCCACAGGTAAAGTAAGCATGCTTGGGAAAGAGAAAAGTAGATTGATAAACATGGTCTAATCAGGCTAGAGATGAGGGACACCATACCTGCTCAGTCCTCTTAGAGAGGGAAGGGTGACATCAGACCATAGACACTCAGAAATGAGCCTCTTCCTCACAGAATTGTTAAGACAGATAAACTAATCCTGAGCAACCAAATAGCTAATTCTCCAATAGAACGATCAGGCAATTAGCTTGGATTTAGCAACTCCCATCCCCTTACCAACTCTTAAATAGCTTTCCCTCCTAGAAGAGAATTTTAATGTATTTTATTCTGCAACTGCATGCTTAGATAAGCAAAACCAAATTGTATTAGAAACTTATTAGGCACACTGTAGAATGATGTTTTAAATAAAGTTTCAATAAACTTTAGGAGTCAAAACTATAAAGACTTCAAATATATTGACTCATTAAAAACACTTGTACTTAAAGCATTCTCCAGAGCCAATCACAACTCCAGGTTCCATTGACTTATAATCCTGGCCATTGTGAAATAGCCACTTCATCTTATAATCATCGTCAGTCACCAATTTTTATTATAACATTTTGCAGGCTAAGCAAATATATATACATACATGTATGTATATATATATATTTCTCTTGAGGACAAATTAGGCACCCCAAAGTGACTCTTGCAAATAAATACTGTAGGCCATAACTCCCTGCACTACAGCCAACTCACAGAAATGCATTCTATAAGTGCCACAGAAACTAAAGGTAATTTTATAATATAAAAAATAAAAGAAATATCCAAAGCAATACACACACCATAATAGCTATCTGGTGACTGCGAAAAGATTTTTAATGGCCCAATGACAGCATGTACTTTCATTTATGCTTCCAATGGTTGTCATCCAAAGATATTAAGTGTGTCCAAATATCCTTCAAGACAGACCATAACTCAGCATTAAGATGATACAAGGCCCTATTAGGTTGACAGGCAGACTATCCCACTGGTTCAAGGTGTTCATCCCTGAGCTTGCATTCAATAGTGAGAAAGTAATGCCCAAGCAAAAGACATGGTGTAGGGTGGCTAATTGCCAGATAAACCACCAATAAATCAGCTGATCCATTAATATGTAATGGGGCTCAATTTACTGCTAATTCAGATACTCCCAGAAAACCCAGGGAGCTCTTTAAAGGTAACAGCAGTGATAATTCCCCTTTATGTAAGTCAAATAAAATTACCATCTAATCCCAGAGTTGTGTCCTGTAGACATAATAGTAACAATAAATTATTTAAGTATTTTTCACCACAGACTACAGGGTTTGGGAGTCCTGGGTTCATGACTCCATTCTTGCTATCAACATACTATGAGAGCTCATTGTCTCTGTTTTCCTGTGTTTCTGTTGGTAAAACAGGAAGGTCCAAAGTATCTCATGAGTAATATATATATACATATGAAGTTCATCACTATCAACTGCAATAGCAGAACAGTATACTTCCTTCTGCATATCTACATGTATAAAAGGCTCATTTTTTTTTCAACAAGAAAGAGAGAACACTATGTTCTTTGAGGAATCTAAACATTCCTGATTAAATGTGGAGTAGGAGATCATTTTTCTTCTAATCTTGAAGATTTTCCTCTTTTTTCCTTCCAATGCCTAGAGAGATAAACTGAAATAAAGTCTCTTCCTGAGACTAACACTTCCTAAGCCACAGGAAACTATTGTGACATGGTTGCTGAAAAGGATGTATTTTCCTAACTTCTTTTTCTTATCTCACATTCCTAGGACTTCATCTCAAGCAAAGGGCTTCATTGCCAACACTTTAAAACATCCCAGCTTCCCTCTGTAGATCGTTGGGAGGGACAAATGAGATGATATATGCCATAGCACTCCGTAGAACAATAAAACCCTGCACACATGCTGGACATGTGTAAGTAATTATTAACACAATTTAGGAATAACAATATGATACTCTTAAATGCTCCATAAAAACAGTCCTTCGTGGTCTATTAATCCAAGCCCTGTCTGCAGCCTGGTACTTATACATGCAGCATCTCCTCTGAGACCTATTCTCAACCAAATGTACACATTTAAAAACATAATAACTTTCAAATTACAAATTATTTTTCTGAATCCACTATAGCTATTAGAATGGGTAGACATTTCCAAATAACTACAAAGGCTCTTAAACAAATATGCTTAGCAATGTTATACAACATGTTGGTCTTCAAAGGACCAAGCTGATGCATATAGTAGGTTGAAATACCAGACTCTACTTCCTTCTAACAAGTCCAACAGGCATCCCCCATCCCAAACCTTCTTTCCTCACATCTGAATGTTAGAAAATGGCCCCACCTCTCCCTATCAATATGAACCACATGGATAAACTTAGTTCCTAAAAAGAAAACAGGATCCCAATAAAATGAATTCCTAACACACTAACTTCAAGGATTCCTGTTGACTTTGTTGTTTCCTCCATGAATAGATTTTTCAAGATGAATTTATTTTTTCTCAGTTCTTCAGTATTTGATATCCATTTTACTTTTAAAAAAAAGGGGGGATCAGAACCTTCCATTCAAATTAATACTATCTTATGTTCTGCATAATTTTGCTTGAGTTCGAAATTCTCAACATCTAAGCATATAAAATACAACAGATTAATTAGTGTTGCAACTTTAAAACTCATTTACATTCATATCCAAGATGTGAAAAGTATAGTCCAACTGTCTCCAAAACCAACCAAGCTAACATCTCAAATAAGAGAAAATCTGTAGTCACAAGGCAGTTCCTACTGTGAGCTCTTTGAGATGGAGGCTTTTAGGCAGCAGTGAATTTTGACTTGTCACAAAGCCAAGTGAAGAATGTGGTTCCTCAGCCTTGGAGAAAAATCATCAGAAGAAACTGGCCCTCAAAGGACTACAGCTTTCACATGTGCCAGTTTTCCCTGTATTCACCAACACACCAGCTCTGCCAGTGAACACAACAGCTTAGGAAGAGGCTGAAAAGACGGCTCAGAGGCTAAGAGCACTAACTGCACTTCCAGAGGACCAGGGTTCAATTCCCAACACCCACAGGGCAGCTCACAAACCTTCTATAAAATTCCAATCCACCCAAAGCCCTCTTCTGGCCTCTGTGGGTACTGCATGCATGGGGCGTATAGGCATGCTTTCAGGCAAACACTCATACACATACAAACAAATACACAAAACCTCAAAAGATACTTTTAAGGCTGAAGAAGACTGGACAGACTGACAGCTACACAGATGTTGGCAAGCCCTCCCTCCATCTCCCCAGAGTGCTTTTCTTACACAGGTGTTGTATCATACATCACAGAACAGAGTCAGGGAAGCCCACCAGTGATGCACGAAGTTGGATAATGAGCATGAAAATACAGGTATAAGGAACAATCCAGTGTTCCACTGTACAGTGAGGTGGGTATAGTTCACAAAATCCTATTACAAATAGTTATAAATATTGAGAAGAGAAGCTCCCAAAAATAAAAGAATGACAAGCAGCTGGAACTATTTTCTAATTTGGTAGATATCCATTATATATATATATATATATATATATATATATATATATATATATATATATATATATATATATATATATATGGACATACATTATAAACCATAAATATGTACAATTATTACATGTTAATCAATGATTTTTTTCATGCTTAAGGCAAAGGAAATACTATGTATCTTCATTTGATCACTGTATGTTATGTACACAAACAACTACAAACTATCATTCTGTATCTTGTGAGAATATGATTAAATAATCATTTTAATTTAAAAATAAAACATGTATATTGTATGATTCTTCTGTCAAATCAGAGGTACCCAGACGGTGAGATTGTTCCATTACATTCCATAATAACTTCAAACAAAACCAGCAGCTACACCAGAAGTCAGGGACCTTGCTGAGAGGTTGTGTTTCCCAGTAATGTCAGAAGCTGCACCCATGAAGTCTCACCAACACAGCCCAAGCCTGAGCTGAACAAGGGAGACAACAGTGAAAAGTCCATGAGGCCTCAGCCCTCTAAGAACAATCACAGGCCACTGAGTAAAGCTGGGAGAGGAAGGGTGGTCTTCCCCGGGAAGACACATCAGGTGTTTGTCCAGTGTCAAATGGTCAGCCCTGAAAACTTACATATGTATATGGACTCAACAGGTTACATTTGAGAACATATAAGTATACAAATACATATGTAATGACAACTGGTGAAAAAAGAAAAAACGAGCAGCTACATATTTATCTTCATGGGTGTTAAAAAATACAACTAGCATATCAAACCCATGTTTTATTATTTAAAATGTGACCAATTTTTTTTTCAACATGTGTCTATTTAAATTTGAACTGAAAATGTTAAGATTAGAAGATAGATGGGTCCATGGCCCTACTGTAGCCAGGGTCTTAGTGGATATCCATGGCTCCTGTTACCAACAAAGGCTGTGCAGATGCCAGGGGTCTGGACCTATGCCTGGAGGACCATATTGGTATCCAAGGGTCATGCTGCTGCTGGGGTCACACAGATCTGAATGCCCTACACTGTCACCCCAGGCCATGGTGTGGTACAGAGCCCAAGCCACAGCCTAGGGCCATGTCTGGGTCTGTGGTCCTACTACAACTGGTGTCTGTGTTGAAGTTTATGGTCCGTGTTGCCATCAAAAACCACAAGGATGCCCTGGTTGTGGGCCACTCCATGTTGGGGTCCGAGGAACATGCCACTGCTGGGGCCATGCCTGTCTGAGTGGACTGCGCCGCCACCCATGGCCAAGGTGACAACCAGGCCCAAGCTACTGCCAATGGCCATGTCTGGGTCTGTTGTCCTGCTGCAGCTGGGGTCTGTGTTGAGGTCCATTGCCCTATTATCACAGGGGCCCATGCAAACCACATGTTGAACCATATGTTGAAAATACTAAGGCCATGCTGGCACTCCCCTCACTGGAGAGTTAGCCTGGCCCCCACTAGTCTTGCTCTTCATAGGAGAGCTTGCCTTCCCCCCCACACACACACTTGGGAAAGCTGGCCCATCCCTCACCACAGGTATGGGAGAGCTAGCTCTGCCCCTCACCTGAGGGGAATGGTCCCAGCAGTCCAGACTGGTCAGTTCAACTACTACCCAGGCACACACATCCAGGGCTTTGAGTTGGCACTCCTCAACATCTACCCATCTATGACCTGCTGGAGCACATGAAGGCCATGGTCCTGTGGAACCTAGCCACAGGATCTTCATGACTTGGAACAACAGCTGAATATGCGAAAGGGGTTTCAGTGAGGGTCCTCTATTGATGGTGTACCAGAAGCCGGAGGCCTTGAACCTGACCAACAACACACTATGCAATGAACATTTACAAGTAAAGCTGTTTGGACAGAAGAGAATATTTAATGATACACAGCAGCTCCCAATGCCTAAGATGAATGAAGAGGCGATGGAAAGGCAGAAAAGATAGAGGAGCAGTGTTTTGTTCTTTTGTTTGCTTTTTGTTTTTTATTTATTTATTTTAATATTTCTATTTGTATTTTTTATTTTTGTTATTTCCTTTTAAGTTTTCCTTTGGGGGGGATGACACAAGGGTGATGGGGGATAAAGAGGGACTGGGAAATGAGTAGGATTGGGGAACATGATGTGAAGTACCCAAAGAGTCAATAAAAAATTATATTTAAATAAAGAAACAGAATAGGGGCTAGAGAGATAGCTCAGTAATTAAGAGCACTTGCTGGTATTATCAAGGACTCAAATTTGGTTTGCAGCACCCATATTAGACAACTTACAACCACCTGTAACTCCAGCTCCAGGGAATCCAATATCCTTTCTGGTTCCATGGGGACCACCACACATGCTCACATATTCACTCAGGCACACACACATATGTAAACAGAAACATAATAAAGCCTTTAAAATGTTAAGAATATAATTACGTATATGGATAGTCAAAATGATAGTGCTTTGCAAGTTTCTGATTATTCAGAAATACTAATGCTCTTTATCACTAAAAATTTGTATTTTTGTATTAGTTCAGGTTGCAGAAAATTTAAATTGAGGAATTCTTTAGCCTGAATGGGCTATTTTTTCCTCTTTGGCATCTGAATAACAGAGACAGGGTGAACATAACAGTACCCTGAGGCCCTTGGGTGCCAAGCTACATCTGTGGGAACTTTCAGACAGAGGGAAACAGTCAGGCTTCAATATGTGACCTTGTGGCATGCAATATGATTAATTTAATTTTTTTAAATGAATACTATGAGCACTTGAGAGCCTGATGGGCTAAGAGACTGTGAAGCATTGGGTGGATACAGTGCCCTTGTGAGGCTTATCTGCAAAACAAGGGCGTATAGCACCTGCTGCATTCAGATAAAGGAGTGATTTATGTGATGGTACTTAAGAATAACTATAAAACAACTGTAATTGCAGCCATTAGTATGCAGAAGGCCCCGTAAAAACAGTCCCCCATTACTGTGTTGCTCCTATTTTTAGATGGAAATCAAGCTTCTCTACAGGAGGGCAGGCAGAAGACTACAGGGCCAGGCAAGCCTGCAGGAGCTCAGAAGCAGCACTGTGGGCCAGCAGCCTGGGTTCAGCCAGTAGATCTCTAGATCTCACTCCTTCATCTTCAGGGAAGTGACATGGCAAGCTCTTCCCCAGGGAGACAAGAGAGCTGATGTGTAGGATTCTACAGCAAGAACCCCTAGAGGAAAAGGCTCACTTTTTCCCAGGAGGTAGCTTGAGACAGTAGGAAACGCTATACGACACTGAAAATGAGGAAAGAGTGGCATCAGAGAAGAGGGCTGCAACAACGCTCTCAAACTCAAACGCTTTCTGAGACTAAGCACACACCCAATGAACAAAACTAACTGGGTCAGGGCGGCCTGGCAAGCAATGGCTGAGAGAAAGCTTTGCCAAGTACTAGCTAGTTCACTGCTACCAAGTGGCAATTGACTCTTCGAAATCTGGGGGTCTGGGTGTTTATATAAAACTCTTCACTTATTATCTAGGAACTCATTTCCCCAATATCAAGTCCATGGGTGACATCTATATCCAGGAAGCAAAAGGAAGGCTTGAAAAATAGAAGGCCACAAGAGGTCTGCTGATATTTGAGAGTGATAATCAAAGGTTTCCCCAGAACCCTCATCTATAGCATTGTCCACATGTGAGCAAAGGTCTACCTAGCTGCAAGGGAAGCCACTCATCCAGGGGAATTCAGTTACTGGGGAGAAATGGAGAACAATTACTGGGTATAACTGTCAGGCTCTTTCCATAATAATCTCAATAATCTCTTGCTTCTAGAACCAATGTGCTTGGACTCAAGTAGACTACAATATTTTTAGGAGCAAGAGCTGGATTCTGCAGTGTATAGTGCTTTGCAGCATCCAGCACTTACCAGGTATCCAAAAATGATGAGAGAAGAACTGATGAGCACCAAATGAAGCAAACACATTCTTTTGTGTTTTGGGCCTCTTTTCTGTTATATTTTTAAAACAAATATCCAGAGAAATGTATTTCATAGTGGCATCTTCAGATTGATAGTTGCCAGAATTTTGTTTTGTTTTGTTTTGTTGTTAGAAGGGACTGAACCTAGGACCTTGTATGTGTTAGTCAAGTGCTCTACCACACAGTTTGATCCCCTAGTAGTAATTATGTTATTTTCATACATACTTTGTTTCTCTTGTTAAAACCTTGGCAGTGTATATGTAAACAATTTTCATGGTTGAGCTATATAAGAATAGTGTGGCTATAAGATTGTAAAATTGATTAGCTCCAGTATGTATAATGAAAATGTGAAGATTTTTAATGTTAGCACAAATACTGTTAGACAGCTTTGTTTGTTTGAACAAAATATACTTCAAATTAACAAGAGCATTTTCACTTTTGTTGTAATAGCCCACAGTACAGTCATTTTTACAACAATCGTATGTGTTTAGTATTCAGAAACATAGAATGGAGGGTTTGGGGGCATTTGGATTTTGTCTGTTGGTGTTTATCTTATGTAAGTTGTAATAGCAGTGGTTGAACCCAGAGCCTTACACTTGCTAGGTAAACACCATCCCAGTCCAGAATTTGGAATCATAAAAATGTGTTCTAGATCCAAGTCTGATGAATAATAAGATAGATAATCAAGTCTATTATGCCAACATGGGGCCCTTTAGAAAGTATGATGAGGGAGGGTCTGGAGAGATGGCTCAATGGCTAAGAGCACTGGCTGCTTTTCCAAAGGTCCTTGAGTTCTTTCTATTCCCAGCAACCCATGGTGGCTTACAACCATCTATAGTGGGATCTGATGCCATCTTCTGGCATAATGGTGTACATGCAGATAGAGTACTCACATATAATATAAATAAATAGATAGGTAGGTAGATAGATAGATAAAGTATGATGAAGGGGGTGGAGAGATAGCTCAGCAGTTAAGAGTATTGGTTGCTTTCCAAAGGACCTGGGTTCAGTTTGCAGCACCTACATGTTGGCTCACAGCCATTTATAGCTACATTTTCAGGGAATCTGAATCCCTCTTCTGGCTTCCAAGGGCATTAGGGACACAAGTGATACACAAACATACATACAGGTAAAATACTCATATAGATAAAATTTTTTAATTAAGTATGATGATAAAGTGACTGCTCTACATTTCTTCTATACTTATAAAATTCTTGTTGAAAGCAACTTCAGGAATGCAATTCCAAAAATATCTTCAATAATCCAGAACTGAAGCCAGACATGGTGGCGCAAGCCTAGAATTCCAGTACTCAGTACACAGAGGCAAGGAGATCAGAAGTTCAAGGTCATCCTTAACTCTACAGCAAGTTTTAGGCCAACTGGGCTGTGTAAGACCGTCCCCCAAACATTTACAATTTAAAATGAAAATAAAGTTTTCATTTTAAATTTTAAATTGGTTGAATGTCATACAAGCAGTTATTTCAGTATAACAATAATACACAAGTATATTAACAAGATATATATATAGAGAGAGAGAGATTTACATCCTTTATATTTAACTAACAGAATTGTACATTGTGGAAAATGTACATTAGCATTATATTTATGTAATACTCACATATACATACACTATGTACACATTTCTACATATACAAGTGCACATATGACTATGTGTTTACATATGTATTCTCCTGTTGTTTTATGTATCACACAACCAACAATAGATAAGGGAAATTGTTTCCAATCCAGGCCTTTCTTAACATGAAGGGTTTACTGGCTCAAATTTATTTCTAATAATTACTAAAAAGCAAACCAAAACAATTAAAAGAAAATACTCCAACAAGCAAATAAAAGTACAATAGCAAAATGATCGATTTAAATCATGTAATAATGTCTTTTTCCAGAGAAACTGAAGGCATTTTATAGACATCAATTTTCCTGAGAGAAAACACAGGCCGCATCTCTCCTGCCAGCGATTCTTGGCTGTTTATGCAATGCCGGGCCATTATCTGCTATGTGGAGAATTTTATATTAACCACAAGGAAAAGACTGAATCAATAATGTTGCTTAGAAGAACACGGCTCTTCTCATCTTCCCAGCGCGTTACCAATGCTGACAAATTAAGCCTCCTGTGAGACTGACTGGGCTGGAGTCACAGTCTGTGACCCAGGGAACGGGAGAGACAGAAGGCCAATCCACTGCCCTCAGCATTTGGGGAGCAAAGATCTGAGGCTAGGAATGGACCTCCAGTGTGAGCTGGGCACCACGCCCAAGTCACACAAAGCCTCTAGCCCCAGCCTTGCCCAGTCTTCAGAGAACAGTAGTCTTGGAGCTCAGGCGCCCCATTGTCTGAGGCAGCGTAGAGAATGTGTTTTCAAGTTGAGTATCTATCAATCAACACGTATCGATTTTCTTCAATTCTCTCCACAGAGCATTCTTGCTTCTGAAGAGCCTGTGTCCTTTGAAAAATGTATCACCTATTTGTCAGGCATGTATAATTCATGAAGGCCCTTTGCTTCAAGGTCTGTAGTCCAGAGCCAGCAATTTGTGAGTTATTAACATGTTATTAGATATACCCTATTAAGACCTGTAGACAACCAGCCTCTTACACAAAAGCAAGGGAGAGACTACGTAAATTTCTACTTGCATGATTAGTCTTAGAGGATTCTGATTTTAACACCACCCCACGAGTCCATCCCACAGAACAGCCGGCCACAATAAAACCATCCAAAAAATTAGCCCTGACTTTAAACTCATTAGTTTAAAACAAGTCTGCTCTAGATGGGTCTCTCTTAGAATGCATATGTTTCCTTCCTACGTACAATGCCTGTCAGTAATGATGTACTCAACAGGACTTCTAGGGGATTAAATAATCTACTTTATAAGTAACCAACTTAAAAATAACCAATAGTACTTCATGCATGAGGCAACATGCCCTTCACATTATGTATCATTAATGCACAGTAACATTGCACTTTGGTATGTCCAAAGACAAGAAGCAGGACTTTCTATTAATGTAGCGAGGCAATTCTTTTTGTAACTATCACTGCTTTACATGCAGCAAAAGCAGGAGGATCATTGTCACCATTCCTAACAAGTGACATTTAGGTTTATCCGTGTGATGAGTTACTTCTGTTTAATCTCCACAATTCTAATTTCAGGCTAGTGAGAGTTCATAAACATACATTGTTCATAAGTACTTGGAACCTGCCTGAAACTAGGGACCCAGCAGGCAGTGAGACCAGCGCAGATCCTAACAAGGGGGTCAAGGAAGGCTTCTTTGGGGAAGTACCTGGAGCCTGAAGCTGAAGGGAAATG
Source organism: Onychomys torridus (assembly GCF_903995425.1). Taxonomy (NCBI): domain Eukaryota; kingdom Metazoa; phylum Chordata; class Mammalia; order Rodentia; family Cricetidae; genus Onychomys; species Onychomys torridus. The sequence goes on along the minus strand of NC_050448.1, from coordinate 45,530,882 downwards.
GAGTTTCGGCTAGCTTGATCTTACACAGGTCTTGTGCACAGAGCAACAGCCACTGTGAGTTCCTGTGTGTAATGGCATTGTAGAGAGCTAGGTAGGCAGCAAGCAGAGACTGTGAGTTCTTGTATGTAATGATATTGCAGAGAGATAGGTAGGCAGCAGACAGAGATCTAAGAAGAAGCCCATGGGAGACAAGAGGGAGTGGCCTGACAGGAAGTCCAGCTGGCTGGGGAAGAAGCCTAGGACTGTTACAAGGCTGCTGGCCACAGTGGAGCCTGAGTTTCAGAAGATAGCAGGGGCTTTTAAGCATGAAGGAGGGCCAGAGCAAGAGAGGGGCCTTGTGAATAGTAAAACAAATCATTGTAAACAAACAAACAAAAAAGCCCTGAGAGTCTGGCTTTTTCTCAAAATCTCTATCTTGAATCAGAATTTGAGATGATGTATTCAAGTTAAAAATAAGGGTCACTTTCTCAAAAGCTGGTGAAATGAACTCACAATACTACTGTGTTCTCTGGGGTGGCAGGGGGAATTGGAGAGAGCACGAGAGAACAAAGCTGGTTATCAGTTATTGTATTAAATATTCCCCACATGCCAAAATATGGAGAAACCCACTGTAAACACCCTCATGCCCACCACCAAAGTTTAGCCAACATTCATATTCTACAATATTTCTTTCTTTCTTGTGCTTGCTCAATTCTCTTTAGAAATAAACCATTATAGACATACATTGATCCTGCTCTGATTTTCCCCTTTTTCTGAAGAGGTAAACAACTCCAAATTCCTATTTACCTGCCATGGACATTGATTATGTGTTTGCATAATATGTGTGGTCTTGTGTGTCTGTATAATTTTTAATGTTCCATGTTGTATGTGTGCAATGGTCCTATCATGTCCAGAAAATGCTGTTTCCCAGCAGGCATCCACTATCTCTGGCTCTTACAATCCTCTGCTCCCTCCTCAGCGGTGGTCCCAGACAGAGCCTTTGGTGGAGGGGACATGGTGCAGGTGTCCCTTTAGGGCTGAGTGTTCCATTATTCTCTGCGTGTTGGGTCATTCACTTCAACCACTATGTGAATACTGTCTGCTGATAACACTTTTAGATATTAGGCATCTTCTCCTCCACTTTTCTCTGATTAGAAGCAGCACTGCCATGAACATCCTAATGTTTATCTCCTAATGCACGTGCGTAAGAGACATGTGTGTAAACTTTTAACACATGGGAGAAACACGGCCTATTAAATTGAATCAACATTCTACTTGCTCACCATAAAAATAGTACAGTGACGTGTTCGGTTTTCAGAGAATAGTCTGAAACTGCTCTTTCGTTTTCAGGACGTGATTGAGACTATATAAAATGGTCTAGACAGAGATCAAGAGTACACAGAAGTCACCAGAACTTCAAGTTCTAGTTCAGTAGCCAAGACTCCACAGGTTCCCATCTAAGTTTTAAGTCTGGTTGAGAGAGTTGAGTGTGTCTAATTTAAGCTATGCGTCAAGGAGACCCAAATAGCAAAAGAAACGAGAATAGATGTACTGAGGGAGGGAAAAAAACACCTTGACAAGTTCAGGTGTACATTTCATGAACCAAGTTTCAAAACTCCAGGGGCGTTCAACATCCCTTATACAACATACTCTGCAGATGGAGGAGCTCTTCAGAGTCCGTATCTTTTGTTCTGTCCCCTAACTAACAATTTCAGGCCAGCCTTTGGGTCTGGCTCCCATTCACCCAGCACCGTTTTCTTCACTGTTCCTCTGTGACGATACCCAAACAGCCACCTTGTCAGAACTTGCCCTTTGGCTAAGTGAAGTGGGAGTGGAGATACCTAAACTGAACGGCAGCCCCCTGTGGGAGAAAGGCTCCCAAGCTAATAAAGGACAGAGGCCTTCCATCTCATCAGCCAGGGACTCCAAGAAGAATTCTTTGTAACAGCTGGAAGGCCCTGTGAGTGGAGTTCTCAGTTGCTGTCACGCCTCTAGCTCAGACACACCAGCCAGCATGTATGTGGAATCAAAAATCGGGGGTCTGGTGTATAGGGAACTGGAGGGATCTCCTTTAGACCACTTAAGCTTGTTTGTGTGGGGTGGAAAAGCCCAGTGAAGCATTGTATTCAAACTCACACAGTAAATTGTGAAGATACAAAGTCTCCAAAGTCTTCATTTTCTGTTCTTTTCCTTGTCATAATATATGATGACAAACTAAAATGTTTTATTTCCAATGGCTAGGTCTGCAACTCCGTGATAGAACATTTGCCTACCACACTCAAAGCCCAGAGTTCCATCCCCACCACATAAAACCACTTTTTGTTTTTGCTTTTGTTGGCAATCATTTTAAAGTGGCCAGCAGGCACAGCGATTCGGTCCTGTAACCTTGGCATTTCAGGAGCTCAGGACGGATACTCTCCACTTCAAGACTAGCATAGTGTACAGAGCAAATTCCAAATCACTCTGGATTCCACAATGAGACTACACACACACACACACACACACACACACACACACAGAGAGAGAGAGAGAGAGAGAGAGAGAGAGAGAGAGAGAGTTCGTTTAGTCGGTGAAGTGCTCCTGTGAAAACATGAAGATCTATGTTCAGATGCCCAGCAGCCACATTAAAAAGCTGAACACAGCACACATACACATAACCCTGGTGTTGGAGAGACAGAGATGGGGAACTCTCTGGGACTAACTGGCTAGCAGTCTAGCTGAGTTGATGAGTTAAGATTCGGAGAGAAATCATGTCTCAAAAAATAATATGAAAAGCAATAGAGGAAGACATCTGGCAGACTCTTGCCATATACACACATGAGCACATGGGTATACACACACACACACACACACACACACACACACACACTCCCACATGCACTCCTACACACCATCAACAATACCTTATATCTTCATCAGAAAATTCAGTAGATTATATTAACATTCTCAACTGTGTACTCTGCCTCCCTTTCAGAGGATTACACTGTCCCATTGAGGTCAGACCTGACTAGGCTATAAACACCTGTCTGCTATGAGCTAAATTCCCCAGAGAGAGACTGTTCCCTTTGCCTGGATCTCAAGACAAAGAAGAAACAGTAAAGAACTAAGATTGACCCACAATTGTTACACTGTGAGTGAGAAATAATTCTTTGTTGTAAACCACTAACTCTTTGTTACTGTTACATGACCCAGGAAAAGCCAACTGATATGATACATTGAACATTTGTCACTTAAATGGCAATAACAACCAGTCATCATTAAACAACTCAGAAAATTGTGAACAAAGAGACCAGCCTCCCTGACTAGCCCTTTTCTTTGATACATGTGTTTGCACATTGCACAGAACTTCTTTTCCAAGAAGAGAAGGAAAAGTTCATTGCGGAATTGGCTGCTTTCACTTATCATTCTCAGGAATGCACATTGCATACCAAAGTGAGTATAAAGCGAAGGCATTCTGTGTGAGCATCAGGGCCTCCGTCACAGCTGGTGCCTGGAAAGGAAGGTGAAGGATGGAGTCAACAAAGAATTCCAGCACCCAAAATTGAAGTAAAATCTCAAGGTGTTTTTCCTTCTCTAAATGCTATTCATTTACCTATTTACTTATCTGTTTGTTAGGTGCTAGGGATCGAAGCCAGGGCCTGGCACATACTAGCCAGACATTCTACCACTGAGCTGCATCTCCAGCTCAAACTGCTTCTCTTCATGCCAATCTCTGATGATGATCACCAACAGTCACTGCCTCAGAGGCCACCTGGTCATTATCCATTTGAATCCAGCAATAAAGTCCATCCCACTGCTGCGGGAGAAATTGTGTGACCTTCAACAGAGTAAGCCTCGAGTCCCCATTCCCTGCAGGCATATCTAGATGCTTGACACTGCAACATGACATTGTAATTTACAAGGTTCACACCAAGAACCACACAACCAAGTTACAAAAAAACATATTGCAAAAAAACTCTCATAGTGTTTTAAGTAAGGTTGCAATTTTGTGTTGGTCCACATTCATAGCTATCCTGGAGTGCACACAGCCCATGGGCCACAGATTAGACCCCTATCACCAGACAACAACTAGAAAAAAATAGCTGGCAACACAGACTGGGTCCTTGACTTCAGTTGATATATAATTCCATTGGGGAGAGAGATAAAAATCAATCAACATATAAATAAGCAGATTTTTTGTGGGAAATGTAGAAAGTAAGTTGATAAAGTCAGAAATTGCAGTACAGATTGTTTCTGAGATAGCTAGAAACCTTGTGGAACATGACATTTTCATTGAGCTCCTAAGGATAAGACAAATTCAGTCATGAAGAGGAAGAGCTGAGAATGTGTATTTGAAGCAGGGGGAAGGGGTTGCAAAGATTCTGAAGCACGAAAGAGCATGACATATTCCAGGAGCAGATTGGCTTTCGAAGAAATGGACTTGTGACTTGAGACCTAGGACCAACTCAGTATCGTGATACTGCAGACTGAGTCAGAGCCAGAGGAAGAGGACTGTCAAGAAACAAGATTCCTAACATGCTGGGGAGTGAGGGGCAGGCATGTTTCTCCTAAAATTGATTCCCTTCGACGATGGTACGGCCTTGATGATGCTGGACTACGTTCAAGCCCGGAAGGCCACACATACTGTACAAAAGTTACAAGTCAAAGTGAGGCCTATCTACCAAAGATGTGAGCAAAACACCCGCCTCTTCTCTCAAAACCATCAGAGACCTAGCCTGCTTGGAATCGGCATCCAAATGAGGAACTAAATGACAAGGAAGAGCTCTATTAAAATTCACTGCATCTGTTCCTGCCTCCCGTACCACCCGCCTCTCTCTCATTTCTGGACCTTGGCTACACCATAAGGAGGTACATGTGAAGATGTACACAGGCCTGCATCTATGTGTTGTCCTGCACTAACTTCTAATCCGCCTGACATACTGAGTCCAGCAATAAAGTCCATGCTGCTGTTGTAGAAGTAGCGTGACCCTCAGCAGGCAGCAGATGTGACTCTTAGCCACACAACTTAGGAGTGCAGAGGACGGTGTTGGCAAAGTTGGCAGCTGGAGTTATCTGGACCGGGCCCACTTAAAACAATCAGTCAAGGAAGGAGCAAGGGCTCACAGAGCCATACCCTTTGACGCTGAACCACCGACTGTGGAGAGATTCTGGAAGAGAAGCAATCATTGTCTTTAGGTGTGTACTCTGCTGAGCCTACCAGGCTCCAACTAGGACTTCCAAACTCTACAGTCACACAGATGGCCCTGGTTAATCTTGTAGGCCCCCAAACAAAGTGAACAGATATGAGAGGGAGAGAGAGATCTGTGGGGAGGAAGAAGGATGCACAGAAGTGTTAAGGAGTTGAGAGTGGTCAGTGAACAAGCGTGAATACATGAAATTACTTTTTTAAATAATTTTTTAAATGTTTTATTAAGATGGACAACACTTGAGAAGTGACAGCCTGAGGTTGTCTTCTAGCATACAGGTGTGTACACATACACATGGCATGCACAGACACACACACAGAGAGAGAGAGAGAGAGAGAGAGAGAGAGAGAGAGAGAGAGAGAGAGAGAGAGGCACACACACAGGCAAACTACACACAAATACAATATACACACACACACATAAGCAACACATGCACACACACAGATATTTCGTGGGTGAGCAAATTGGGAGCTCAGCGCTGACCATTGGACAGTGATGTCTCTGAAGTCTCCAGGTGGTTCTGAGTTTGTTATAAGAGTCCGGGTGCAAAGGGAAGAACAGAGAGCTGTTGGCAGGAATTAGGGGCTCTCAAGGCACAGGTGGTGTGAAGAATACCTCTACTGTTTACAAAGTATGTTCCCAGAGTCACACGTTCTCTTTCTCAAGTAAACTTACAATCAGGAAACTAAGACAAAGGACCTCGGTGGTTTCTCTCCAGACAGTGAGTTGTGGGTTTATGCAGAGAAGTTGCAATGTCAGCAAGACCATCACTACTGTTGATGGACGGACACGTTACAGCTCAGGAGCATAAATTCAATCTCATAATCCAGACAGCCTCACACATACAGTTTCTTACGACATGCAAACTGAAAAGCGCAGTCCTCCACAACAGACAAAGCCAGCATGATGGTAACCAGAACCTTGGGTTAAAGACTATGTTCCAGGATTGCAATAAACCTCTGCAGAGGAGACAGAAATATCTCACTCAGATTTCATTACTTTTCCAGCCAACAAACCAGCCAGAAATTCAACTTCACAATGAGAAGAGCAAGTATAGAGCACTCCAACCCTTAGCAGGAGTACAGCCCACCTGGCTAGCTCGCTTTATCCTTCCTGTCTCTGTGATAACTACTTATAAATATTCTTCAAATTTGCCCCTACTGCTGGAGAAAAGGATGAGGACTAGCAAGTGCTTTTCGTTCTCAAAACACGTGTATCAACAGCCTTCCTTCCCCTGGAGATTCCTCATTAAATATTTCTCATTGAGTTCCTTGGCCTGCCATATTGACTAGAGTGTTAGCCAAGGTTGACTCAGGGTGCCCCAGGCTAGGATACTCTTCCCTCCTCACAATGCCCTGGACAAGATCACCTTGACAGTAAGTAAGTACACACCTAGGAAGAAAGACGACCTGGAGCTGGCGAGGCTCTGGGACTCCACTGTTAGAGGCCACATTTGGGAAAGTGATAACACAAACAATACAAAGGAGTGAAAGGAGACACAGTGTGAGCTTACTTTGTAAGAGAAGTTACTGGTGTTGGCTGGGTTTGCTGCACCACATCTTTTGCTAAAATATTCCCTATTATATTATATTCAGACAACTGCATCCCCCCACCTCTGTCTCTCTCTCAATGCACAGAACTTGGGTACAGTCCTTTCTCTCTTGGGTCTTATGCATGAAGCATTCAAAAAGGCCTTGGCCAACCAATGCATGCCATTCTGCTGGCCAAGTAGTTTGTCCAGGACAGACTTAAAACCTGGGACAAGATAATAGGACTGTCGGGGACTAATCTCAGGACTTCTGAATGGATTTTCATATGAGTAGATGGAAATATTCCGTCTCTGGCACAAAGTGGGGAAGTGGAACTTGTGAAGGAGACTTGGAGAAAAATGGGCAGAGCTAAGGCAGTTCTGGTGGTACCGGGTGGGCTCCCGCTGCAGGCCTTACCTACAGCCAGCCCCACCAGGACACAGGGATTTCAGGAATCAATAAATTATTATTTTTGCTTCATCACCTCTGACATGGGTTTCTCTCACCAGCAAGGAAGTCAGGAAGTCATTCATCAGTGGACAAACCAGAGAAGGGATTGTCTCAAGGAGCACTCAACGGTGGTATGTGGTGATTGAGGTTTCAGGTGAGTCAGCAGAGTTCACACTACAGCTTGACACTCTGGAGGTCATCCGGAGCTATGGCAAGATCAGTTCTGTTCTGGAGTGCCCTGGTATACAGTACTCATCACCACAGTCACCACCGATGTGAAGGGCTGGTGGTGTCCATCCTGGGGGTGGGGGTGAGGCATCCTGGGCCTTTCCCCTAAGAAAGCGACTGTTTGCCAAGTGGCTGTCTTCTTATCAGTTTTTACTTTACTGTAGCTGCAGTGGTTTTTATTTTGTTTTTGTTTTTGGAGACAGGGTCTCACTGTACAGCCTTGGCTGGCTTGAAACATGATATGTAGACCAGGCTGTCCTAAAAGACGCAGAGATCCTCCTGCCTCTGCCTCTTGAGCAGCAGGTTTAAAGGTTGTTGCCATCCTTCTCAGCTTTGAGTCTTTTCTGAGGTTGTGAGCACACACACTCTGCTCTTCTCTTTTGTTCACATCCTGGGCCATCGGACACTGGCCGTGAAATAAAACTCGCAGTAAAGGTTAGGCGCCTTTACAGTGTACCCCCTCTCACTTAACTCAGTCAGGATCAGGCGAAGACAGGTTAACTTTTCAACAGGGCAGCATACTGTATATATCAGCACTAACAATGAGGTTTTATCTTCCTGAGTCAGCTTTAAAAATAATGTTGACTTTTATGGTCAATACATTATAGATCACCATATTTATGTCAAGACATATTGGCATGAAAATAAATCAATGAAAATATTAATACACAAGCCATGTGTGTAAAGGAAACCCCTTGCATCGCCGCACTCCCCCTCATATTTCACTACAGGGCTCTCAGAAACCTCACCTCTGACGGGTTTTACTGAACATGAAATCAAGGCTCATTTGCATTCTCCACATCTACCATTTTTAATCAGCTTTACACATAAACCAGTTTCAAACTTTTCCACTTTGTTCTTTTACCATAAACATACATAACTGCCTTCCATCACTAATAGGAAAGTCAATTCAAATTTATGGTGGTTTATGCTTAAACAAAATATCTCAGAGCAAAGCTCTGGCTGATATGTTTTTTAATAAATGAAACTCTGCATTTGGAGACTGATTTCAACTATTATTTTCCATCCACATTTTATTTTACAGTTATATGTTTCAGAAATCAAGCCTACAATTTAGAAAGGATTAAAGAAAAATGGGTTGGAAAAGAAAATGTGTTCTTTGCATGTGTCTTCTCTTTTGGATGTTTCCTGTCCTCTCAGGACCTACCATGAACCAGCAGCTTACAAGCCCCTTCTGGGGGAACTGTGCTCCCAGAGCAGTGACGCCTGAACATTCATTCAGCAAGTGTGATCTGCTCCTAACTCCACAAGTGCCATCACCCCAGCCCCAGGTTCAACAAACAATGGAGTGCTTGTCTACATCATGTGAGTGGCCTGGCTACTGCGACCAGTCACCTTGTCCTGGGAGCACTTTTGGGCTCTGTGCAGAGACTGAGAGATCTCCAACAAGAACAGAAGCCAAAGGATACCCTAGCAGGCTTGTCCAACATTTTGGCATTGCAACACATCTTAAAAGTTCATAATTCTAAAGGAAGAATTTTTGTTGGGCCACATTCACAGCTATCCTGGGTGCCTGCAGCCCACAGGTCACAGGTTGTCACACCTGCTGGGGGTAGGGAGAATCATGGAAGGTTAGGAGGAGGCAAACACTGAACAGAGAGAGAAGCATGAAGTAGACAAATAAAAAAGAAGGAAAGGCACCTGTTGATATGGGCAGAAGTCCGTTCGGCCTCTCTCCTCCCATATCCTGTTCATCACCCATTCAATCTCACCACCTACACCTCATGGACCCCACCCATCACAGTCTCTCCTAGCCTGGCACAATGCCCCCTTGCCTCACTGAAACAGCTTTCTGCTCTTCAAACAGCAGGCACGGTGACTTTTCAAAATGCAAGTTCCACCATATTGTCATGCTTTTCCCGTACACAGGCAGACACACAGAAGGTTCAGAGAGACACTCAACCTATTTGGAGGATCAAACCAAACCCGCCTTAAAGGAAAAGGCTTCCACACACTAATACAGCAATCCTCAAAGTACACAGATCCTCAAGCTGTCTCAAAAATCCCAAAACATGAAGAAACAATAATCAAAACTGTATTCACACTAAGAAGGTGTTGTGGCCTCACCTACAGGTAGGAGGATTGCCAGTCTAAGGTGAACCTGAACCATACAGCAAAATCCTGTTAGGAAACAAAATTAAAAACTTTTATTTCTAAAAAAATAAATAAATATGGACATTTATATACCATTAAGTCAGGAAAATAAGGTATGAAATAGGAAAAAACTGTGACATGAATATCTGGGAAGATTTTAACCTAAAATGTATAGTCAAGAGGCAGACAACAGAATAAGAAAAGTTAGAAAGAAATATGCTGGAACAATTGCTTCATATCAAAAGATCTGGGTTGGGGTGTACAGAAGGCTTTCCTCTCCCAAGCGGAAATAATGTGTGAGGAGAGAAGGATGGACACCTCAGGGGATGGTTGTAAAGCAAGTCTCAGGACGAAAGCCAAAGCTTTTTTCTTGTACTGTGTCTCCTCTCCCCAGGGCCCCTCTGTATTTGCAGGACGTTCCTGGCATCAGCTGTCAGGGACCCATCTGAGGAACTTGCATCTCTAAAACACAGAAAGAACAGTGCATTTGTCCCTGTGCAGTGTGGGTCTGACCAGCAGGAAACAGCTACTGCATGGGGACCACTGTTCTCCCCTTCCTGTCCCTGACCAGCAGAAGTAGCACGTAGGCCACTGAGAAGGCTCAGATTCTCAGAGGACAGTCCCTTAGAGCCAGGCACTCTGTTGCCCTTTGTGGAGACCACCTTGGTAACACATATCTTCAATCCTCATATTGGCTCCCTCTGTGGGCAAGCTGTTCCTTGTGCCCTTCTTCTGTGTCCCTCAAAAAATAGTAGCACATGTAGCCAGGACTCTGCTTCCTGTGTGACTCAAGTTAAGAGAACATTATTTGCCCCCCTCCTTGACAGAGTGAGCCTTCCCACAGAATAACTTTGGGGTACCCATACTATTAGCTTTTACATTGCAAGTTACTAGAGGTGCTCTCTACCTTGGGGTGAGGATGGGTGGAGAAAAGGATCCTGGCTGTCTGAGGACTTGAGCAACTTTATCTTGGGCTCTACAATTGATTTCCTTTCTTGTCCTACACCAAACCAATCTTTATTTCTTCATACACGACACATGAGGCATGATATATTTAAAGATCTTTGATACTAAGTAAAAAGGAAAAGAGAAAAGTTTTCTTAGACATCACAGGGTTCTAAGTTTAGAGACACCAAGAGAGCTTCCTCGACCATAAAGAGATGCTGCACTGTTGGGTTTTTGTTATTGGTGTTTCATTTTGGTTTTTCACATCTTACATCGAAGCTAAACTTTCTGACTTCAGAGTTCCGTTTAGAGGTACCACTCACTCCTACAGTGGATCAACAAGAGCATAATGCCTGTTTTTCCAGAGCAATAGCAGGTCCAGAACCTTCTTTGCGATGACAACACCATGTTTCCCACCAATCCCCATGTCTACACTGACTTGAAACTGTCAATCATGTCACATCCTGTGAACAGAAAATAAAACCCTAAAACTACTATACAAATTCACTATTGAAATTAGGTAGTCACTGTATTAGATAGTCTTTGAAATCACTCAAGAATGCAATTTACTTTCATTATGAAAACATAAATATCCTCAGATTCCCTTATTTCAGAACAATTCAGATGTGAAATCAGGGTCCAGGTACAGAGCAAGCATGAGCCCATACTGTAAAATACAATACAAAATTATTATAAAGCTATTGTAAGTATTTAACTCTTAAGACTCCAGGTAAACTGTGAAAGTAGATAGTGGATATGTGATCTACTACTTAGCCATTCCCTAAAACCATACATTCAACTGTTGCCCTTTGTCTGAGGGGCATACATTCTAAAGCACACACCCAGTGGAAACCTGATTCTGTGTTTAGTACTGACCCCCACCTTTACTACACTTCTTCCTACACACATACATAGGATGATGTTTAACTTGTAAATGGGGCACAGGAAGGGACTAATAGCGGTGACTAATGACAGAACAGACCAATTATAACAATACTATGAAATTTGTGCTTTGGGGACATTATTGAGTAAAATGAGGGTGACTTCGACATAACCTTAGTACTATGACACCACATCTGAGAACCTAAATGGCTACCAAGCAACCAACAGGCAGGGAGCTTATGCAGAGTGTATACACCTGACAGAGCAGGTCCATGGGGCAGAACCATTCATCAACAGAATTCATGCTGCTCTGAATGGCACACAATTTAAAAGTTAGGGACTTTTTATTGCTGGAATCTTCCATTTAATATGTTTGGACTGCAGCTGGCTTCATACAACTGTAATCACAGAAAGTAAAATCTACGATAAAGGGGAACTACTGAATTCCTCTAAGTAGTTTTTCTGATTTGAGGTCAGATTCTGTTGTACATAATGAAGGCAATACATACAGTGAGTGAGTGAGTGAGTGTGTGTGTGGGTGTGGGTGGGTGACTTGCTATTTCCTTCCAAGCTTTGCTTGGGAGTGGGGGGAGGGGGCAATTGAGGTGGAGGAAGAGAGATAAGGAAATGTTCTCCTGAGATCTGGTTTTGTAAAAAGAAGCCCAAACTTGCCCTGCATCAACTGCCCGCACAAGACACAATTCCAGTAAGCCTCTCTGAACCTTAGCTTCTTGACTGCACAATGAAGAGGATAATGCCTTCCATGCTTACCTCCCAGAATATTCTGTTCAACGGTCAACCACAATAAAGGGCTGCTCCTAGCTAACTGAGACTCTGTTTCTTCGTGTGAAATCAACATAGTAACTGTGGATGCAGTGATAAGTGACGGGTTGGTTGGTAGGAGTATTGGGGGGCAGACCTCAGTGAACTGTGTCTTCTCTACACATCCAACATGTCCATGCCTTGGACAGAAGCCCAACCCCAAGCCACGTTTTCATTTGCATGAGGGCAAGGAGGGAAGGTTGAAAACTGCCTGTGGTCTCTATTGCCATCCAGTGGTCAATTGTCAAATAGCAACAAACTATCTAGTGGATTTGAAACACAATTAATTCCAAGTAAAATTAATCCACCACAGAATTAACTGTACCTGCTCTGCCCCATTTAAAATAAACAATAAAAACAAATAATTATGTTGTTAAGTTGGTGACTATTTTTGTAAATAAATACTAAATAGATATATACCATATACACATGTGTAAGTGTGTCAACAGGTAAGTACATACGTTGATATATAAACAGATAAAGTTTGCCAATGATTTTTTGAAAACATAACTCGGTAAAAATAAACAATTACTGTCTGGGAATATTTATGAGCCTCCATTAAATGGCTTTGTTTGTTAAAGAGAGGTCTCCAGGGACTAACTGTAGCTCAGTGGTGTTTAACAGGCCTGAGTCCTGACTTCAATCCTATCACCTTGAAAATGTTTTCTCAGATGCAGGTAAAATACTAAACCCTAAAATCAACTCTTACATTTAAATTTGTATCTCTACCTAAAAGAGTGAACCAGACTCTGGTGTATTTATCACCACCACCACCACAATCATCATCATCATCATCATCATCATCATCATCATCATCATCATCTGAAACAGAATCTTGCCATGTAATTTACAATGGCCTATTACTTGATCTGTATGTAGCCTATGCTAGCCTCGAACTCACAATCCTCCTGCCTCAGCCTTTTGAGTACCATAAACAGCACCCCAAAGGTCTTGTTTGGGGCCAGAGTCAGTGACCCAACCAGAGGACTGCCCATGAGATTGAGGCCCACAAAGTACCCTAAAGTGTTCTCAGACTTTCATCAGTAACACAGTGGTGATGCTTGATTCTCAAGGTTAGTCACATGTGTGAAAGGCCTGGCCTGCCAGAGCCCGCGGTGAGTCTCAGCTTCACTGAAAATAAATAAGCATTTGTCAGCACCCCAGCAGGAAAGATTATAGGGAATGAAATGAATAAAAACTACATTTATTTCCCTCTCCCAAACAAAAAGCTTTCTTCTTGTTGTCTGGCAGATTTTAAAGCCAGTCAGAGGAGCGGTGAACTGTTAGCACCGGGAGGCACAAAGAACCTCCATCTCCCACAACCTCAGGAGCCGATCTCCACTGTGATCCCAAGGCCTGGGCCTCACCATGCAAGTAGCCAACACTCAAGAACCCGAAAGCCTCAACTCCTCCTCGGGCCTGTGTGTGGTCGGCCCAAGGCCTGGCACACCTGCCTCAGTAGTTTGTCTCCTGTCAGCTCCCTGCTCTCTGTCCCTCCTGGTTGGCCTTCCCCGAGGCAGATGACTCACCCGTACACCCTACAACAGCCATCCTGGCCTGACTGGTTCTTCCTGCTCCAGGTTCAGCCCTATGGCGCTATTAATATCTTTTTTAAATACATCCGTGCGAAGGGGTTTCCAGATGGTCAGGACCGAAAGCAAGCAGAGAGGGATCACCTGGGAATTATTAGAGGAGTTGACTCATGCTGTCTGAAAAGTCCGACAATGTCAGGACCGGACGCTGGGGACTGGGGATTGGTAGCAGAGCTCAGTCTGAGTACAAACGTCTGAGAAATGGGGGGTCTGTAGCACGAATCCTAAAGGGTCTTTTAATATAAACAAACCCGGAGCCAGGTATTGGGGTGAATGCTGGAAGATCAGAGAAGCAGAACAAGCCACAGCTTCCTCACCTTGCCAGTTCCTCAGCTGATCCTGTTTCCTCAGACTGGGAGGAAGCCTCCCTGAGTCCTCCTCCACATGAATCTCAGCTGAACTGCTGCTAAAAGCCTAAAAGCTTAACCAGGCTCTAGTTCCTGGTTTTCACGCCTTATATACCTTCCTGCTTTCTGCCATCACTTCCTGAGATTAAAGGTGTGAGTCACCATGCCTGGCTGTTTCCAGTGTGGCTTTGAACTTACAGAGATCCAGATGGATCTCTGCCTCCCAAGTGATAGGATTAAAGGTGTGTGCCACCATTTTCTGGCCTCTGTGTCTAGTGGCTGTTCTGTTCTCTGACCCCAGATAAGTATATTAGGGTGCACAATATTTGGGGGAACACAATATCACCACAGGGGTCCCTGAAAAAAAGTCCTGGAGTTTAGAGGCCAGGAAACCTAGAGCTCTGATGCCCAGGAATAGAAGACCAGACTTCCAGCTCCAGTGAAGAGGGTAGATTTCCCTTTCTTCTACTTTTTGTCTTGTCTGGGCTCTCAACCAATTAGCTGGCCACATTGGGTGATGGAGGATCTTCCTTAATTAGCCCACTGACTCAAATGGCAGTCCCCTCTGGAAGCACTCTCAGAGACAAAATTAAAGCGGTGTTCTACCGGCTCTCTGGGTATCCTTTAACTCAGTCAAGTGCATACCCAAGATGAAGCACCACCAGCCTTATGCCATCACTGCGCTGCTTAGAAATCTCCCTCCTCACAGACAGGCGCTGCCTGTTTTAAGAAGCCTCCCTCAGTCCCCTCGGTGGCTACGTTCTGTCACTTTCCCATGGCTTTTGTGACCATTTCGCAGATCTTACAACTAGCTCTATCTATTTCTAACTCCCCGCCCCCCTCCACCAAGGTGTGAGATCCTGGAGCAAGATGGTGTCCTCTTCATCCTGTGTGTGTGTGTGTGTGTGTGTGTGTGTGATATGCTCGCCTGCACAAACGCTCGTGAAGGCCAGAAGTTAAGTGTCACAGGAGACTTGACATTCTACCTTATTTTGATGGAGATGAAAGCTTCGACTGGGCAGGAACTCACCAAGGAGGCTGGACCGGCTTGCCAGCCCCAGGGCCCTCCAGTCTTCACCTTCCCAACACTGGGGTTGTAAGTGTGTGCCACCTTGCCTGGCTTTTGTTTAGACCAGGGTCTGGGGATCAAACCCGGGTCCTCATGCTTGCACAGCACACTCGTTACCCACTTGGCCCTCTCCTCGGCCTACATCCTGCTACTGCCATTGTGAATAAAGCTCTGTATAGTGCAAATGTCCGCAGTCGGGTGAGCCACCAGACTACCTCCCATGAGCTCTTCTCTCGCCATGTTTTGCTCTCCCTTGCTGTTTGGCTGTTTGTCTTGCTGTATTACTCAGCTGGGCCTCAGACTCGGGTTCAACTGATCTTGCCCAGGCCTCCCTTCGAGTGTGAAGAGAAGTGTACACTGCCACATTGACTTTATTCCACTCCTCATTTTAGTTGTCTAAATAGGAAGTGCCGAATGTTAAATCTTGGACTTAGACAGCTTTCAAGTCCCTGGGCTCCATGCTAATTGGCTGACCACACACCGACTTACCTAAAGTGAGAGAAACCTTAGGTTCACAGGCTCGCGCGCTCTCTCTCTCTCTCTCTCTCTCTCTCTCTCTCTCTCTCTCTCTCTCTCACACACACACACACACACACACACACACACACACACACACACATACTCACACACACACACACACACACACACATTCTCTCTCACACATACATACACACATACTCTCACACATACACACACACTCTCTCACACACATATTCTCTCACACATACACACATTCTCTCTCTCTCTCTCTCTCTCTCTCTCTCTCTCTCTCACACACACACACACACACACACACACACACACACACACACACACACACACACACACACACACACACACACGGAGTCTTTGTTGCTGCTGGGGCCCATCCTTTGGACCTGTTTTGTCAGCCTGGATAGCAATAAGGAAGAAACCGCACCTGGCTTCACAGTTCAAACTTGTTTCCTTAAATGTTCAGGAGGTTGAGATAGCTAATAAGCAAATTGTCCTCAGTATTCAAATAGGCAGTTAATAAATCCTGAAAGAGATACAAATGAAAATCCTCCCACAGCGCCTATAGGCAAAACCTGTGTTTTCCCTAATCCTCCTGAAACCCCGTGGGCCACTTTCCGATCCACAATGGTATATGTGCCAAGCACCAGATTGTGGGCAGTATCACGTCACCCCAGGGGTGCACCGTCCTCTCAGATGCAATGTCTCCCCTAAGAGAGTTCCTGGGTCTATGCAAAGGGTTCTAAGAAGCAGGGGGGCGTGCAACTGGCACTTCTCTGGGCCCCATGTAAATGACAATGCTGTCACAATTCTGCCGTCAGCAGAGACCAAACAAGGCAATGTAAGACCCCTGAGCCCCAGACATTGGGAGCTCAGTTTGAGATCGGGTTTCACTCTTCCCCTGGAGTGGCTCAAGTCAGGACTCTGAGATTGGGAGCCAAGCTGAATGCCAGGTCAGTGGAGGCTAGCACCCAGCTGAGGTCCTGATGCTGAACTGTCTATTTTGTTTCTTCCCAGGGGAAGCAGAAGTAGAGGCCATCTTAGAGGAAGCCTCCCTGGAGATGGAGAAGCTAGACCTGAATGCCTCAAAGGAGCAAGGTGCCTGCTACTTCTCAGAGGGGTACAAGCAAGTCTACCTGCCGCTAACCTACAGCCTCATCTTCCTCCTAGGGCTGCCCCTCAATGGAGCTGTCTTATGGCTCTCCTGCAGCCAAACCAAGCCCTGGGGCTGTGCCACCATCTATCTCATGAACCTGATGGTGGCCGACCTGCTTTACATACTGAGCCTGCCTTTCTTCATCATTACCTACTCAGTGGGCGACACCTGGTTCTTTGGGGGGATGCTGTGCAAGCTGGTGCGTTTCCTATTCTACGCCAACCTCTACAGCAGCATCCTGCTGCTGACCTGCATCTCGGTGCACCGCTTCCTAGGCGTGTGCCACCCCCTGAGCTCACTGTCCTACCGGACTCGCCGGCATGCATGGCAAGTGGCTGGGGCTACCTGGACCCTGGTAGTCCTCCAACTGCTGCCCACGCTGGTCTTCTCCAACACAAGCTATGTAAATGGCCAGGTGATCTGCTATGACACAGCCAGGCCGGAGAATTTTGATCGTTTCTTTGCCTACAGCATGGTTCTGACATTGTCTGGCTTCGTCTTTCCCTCCTTGATCACTCTCGTGTGCTACTCTCTGATGGTCAGGAGCCTGGCACACCCAGTGGAGACTCTCCCAAAGACAGGCTCTATGGTCCGTGCGAAGTCCATTCGGACCATCCTGCTGGTGTGTGGCCTCTTTGCCCTCTGTTTTGTGCCCTTCCACATTGCCCGATCCTTCTTCTTGGTCAACCGCTTCTGGAACCCACAGGACTGCCAACTCTTGCTGGCAGCCAGCATGGCCTACAAGATCTGTAGACCCCTGGTCAGCCTGAGCAGCTGCCTCAACCCCATCCTGTACTTCCTGTCACGGGGCAACAACAGAGCCCAGCTCCTCCAGAAGCTGAGACAGAACAAAGTGGGTGAGCATCCCACTGGTGTGGTGGAAGGGGCACCGAGGGCTAGGCACATCTGGGCACTGCCAGGATGAGCTCTGGAAAGAAAGAACTGGACACAGAACAGGGGCTAGTTGGTGGGAGAGGAGCTGAAACCTTCCTAAAGGGGTGCTGGTAAGAAGGATTTTGTAGAAATGGCGAGAGATTTGAAAATAAGGATACAGAGGGAGCCACCAAACCAAAGGTGAGCAGACATTGATATCTTGTCATTCTGATCTCAGTTCAGAAGTCAGGACCGCAGAAGCCTCTGCTGCACCCCTCCCCCCAGCTAATGTTGACCTCACCCCCTAAACCAGTCCCTCTTTTTCCTTCCCTGACCTATTGTCTGTGGAAGATTTATTAGTACCTGGACTTGTTCTTTCATTTATTTATCTCTGGGGCATCTTATCCCATTGGTACACAGGTTCTGACAGGAGGGGGAACCTCATCTGACCCCCAACACCAGTCTCAGGGCCCTGCAGAGTGCCACTCAGTAGACAGAGGCTGAGTGAAGGAGTGAGTGAAGGGGGGAGTGAGTGAAGGGGGGAGTGAGTGGGGCCTTTCCTGTGTAACGGGGCAGTACCTCGAAGTCCCACAGCAGCCCCTAGGGTCATTGCTATTTACACAGTCACAGTCAGGAGACCAAAGCGCAGCACATTAGGTTACTGGCAAGCTCACCCTGCTGGAGAACACCCACCCAGATCATAATCAAAGGGGGACTTCACGCAAGGCAGGGACCCTTGAAACATGTGGGCCTACATGTCAAGCCGAGGACTGCCCAAGTGTTCAAGAGCACAGCCTGTCTCATAGGTGGTGATCTGGCTCATTTCCATGGTTGGTTATTGACAGATCACAGGGTTTACCTCCCGTGTTCCTTCAACTACATTGCTTAACAGCGGCCCATTCAGGAAAAGCTCTTCCAGATGAAACAGTAGATGTGGAGTCAGGTATCTGCCTGACCAATGTTTCTCTTATTTTTATTCAGGCATCATGCTTCCATTCATGACAAAACATGCACACACACACACACACACACACACACACACACACACACACACACTTTCCATTCTCTAAGTTAATTTTTAGTTTTTATATATTTTATATAACATACTAGTTTTCTTCTTTGATAATTTTACACACAAATATAATGTATTACTCTTACTCTTAACCTCTCTTATAAGTTTTTTAAATTATTTAAGGACCAAAACAGTCAAAACAAAAACCTACACACAAAAAAAACAAACAAACAAAAAACAAAAACAAAAAAACAGCAACACCTCTTCTTTTAAATAATACAATCCCCCCAAAGACGGTGCTGATGCTGATCTAAACAGTGATCTAATGATTCATTATAATCTCCCCAGGAAAAGATGAAAATGTCCTTTTCATAAAAACCACCCCCACCATGATGCCACTCTAATTATGGGAAATGTCTGTATAAACCGTGCACATGTTTGAATTACAAAGTTTCATTCTGAGAGTACAGTTTATTGCTTTCAAGGCTACACAATAATTAGCTCAAGACTAAGTGTTGCTTGGAAGAATTCCTCGGGATAATTGGTATAATGAACAGGCAAGGATGCCTTCTAATTAGCAGGTCAGCTCTTTCCACAAGCAAATGTTTCTAGAAGAGCAGAGAGGGCTTAAAACTGTTTATTCTCTTGCACATTTTTCTCTCTCTCTCCTCACCCCCTCACTCATGTTAGTAATTTCTTTGTACACACACAAGGAAGATTCGGCTACCTTAATGATTCCAATTCTGACCACTTACATTAATACATGTCCACATCACTGCAGAATTAGAGCACCAGGTCCCCAGTGAAAGTCTGGAGCCAACCCCCGTCACAGCAGTCTGCTGTCTCGTGCCCACAATCCTTTCAGCCCTTAAGGTGGAGGAAACCTCTCCTAGAATCCTGAGCATACACTGCCTTCATCTCAAGGGCACGTCACACCCCTAGGCACCGTTCTCCTGCCAGTAAGCCCTGGCTAACCCTCACGCCTGCCACTGTCTCTCTGACACACATGAAGCTAGTTTTGATTCTGCCAAGTTTGTTGATTTACCTACTTGACAGAAAACTGTAAGCATCCATATTTATCTTCCTTGTGCAGTGAAAAACATCTGACGTAGTCAATACGCCATCCTTGGTTTTCCTGGAATCACATCTCCAGACCCTAGAATCAAATCAGTCTGTTCCCATTGTGAGGGAACTGCAAATCCTCTAACACATGAGGGTTTCCACATCCCTTATGACTAGTGAAAACCCCTTACCCAAGGAAACCAAAACACCAAATGCCCCCCCCCCCCAGTGTGTCCACCTCTGCAGGGAAATCCAGGACCCTCAAGTCCATTAGCTCTTGGCACTTCAACATCTTTTGTAGTCTTTCTGGTGGTTTGAACAGGTTAAAAAATAAAATTGAAGGTCAGCAAGTATCATGTTCCAAAGACCATAATTAGAGCTATAATGGTTGAAAATGACTGTGGCCACCAAGACTTCTAACCCTAACCCCAGCCCTTCAGGAGGTGATAAACCACGGGAGAAATAAAACATAAAAACATACAAGTCATGTGTGAATACTAATTAACAGTGGCAGCAGCTACAAAGAAGCCATGTCAGTGTTCATTATCAAATGGGACCCATGTCACCCAGGTTTTCAGAGGGGCGGGGGAGGAAAGCGGGGGGGGGGGGGGGGGGCACACTCCAGCTGAGAGGAGGGTCTATGCATATGCTGAAAGCTGAGTGTGCTTTTAGTCCAAATGAATTCCAAGCAGCAAAGAAAAATAGGAAATAGAATCATTATGAGTCAATTCAATTTGTAGGAGATCACCAGTGGGCTCTTCACAGGGAGTCAGAGTCATGGCTGGAAAAGCAGGCTGAAGAGCAGCAGAGGAGCTTTCCAAAGCCTGCAGAAGCATTACTGCTCAAGATGTGGGGATCTGCCAATTGCACCTGAACAGAGCAATGCTGTGGGATGTCTTTCTGTACAGTGTGAATGTATGTTGTTCCCATTGGCTAATTATAAAGCTGCATTGGCCTATAGCAGGGCGGGATGGAGCCAGGTGGGAAAACCCAAAGGAGATAATGAGAGAAGAAAGGAGAGGTGGGGGAGACACCAGTCCACCGTCCAGGGAGCAACACGTAATGGCACACAGGTAAAGCCATGGAACATGTGGTGATACATAGATGAACAGAAATGGGTTGAGTCAAGTTATAAGAGCTATCTAGCAAGGAGCTTGAGCCATAGGCCATGAAATTTATAATAAATATTAAGCCTCTGAGTGGTTATTTTATAAGTGGCTGCGGGACCTCGTGGCCAGGTAGGATTGGAGAAACTTCTGGCTACAGAGCAATCTGATGAAAACTAACCTAGCAGCCCCCAGAACTTAAATGAATCAGAGAAAACAAATAAAAATGTCACCACCAGAGTCCTGCCAGGCCTCTGAAACTGGTTTTCCTTCCCTTCAAAGCCATCCTACACAGCACTTCCAGCTTTACTTCAAAAATAGTATTTTCAAGGGGCTTCAGACAACCTCAGAGGGCCAAGCACTTGCTGCCCAATTTGTGAGAACTTGAGTTCAGATTTCCAAAAGCTATGTAAAGGCAGAGGCATTAGCACACATCTGTAATCCCAGCACTCCTGTGGCAAGATGATAGGCACAGAATCCCCAGAGATCAAAGGCACGAGAGCCCACCATACACAGTGTGGTGGTTTGAAAGAACATGGCCCCCAAAGGGAGCGGCATTATTAGGTATGGCTTTGTTGGAGTAAGTGTGGCCTTGTTGGAGGAAGTGTGTCTCTTTGGAGACAGGCTTTGAGGTCTCATATATGCTCAAGCCACACCCAGTGAGACAGACCACTTCCTGTTGCCTGTAAGTCAAGCTGTAGGACACTCGGCTACTTCTCCAGCCTGCATGCCACCATGCCTCACCATGATGATAATGGACTAACCCTCTGAAAATATACCCCACACCAATTAAATGTTTTTCCTTTATAAGAGTTGCTGTGGTCATGGTGTGTCTTCACAACAATGGAAATCCTAAGACACAGCAGCAAACAGCCTGTGAAAAATAAGGTGGAGAGTGAGGTTGTCCTCTGGTCTCCATATACTTACACATATATGTCATAACACAGGCACACACACACACATATTTAAAGTGCCTGGGGACTAGAGATACAGCTCACCTGGTATAATGCTTGCCTAATAAGCACAAAGCCCTGAGTTTTATCCTCAGCACTGCACTGAACACCATGGAGCAAGCCTGAAATCCAGCCATTGGGCCCAAGAGGATTAGGAGTTCAAGGTCCCCTTTAGATACACATTGAGTTCAAGGCAGCCAGGAATGCATGAGACCCTGCCTCAAAGAAAAGAAGGCATTTTCTACAAATATTCTTCCCCTATTTCCAGTCACCTCCATAGATGCTCTCCAGAGAGATGCCCAGCGTCTCCAGGCTGGCCCACAGGCCCCATCACAAACCTGCCCTGCACACTCCTCCACTCTTCTTACCACACCACTAAAAGTGGGAATTCCAACCGCCTCCATGTTCCTGAGCTCCTACTCTATATCCAGAGAGAGCCATCTCCAGATGTCTAAGAGTTCCCTTCCCACAGACCGGGAACTCCAATTCCTCCAGCTGCCCTGGCAGCACTCTTGACTGCTGCCCCCACCTTGAATCTGCTGCTTTCTCCTCTTGGAGCTCTAACTTCCCTCAAGACTCTGTTTTCAATCCCTAGAAGGCAGCTACCTAGCAACACTAGAACTAGAGTAGGGAGGAAGCAAGGGGATGCAGAAAACGAAGAGGAGGAAGACAAAGACGATGGATGCCGGAAGACCATAGCAGGGGTCTAAGTGCCCAGACAAGGGGCCGAACTAAGGAAGCACGGATAGAATTAAAGTTTTTAAATACACTGGGAAGAATAACAAGAAATAAAACAGTGGCTTTCATCATGGTGAAATGGCTCAGAGCTTAAAGTATCAAAAGAACTACCAGAGACGTGGTCTAGTTGGGGGCTATTTGCCTACTATGCATGACAACCTGGGTCACTCCCCAACACCACATAGACGGGGTATATGCCTGTGATCCTAGTGCTTGCACTCAGGAGGTAGAGGCAGGAGGGTCAGAGCTCAGGGTCATCCTGTTATATGACGAGTTCAAATCCAGCCTAGGATATATGAGACTCTGTCTGGGGAAACAAAAAGATAAGCAACAACCAGCACAAAATAAGACGCTCAGTCGTGCCAAGAAAGGACAGATGGAAGGAGGGAGTGGAACTGGACTTGCATGGGAGAGTTCAGACTTCAGCCAGCTCTGTGTCAACAGCCAGTGAGGCCTGAAGATGCAAATGCTTGATGCAGGCCCGGCGCCACACAGACTCAAGTCCCACGACTGACATCACCCATGTCTGCGAATGTTCAAAACCACGTCAGTCAGTGACATCTCTGAGGAAGGAGTGAAGAAAAGGAACAGGAAGATGGGGTGGGGGGGGGGGGCTGGAGTCGGATGACACAGCCCAGAAATATCAGACAGGGGTCAGCCAAGAGCTCAGGAGCCGTTTCCCCCCAAAGCGACCCCTGGTTACATCAACAGGACCTCTCCTTTCTCCTCTCATCCTTGCGTAAGGTGCTCCTCACCTCTACCAACTACCAGAGGCGTTACTTAATCTTAGTTCCTGCCTTTGGAATCTAGCCAAACCTTGACCGTGTGGCGATTGGATAATCTTTGCAGAATGGATGAATATCCTGCAAATCATCCCCATATGTGCCTTTATGAAGTAACTTCCCAGTCCACTTCATTAATGTGGGCCTGCAAGTTGTGAGTCTCTTCTTTTTTTTTCTTCATTTTTTATGGATGTTTTGACTACATTTATGTCTGTGCACCATAGGGGTTCAGGGCCTGTGGAGGCCAGAAGAGGATGTTGGATCCCCTAGGACTGGAGTTACAGATGGTTGTGTGGGTGCTGGGAATTGAGTCTGGGTCCCCCAGAGAAGCAGCCAGTGCTCTTAACCACTGAACCATCTCTCCAGTCTCAAGGTGGGACACCAACTGTATTAGTTACTTCTGCATTGGTGTGGGGAAAATGCCTGACAGAAGGGCTTAAAAGGAATAAAGGATTGCCTCTGGCTCAGGTTTCTGAAGGTTCAGTCCCTCATGATAGGGAAGGCATACTGGATCACAGAAGTTCACACCACACAGTTCACACCACACACAGTTCACACCAGGAAGCAGAGAATGCAACCAAAAGCAATCAGAAGTAAGAAAGCCTCCAACAACCATGTCTGTCCTCCTGTCCCAACCAATGACCTGCCTCCTCCAGTCAGATCCCTCCTCTCAAAGTTTCCAGAACCTCTCAAAATAGTCCATCAGCTGGGGACGGAGCACTCACAGCATTAGCCTGTGGGGGATATTTCAGATTCAAACCGTAACACCCACCAATTTCAATCTGAAAAAAAAAAATCCAGAATACAAACTAACTACCTGCACACATTCTCACTTTTTTTTTTTTTTTTAGTCTGTATTCCAAAGATAATAAAAAGTAGAAACTCTTGGGGAAAAAAATCACTTGCAGTTAAGCATAACCTAGACTTATAAACTTGTGTATTCTCATCTTTTACTTTCTTATAAACAAGCTAAATCTCTTAAGGATTTCAATTTCCCAGCTTTTGGGTTTGTTATGGGCTTGTTGTTGTTAAAGTATCAGACTACTTCAAAGGTAATGGCTTCATGAAGAATTCGATGTGGAAGAAACAGAACTTACGTTCTGGAAGCAAGCTGTAGCTGGGCATTTTTATAGTGCTTAAATCACAAACACAAAGCAAAAAGTGCCACTTTAAGAAAATTAAAGAATCGCGGAGTCTGAGAAGGCGCCACTCTGCAAGCAGAAGAACCCATTAGGAAAGAGACCCTTATAAAACATTAGCCCCTCAAGCAAGGCGGCCACACTGACGACTCCTCATGTCTTCCTTTTTATGGCTTCATTTCTTATGAGGGTAGGCTACATTTTCTGTTGCAATTCTGCCCTGATTTCATAATCTAAATCATTCTCCCTGGCTGCAGCTGCCTGCCCTGCTCCCTATTCCCCAACTGCTGCAACGACACACTAATGACCTGCCAGTTACAATGAACGGACCCCATCAGCCCCTGGGTTTGACATTTCCCTGCTGTTTTCCCTTGCCTACCCCCTTCAGCTGGCTCTCTCTGGCACCTATAGATTGCTCTGCTTCCTGTTTTTAAACTCCTGCAAGAGCAGAGGGTGTGCCCTCAGGACTGGGACCTTCCCACCCCTCGACTCGTCTTGACCTCTTACTGGATCAGCTCACTGCTGCCCTGGTGCCCCTAAACCCAAACCTCGCCCCACTCAGAACCTGGTGAAGGTGGTAACCAGTCAAGTGTCTTGGGGACTTACCGCAAGCTCCACAAGACCAGTGCTGACCTCCTTTGCCTCCCAAACTGCAGCTCCATCCTGTGGTCTCGTTGATCAAAGGACAGCACCTTCCATCTAGGCCAGAAATCTGGAAGGTGACCTTCATTTGAGCCTGTCTTCCCTACCTCACCTCCCCAAATAGTCACACTTTCAGGTGGACCTCCCAGCCATAGTCAGAATCTCTCTCCACTCCATCCTGCCACTGCTGAAGTGCATGAGCTACCTATCATCTCTCCAGCATCCTTGCTCAGGCCTACTAACCATGCTCCTGCCTCCACAACCTGCTAACCATTCCCCTGCCTCCAAATTTCTTCCCTTCAACAATTCATTCCCTTCCTACCACTTCCAGTTGTCTGTCCTAAAATGTGAATTCAGTCTCAACAATCCCCAGCATAAAAATCTTCCCGGAGCTCTGAAGACCACGATGCTGACTAAGGAGACAAGGCCTCGGGCCATCTGCCTTGCACCAACCCTTTCAACTGGAACTTTCCTGTGCAGCTTCTACTGTTTCCACTACCCAGCAGGATTGCTCAGCCATAGCTTCTAGCCAGCCTCTCCTGATTGCCCTTACGCTGGCCAGTCTCCACCTCAGCGAATCAGCCAGCTCCTCCTATACAATGAGGCTCAACAAGCATCCGGTTTGGAAATCTCGACGTTCCCAGGTCCTCTAAACCCTTAGTCCATGGACAACGTTCCGTGATAACACTCACCATATGTCACAGTCTCTGAACTGCTGAGCTGCACCTGGGACAAGTGCTCACTAAGCGAGACAGCCCATGTCTTCCAGCTTTAGTAAAAAGCCTTCTGTTCAATGATCCCATGAATGAATGATGGCACTAAAGTCCTTGAAGAGCAGGGTAGCTGTAAGTAACAATAATATACTGTGCATTTTAACTAAAATGAGCCAGCAATGCTGGCATGTGTCTTTAACCAGCACTCAGGATGCAGAGGGTGGCCAATCTTTTGTGAGTTTGAGGTCAGATTTGGTCTACAATAGTAAGTTCCAGGTTAACCAGGGCTACATGTGAGACTCAGTCTCAATAAACTAAATAAATGAATAAACAAATAAATAAATGTGAGCTAAATAGTTTTTCAATATTTTTAGCTGTAAAGAAATTATACCCAAAGAGAATGTTATAATCTTGTATTGGTTAATTTTTATGCTTGTCATTTTGGAAAGAGAAATCTTGATCGAGAAAATGACTCCAACAGATTGGCTTGTGAATGAGCCTGGGGTTCATTTTACTGATTGATAATTGATCTGGGAGGGCCCAGTTCACTTTGGTCGATGCTACACACCCCCTGGCTGATGGACCTGGGTGCTAAGAAAAAGCAGGCTGAGCAAGCCATGAGGAGCAAGGCAGTAAGGGGCGCTCTCCCATGGCCTCTGCGTGAGTTCCTACCCTGATTTCTCTGGATAGGTGGACTACCAGCTGTAAGATGGAACAAATGCTTTCCTCCATGAGTTGCTTTGGGTCATGGTGTTTATCACAACAATGGGAACCTTAAAACAGTTCTGATTTGAACATACAAGTATCAAAAAACCATAGGGTGCCCTATAAATATGGACACTTTTCATTGTCAGAAAAGAAAATGTAGCTCAGGCATGGTGGTTTTGGCCTGCATCTCCAGCACTTGGGAAGGTAGATAAGAAAGTTGCTGCAAGTTCCAGGCCAGCCAGGGCGACACAGCAAAGCCCTGCTTCTCAAATTCAACGCAGAATGAAACTTCAGAAATGGAGGTACAACAAGGAACAGAGCAATCTTATTTTTCAGGAAATGGAAGTATTGCTGAAATTATTAAGGCCACTCCACGTAGTTAAAAGGGAGGTTTATTTTGTGGGGTAACTTACAAATGAAGGGGTAGGTTCCAGGGTCTGGGAAAGGTATGGAGCAGTCCAGTGGTGTTCTCTGGAGAACTCTGCTCTGTCTACCTACAGCGTCCAGGGTCCCACAACCATGAGACGCCTCTCCTCTCAATCCTGGGTCTTCAGCTTCCTCCCTCAGCCCTGCCTTGTGGGTATGACCATTACAGAAGCCTCAATGGGGGTTGGAACTTCAGGCCAAGGCTGGGATGGCTACCCACTACAATGGAAGTACCAAAAGTCACCTGGAGACATGCATCAAACCCACTTCAAAAGACAAACCCCTGCAACATGGCCCTACCAAATAAAATGTCCTGTGGCTTCACTGAATCTCATTAACCAATTTGTTTGCTGTCAAAACTGGTCAGAAAGGTAGATCCCAGGATCAGAAAGTTATGCAGGTCCCAAGATATGGTACTGATGAAGAGCAAACACAGGTGTGTGCACAGGAGTACCTAGCCATACGCTCAACCACGACTCTAGAGAAGTTAGGCTGTCTGCTTGATGTGAGGACTCTGGTATGGCTTATAAACCCCTCTTTCCTCCTCAACCTCACAGCAGCAAATGACTATTCAGAGCCTATGTCAGAGATCCCCCATGGAAACCATGAACACTAAAAGATGCTAAGGTGTTTGCGGCTACAGGCAACACATTCTAGAATCATCAATAGCTTGCAAGTAAGCTGGAGAGGTTCTTAGTTTCCACTGCACACCAGGACCAAGAAATGCATGCATTATTTTCCCTTACCCCCATATACATGCATTATTTCACTTTACCCCCATATACATGCATTATTTCACCTTGCCCCCATAGAAATGGATTGTTTCCCTTTCCCCTGGTGTCATTTATGCAGATTGCAAGGATAATTTTACTCATGAAATTTTCTTTCCTTCAATGCAATTCTAACTCCTGGCTCTGTTTAAATCCCAAAAGTTCTTTTTGGAAAGTTACCTTCTTCAAACGTATAACTCACATTTAACAGTGATTGTGATCTTTGTGTGTTTTAAAACTTTTTTCACATATTGTTAAAAAAAATACATAAATAAAATTGGAAAACAGAGCCAGAGAGTAATTCCCAGAGACATCGGTGTAGTGATCCTTCACACGTATTTGCTTGTATTTCTAGAAATGGCAGGATCCAAATACCACCTATACTACTCCCCACAAGTACGATCCCTACAGAACCACTTAGTCACTGCTTAGAATTCTACCTTAAGCATGCTGTTGTATAAGTTTCTTTCGAAATGTTCCCTCCAGGAGAGGAACTTCTGAGATGAAGGAAATGGTCCTTCTCTCTGGGGAAGCTGGAGTTTACTACATTACCAGAAGATTCTGCCCTGGGTTACAGAAGCCTTAAAGCAACTGCTGGGGGAAGGGACCAGCCAAGTGCAGACCTCTCAGGACTGTGGAGCCACTGTGCAGAGCTCCAAGGTGCAGACCTCTCAGGGCTGGGGAGCCGCTGTGCAGAGCCCTAAGGTACAGACCTCTCAGGGCTGTGGCGCTACCCACAAGCTGGGCATGACCCCTTGGCTGTGTAGGGTGGGCTTTGGGGTAATGCAACCCACTCTAAGTTCCTTCCACACACTATATTCTGAGCATGCTTTTCCCTCCCTCAGCTCCTCCCACATCCTCCCTACCACTCCACCCAACCAACTCCATGCCCCTTTTCTCTTTAAAACTTGGGTCCCAATCAGGAACCCCAAAATGGCAGTGACAATGTCCCAGAAAGACTCTGACTGGGTAAACAGAAACCTAATCCAGCATCCCCCAGGAACCTCATAAGACATGCCTCTTTACCAGGAACCTCCGTTAATCTGCGCAAAGTCAACTATCCTGGGCAAGGGTACCTAGCTCCCAGTCTAGTCTGTATCTGCTCAAAAACCCTCACGATGCTGACCTAAAATCAGCTTGCTTTTCCACAATTTTGCTTCTTTCTGTCCCGCTCCCCAGGGATAGCCTGGGCGGTTTGATGTCCAATAAACCTTTGTTGCTACCCATGGAGCAATCTAGTTTGGTGGTTTCACTGCACCCCCACAGAAACCAAAATGAGAAAGAACACTAGGAGTGGGATGGGGGAACCAGAAACCAGAATGTACAAGCGAAAGACCGATAAGGCCAAGAATGTTTAAACAGAACAAAATCAGACAGAAAGTCTACAGACATACTACTGAGTTCATTTTGTGTTGACCAGCCACAAGTACTCACTATGCCCAGTGACACTGTTAGAGAAAACTAATGTTGCCTTTGCCAGCAGGACCAACTGCAGATAGCTTCTTGGTTGGGGTGAGAGCCTGTGTCCACTTCCCCTCATCTGGCTTGACCCTGGGCAGGCCCTGTACGTGTTACCACAGTCTGAGCTCATATGTGTGATGAAACCACTGCTCCTGGAATACCACTGAAAACCCTTTGGAGTGTGGTGGCACACACCTTTAATCCCAGCAGGAATCTAAGAATTAGAGCCCAATACAGTCTGCATAGCAAATGCCAAGCTAGTCAAGGCTACATAGCAAAACCTTGTCTCCAAAGAAAAAGAGGAACAACTCACTGGTTCACCAAGTTAGACTTGGGTGCCACTGAGGCTTTGGTCTGCAGAAGGCCCCCCTTCGGGGGTGAGAAGTCTTGTGTTGCACCTCACTTGTTTCGTTTTGGCAAACGGGTACAATGTTAAGAGGCTAAATGACACACTCCAGCACTCATAACCAGCTTGTGGGTAGGCTTGAGCAGATCTTGGTGTTTTTTGAACTCAGCGTCCTTGCCGGTACGATAATGGGATGAACTTTACCCATATGTTGTCTCTAACCTCCACAGAGTGCACTCCCCAGAGCTTGTGACTTGGGGCTATTCCTTTTGTTTTTGTTTTTTGTTTGTCGAGACAGGGTTTCTCTGTGTAGCTTTGCACCTTTCCTGGAACTCGCTTTGGAGACCAGGCTGGCCTCAAACAAAAGAGATCATCCTGGCTCTGCCTCTGCCTCCCAAGTGCTGGGATTAAAGGCGTGCGCCACCACTGCCAGGTGGGACTATTCCTCTGTGGTAAATGCACTAGCCTAACACAGGCAAAACCTTGCCTGGGTTCACCCCCCACCCCCAGCACTGCAAAACCACAAACACAACTCAAACTTACATATGTGAATGATTCCCTGTCACACCATTATACAACCTAGATGGAAGATACAGTCTTAGAATAATATATGATTGTGCAATGGTGTACTTAGAGTACATATTAAATATAAGATTTCTAAACCAGAAGACATGCAGCTCACCAACCCTTTGGGGGTCTTTTTATTTGAATTGCCATTTATCCTCCAAACAGTTTACTCCAATTACTTTTTATTTTACACATCAGTTAAAAAAAAAGAAGGAAAGTTTTGTACATTCATTGTGCTAGGCACTGTGGATACATTCACTAACAAACCAATGTCCCTGCTCTCATGGAGCTGACAGTCTAAGGAAGAGAAAACACACCACCCTAAACCCACACTGCCACAAATTCCTCACAAACTGAGGTGAGCTAAAAAGGCCAGGTCTGAGGTCTTCAAAGTTCATAGGCATACTGGATTATATATGGCCTGAGTGGTCTGGAGGAGTTTCTGTATGGAAGAATGATTCTGGGCTGGGAACTAAGATTTTTGTTTAAATCAGGTGAAACCAGGTTAGAGTGAGCACTAGAGAACACTCTAAGAGCAGGAAATAGCAATGGTCAAAGCTTGTGAGAGGGCCAGGCATACAACCCTTTTATAAACACGACAAGGCTCCCTACAAGGCCAGGACACAGGAGCCAGCCAGCACACATAGCAAGGACAACTTCATACTTGATATGCTACAACAGCCACATGTGGTCAAAGCCCCAAAACTAACAAGTGAATAATGATAACTCAGAAAGAAAAGAAATGATTTTCAAACTGTTTCTGTGCTCTTTAAAAGATCCATTATCATTATGTTTGTGTGTGTGTGTGTGTGCGTGTCCGCGCACACACATGTGCTCTCACATGCACAAGAGCCTGAGGAAGGCAGAAGAGGGTGCTGGATCCCTGCCCTGTGTGGATGCTGGGAACGGAACTGGGGTTCTCTTAGGAGTAAATGTCCTTAAGCACTTTACCTCTCCAGCCCCTGGATGGCAAAGCTTTAAGCATACAATGTTTTGCACCACATGTACCCTACACCTGTAATCACTCAATGAGACTGCACCCTACACCTGTAATCATTCCATGAGACTGTACCCTACACCTGTAATCACTCAATGAGACTGCACCCCACACCTGTAATCATTCCATGAGACTGCACCCTACACCTGTAATCATTCAGTGAGACTGTACCCTATACCTGTAATAACTCAATGAGACTGCACCCTACACCTGTAATCATTCAATGAGACTGTACCCTACACCTGTGTAGTGGATAGCCATCCCAGCATGGCTATCCACTACACACCTGTAATAACTCAATGAGACTGCACCCCACACCTGTAATCATTCCATGAGACTGTACCCTACACCTGTGTAGTGGATAGCCATGCTGGGATGGCTATCCACTACACACCTGTAATCACTCAATGAGACTGCACCCTACACCTGTAATCATTCAATGAGACTGTACCTAGGACATTTTTTTATTGCAGCTTTGATTTCTGGAGATTATCTTCCATAGGAAAACTGGAATCAGTGTTGAAATGTTTTAAAAATAAAATGAATACACAAAATATAACTTTTGCACTGGTTTTATGTACCCATGTACATAGGTGGCCATCATAAATTGAAGGATGCTTTTATTGTCTTTAGTGGGGAAAAAAAAAAAAAAAAAAACCTCTTCAGAAAGTTCATACTACAAATTATGTCCCTGATAGGAAAAACAACAACAAACAAAAAACTCCCAAGGTTTGCTGCTCAGCAGCCATTATTAATGACACTCATAATCTCCTAGTGGAGAACAGGAAGCAATTGTATACCATTCTCTACGAAACAGGGAGCACCTGCTAAAATATCATCACTTATTCTGTATGTAACATCTGTACCACCCCCTCATATTTTGTGGGGTTTTTTCCCTTTTTCTTGTTATAATATATAGAAAATGTTCATCCTGAGGATGCATGTTCTAAAAACTACCCCAATAGAATGTACAGACCATTATGGTTGGTCCTTAAAGCTTGCTGAATGTTCCAGACCAATTTTCTAAACTGTTCATTGTTGATTAGAATTCATTAGTAACACATGTTACAAAAGCCACAGGCTAAAACAGTCTGCATGAACACACTTTTAGTAGGTATATTTGAAATATAAATATATTTTCCACTCTATTATTTTTTCTAAATAACTTTAAAAAAGAAAAAAAAAAGAAAAGAAAATCTTCATGAAGGTTTCCAATCAGTGGTGTATGTTGCCCATTCTCCAGACAATCATTTCAGAGACTTATCTGTAGAACAAAATACAAGAAATTACCAAAAAGCAGCTGGGGGAAAAAAAAGCTCCACACAACTTTCAAAATGAAAATTATAACTTTGTAAGATACACAGTGTAAAACGTTATCATATTTATTGGGATGGGGGTGCACATGAGTGCAGGTGCCCACATTAGAGGCCCCGGGTGCCCTGGAGCTGGTGAGGTACCGGACATGGGCACTGGGAACTGACTTCTGGGCATCAGTAAGGACAGCATACACTTAATCACTGGGCCAGCTCTGGAACCCTTCATTTCCAATTTTTAACATGAAAAACAGAAGCACCATCCTGCTTTAAAAAACAACGGCTATTATGCCAGACCTCAACCTATTCAAGTCACAAAACTTAACAGCAGATGATGTGTATATTTACAAATATATCTTTAAATCATAAGTTTAGTGGCTAGAATCTTTAGAAATAACAGGAAACAGGATTACTGTCATGTTTTAGCACATACTTATAAAAAAAAAAATAACATAATCCCACACTACAGTCTTTCATCTGTTATGAAGGAATCTGAAAAAAGGCATACTGATATTAGGTTGTCAACTAGACACAGCCTAGAGTCCCCAGGGACAGAATGTAACACATGTGCTGTTTAAATAAACTGAAGACCTGCCTAGGTCAGATTGGCACATCTGTGGGCACATCTGTGGGCAGTGACCTGAGTGCTAATGGATGCATCCCAGTGCACTTGGGACAGCATCATCCTACACAGGCAGCCATGGGCTGCACATGAAAGGCAGGTAAGTGTGAGCCAGTGAGAGGGAGCCAGCAGGTAGTGTTCACCTTCAGGCTCCTGCCCCCACCTCTCTCAATGATGAATGAGATTGTGACCTGGAACAGTTTCCTCCCCAAGCTGCTTTTGGCCAGGGCATTTTATCCCAGCAACAGAATGTCAGCAGGACACAGGGCAAGATGAAAAGTTACCTTAATTACTTTTTAAAAGGCAGACTGGAAGAACGGATGGGCACAGCCCAGCACAGGACTCAAACCCCACAGCCTGCACTGCCCAGAAGGTAAGCCCACTTCTTTTCCAGCTCTGCCTTTAAGACTTGATATTCATCTTAAATGTTCTGAAATAAGTACGAATCTTGTAGTGCTCTTTCCAGACCTGCTAGCTCTTAAAAATCAAGAAAACAACTCATATCTTTGAAGTCCAAACCTAACCTGAAATAAAATGCTCACAGTTAAAATTTCCAGGACAGGATTTTCTCCCTCTGGGGACTCACTCGGTATGAGAAAGTTTTGATTCTTCCCTTTGTTTTGCGGAATAATTTAGATTCCCACCTAAAATATAAACGAGTAGCCATTTTAAGCAATGTGAGTAATTAAAATTCAATCACACATACACAAATATTTGCACAAAGAGTTATGAAAGATAAGAAAGAAAAATATATAATCACACTTTAATATTAGCTTTGTATATTTAAGTCTGAAGGTCTGTGTTGCTTCAGGTTTTTTAACTAAAACACTGTATTAGATGTCAGTATTGCTGAAAGTTAAAAAAAATTAAAAGAAATCTAAATTTATTGTGTTATATTATATTAAGTATATCATGCCCTTTAGGGACAAGCAATTATTAGGACTAATAAAGACAACATCAAGTTCTTATAAAAATACACTAACGCACATTAGTGTGTACTGGTATGTGTGTGTGTATATATATAATTTCTAATTCTAAACCAAATGGGTTCAACCTTAATGTGAAAATTAATTTACTTTTAATTTTTTTAGAAATGAGACAATATGAGGGGCTTAGGGAGTTTTGATAATATACACCTGAGATTTTATATTCGAAACACGATTTTACTAGAGATGAAAAAGCCTAAGAGCAATTTGATAGAAGTGGAGGTTGCAGAATGTGTGGTTATAAACATGGAGATCACTAACACACACTAATAAAACACTGGCCCTCAAGAAGATCACGAGAGCTGCTTACCTCGGGCACGATTCACCAAATACAGACAGACCACGGCCAAAAGTGCCACTGGAAAACACAAGGTACACTTGTAAATGACGCCTGTGCAATGAAAACTAAAGCATAAACCACACTCCTCTCCATTGGTGCACTGGCGTGAGCAGGTATGGCCTCCACAGATGCATGTTTGAATGCTTGGCCTGCAGAGAGTGGCACCATTAGGTGTGGCCTTGTTGGTAGAAGTGTATCACTGTGCACACTTCTCAGACATGCACAAACTATGCCCAGGGTGTTACACAGTTCACTTTCTGTTGCCTGGAGTTCAAGATGTAGAACTCTCCGCTCCTCTCCAGCACCATGTCTGCCTGCATGTGGCCATGCTTCCCACCATGATGATAATGGACTGAACCTCTGAAACTGTAAGCCAGCCCCACTTAAATGCTTCCTTATTAGAGTTGCCACGGTCATGGTGTCTCCTCACAGCAGTAGAAACCCTAACCAAGGTAACTGGCATTTTAAAAACACGGCACTTTTTTGTTTCCCAAGTGCCACAGCGTTTTCCCTACAGGGATCGCTGCTTATTAGCTCAGGAATGATAGGGCCAGCAAACTGCTGACACCCCACAGGAGGGAGGGAGCCGAACACACACACACACACACACACACACACACACACACACACACACACACTCTCTCTCTCTCTCTCTCCCTCCTTCCTCTCTTCTCCTCCCCAGAACTCCTGGCAGCTCCTGGCCAGTCATTTCACGGTCTGCAGGGATTTCTCATCTGAAGACACCATGTGCCTTTACAAATGAACAAATCAAAACTTCGCCCTTAACTTCCCTCCCGGAGCCCGTTCAGAGCCCAGAAGGCAGAGCTTGGCTTTCTGCCCTTACTAGCTCAGGCATGCTGTCTAGCTCACTTTAAATGATATGGCAAAACCTAACTGTAAAAATACGAACATTTTTACTCTATGTTATAAGAAATCAAGTGCTGCCACGTGGCACACTCACAGGAAACACAGGCAATGAAGAAAACCTCCAAAAGCAAGTATCCCCGAGTGTCCAGTATCATGCCAGCGAGGATGGAGATGACGGCCAGCCCGAGGTTCTGAATAGACTGCATGCTAGGATTTCAGGATAAAACAGCATGTCATTCTCAAAGGTCTTCATACAGACTAACTTCACTATTAATACTAGCATCAAAAACCACACACTGCTGGTGTTAGGAGAGACTTTCAAACAGGGCACACGGATAGATTTTAGTTTTTGGAGACAAGGAAACTATGTGGCCCTGGCTGCCCTGGAACTCACTTTGTAGACCAAGCTTGCCCCAAACTCATAAAGATCTACCTGGCTCTGACTCCAGAGTGCTGGGATTAATCACACCCAGCAGATTTTGGAGTTTATCCTGGAGTGTCTCTGCTACTAGACCATCGGCCGCAGGACAAGTGAAGTAGGAAATGCCCACCTGATGAGTGAAAGGGAGAGCTACCTGCACAGCAGCCACAGGAGCAGCTGCACCCCCCACCTGCCTTTGGGGGCCTGAGCTAGGGATCACCCTCCCACTGAGAAGGGCTCAGATGGACAGGAGCAGTCATTTCTGCAATCGCCTCCTATGGGCTTTAGCTTACTCCAGCTGTCTTGCTAGGTAGGGGCTTACCTTGTTGGATGGCCAAGTGTAACTACATCTGACTGGACTAAGAAGTACCTAACAGGCAAGTACTCTTCTAGGCATGTCTGTTGGTATGTCTAGAGGAAGGACCTCAGTGGGAAAGACGTAGACATGGGCAAGCACCTCCCAAAGACTAGAGGCCTGAGGCAATAAAAGGGCAGTGTGATGGCCACTTCCCAGCGGCCGGGATGGATCTGCCTCACCACAGGCCCAGACCTAAACTAAACCCTCCTGCACTGGGCTGTTTTCCTCAGATCACAGTAGGGAAAGTGACCAGAAACACCACGGCAGTCACTTAAGAATGCATTCACTGACATTCCTCGTCATCTGCAGGTTCAGCGCTGGCCCAGAACTCTGAGCATAACTACAATGAGGACACGTGGGGTATTATGAGAACTGATACAGCGGAAGGCAACATGTACAACACACACGCAGTGAGAATGCAATACTTACAATCCGTACGCAGTTCCCAGCTGGTGATCGGGAACTACAAATGCCACCATTGGCCACAAGGCACAGGCAAGCAATGAGTAGGAGAGTCCCAGGAGACTCTAGATAGGAAGGCAGAATGGTACAGTATATATCAGGTGACAGGTGATTTTCCTTGATAAAGGTTAGTAAAAGTGACATAGCAGCTAAATCAAAATGTAAATACATTTGACTGTAATTGAACTAAAATTTTCAATAAGTAAGAAAGTCTTGGGCCTCTCTCAGTACGCTCCACTGTTTTAACCATTTTCACTCGTGATACAAACTGTCTGGGCCCACTGTGCAGTCAAGGAGCCCAGATGATTTTGTTGTTGTTGTTGTTTGTTTTTTGTTTTGTTTTGTTTTTTGAGACAGTTTCTCTGTGTAGCTTTGCGCCTTTCCTGGATCTCGCTCTGTAGACCAGGCTGGCCTCGAACTCACAGGATCCGCCTGGCTCTGCCTCCTGAGTGCTGGGATTAAAGGCGTGTGCCACCACTGCCCGGCGTCCAGATGATTTGCAAAGAGTTCTTACCCAAGTTTCAGGCAAACTGATTTTCCTTAACTACAGATGAAGTCATCGAGGCAGCAGGGTTATTCTATTGCTGCCCATGGAGGACCAATTCTGAACTGAAAAGCACAGCAGGAACCCACCCGCCATCGCCACCACTGTATGACACTGCCAGACACTGTATAACAATACAGTCTCTGCAATCAAATAAAGAACTTGCCAAACACAGGGGCAATATGCCTTCAGAGGGAACTCTGAGTGCCAGGCTGCTCTAAGCTACACAGTGTGGAGGTAATGTCAGCTGTATGGAGCAAGAGCATGTCTCAAGTTTTAAAAAAAGAAGAAAGTATGAGTTGAATGTAAACTAAGTAATACATGTACCTATCAGACTGGTAAATGTAGACATAATGCTGACACCCAACACTAGCCAGGAAAACGGACACACCTGTGCACTGTGTTAGAGATGGGGAGGAAGTCCCTGAGCATCGTAACAGAGGATATTCACTGTGCAAAGCTCTACAGCAGCACTCTACTCCTAGGACCTGGATGTCCCTACAGGAAGACTTCCAGGGAACTGCCCACCACAAATGCTGATGCTCAACATGCCCCTGTGCCAACAGGTAAGGGACACAGCACTTCAGCCTGTACTCTGAAAACCCACACAGTGAAGACAACAAAAAGCCATGGACTTGTGGCCACCTTTTAGACCTACCAAGAGCCAAAGTCCAAAGGATGGACAGTGCTGTTAATGAAAGGATTTACTTTACTGAAGTCCAGAAAAACAAATGCAAGTATTAGCTTTCCAGTCATGAGACTATTCTGTTGTAAATTCTACTTCAGCTTTGGAGATTCCCTACTAAATAAGCCAAATGAAAAACAAACCTTACACATTAATAAATGATAATCCTTTTCTTTTAAAAAAAAATATTTACTTTCTCAAAATTAACACCAAGTCACTTCCCCCTCAGCACCGCCAGCTGAGTTTGCTGGGCACACCAAACATGGACTTCTCTCTGAGGCCCTGACCATCCCCCTAAACATTACCATAGCAATCCAGGGGTTCCAAAAGGTGAAGGCCAGCATCATGTGGGACACGAGGGTGGTAGCAACTGCACACAGAACCCAGATGACGTTCTTCCCAGTTTTATCCACCAGGAGTCCAAATACTGGGGACATGGGAGCTGATATGACATACACGATACTGCCCAGAGAGAGCAAGAAGTTAACAGAATGCAGCACAGCGTCTCTAAAACTACCAGACTAAGCAAGCCTAACTTGGTTAATGTAGCACTCATCTAAAATGATGACCAGCAAATAGAATTAGAAAAAAAAAAAAAATCAATCTGAGAATTCTTTGGGTTTTTTCCCTTAAAGCAAAGCCAGGCCCTTGCGATTAGAGTCTGCAGTGTTGGGGAGAGGGATGCCTCTATTCAGGGCCTGTGCTTAGGAATACCCAGTATCACATGCGACAAGAACTTACAGAATTAATTGCACTTATCAAATACCTGTTAATTGCACTTGCTGACTGGGAAGAAAATCTGAATTTCTCTATGAAGAAAACTCTAAGATTAAAAAGAAACATTCATACATTAGAAAGAACTACTTTGTGTTCCAGAAATAAAGACAAGTTAAAGATAACTCTAACGTTTAGTAAGCTCTTCTTCCCTGATACTGTTCCCCTACTGTTATCTCTTACCCATCATCATCCAGCCCTCTGCTGCAGCTCCGGCTCTCCCGGAACAATTTCACTGACTAAACTAGGGTTGGCCCACACATTTTCAGAATACCCAATTAAAGGCGGAACCGCGGAGCTATGTAATGAATGAGAGTTCTTATCACACAGTGACGATGTGGTTTTAAAGGTTATACAGACATAAGAACACAACCTACAAACACATTTGCACTCTCACACTGCGGCAGCCAGTGAATGAATGAGGCGAGGAGCAGACCTGCAAGCAGGAGCCTGCTTTGAACCCTGCATCTAATGGGGCAGAATCGGCCCTGAGCGGACAGAACCCAAGGCACAACTAACTTCCAGTCACAGTAAACAGCCTCCTGATCCGAGAACAGAAAGGACATTTTAAAAGTGTGTCTTCAAGAGAATAATGAAAGCATTAAAACATTGTGAAGCCTGGAGCTGCCCATGCCCGCTGTATCCCAGAACATAAATCATTAGTCTAAATAGACACTGTGTCCACGGGAGCAAACTTAACTACAGAACGTGACTCAGCTCTCGCTGTAACTGACAGGAGGGAGGGAGGCTGGAGAATACTCACTTGCCCAGCCCAATGAAAGGGAACACCGCTGCGTAGTAGCAGACACAGATGAGGAAGATCAGCCACAGGGGTAAGGAGAAGTCCTTTATGTCAGTCAACTTAATGACTTCGCCTTGAGAAAGGGAAGACGTAGTATTTCAAAAAACCTGAGGACCTTTCATCTATATTTTATTCATATAATTAAAAAAAAAATTCTAGCAAATTCCACAAACAGGATCTCTGAAATAACTTACCAAGTAATAGGAAGAAAAAAACAGAAGTTACACTTGTTCCCTTCTACAGGAACTAAAATCATTTTACTGATATACAAAACAAAACCAAGAATGTACACTCTGTCAAAACGTATCAACAGAGGGACACAGACAGAAATCTAGAGAAGCAGAAATGAACCTGGAATATAAATCCAGCATCACAGCACTGCGCTGTGTTTACGCTACTGTAAACACTCATTAAAGGTCCCGAGTCCCAGTCTTCTTTCACGCTGACGTACCTGTCTTTCCTTGTTCTTTATGAAGGATTTTCTCTGCTCTCCGGTCCAAATAAGCAAGGACCAAGGCACAGATTAGTGAAAGGATGCATGTCACACCCCCTAAAGGAAGGAGAGAAGATTTGGAACAGGCCAAGGGCTGGGAGAAGCAGCATAAAGAACCACAGTGCAGCCACTGAGGGAAGGCAAACGCACACAAGAATACACCAAGACCCCAAACTTTCAGAAAATGGAGAGAAATTATCTCGTCCTAGATAAAAGAACTTGCTATGGGCAGCAAAGAATGAGCCGAGGCTCCTGGCTTTCAACTTGGTGGACTCCCCACCACTCCGCAACACATCACTCTAGTGTCCTGGCCGAGCCTGAGCTCAAGGGCCCGAATCTTCCTCCTGCTGTCATGACTGTGAGCTCACCTGGACACACTCCCTGGCTGAGCTCACTTCACACTCTCACTGAGCATACAATATACAAACAAAAGCACTGAGGGACACCAGGGCCAATCAGCTCCTGTTTCAAAAGTGGCAATTAAAGTACAAAGACATGACGGTCTATTTCTAAACAGTCACAAGAACTAGCGAACTATGGAGGCCAAATCATAGCCCAGCAGCAGCAGCAGCAGCAGCACAGTAAGCGGCCACTGAGTCTCGAGTTCCTTCCTCTTGGGCACAGTATCTCCCTGACAGGCCTCCAAAGGACAAGGCGTGGGACGGAAGGACTCACTCACCAATCATGAGTGTCACTCCCAGGGTCGTATGGCCAGCTGAGCCCAGTGCAGTTTCAATCTTGGTATACAGCCATCCCATGAGGTTCATATTCACG
Organism: Onychomys torridus; assembly: GCF_903995425.1. NCBI lineage: Eukaryota > Metazoa > Chordata > Mammalia > Rodentia > Cricetidae > Onychomys > Onychomys torridus. The sequence continues at coordinate 45,490,354 of NC_050448.1, read as the reverse complement.
GTGCTTCCCTGAGGAAGGAAAAACAACAGGTTTCTCAACTATAACGCTATGGGGGAGGGGTGTGTGGATACTTACTTACTGATAGCATCTTAGTAAAGTAAGTGTAACCAGAATCCAGATTACTGTTACATGGAAGATAATCTGGATTAGACTGAGGTGGGAAGACACGCCGTTCATCCAGATCTTTTGAGGCGGAAGTTGCCTGCCTCTGATCTGCGCCACACCTTCCGCTGGAAGCCTATGGAAGGACATGGGAGAAGGGAGCTTTTGCTCCTTGCCTGCTTGAAACCTCTTGATTTCAGTCCACTCCTTCACTGGCATCAGAGCCTACTTCTTTGGGAGTCCAGCATATACTGATCAGCTGAGACATCCAGCCCCGTGTACTGGTCAACTATTGGATTCTTGGACTTTCCGTTCATAGACAGCTGTAGTTGGATTAGCGGGACCACAGTCTGTACGTCATTCTGATAAATTTCTTTCTATAGAGAGAGAGATTCACTCTATAACTTCCACTACTCTAGAGAACCCTGACCCATACACTTCGGGTGTGCTCTGAGGCTTTAAACATCTCATCATTTCCAATGTGCTCTCTCTGCCTCTCCCTTTCAGATGAAGACCTGTTCTGCCATCACAGGCTCTGACCCTCTGAAACCTACGCCCAAGCAAACACTTTCTCTTCTAAGCTGCCTTGGTCATGGTCACGATGTTGTTACAGCCACAGAAAAAGAACCATGACAGGTGGCTAGAGGTTAGAGGACTCGCCATCCTGGGGAAGCCTCCCTCCGCAGTCTTGGAAAGCAGCTCTGACTGACCGACCGGGCAACTTCCTTTCAATTAGACCACAGAGGCAGAAACAAGGCCGCAGTCACCGTCCAGCAGCAGGCCAAAACGAGAAGATGACTCTGAGATCAGGCTGCTGAAGTACGGTAAGATGTGCTCGGAGTACGTATGTTTAGTTGGGGCAGCCCAAAAGGATTTACTGACAGCAAATCTGTGGGAGAATGGGAGGAGGTGGGACTCAGGCTGGCACCACACTGAGAGAGTTGCCCTTGCTGAGAAATGCCAACAAGAGCTGGTCTGAGGAACGGTGGGGAGAACACCAAGAACTGGGTGTGGGGTAAGTTCAGTCCAGGGGAACTCTGAACAGCGTATGAGTCAAAATGGAAGAGAAAAGCCTGGACAGAGACAGCTAAGGGAAAACACTGGACAGGCAATTGCCTGTGGAAGTAAAGAATGTAAGGGAGAGCCCAGACAGATGGCATAAACTCAGAAACCAGGCAATGCTAATCAAAGGTCACGACCTAGAGCAGTTCACCAGCCGTGATGAGGGGGAGGGGACCTGACAGAAAGGCAGGAGACAGGAGACAGGGCCTGAATCTCAAGAAATGACAGAGGGGGTGGAGTGGCATTGTAAACCTCCTAACAGACTGCAGGCAGACACTGCTCAGAGGCGGGACTGCTGCTGTAATGTCACCTGCCTCAGTACTTATTAAAACAGTAAACCTGAAAGGAGCAAATTATAAAAGAAAATCGGTGTTGGGGATTTAGCTCAGTGGTAGAGCACTTGCCTAGCAAGCACAAGGCCTGGGGTTTGATCCTCAGCTCCAAAAAAAAAAAAAAAAAAAAAAAAAAAAAAATCAAGAGATACTCAACCCGCCCAGCCATGGGGTGGGGATATTAAGATATCTGAGTGTCTTACAGGATGTATTCATCAAAATCTAATGCTGGTTTCCTGGGTACCCTCCCTAAGACAAAATGTGAAATACCACAATTGTTTCTAATTCGGAACACCAGCTGACAGAGTGAAGTCCAGTGAGGTGTGAGCATCATGGTGAAGGGCTGAAACTCCTGTCAGAGGGCTTAGATGACCACAGGAAATAAACACCTCTGATCAAGAACTGAAGAGCCGATGATGTTTCATTTCACGGCAAACAGGACAAAAATGAACACTGAAAAAGAAGCAGTGGGGTCAGCATAAGCCCTTTGTGAAAAAGGCTTCATCTGTGTGAATTTGAGTTTCAGAAGTTTGTGGTATCACACATCTTTAAACCCAGGACTTTAAAGGCAGAGGCAAACAGGTCTCTGTGAGTTCAAGGCCAGCCTTATCTATACACAGCAAGTTCCAGACCAGCCAGGACTCCATAGTGAGGCTGTCTTTAAAAAAACAAAAAGAAGAAGAAAAGAAAAAGAAAAAGAAAAAGGTTAACTGATGGAGAACAGGCTGCTCCACCACAGAAGGAGCTTCCCACCAATGGAAATGTGCAAGTAGAACCTGGATGGATGGCTATAGAGACTTTTGAGGCAGGGTGCCAAAACTGGTGAGAAATTAGGCAAGTTATTTAATTCAGACTCTTTGAACTAATGAATGTTCACTTTGCTGTTTTATACTATTTATGAATGATCTACTTAAGACAAAGTATGGTGGTTTGAATAGGTATGGCCCCCGTGGACTCATGTGTTTGAATGCTTGGCCCATAGGGAGTGGCACTATTAGGAGGTGTGGCCTTTATGATCAAAAACACTGATATGTTGGAGAGACTAGAAGGCGGGAGGAGAGAAGGGAGGGGGACCTATGGTTGGTATGTAAAATGAATAGAAAATTAAATTTCTTAATAATAAAAAAGAGAAAAAAAGGAAAAAATTAAAATTAAAAAATAAAAAGCATTACACACACACAAAAAGAGGTGTGGCCTTGTTGGAGTAGGTGTGGCCTTGTTGGAAGAAGTGTGTCACTGTGGGGGCAGGCTTTGAGGTCTCATATGCTCAAGCCACTCCCAGTGTGGCACACAGTCTCTTTCCGCTGCCTGCAGATCAAGATGTAGGACTCTCAGTCTTCCCCAGCACCATGTCTACCTGCATGCTGTGTCTCTTCACAGTAATAAAACCCTAAGACACAAAATAAATGTCATTTTAAGTCCTAGAGAAATACCTAAAAACAGAGGCTAGAGAAGTGGCTCCATGGCTAGACTGCTTCCTGTGCAATCAGGGGACAAGAATTCAGATCCTAGTACCCACTAACAATGCAGTGTCCCCTGCATGCCTGATAACACAGCTCTGAGGACACAGGAGACTGGAGCTTGCTGGCTTCCAGCCTGATTGACAAAATGCCTCAAGCGGGCAGGTAGAGAGTGGCAGAGGGTGACAGAAACTGACAGCCAATGCCATTTTTTGACCTCTGAATGCAGAGGCACCTACATAGACCCATAAACACACAAGTAAGTGTTTTTGAGAGTGGTATATAGAAAGCAATGCCTACTTCACACCCAAGCATACTTCTAAGACTCTGAAGAGATAATTTGCTTCCTATTGGGCCCCACTAGGCTGTCACCATACTTACAATTCTGGCCATGCTGAGTTGGAGTCCAAACACCAGGTTTAATTCTTTGCCTTTAAACCAACTCACAGCATATGTATTCTGGGCAACTGCTAAGGACTCTCCACCAATCCTAAATATGGGAGAAGAAAAGTCATAGCTTTGAAAGAAATCCCAGTTAGAAATTTTGACACTGCTTTTGAATGGAGGTAGGCTTGAGTACGTCAGCCAATAAGACATAGTGAGGTGACGACTGTGTGGTCCTAAGCATCCCAAAAATGGTATCTGCCATTTCAGTCCAACACTCACAGCTGGAGCCCTAAGTTACTTTGTACAAAGGGTAACCCACCCCCTTTGTACATCCTACACGAAAGCAAGTGCCACTTGAAAATAAACATGTTCTTCAAGGCACAAGCATCCAATCCAAGCATCCAATATGCAAAACCACAAGCTTCCAGATGATTCCAGCTTCCAGCCTTCCATGAATCTCTGCGGCAGAGATCCCAGACATCAGGGCACAGACAACCTACTCACATACTCTACCTGCCTCAAATGTAAACAAAATGCAATGACTAGTTTCTATTGTGATGTGTTGGAGTGCTCCGGCAAGCTGAATTAGCAATCATGACAGACACCATCTGTCCTGCACAAAACACTGATATGGGAGAGCATCTTTCATTCACATCTTGTAATGAAACCTCACTTTTCAGGCCAATACGCAAAGCTCTTGCATAGTCAACGTTCCTACACTTCTTGGGTTTCAGTGTTCTTTCTCTTGGTTCCACATATTTATCAGTACCCCTTGAGACCCATTTCAAAGCTTTGTCACCTCCACATCCTAAAAACAAATCCTGCCATGGCTCTGTCCTAGTCCAAAGGTATCTCCCTTCTCATCTACAAATAAGTTTCCACACCTCTTTCCACACTCTCCCACTTCATCCACGTGGCCATTTTTAACCACATTTTTGTTCCAGAATCTTCTCCATGTTCTTATATATATTTATTTCCTTCGGGTATATACCACATCTATCTGCATGCCCTTGGCATTCTGTCTACTGTATCCCTCAAGGCAGGAAGCCCAAGGTTTGACTCAGAACAGGACTGTGTAATGGACACTGAAGTTACATGGGGCCAGTCAGGCTAGAGATACCGCGCTACTTCAAGACACCTGAACGGGGGAGCAGAAAGACATACACGCCACTCTCTAAGGACGAGTACGATGCCCGGAGTAACCAACCTAGAAATTGATGGTCCATACTTTTGTGAATGAGATTTAAATCAGTCTTAAATACAATCAAGTTTTTAAAGCCCAGGAAAAACTTCTGGCAAAGCTTATAATATCAAACTCTACAATTAAACACAATCACCCAAAAACACTAAGTCTTTATTAAAACAAGTACCTAAGAAGCACACTTACATACATAAGCTACATTTCAAGGATCTGAAATAATTCCTCACTGGTGGAACACGGTCCAAGAATGGAACTGTGTGAGAATTCTGGGTGTTTGCGAGACAACTCCAAGAACATAAGACAAGAGTCTTGTGACCTCAGTTTCTTCAAAAACACAACAATGTTCTTGGACTGTGTTTTCACGCCAGGTGTGGCGGATAGGAGTGAGTTTACTTCCTTATAACTGGCTGTCGCTGCTTTTATTCCTCTTTGGAAAAGCATGCTTTGGCCACATCTGGCTTGTCAGCCATTTGCAGCTTGACCTTGTGATTGGCAGCTTGAATCATGTGACTCTTCTTAAGCCTCAGAGTATAAATTGCCTGATGCTCTGAATAAAGTTGACTATTGCATGAGACTTTAGTCAGCCTCATTTATTGGCTCCATTCTCCTAGGTCCCACTCTTAGAGCAGTAAACACCTCACAAAAGATAATGATGTATTTCTTTTAAATCCTTAATAAAGGACTAGTAGTGTGGGTGTATGGATAGGTTGGGATATGGAAGGCCCTGGCTTTAATCCTCAGCATCATAAAGATCCTTAATAAACACGCTAAGATAACATGAAATTATGGTATAACTTACCCAAAGACAAACCTCCCAAACTCCATCAGCCAAAATGCATTAACTATTCCACCTAGTGCAAAAATGACCTGTAAACAGTAATAGAAAAATAAATTCAGGATATTCTAAAGGAATAGGCAACATGACAAATGCTCATTCCCAGAATAATTTTACTAGCCCAAAATAATAAATCTGGGAAATTTAAATATTAATGCTCATGCATTTAGCAGGACTTATAATCACCAGAAGGCAAGCCTCCGGCATACCTGTGAGAGATCTTCTGGGTTAGGTTAACCCATGAATAAATGACCACCCAAATGTGGGCAGTACCGTTCTACGAGCCGAGTAGCATTAAAGGAGAAAGCAAGCTGGGCATGCACCCTCACTTTCTGTTTCCTGACTGCAGACATTATGTGACCAGCTGCTTCATACCCCCATCAACATGCCTTCCCCTCAAACCGTGGGCCAGAACAAACCTTTCCCCTCCTAAGTGGCTTCTGCCAATCATAGCAATGAGGAAAGCAGCTAAGACTATGTAACTTAAGGCTTCAAATAAATTATACCACATGGCCATTCATGGGCCTGATTAATCAAGTTGGTCATTCGTTACACATATTTTTGCCAAGGGAATTAAATAAGACTTCAAAGTCACCGTCAAGGAATGAATAAATATTTTGACCTTTCTTACCTGTCCAATGCAAACAAAGCAGCTGAAAATAACTGTGCCCCATCTGTGTGAGAGAGAAAAATGTCATGTCTTCATATTATATAGGACCACAGAGTCCTATACTCATCATCTGTTTGGTTTTCTTTGCCCACCCTGCATTCCAAGGAAGATGAATGCTCATCTGCAACTTTCCTAAACCAAACGCTAATGTACAAAACTCCAGTGTTCTGATGGGCCCCCAAGGTTCAGTGATGGCACGAGTTCATTCACATCATCATCACCTCTTAAAACCTCAGCAATCTGCCCAAAGTTCCCAGGGTCAAACCACTGGGAAGTGGAAATGATTAAATTTCTGTTCAGAGTTTAGAAGTAGAGGCTAGTGAGGTGGTTCAGCAGCTAAGAGCACTCACTGCTCTTGCAGAGGACCCAGGGTCAGACAGCTCACAGTGCCTGTAACTCCAGCTCCTGGGCATGTGGTCCTGGACTTGCCTCTGGGCACCTCCACACAGTGACATAAAATAAAATGGCACAGAAATAAATCTTTATTTTATGAGCTGAGGATTGGTTCTAGGAAATTCTACAGTAGATAACTGAAGTGACTACAATTCTTGGTAACTAAAAACTACTTTTAGAAGACACATCTTAGGCAAGTTAATGGAGCTCCAAGTCCAACTTTAATCTAAGTAGTAATATTTCATCAGCGCAAGTAAAATAGCAGGGTTAGAAGAGTCTTCAAGAGTCAGCAGAGCCAACTGTACTTCTGAAACTGAAATCCACTTAAAAATCCTTGTAAAATGGCCACACCATCACCTGGATGTTCTCTACAGCTGGAAAACTCAATCAATGTCTCCAGACAACTTATATCACCCCTATGAACAAGCAAGTGCCTCCTCTAAATAAGTGGAATCAGTTTCCCTGAAAATTCAGCTAATTCTATCCCTTGAGATCCAGCAAAATATATTTAACACTTCCTTCATATTCAACTATTTAAGATTCTTAAAAGCAAACCCCCCAGGCCAGGCGGTGGTGGCACACGCCTTTAATCCCAGCACTCAAGAGACAGAGCCAGGTGGATCTCTGTGAGTTCAAGGCCAGCCTGGTCTACCGAGGGAGATTCAGGACAGGCACCAAAACTACACAGAGAAACTCTGTCTCGAACCGCTCCCCCGCAAACCGAATCAGACATGAGTGTCTTCAACCCTCATCCCTTAGACATTGTTTGAATCCACGTCAGCAGCTTCACCCCTGCCTTCTGAGGGAACTCCCAGCTGTGTTCACTAAGTCTTCACATGAAACACAGCCAACAAGAAAGACATACAGCGACAAAGCTTACAGCACTATTTCCCTTCAGCATCCAATGTGTGTGGCCACAAAAACGTCAATGGCCAAAGAAAGGCAGAAATAGAGGGGGGAAGTCTTACCAGAACTGAGGGATGTATCTCTACCTATGTGCAAAGACTTTCCATCTCCAGCTCTCATTTAACCCCTGTAGACACTTGTGAGGTAGAAATTGTTACCCTAATTATCAATGAGGAGGCAGAAGGGACTTGACCAAATGGCAGCCAGAGGACTCACACCTGGTTGGCCTGACCCACATTAGGAACATAACTAGCCTCCAGAAACTGCTGCCCTTACTGCATCAACAGCATTTAATAGGCCTGACCCTAACAAATCAACCAAGCCCCAAGGACAAAGTCTAAGACCAAAACAATCTTTAAAAACAGAGAACAAATCCTCATGTTCAACATCAGTCAATTCACAAGTCTATTTAGTTCTCCGAGGAAAAACTCCAACCCATTCCTACATTCTCCTAATCACCAGTTAAATTTGCCCACAAATTAATTTTTTCTGCAAGCTTACCGTATTCCAAATATTCGGTCTATCAAAAAGCCACCCAAGAAACACAACACTACATTGGGCCAAGAATACCAGGCGTACAGCAGCATGAATTTCGTAGTATTCACTTGCATGTCCTATATGGGAAGAAAAGAAAACTTTTTTCCAAATGGGTTAAACAATTAAATCAAAGCAAAAAGTGGCTACAGCTGTATTTCTGTACAGAGTAAGTTTCTTGAGACTCTCACGGAAACTACAATCCTTGCACTAAGAACAGTCACACATGGGAACGTCTTAATTCCACATACTAATCCAGGACCAGTCAACTCAGTCTGCTTCTATCTCCTACATCCTTACATCTTCATTTCTGCCTGAATTATGGACTCCTCCCACACAGAAAAGAATCATCTTTGCCTAGTCTTACGGCCCTTACCCTCTTCGATTCATACTAGAATGCAGAGGGACAACCTGTACATCTTCCCCCTGCTCAGTGGCTTTAAAAAGAAATGTACACGACAATGGTCTAAATGCCAGAAACAACAAATGCAATTTTACAGTTCAAAACCAGACAAAGCATGCTGGTGGGGACAATACTCCGCAAACACATCCACACTTGTAAAAGTAAATAACAACAGAGCTTACCTAAGGAGGCCAAAGTCATTCCACACACCACTTACTCAGAGCAGTAGACATCGGGTGTGTACATTCTCAACAAAAACTAGCATTTTTAGCAATATTGTGGACAGAGTTCACAATTATTTACCTATAGAATCAAACTATCTGTCATAAACATGTCTTCCATGAGTTCTTTGGGGAAAAATGGATTTGATCTCAAGAAGTCTGCAGCTTGTGGGTTTGCTGATGATAGCAGAATACAGTAAGTGGACATTTCAGATGGGGCACCCCAAAGGTCATGGTATCTCATCATCTATAAGTCAGTGCTCCAGAACCAAGAGCAGGACAAGAATATGAATAATCAACTCACCCGCTTCACCTGAGTCTGGAGGGCAGCAGGGCTGTCATAGCAAAAATAGCTACCTGGGAAAGAGAGAGCACACATTTCACTCGGAATGAGAATGTCTACACAAAATTTTCAAGCTACAATTCCTAATTAGTACTACTCTGGGTGTTTAAGATTTACACTATTGCTGACACCATGGAAACTATTTCTAGACCACTTCCTTAGCTACCACCCAAAGGAACTTCCACAATTTAGCAATCACATACCCAGCAAATACCAGAGACTTAATTAAAAAGTCAACGTCGACTGTTTTTAATCATTTTCTTCTCTTCATGCTTCCCATGCTTGTTACTGAATTAATTTATGCGTGAAATAGCTTCCTTTTCCTCACTTAAAGCCACCGACACTAAAAATTCTATATTCTCCACAGCTGCATGTCAGCTGTCACCATTTCTCTTGAAAGCAGAATTAATTTCAGCTCTTCAAACCAAACCAGTATTTCACACAGATTCTCAGAGTGGGATCAAAATCTGCAAACAAAATACCCAGGAGCAAATGACTGAAAAAATGCAGTGCTAGGAATAAGAACAACAAGTGAGAGAGGAAAGGATCAGATGAAAACACAGCAATGTCTCCTAAGGAGGCAGAGACAGCAGTGGGGAGAGAGAGGTCTGTTAAGCATGACCTGGAGCTGCATCTCAAAGGTAAATGACAAGCTTGAGGAGGCCCCAAGATAACACTGCCTCTGTTTCCGCACGGACCCTCCAAATACACAAAGCTACCAGGTTCAAAGGTGGGCGAGGTAACTAGAGAGGCAAACTTTTAGCCCAATCTACCTAGCAAAAATAAGCTGTCGGCTTGAGTAGGGATAATTTCTTCAAGCATTTTGCCCTAGTTTCTTGGTTATTGATTCTAAACCTAGAGCGTCTGCTCCTGATTGAGCTTCTAATAAGAGTCCATGGCATGGTTTGTTTGTTTGTTGAGACAAGATCTCACTCTGTAGCCCTGGCTACCCTGGCTACCCTCCCTAATTCTTGGAGACCCACCTGTCTCTGCCTCCCAGTACTGGGATTAAAGAAGTACACCACTATGCCCGGCTCAGTACTTCGTTTTAAATGATATGGGCTCCATCTTTCAAAAAACTAGTCAACAGTGTGGACGAATTGCAAGGAAACCAAAGCCCAAAGTATCCTCCATTCATCAGGAGCATGTATTTCTGAATGTGATCCCTGAAATGACACTTTGATGCCAAGCCAGTATTCACGAATCGGAACAGTTGCAGCGTCAATTAAAAACTGTAACAAAGGAGGTAAAGAAGTTTGGAAAAGTATCTCAAGAAATTGCTTTCCGAGGATCAGGTTTCCTAAGTGAAACCAACCACCTCAAAACAAGCGGGTCCCGCAGGCCTCCTTCACACAGGAAGGAAGGGTAAGAAAAGACGCCTGCTGTCAGGCTGCCAGCAAGGTGCAGTGTCCCAAAGCGGGTGTGAGACCTAAAGGAACGCCAAGGAAAGCGCGCGGGCGGGGGAGGGAGGAGGGCATCCTCCGGGGAAGAGAAGAAAAAGGACTTGGTCAACAACGCTCAGCAGTCTCCTGAGCACGGTACTCCAGGGGAAAGAGCCGAGATTCCTTCTCATCTGCGTCCCCAGGGAGGGACTGCCGCACTCTGAGACTTAGCAGGAACAAAAGTCGCCAGCTCAGTCCCCAGGCCTGGCTCGCGACGACTGGACCGAGCAAGTCCCAAGCCCGGGTGGCAGAGCGGATCCGGGACACGAACCACCCCAGAACTCCCCGATCGTTCTCCCCTAGCCCTCCCCGGCTCACCGAAGCCAAGGAGGCACATCAGCAGCAGCACCACGAGCCGGTGCGCCAGGTGGCTGGGGTCGCAGAGCGCGGGCAGAGCGCGCGGGGCGCCCCGGACTGCGCTGTCCCCGTCGGGGCGGTCCCCAAGCAGCGCCCGCACCTCCTCATCCTCCTCCTCCATCGGCCGGCAGATCGGGAGCCGAGCAGGAAGCAAAAGCCGGGCTGCAGCGACAGCGCTCACGTGACCGCGTGCGCTCACGTGACTCCCGCCAGTCACGCCCCGCCGTGCTCACGTGAACAGCTGTCCACGTGGTGGCGGGGCATTTGTCCGCTGCATTCTCTCTGCTCTGCCAATGTGGGTGGGATGAGGTGAGGCGGATCGGACCCGGCCCTCTGCCCGTTAGCGTCTGCTTTGAGACCAGGAGGGTGTGCCGGTGCAGAATTCCCAGTGACTGGCTCGGCTTGAGCAGCCAGGGACCCCAAAGTGCAGCATCCTTCTCACAGCCGAGTCCTCCGCTCCCTCACTTCGCCAACTCTTCAAGCTCCCAGAGCGGATGTATCTAGCACTTCCGGACTGGGAAGGGGCCAAGTTCTCCCACCTCGAGATTCCGGGTGAGAGAATATACGTAGGGAGATGGATAGAAACGGATAATGTGGAGGGTGGCTGGCCAAATGACTGCAGCGGGGATGGGCGTTGAATTCCTCACAAATGTCTGACCTGGGTTTTATACGTTTATAATTACACGTTTATATTGATCTTCTGGACGTCCTTGTCCAGAGTAGAAACGTGAAACGTCCTAAATGAGGAGCCATTCAAAGATGTCCTGCAGAGCATCAACGCCATTAGGTTTGATTTGAGAAACTCGATTTGGCAGCGCGCCTTCTACGACACTTTTCTAGGTGTCCCAAGTCTTTGCCAGCAGAATTTGGAGTGTAGCAAGGCTGGATGCTAAGTAGCTATGAAACATGCAGCCGAAGTGGAAGTGAGAGACTCCAAGCCTGACTCTGGGGAGTCCATAGGTATGGCGTAAAGTTTCAAAGACTACCTACAAGGTAAACTAGGAATGTGTTTCAACAATGGCGTATGAGATCTGAAAGAAGAGGAGGACTTTTGAGTGTCTCCCGGATTTCTAGGTTGGCCCTCAAAGAGATCCAAATAGGGGGGATGGGGAAGTAGAGGAGGAGTGTCGGAGGAGAGATGTGGTTTGGAATGTTTACATAGAACCTGCTTTCTGTCTCCCATTCCCCCGACTAACAACTCCAGCACAATGGTCACACTCCATCTTGGGCTTATTCCTTCACTCAACATCAGCTGTATGGCCTAGACCATCATTTTACACTTGTTGACTTTGCCCACAGGATAGATGACTAAACGGCTTGAGCTGGCTAGTTTTATGTCAATTCCACACAAGCTGAAGTCACTTGAGAGGGGGGAACCTCGATTATGAAAAAGCCTCCATCCCTCCATCACCTCTCAAGGGAGAGCTAGCCCCAGGGTAATGAGAATGGGAGAGCTGGTCCTGTCCCACACCAGCTGCAGCACTCAGGAGAGTGGGCCCCACACCTCACCTGGGCAACACCATAGAGCTGACCCTGGTGCTGTGGGTGCAGGTGAGCTGGCCCCCCGAGGGCGTGAGAGCAGGATTGTCCCTATCCCTTGCTACCTGCTGCATCAGATGAGCTAGCTGGGGCAATGCTGGAGAGCTGGCCCTGGTGGTGAGGATGAGCAGGCTGACCAAACCAGCTACCACCCAGGCCCAGAACCAGGACTAGAGTTGACCCACCCCAACATCCACCCCATCCAATGAACTGGTCCTGCAAATCCAGAGCTTCAGGATCTCCACGACACAGGCCACCAACAGGATATCCAAGAGGAGTCTCAGTGAGGGCCCAGTATTGTTAGTGTAGCGGAAGCCAGAGGCATTAAGCGAGACCAATGACTCATTGCAACGAATAATTGCAGGTAAAGATGGATGGGCTAAAGGGTATACCATGTGACTCACTGGGCCACACTACAGCTTCCATGACAGGATTTTTGTGTGTGTGTGGGGGGGGGGGGGGGGGGGGAAGGTAGCAAGGGCAAAGGGCAGATACAAAGGGATGGGGAGATGAATGGGACCAGGATGCATGATGTGAAATCCACAAAGAATCAATGAAAAGTTTAAAAAAAAAAAAAAAAAAGGAAAAATTCTTTAAAAGAAAAAAGAAAAAAACCTCCATAAGATCAGGCTGCAGGTAAACCTGGAGGGCATTTTCTTAGTTAGTAATTGATGTGGGAAGGTCCAGCCCATGTGGGTGGTGCCATCCCTGGGTTCCACAAGAAAGCAGGCTGAGCAATAAGGAGCAAGCCAATAAGCAACACTCCTTCACAGCCTCTGCATCAGCTCCTGCCTCCAAGTTCCAGGCCCTTCTGAGTTCCTGTCCTGACTTCTTCAGTGATGGACTACAATGTGGAAGTGTAAGCCTGATAAACCGTTTCCTCCCCAACTTGCCTTGGTCATGATTTTTCATCATGGCAGTAGAAACCCCTGACTAAGATAAACCTAATGGCTAAGTCAAACAGCAGTTTTATTTAAAATGTTATGCATTTTAAAAATAATGTTCATACTAAGAGCTATCCCCATTCACATGTCTATCAGCCATACAAGTAAGAGCCTGGTTCCACCATCTCTAACCCAGATTGTTACTAAATTTTTAAGTCTTTGAAAATCTAAGCAGGAGGAGTTTACTGGGCCTCTTTGTTCCTTTTCCCAATTCCACACTGAATAAATCTCTCTCTGCTTCTCACCATGACTTGTCTCTTCAACTGGCTTATTAAGGACAGGGGGGCTACCTTGTCAAGTCTGCTAGGGCCCTGGGTCAGACCCCAACATCCCTGGTAACAGCACAAAGGATAAAGAATTCACTTTGATGTTCTACCCTTCAAAATACCAGGTCAGGACAGAGCTACCAGACATAACAGCATTCATCCTTCCAGAACACCCTTCCAGTCCCAACAGAAAAACATAAGAAACATGAAAAACCAAGGTAAGCTGTGTCCTCCAAAAATTACCCATCCCAAAGTAACAGCCCCCAATAAGAGTGAATTAGATGAAATTTAAGACAAAGAATTCAAAACTATTTTCTTAAATATATTTAAATAAATCAAAGACGACTCAAACTCCTAAATGAATTCCAAGAGAAGACAAACAAATAAAATAAAGAATTTTATACAGGATACAAAAATGGAATTCAATTAAAGACATAGAAAGGCTGAACCAAAAAACAATTTGAAATACTGAAAGTGACGTTTTCAATAAGCTACATGGAAATTTCAGTGGGAAGCCTCACCAGTAGGATGGATCATAGGAGGAACAGAATATCAGAGCTGGAAGACAAGGTAGCAGAATTGGAAACTCAGTCGGGGACAAAGATAAATTAGTAAAATTATTCAAGGAACCATAGCTGAAAATCCCCCATATCTATGGAAAGAGATGTCCATCCAGATAAAAGGGCCCTTTAGAATACCAACTAAGTAAGACTAGAAAACAAAGTCCCTACGTATTTTATGAAGACACTAGACACAGAGAACAAAGACAGCCTCTTGAGAGCCACAGAAGGTGTTGTAGAGATACCTTGGGGGTGGGTGCCGAGCACTTCGACACACAGGAAACACAGGTCTTGGCATGTGCATAAAGCTCTGAGTGTGGCCTGCATTCATCATGCCAGTGCTGGGGAGATGAAGACAGGCAGGAAGTGGAGCTCACTGGACCCCAGCCTCACTCTATCAGTGAGACGTAGCAATAGAAAAGCATTGTGCTGGCACAAACCTCATTGGAGAGCAGAGAACCCAGAAAGAAAACCACACAGCTGTAGCCACCTAAGTATCATCGCTGGCACTTCCTCCTTTTCCTCCGCATCCTTCCGCTTCTTCGGCTTCTCTTTCTTCTAAAGGTGTCCAAAGCATGCATTGCAGGGCTGGGGACTCAGCTTAGTGGTAGACTGTTTCTTTAGTACACACAAAGCCCCAGGTTCAATTCCCAGCACCACAAAGGAAAAAAGGAAGGGAGGGAGGGAGAGAGGGAGGGAAGAAAGAAAGAAAGAAAGAAAGAAAGAAAGAAAGAAAGAAAAGAAAGAGAAAGGAAAGGCTCTTCCACAAACAGTGCAAGGAAAAGTGGATATTAACATGCAGAAGAACAGAATTACATTTATATCTTCTTTTTAAAAAAAAGCCTTAAGAATAAGACCAGAAACTTTGTGACCAAAGAAAACAGGAGAACACTACAGGGTCCCCACACAGGCAAGTACTTCCTGTAAAGAACAGCTATGATGCAGGAAGTCACCCCCCAAGAACTGGCAGTGGGACCACATTAAATGAAAAAGTGCAGGAAGTGAAGAGAAAGCCTACAGATGCTTATAAATAAATAAATAAATAAATAAATAAATAAATAAATAAATAAATAAATAGTGAAGAGAAAGCCTACAGATGCTAATAAATAAATAAATAAGTGAAGAGAAAGCCTACAGATGCTTATAAATAAATAAATAAATAAATAAATAAATAAATAAATAAATAAGTGAAGAGAAAGCCTACAGATGCTTTAAATAAATAAATAAATAAACCTTCCAGTCAATAAAAAGGCCTTTGAAATGAACAGACAGATTGCAAAAGAAGAAACAAAACAGCCAACAAATATTTGAAAGTGGTTTCAACTTCCTTAGCCATCGTGACAAGGCAAATTAAAACTACTCTGAAATTCTCTCTGCCCACCGTGGTGGCTAACATGAAGAAAACAAGCACAACCAGTGCTGGCCGGGATGTGAGGGAAGCAGCATCCGTATACACAGCTATGGGGAAGACCAATGTGGAAGTTTTTAAGCTAAAACCAGAACCATCGCGATCCAGGTATAGCACTCTTGGGCACATGTCTAAAGGAATCTAACACCACACCACAGAGACACTGCATGTTTGGGTGATTGCTGTTACACTATCCACCGCAGCTGCAACATGGAACAAGCCTGGATGTCCATCAACAGTGTATGAATGAGTAAAATGTGGTGCAGACACATGATGACCATCGATTCACTAGCAGAGATAGACAGAACTGTGGCATTTGCTGTGGAGACAGCATGGACGTACTGAAGGGAGTGTGTACTTGGGGCCATGCCCTTGGGAAAGACACCGGCCCAGGCCCCTTTGCTCTTTGCCGCCTTCTTCTCTCCTCCTTTCTGTATCTTCTCTGCTCGCCTCCCCCTTCCTTCCTCCCCCAGCTCTTGCTTCCACAAGATGAATGGTTTTCTTCTGCACGCCCGCTTACCATGACGCTTCAGCCTCGCGACGGGCCTCAAAGCGACGGGTAGACCGACCATGAGCTGAAAACCTCTGAAAGATGTACCAAAACCAACTGTTCCTCCAGCTGGTTGATTTCTCAAAGCAGCAGAAGTCTGGAACATACACGGATTAATGTGTATGATGGGATGCATATTTCTAACACAGAGACCTGCAGACCGGCAGGACATTCCTATTGTCTATTTTGAAGAGCTAGGGAGGAAAGTATAGCTGGGAGATGGCCCAGTGGTTTAAGATCAATCACTGCTCTTGCAGAGGACCTAGGTTCCGCTCCCAGCATGCACATAGTGGCTCACAACCATCTGTAACTCCAGTTCCAGGCATCCAGTGCCCTCTTCTGCCCTCCACAGGTACCAGGCATGTATGTGGTGCACATACAAGCATGTAGGCACAATACTCACATACATAAAATCGGAAGAACTTTTAAGAGGGAGAGAGAGAAATTATGCCCCCTTGAAGACACTCAATTGGTGTGTCCTGAAGAACAGAAAGGCTGGCACGGTGGAAATAAAGACAGGTACTGGGTTAGTTACTTCCCTCATTGTATGTCCAACATGACAGAAACCTGTTAAAGGATGAGACGTTTATTTTTGCACACAATGTGAGGGGATGCAGTCCATTGTCACAAGGAAGGCATGGTGTCTGGAATGGGCACCAGCAGCTCCTGACAGTGACACACCTGTCACATATATGCAGAGAGCCTAGGTCAGTCCCATGCAGGCTCCCTGGTTGTTGGTTCAGACTCTGAGTTCCTATGAGCCAGGTTAGCCATCTCTGGGTTTTCCTGCATTGTTCCTGACCTCCCCCCCCCATTTCCTACAATCCCTCCTCCCTCTCCTCAGCAGGTCTCAGCAGCCCAGTGTTTGGCCATGGGTCTCCGAATTTACCCCCATCAGTCACTGGATGAGGGCTGTCCTGTGACAACCTGGGTTGTCACCAATCTGATCACAGATGATGGCCAGCTCAGGCTATGCATCCCTGGCTGTCAGGAGTCTTAGCTGGGGCCACCCTTGTAGACTCCATGGGAGTTGTATCAGGCTTCTACCCTACACCATAAAGCCCCCCTTTCCAGTCATCTCCCTCAGCACTCTCTCCTGAGCCCACCCCCAACCAAATCCCTCAAGTTTCCATGCTCACCCACCCCAGTCCACCCAGGTCTCCTCTATTTCCCCTTCCCTGGTAGATCCATGAGTTCTCCCCGTAAGCCCTCCTTGTTACCTAGACTCTGGGTCTGTGGATTTTATTTTACAGTTAATATCCACTTATGAGTGAGTACATACCATGTTTGTCTTTATGAGTCTGTGTTACCTCACTCAGGATGATTTTTTTTCTAGTTCCATCCATTTCCCTGCAAATTTCCTGATGTCATTGTTTTTGACAGTTGAGTAATAAATACTCCATTGTGTAAATATGCCACATTTTCTTCATTCCTTCTTCGATTGGGGGACATCTAGGTTGTTTCCAGGTTCTGGCTATTACACATAAAGCAGCTCTGAATGTAGTTGAGCAAGTGTCCTGGAAAGTTTTTAAAGAAGCCTTTTAGATTGGCAGAGGAAACCCATCATTATACATTAAGCAATGAAAACGATGCACATATTGAATTACATATTGAAGAGAAAGGCAAGCCCGATGCAGGAGTGGCTATGTGGAGTGTCTATAATCACGCTCCACGTGGGTTTTGAATTTACCATCTTTGGGGCCAACATCACCACTTTCCAGGGCTTTGTGAAATGTATTTTCCCTTTGCTGACGGTACGATGTTCACCTCCGCCAGTAGATGGCGCAGGAAAGACATCCAGAGGGAGGGGCTCCCTCTTGGTCGCTGGAGAAAAGGCTGCAAAGCTGGAGCAGAGCTTCAAGCCCATGCTGTGCTCTTCTCAGCGAAAAGCGGAAGGAATCTTAGCACGGGCGCGTCTATACACATAATGATAAGAACACTGACGCAAAGGGACCTCTGGGACACAACGAGAAAAGAGGGCTGGATGAGGTGGCTTTTAAATGCCACTGGAATGACAGCACCGAGGAGCACTCCTCTACAGAAGCAGTTTAGCACTGGGAAATTTTGCCAAGTGGTGCCATCACGCGGCTTGTCAGAACAGAGAGGGACTAAGGAGAAATGAAGGCTCGCCAGCCCGTGGTCTGCTGCTGCCGCCCACGGCAGCAAGACTTGTCTAGAGAACTGCAACAGACCAGAGCTGCGTGTGGCGCTCTGATCTGTGTTTCATCAAAACTACACATTAAGTGATCTGCTTTGGTGAGCATGCCAGGAAGGCTGGTAACTTACTTGGCCTGAAAAAGCCATCTGTACCACCTCCACCATTCCTCACTCCCAAGCTTCAAAACCTAAAAACATAACTGATTCCTGCTGTAAGATATACATACATACATACATACATACATACATACATACATACATACATAATCGGGCTATATAACAATCCCTGTCCAAAATGCCTCATTGTCAGTTGTTAAAAGCTAGCAACGTCTACCTAACTTCTATCGAGAAATGTTCTGTAGAATTTCGCACAGACTTCCCTCACTCCCAGCATATGTAGAAATTCATTATTCTTCCACCTCATCATACACCTCATCAGGAATATTGCAGTGCATTTAGTACATTTTCAGTATCTTGTTATTACAAATATGTTTTGCAATAATCTTGGGTGCGTTTACTTTTCTGTTAGCTAAAGGAATTGTGACGTTAGGCTGCAGTGGGATTCATGGGTTAAAGTAAAAATGAGTTTTGCTAAGTGTTGTCAAATTTTCGTATTAGAAGCATTGCAGCATTCTGCGTTATAAAAGTCACTGTTTTAGCGTGGTCCTAGAACAAAAACAGACAGGAATGCCAATAAGACAGAAAATCCATAAGTAAGTCCACACAGCTGCTGCCCTCTGAGCCTCAACAAAAGGGCCCAGAACAAGCCAGAGAAAAGACAGTTCCTCTAGCAGGGGCTGATGGAGAAGCTGAGCAGTGACAGGCAGAATATTGGGACTAGACCTCTCTCTCTCTCTCTCTCTCTCTCTCTCTCTCTCTCTCTCTCTCCCTGTATGGAAAGCATATCAGAAACCTCAGACCCAAAACCTTGAAGCCACCAGAGGAACATATATGAAAAAATACTCCACACATAGTGGCTTTTTAAATAGGACTTCAATTCACTCTAGAAACAATTGTAAAAGTTAGCAAATGAGATTGCATGACATCAACCCGCTTCTTCCGAACAATCACCATAGTGGAAAGCCTAAGAATGGGAAAAAATCTTTGCCAGATATTTAACCCACACAGGATTAATATCAGAGTATATATATGGAACTCAAAAACTAAAGCATGCATGTACACACACACACACACACACACACACACACACACACACACAAGTCAAGTCAGTAAATAAGCAAAGTAAGGGAACAGGCAGCTACTTCTCAAGACAAAGGCAAATACCCAACAAGTACACCAAAAATAAAATTTCAATGCCCTTAGTCATCAGGGAAATTAAAATTAAAATTACATTAAGATTCCATGGAGATGGCTGAATGGGTAAAGTGTGGCACAAACATGGGGAATTTAGTTTGAATTCATGTAACCCATATGATGTGCACATCTGTAATTCCAGAATTACTGTGTTGAGGCGGCAGGGAGGGAGGGAGAATCCAAGAGGCTCTCAGGCAGCCGGCCTGGCTCACACAGTAGTGGGCAAGAGAGCCAGACGCAAACAAGAGAAGTGAGGACTAACACCCAAGATTGTCCTTTGACCTACACACACACACACATACACACACACACACACACACACACACACACACACACACACACAGAGTGAGGGTGGACTTAAAGACTCCATCACATTTCAGGCAGAATGATTATCATCGAGGAAACAATGCTGGGGCTGGAGAAATAGCTCAGAAGTTACGCAAATTTCAGTGTCCAAGACTGTCGGCTCACAACCCCCTGTCACTCCAGCGTCAGCCAATCTGATGCCTTGGTCTAGCCTCTGAAGATGCTGAACTCTTGTGCAAACATGCTGCCCTCCCACCCCGCCGAGATACACACACATACACACCTAATTGAAAATAAAATAAAACCTTTTTAAATAGAGAAAGCAATGACAACAAATGTTAGTGAGGGTGTGGGGAAAGGAACCCTTATATACTGTTGGTGGGATATAAATGGCTGGAGCCTCTACGACACATACTAACAAATGATGGAATTAAAACCTGACACAAAAAGTTCAAAGAAAATCTCTGTTTTCCCACAACTAAAACCAAGAGAACATGATGCTCTTGGATGTTTGCCAATCTGTAATGCTCATGTGGTATAAATGTCCAGAAATAGAGAATATCTGTAATCATGGATATAAACTATGTGCACGTGTGCACATTTGGATGCATGGGCACACAGGTGTGCACATGAACACGAAGGCCAGAGAACAACCTGGTGTCACATTCTCCACATTTTCCAGGCATCATCTACATTTTTTAAAAAGGGAGGGGGGGGGTGTTGGGAATTTTGCTCAGTGGTAGAGTTCTTGCCTAGCAAGCACAAGGCCCTGGGTTCGATCCTCAGCTCCAAAAAAAATTAAAAAAAGTCTTTCGCTGGCTAAAAATTTGCCTCAGAGTCAAGGCTGGCTAGCCAGGGAGTCCCAGGGAGCCACTGGCCTTTGTCTTCACTGGGATAATAACGGTTGTAAGTTTTTTAAAGTGGAAATCATTCAGCTTGGGATAGATGTGCTCCGATCTTTGGAGCGTCTCTGGGATGCTCATCAGAGTCCAGTCACCATCACTCAGGCACTAGGTCCCGTGGCCAGTGGATGTCACTGTAGGACTACTTTTACAGCTACCATCTTCTCAGCTGGTTTATTTTAGAAGAATCACTCACTTATAAAATCCATATCTTCTACAAGACATGGCATGGAAGGGAGAAAGGGAAGAGGGAAATTACTATGTAATTATATTTTAATCTAAAATCATTTTAAATAAAAGGCATGTGTTCATTAGATGAATAAGGGCAGAACTTCTCAGGGGTAGAGTTGGTTATGAGAAGCCTGAGGCTACCAGGAGGAAGCTTTTTGAAAGGCTAGAGAAGCCCAGTTAAGACATTCTCACAGTGTGAGGTGGCTTTGCTGTGGTAACTCAAATTACCTAAATTAAGAGCAAAATGCATGGTGGTGGGAATGAAACCATAATCACCATAATCACTCACACTCAGTGTCTGTAATACTAACTGCTTGGCCTTTTGGTCCTTTGATGGAAAATGCATACACGTACAGAGATCTATCAGGTGTCTTCCCCTACACTCCACAGACCACTCCCACCCAAGGGCGATGGCTTTTTCACCTTAGAGAAGAGTTGTCAACAACAACAGGCAAACATTCTTGAAGCTTGTAATCCTTCTCCTAAGTGACCTTTAAAAAACTGGTCTTTTGGGCTGGAGAGACAGCTCAGAGGTTAAAAGCACTGACTGCTCTTCCAGAGGTCCTGAGTTCAATTCCCAACAACCACATGGTGGCTCACAACCATCTGTAATGAACCACATGGTGGCTCACAACCATCTGTAATGAGATCTGGCGCCCTCTTCTGTATACATAATAAATAAATCTTTAAAATAAAAAACTGGTCTTTATCAAATTTCAAAAGCATTGATTGATGCTTTAAAGGAGAAAGATGGGGTCCACAAGATGGCTCAGGAAGTAAGGTCACTTGCCACCAAGCCTGAGTTCAATACCCAGAAGAAAAAGAAAACTAACTCCCACAAATTGTATCCCCTCCACACACACACAGCACTAGCTGTCCTAGAACTCACTCTATAGACTAAGCTGGCCTCAAACTCACAGCAATATGCCTGCCTCTGCCTCCCAAATGCTGATATTAAAGGAGTGATTCACCATAGCCAGCCTTGACCTGGTTTGAGTCAGTTACTGTGTATAAGAAAAGAATTTCAACTTAATTTTATGGTACTGTATGTCCAGTTTACCCAGCACAATTTTTTGAAAAGGCTATTTTTCTACCAAAGGTGTTGCCATGGTACCCACGTCAAAAAAAAAAATCAATAAACTATAAATATAACAGTTTATTTCCTGTCTGGCAATCATATCGCATTAATATATATTTCTACCATTTTAACAATACTACAATGTTTTTGTAACAAATTTTGGAATAAAGTATTGTGATCTCTCCAAAGTGTTTTGGTTGTTGTTTGTTGTGTTGATATATTGTGTACCCTAATAAACTTACCTGAGGATCAGAGGAGAGAGCCAGACACTAGATTAGAAACAGAGGTCAGGCAGTGGTGGCACACACCTTTAATCCCAGCACTTGAGATCTCATGCCTTTGCTTGGGAAGCACACACACCTTTAATCCCAGGAAGTAATATGGCAGGGCAGAGAAAGGTATATAAGGCGTGAGGAACAGGAACTTGCTCTCGTTAGGCTGAGGATTTTGTAGAGATAAGAACTAGTGGCTGGCTTTTCTGTTTTTCTGATCTTTCAGCTTTCACCCTGATATCTGGCTCTGGAATTTTTATTAAAAGACTATCTAAGATTCGAACACCAGTTTGTTTGTTTCTTTTCCCAAGAATATTCAGCTGTTTATTACAGGTTCCTTCCATTTTTTGTGAATTTTATGATCAACTCGTCAATTTCCGTTTTTTAAACAAAATTCACCTGGAGTTTTGGGTGATGACTGGATTGTCGGTGCATCAACTTGGGTACTATTGCCATTTTAATATCATTCAGTCTTCTGATCTGTGAGCATAGAACATCTTTTCACTTATTAACATTTCATTCAGTTTTTCAAAAATGTTTTTCTATTAATTATACAAATTTTAGACTGTTATTTAACTTATTTCCAAATATAGCTGTCTATTCAAATTATGTATCAAATTATTTTTAATTTAATTTTCAGAGTGTTCCTTACTAGTATGTGAAAATATACTCAATGTTTTTTAAGTTGATATTGTATCCTTCAAAGTTACAGAACTCATTTGTGTGTTCTAATTTTTTTTAGTAAATTTCTTATAATTTTCTACACACAAGATCATACAACATGAAAATAATTATTGCTTTCTCTTTTTTCTTATCTTGATTTATTTATATTATTTATGAGTGTTTTACCCACATTTATGTATGTGCTCCATGTATGTGGCTAGTGCCCTTAGAGGCTAGAAGAGGCATCAGACGCCCTGTACCTGGAGTTACAAATGGATGAAGGCCACACGTGAGCATGAGCGCTGGGAACTGAACCCCATTCCTCAGCAAGAGCAGTAGGTGCTCTTTACCACGGAGCCATCTCTCGAGCCCTGCTTTCTCCTTTAATTCGAACATCCTTGTTCTTTCATCATGCTAGCTTCTCTGGCTGGAACCTCCTGCGCAGTACTGAGTTAAAAGGGAAGCATTATCTTGTTTTACCATTTGTATGATGTTAGCTATGAGCTTCCTTTATTGAATTAAGAATTTATTTTCTTTTCCCAGTTATTTGGTAATATTTTTATTCTGAAAGAATGCTGTGTTGGGGCATGTGTGTCTATAGAAATGACCATACGATTTTCCGATTACCCTATTATTACAGTGTATTGTGCTACTTGAATTGATAAGCTAAACTAACCCCACACCGCTGGGACAAGTCCTACTAGTACACAGTGTCCAGTGATTTCTCTGCATTTCTGGGTGTGGTTTGCCAGTGCTCTGTTAGCTTTTCTCTCTGTGTTCATGAAAGACACTGGTTCACTGTCCTTTTTCTTTTCTTTTTTTTTTTTTTTTTTTTTTTTTTTCTTTTTCTTTTTTTTTTTTTTTTTTTTGCCAAGTCTTTGTGTGATTTTGCTATTAGGTTAATACTGGGAATAGAGAATGAATAAATTCTGTGTTTGAAAATGCAAGTATTTTGGCAGTGTTTGATTACACATTCCTAACACCTATTGTTTTAGTTAAGGTTTCCATTGCTATGAAGAGATATCATGTCCACGGCAACTCTTATAAAGAAAAACATTTAATTGGGGTGGCTCACTTACAGTTTCAGAGGTTCATTCCATCATCATCATGGCGGGGAGCATGGCAGTGTGCAGACAGAGCTCAGCTGGGGTAGTGGCTGAGAGTCCTATGTCTTGCGGGCAACAGGAAATCGACTAACTGTTAATTAAGCAAGGCTGGAGCAAAAAATCCCGCCCCCACAGTGACACACTTCCTCCAACTGGGCCACACCTACTCCAAAAGGCCACACCTCCTAATAGTGCCACTTCCAATACACTGCCTCAAGGCTATGGTCAGGTTTAATAGTGCCACTTCCTATGAGATGATGAGACCCATTTACATTCAAACTACCACACATGTGTATTTATTTAGTTTGAAAATGTATTCTGGCACCTATGTAACTAATCCCTACCATAACAACAAAGTAAACACAAAGAAGACAATTTTGTAGGATTAAATTTTAATCTAAATAAGCAATATTTTAAATGCCTTGTTATTATCAATGTCTCAAAGCCACAACACAGATCTTGTCAGTAAGTACAATGGGTAGAAATTTTAAGATGATACTTACAAATAATAAAGCTCTTATTTGTTGGGGTTTGGTGTTGAGATTGTGTTTTTCCCCACCCCATCTCCCTTATTTGTCTAGCTGCTCTTTTTGTTCACTTACCCCTGCCATAGAATTCAGCTGAGGCTATCATCATGTGCTCCTATCTCTGTACCCATCCACAATCCTAAGTATGACTTATACTGGGCCCTGTTGCCCCCCCCCCAGACACTCTGGGGTGGTTTTAGGGGACCTGGGACACTGCCTGACCACCCTCTTGGGAAACGTATGCCAAACTTCAGACCTTCCTCCACTGAGCTTTTTGGGGAGAAAAAAAAATCCTCTTTGTCAACTTTCATTTTATTGATAAAAACAAAACTAACCAACCACATATGTAAACATATCAAGGACTATAGCAAGAAAGAAGGCATTCCCACATAACAGAAGGCCGTTTTAAAAGCATGCACCAGGTCCACACATGTTTGTTTCCTCCAGGAATTTTGGACTTTCTGTGTATGCACTGGATGATCTCAGTAAATGATTATAATGTGAAGTGTATAGACGTTGCAATAATGCATAATGAGAATGATCTTTTTCCAAAGTTTTCTTTCCAAAGTTTGGCTAAAGAACACTTGACTAAAGAATCTTTTAAATCAGTGTCAGGAAAATAGGTGTTATTCAGTTATGCTACCTACCAGCTCCCAGCTGAACTAGATACATCCCTGTGAAAATGTGCTGTAACATAGCCTAAAGATTAACCCTCCTTACTCATCCCAGGGGACTTGGTTGTAAATAGTATTCCCTTGTGACATGACCTTGACTTTGAGAGCTTGCGGTTTGTAGTAAAGTCATTTTCAGTTAGTTGAATTATTCTTTCCTGCCTGTGACTACCATGCTGAAACAGGCATGAGACACCTACACAAAATTAAATGGACCTCCAGGGAATTATACTGAGATTAAAACAATAAGGAAGCCAAGCTCAAAGGCTGCAAACTGTATGACTCCATTTATAGATCTCTCTGGAAAGAAGAAAATTCAAGACACGGAAAACATATTAGTTATTTGCCAGGCTTGAAGAATTGGGGGTCAAGGGTGGAGGTAAAAAGGGGAATAAACAGAATATTATTATTAATCGAGGCTCTCCTGAGATGAAATCATATATACCACTTTTTACATATTTATCATTATACATTAGATCTTTTTCATTTTCAACCACATATGGCTTTCACCTTGGCTGTGACCTTGCAAGTGGGAAACATAATATCTTTAATACATGAGTTAAATCTAAGATGGTGTTCAAATGAACTACAGGTAACTGTTTATGTCAATAATAAATACAGTAGATTACTTTTTAAACCCATACTTCGGATTTTTTATTACGGATGCAATTGCTGACTTCCCATACATCAATGTGCTTAAAGTGCCATATGATGTCAAATGTTTAGCCTAACAGCATAAAATTGAGCAGAAACTGTAAAATGTGTTTTATGGGTGCCATAAAAGCCTGGGACTGGAGGTCCCCTCTTTTGCATTACTCTGATCCATCAAGCCCACTGGAAATCCCAGATAGCCAATGCACTTGGGAGTCAAAATTGGCTTTCAGAGTTTTACTGACTTCAACTGTGACCTCTGGGACAGCATCAGTTTCCCACCAGAAGTGTGCAGAACAGAGAGCATGCTCCTGCAGGACTCACAGAGGCAAAACAAGCCTTTTATAGTCCCTCCTCTACACCTATGTCTCCCCAAACGAAATCAGTTCTCCTTCATCGAGGACACTGACGGTCTTGAGTCAAAACCAGAGCAGTTAGGATGTGAGGAAGAGGTGTGAGGGGCCTAAAGGAAACAGAGGCAGTTGAAGGGGCAGAGGGTCAAGAAATAGAGAGGACAGACAAGAGATACATTCCTGGCATCTGAGTAAGCGGTGGTGCTTTTCCCTACAATGGAGACCAGAGAGAAGATCCAGAGACAACAGGCAGCAAGAAAGGATAGATTCCTTCATTTGAGAAATCTGTATGTCATCCAAGGGCAACGTTTCAGAAGCAAATATTCCTACAAATCCAAGGTCAAAATGAGAAGACAAAAGAAGTTGACACATTGTGTTCCTCCCATGAGCTGTAATATTCCAAAATGCTGGCAGAAGCATCTTAACTATGAAAGACTGAGAAACACAAATTCATTTCCCTAGCTCCTTTGCAGCTAAGACATGTGACCTAATTCAGGGTAATGGCTCCATAGAAAACCAAAGAGGAAGTTTTTAAAATGCCTTCTTTCCCAATCGAAGGAACTTCTGTAGGGAACTATCTTTTTTAACTACCTTTGTTACAATACAGCACACAGGAGGCTTTAGCATGTTGGACCAAGGTGCCCAGATGGGTGAGGGAGACAAGCCAGGCAGAGGTGGTGGCAGGCTGCATTGTGGAGTGGTGGGAAGTCACTGACATCATGCAGACACATATCCACGTGGAAAGTTTATTTTTGGGGGAGGGAAGAGGGAATGGAGGAAAAGTGAAAGGAGAGAGAGAGGCAGACAGAGACAGAGAGAGTGGAGGTGCACACCTTGTGGGAACAGAGAAAAGAGGGGGGAAGGAGGAGTTTTCTCCTAAAGTGGGCTTTATGTAAGATGATGTCAGGACCCTGGGCAGGCCAGGATTCTTACTGGCCAGGATTGCAAGAAGTGAGTCTGAATGCTAACATTCCTCCCTTTTCAATTATTATAAAAAGGTGAGTTATGGATAGCAAGTGGGAAGATGGGGCACAAAATTCTTGAGGCTGCTTCCTGCTGAGTTGGGATGAAATGGGGCAGGAGTCATGCACAGCTGGAGGTGTTGAGTGAAGAAGCATTCAGTTAGCTGTCCTTCTGAAGTCCTCAGGCATCTGTTCCTTGAGGGAGTTGAGAAGGCAGGTTACTAGGAAGAAAAAAATAGATTATTATCATCAGCCCCATGTGGAGGGCTAGCCTTGGAAAAGTGATAACTGCCAGAAGAATAGAATGGAAGAATGGTCTGGTTGTACAGAAGAGGCAAGGGTGAATGAGTGAGACATGGGAGCAGATATGCCCTTCATTGGAACATCTTGGAAAACCAGGTTCCAGTTGCTGGGTAGGTGCTGACTAGAGCCTGGAGAGATGGTACCAGCAGTGAAGTCCCAGGAGCGTGGCAAGATGGCACACCAAATTGAGGGATGATACGTTCTAGGAGCACAGGAGCCATCACATCTGCTGTTCCTCTGGAGACGGCAATGCATCCATCCTGTAAAGGTGTCAGTAAGAGTTAGAGATACGGAGCCTTTTTATGAGCAGGGATGTGGGTGAAATCCACCTGCCAGTAATTGCCTGGTTGGCAGTTGGCATCCTCAGAGATAGTGCAGGGGCTGGTGGTATATCTGAAGAGCCCCTGAGGGTTGGTCCTGGCACAAGTCTGGCAGGAGGGGTGGACCCGTGCAGGAACCTGTAAGTGTGTAAAACAACTGAAACAGATTTACATCTTGGTATCATAGCAAAAGGCTATGGCTTTGGATTAAAAGGTGTGAACATTTTTTAAAGGACTGGTTTCAGCCCAATGAAACACATCTTTCAATCTATAACCAGAGGTAATTTACTGAATGGAAGTGGTTGAATGAGTGAAGGAGGAGGAGAAAGAGGAGGAGGGAGGCTTCCCTACCCTCTCCAATGCTAACCTGTCTCTAAAAGCTGGGACAGTAAAGTCCACAGAAACCTTGGAGTTGGGGGAAAGAACTGTTAAAACTGGCAACCATCATCAGGTCTGAGAAAGATAAGTGAACAGAAGTGATACAGCTTTCCCATGTTCATATAAACAAACCTTAAAGCTGTTTCTTTTTATCCAGTTCACCAGGAGATACTGAGAGCAGTATCAGCCCTAAGAGAATGAGGCCTGCGAATCTTACACAGTGAACTGGGAAGGCAGCTGAAGCAAAGCCTGGTGGGCAAATGGCATCAGAGATCTGAGAAGGATAAATTTCACCTGAGTTAGCGATTGAGAGTGACAGAGACTTATCTGCTGGCTACCTAGACAGCCACCCCAGGGTCCTCCATGGTCATTCAGGGCAGAGGTCTCAGGGCAACAACATCCGTCTTCAGCTGCCAGGCCTCAGAAGATCCGACAGTTGTGGGGTAGGAACTTGTGAGAAGGACCAGCCTACCTTGTCTAGGCAAAGTGAGGCAATGGGTCCCAGAGTCCTGTTGTCCGTGGTCTGAAGAAGGCCCTGCAGCCGTCAAGGTTCTTCTGAGCCCATCTCCGTGGCTGGTGCTGACACTCTGGAGCAAGTTCCACGTGGAGGTTCTTGTGTGCCCGCCATCTTCTTTGGAGGAAATAAAGGTGCCACCATGAGCCAGCGTGTCTCTCTATCACAAAAAGCTTTGTCATTGAACACTTTAAATGCCATATTCTGCAGATCTCTAAGCATTTGAGGACTGTCTGTCTGTTAGGTATGAATGACTGACTATCAACTAGTGTTCCCTAAGTCTCCAATCTGTTAGCAGCTTTCATAAGACTAAGACTTGCTGTCTCCTGAGAAGGCAAGGAAGAGTGACAGGGGAAAGATCCCAGAGCCGAAGGGGGACAGGAGAAAAGGGGGTTGTGAGTCAGAGTCCGGGATCTTGGAACACAGCGTCACTTAAACGACTTTAAGTTGGCTTTCCTCCTATTTATAGATGAAAATCCCCACTGGTGAAATGCTTACGAGAATGCAGGGACCCGGACTGACTCACCAGCACTGAGGAAAAAGGACGTGGAGAGGATGCTGAGGGCCGCTGGAATATATCCTAAGAACTCAGCTGGTTATGGCAAAGTCACTACCTGGAGGGATCAGGGAGTTCCTCCAGAGGAGGCCAAATTCCAAGGAGCTTTTGGTGTTACCTGGTTTGTTATATATCAGCTGTCTTCTGTTATGAAAATCATGTGTGCCTTCATAGTTTTCCCAATTGACTTTTCCCTAAGAAGGGCTAACAGTGTGGACTGATCACTCTCTGCACATACACATTCCAGGTATTTGGAGAACAGCCTCAGGAAAGGCTTTCTCAGGAATCAGATATCTCCCTTAGCCACTTTCAAGGACTAACAGTAATAACAGTCCAAATGCAAGTCTCCTGATTTAAGGTAAATTCCACAAGGAGACACCGCCTAGGTCAGGTGGACCTTAAGTAATAGCTTTATACAATTTAGCTTGGACCCTCCTTTCTTACAGCCTTACTAACTTTATAGACCTCTAACTCCTTACCTAACCACTTCTAGGGATATTTAGATAACCTTCTGCGCTGACAGCTATGCTCAGCCAGAACCCCAGTTCAAGCCTCCCTGTAATTATCAGCATTGGCAGCATCCGGCCAGGTCCATCCCCAGATGGAGGAAAGTACTTTATCAGAGATACCTCTGTACTCTCTAAGAACAGACTTAAGCATCCAGGCTACCTGTTGGAGAAGGCCTGGTGGATGTTTTAATTAAGCTTAACTTCCTCCTTTCCCAAATCTTACCTCTAGTTCCAGATCTCCCTTAACTATCACCAGAGGCATCTACCTGTACACAGGTTGCCTAGCAACTGAGCACACTTTCCCCCACCCCACAGAAAAATGGCAGATAGCTCGGACAGATAGGAGCCATGAGAAAAAAGAAGGCAGTTTTATTTTCTCCCATTGACCTAGCAATTTATAGATTCTTAACATTTTCTACTAATCACATTTAAGACTATAATTGAGCACATAGGATCCCTTTTCTTAGTTATTACCCGAATTTAGCCTTTAGTTAATTCATTCCCCATTGGTCACTTCCCTTTTGAGTTGCAAATGATAATTATCGGTTATTGCCTCTCTGTGATTCTTTTTTTTTCTTTCTTTCTTTCTTTCTTTTTTTTTTTTTTCTGGAGCTGAGGATCGAACCCAGGGCCTTGTGTTTACTAGGCAAGCACTATACCACTGAGCTAAATCCCCAACCCCTCTCTCTGTGATTCTTATCACCCCTCAGTTTGACCCTGGAAGCCTGGCTTTGCACTGCTAAGGGAATACTGCTTGTAATTGTATATATACCGGGACTCCCAAGGCACTGAAGGACGGAGAAGAGAAAGAGAATGGAAGAACTAGATGGGTAAGAACTTGAGAGGAACAAATTGAGATGGGGAAGAAATAGACTGAAGGGCTAGAAGCAGGAAAGAATGTAAGGGCTGGACAATGAGGCAGGCTGTGGAATACAAACTTCTGGACCTGGCCTGGCTTTCACACTCATGAACTCTCACACCAGCTGTGGGTGCCAGCCACAGTTCCAGCACACACAGGGAAGATGATCTCCAAGATCCATGCCATATGGAAGGGCTACTGGCAGCTGAGTGTTGCTGGGGGAGGGGAGAATCCTTCTATTTAATCTATTTTACTGTGTGGCCACTGGAAGATTTTTCATGCTTCTAAGGGAAATCTTTTGCATTTCTATGCATATGGGCAGCACTAATTAGATTTTAGGGTGTTAGAAAAAGAAAAGGAGGACATGAAGTTAGGAGGAGGGTGTGTAAGGAGGGATTTGGAGGAAGGGAAGGGAAGAAATGGGGGTGGATATGATATTTCCTTGTATAAATAAATGAGAATTTTAAGAATAAAGAGAAGCCATTTTCCTATCCTCCTCCTCCTCCTCCTCCTCCTCCTCCTCCTCCTCCTCCTCCTCCTCCTCCTTGTTTTCCTTCTTCTTTAGAATAAACCATTGATGACTACATTTTGTTACTTGCCGCTCAGGCATTGTCACCAGACAGAACTATGAAGGCTCCAGGGTTGTGTGCAAAGGCTCATAAATACGGAGAGTATTTTTATAAACACTGGTTTCCTTCCAGGAAGATCATCACTCAGCTCCATTGTGTCACTGCAAATTTCTGCCTTCACAGCTCCTGACTCTGGAGGCTCCTTCAGCTCTGGAATCCCGTACAATGTGGGCCTCTGCCCACTCTGTAAGGCTCCCTACCGTCTGAGCGGAATCCCCGCAGCAGAGGCCCCTTCTCTGAGGACAGGAAGTGATTCTTTACACTCACCCAGCTTTCACCTTCCACAACAAGTTCTGGCCTTCTCCATACATACCATAGTGTGTATAGCCTAATTGGTTCCACAAGAAGGAAACTCCAATTACAAGTTCCTCCTAGAATGCTGCAGGAGGCTGGGGGACTCTGGCATGTACTGGGATGTCAACTTACAGTCAGTTGGCACGTGCCAGTTGGGAAATGTATTTCTGCTTATCTTTTTTTTTTTTTTCTTAAAACTATATAAAGGACACAAAGTTGTGTGGGTAAGGAAGGGGGTGTATCTGGGAACTAATGCAAAAAAAAATACAAATTTAAAAAATCTATATTGGGTTAATGAGTCAACAAACAGAATTTTGTGAGTCTACTTTTTTTGTGTGTGTGTATGGATGGGGTGTTCTTATGTATGTAGGTGTGAATGCGTATGGAGCCTAGGGGACAACACTGGGTGTTTCTCCTCGGGTGCTGTCTATTTTTATTTATTGAAAATGATGTTATTTTCAAACAATGTATTCTGATCACTGTAGCTGGAGACCTTCTCTCCAGCCCCTGCCAAGCCCTGTCAGTCCGACAGCCCACTTATAAAATAAACACAAAGACGCTTATATTATTTAAACTGCTTGGCCATTAACTCAGGCCTATCATTGTCTAGTTCTTACTCTTATATTCAGCCCATTTCTAGTAATCTATACTTTGCCACATGGCTCGTGGCTTACCGGTGCCTTATATCTCACTTGTCATGGTGGAGGCTGGCAGGTCTCTCCCCTCCACCTCCCACTTTCCCCAATTCTCTTTTCTTTGTCTTGCCTATACTTCCTGCCTGGCTACTGGCCAATCAGTGTTTTATTTACTAACCAATCAGAGCAGCGCATTTGACATACAGAACATCCCACAGCAGATCACAGTTCCCCTCCCACATCTCCCAGATCCTCCCCACCCTTCCAACTCAACACCTTGTTTCTCTCTCCCTGGAGAAAACAAACAAACAAATAAAAAGACAAGGAGAATAAAACAAAATTAACAAACAGACAAAAGAAAGAAAGAACATGAGAAATGAGGACACATACACACCACAAAACACAAAATCAGAAACCATAATACACAGATGGGGCCTGCCCTTAAGTGTGGTTTGGATACCCAATGAGACTTTATTGGAGAAATTAAATTAATTTTCCTTTGGAGCAGTTGTCAATTGGAGATAGCTTCTTGGTTGGGCTGGGAGCTCTGTCTACTTCTCTAGCTTCTTAGTTGTGAATGGGAGCTCCTGTCTACTTCTCTAGCTTCTTGGTTGGGCTGGGAACTCCTATCTCCTCCTCTAGCTTCTTGGTTGGGCTGGGAGCTCCTGTCTCCTCCTCTAGCTTCTTGGTTGGGCTGGGAGCTCTGTCTCTTTCTCTAGCTTCTTAGTTGTGAATGAGAGCTCTGTCTACTTCTCTAGCTTCTTGGTTGGGGTGGGAGCTCTGTCTACTTCTCCATCTCAGTGCTGGGACCCGTCTGGCTTAGACCTATGCAGGCCCTATGAATGCTGCCACAGTCTCTGTGAGTTCATATGTGTGTCAGCCCTGTTGTGTCTAGGTCTTGTTTCCTTGGTGTCCTCACTCTCCTCTGGCTCTTACTATCTTTTTACTTCTTCCCTGAGGCCTGAGGAGAAAAAGTTGATGAAGATATTGCATTTAGGACTGAGTGTTCCAAGGTTTCTTACTCTTTGCACACCTGAAACACAGAAAAACTACATCCCGATTGGCGGTTGCTATGGGAAGAAAGCAAGCAGTTTAACAAGAACCAAGAACATGCAGTTAGCTAGGGCATTTCAACCAGGAGTTTCTAGAATGGAGTTGGGTGCTTTTCCACAGGACTTTTCATGGTGGGGGTAGAAAAGGGGAGGTCAGTTTCAGTTTAAACCAGCTGAGACAAGATAGAGAAACCTTTGCCCTGATACACATTTAGATTTCCTTCATATGTGTATATATTTAAAGAAGCTTCTACTGTAGTAGGTTTCCATATGAGCCCTCAAATGGTTTCTAGTGTTAGGTGTCTCTCTCCACACTCCCTCCCTTACAACCCCTTACTTCCCCCTCTCCATTTAATCCTCCCATTCCATTCTCCCCCTCCCCCATTCTCTCTAGCTATATATTCTGGTCCCTCTCTCTTGGGTAGTCCTTCCCTCCCTCCCCCATTCCTAACTCTGTAGTATTCAGATAGTAGCATGCTTCCAAAGTCTTCAAGCTAACATCCACATATAAGAGAATGTATAACATATTTGTCTTTGCGAGTCTGGGTTGCCTCACTCAGGATGATTTTTTCCTAGCTCCATCTATTTACCTGTGAATTTCATAATTTCAGTTTTAACAGCTGAATACTATTACATTGTGTAAATGTATCACATTTTCCCGATTCATTCATCTGCTAATGGGTATCTAGGCTGTTTACAATTTCTGGCTATTATGAATAAAGCATCGATCAATGAACACGATTGAGCAAGTGTCTTTGTAGTAGGTTGTAGAGTCCTTTGTGTATATGCCTAAGAGTGGTATAGCCAGATCTTGAGGTAGATCATTATTCCCAGCTTCCCAATGAACCACCACACTGGCTGCCCAAATTTGAGTTCCCACCAGCAATGGATGAATGTTCTCCTTATCCCATACCCAGCCTAATCTGCCCCTTTTCTTTTTTATCTTGACTATTCTGACTGTCCACTTTTTTGAGACATAGTCTCACTGGACTGTAATCCACCAAGTAACTTAGACTGGCTGGCCAGCAAGCCTCAGAGACCTTCCTTTCCCACCTCTCCAGCTCTGGATCACAAGTGCACCTCATTGCATTTGGTTCTTTTAACATGATGAGCCAGGTACCTTCAGAAGCAGGTCTAAGATTAAAATGAGCCAATCTCATGGTCAGGGGCTTCACTAATCTGTCAAGCAACCCAAGAGGAACAGCAGACCTAGACATGTCGTTCCAGCTCACAGGTTTTCCCTGCTGTCCACTTTTTCTTTCTGATCCCCTGGCTGTGGCCAGTCTCCTCCCTTCTCTGGCCCTCAGAGGTAACCATGGCAGCTCAGGACGCCCCCAGAGGCCTCAGGCCATTCTCCCAAATCTACAATAAGTGGGGCCAGTTTGGAGATTTTAATCCACTCTCTCTTTTACATATAGATGCTTGTTAGAGAATGAACTCCAGGAATCTGTAATTCTGGAAGTTTCTCTGGTGATATGAAACCATTGCTTAGGTCATTGCTCCTAAGGTCATCTAGAGGGTCGATTCCTCCCCTTCTGAGAGTTTCAGTCTTTGACCTTCCATTCGGGTCAGCTGGAACCACCTGTTCCATGTATCCACACAGCTGGTCCACAAACAATATAGCTTCCTGTGTATGCATGCCATGGACATAGGCTCACTGAGGGTGATGAACATGTTAGGAACATGGGATCTGGCACTGTTCTCAAACTGAAGACCCTTTTCCCTCAGCCCATTTGAAGTACTTTTTCCACTGAAGAAAGATAGAATCACTATCAAAATAAATACAGCAACACAAGCAGCTTCTTTTGCCCCCATTCCTTCTCCCAAAGTTTACTAGTATATAGAGATTTTATGACGAGCAAAACCAAAACATACATAAAACTAAACCCCTAAGATAAATGTCTTTATTTATTTATCTTAAGTAACAAGAGTAAAAAGAGATATGAAGGAAACGTTGGAAATGAGACAGCAGGGGACAAGTAGTAAGTGCCTTAGAGACAACTTGGGGTAGAGAGAAAAGAGTAGGCTCACTGGCCAGTCCCATAGGGCCCTGACAGGTGTAGGGGTGGAGACGCCACGAAAACTTCCAGCCATTGGGTACTAGTTAAAACCCTAAACGGAACACAGATGAGTGCTCCCCCGGGTTGGATCCCCTAAGTGGGGTGTGGTGGGTACACGCCTATAATTCCAGCACCTGGGAGGTGGAGTCAGAAATATCTGAAAGTCAAAGTCAGCCTTGGCTACCTAGTGAGTGTGAGGCCTGCCTGGGATATAGGTACCTTGTCTCTCAATCTCTTGATATCTATGTACATATAGATAGAGAGATGATAGGTAGATAGATAGATAGATAGATAGATAGGCAGGCAGGCAGATAGATGCTAAATAGAGGTATATAGAGAGACATAAGGGGGGGGGGACTGTAGAACCCAAGTGCACTTTACATCAGAGGAACCAGAAGATAGGTAGGTAGGTAGGTAGATAGATAGATAGATAGATAGATAGATAGATAGATAGATAGATAGATAGATATAGATAGCCAGCCAGACAGAAGTCTATAGAGAGACATATCAGGAAAAACAACTGTAGATCCAAGTGCACTTTATATCAGAGGAACCAGAACATACTTCTCACTAAAATGAGTGGGAACAAAGAGAGAGCTTACACAGGACTCAGCAAAGATAATTCAAACAAGGAGCCACAGGCCCATGGGCCTCTAATGGAATACATTAAAACATAAAACATCAATGAATTTCCTTGTGTTTGAACTATGAAGAGGGCTTTACCGATTCTTGTGAGGCATCAGAACAGAGTTAGTGTTGTGTATAAATTAAAACATAGCATTAATTTTTAACTCCAGCAAGAAAAAGAAAATGTTAGGTAACAACAGAAATATTAGCTTTTATTCTGTGCCTTAACTGGAGAAAAAATTTACAGCAATCCTGTGAATATTAGATTTAAACCTGGAAGGTTTAATTTAACAGCAACAACAAAAAGACACAATTGCACACTGGAAGAAGGGAGGGAGCCGAGGTGTAAAATCTCACCATTCAGAGGTGGAAGAAAAGAGTCCACACTCAATCTAAAGACATGGAGTGGCCAGAAGCTACAGCTGTTGAAAGTGAGTTCCATTGCTCTGGTGGCTGTAGTGGATAGCCATTCCAGCCTTGGCCTGGAAGTTCCAACCCCCATTGAGGCTTCGGTAATGGTCACGCACACAAGGCAGGGCGGAGGAGGAAGCTGAAGACCCAGGATCGAGAGGAGAGGTCTCGCTTGGTTCTGGGACCCTGGACGTAGGAGTAGACTGAGCAGAGTTCTCCAGAGAACACGGCCGGACTGCGCCATACCTTTGCCAGACCCTACAACCTATCCCTTCATTTGTAAGTTACCCCACAAAATAAACCTCCCTTTTAACTATGTGGAGTGGCCTTAATAATTTCACCAATATCTGGCGCTCATGTGGGGCAAATTCCAAAGGCCTGGGCGGCTCCCACCCTCAGCCTCCTCCCCCGCCAGTACCTAAACCCACCTGCAAACTTCCATATAACCAGGGAACGCCTACATGGTTCCATTCTTGAAAAAGGGAGCAAGGAGCAGCTAGTCCGGTCTCAGTTCCCTAGCTTAGTCCCCAGACCAGTGAAAACCACTGTGACTGATGCATCCCCCATCCTCCCTGAGTGCCAGCTCCCCAACATCTCGGCTCCTACCTTAAGCTGCTGCCAGCCAAGGTCACCAGCATAAGTCCCAGGTTCCAAACAGCCAGCTCATGCACTAAGGACAGGTCCTGGTCCCACAGCCTGGATGCCTCCCAAACAGTTCAAGCTATTCAACTGTCTCACTTATCCAGAGGGCCTGATCCAGCTGGGGGCTCCACAGCCTTTGGTTCATAGTTCATGTGTTTCCATTAGTTTGACTATTTGTCCCTGTGCTTTTCCAATCTTGGTCTCAACAATCCTCACTCATACAATCCCTCCTCTTTCTCACCAATTGGACTCCCGGAGCTCCACCTGGGGCCATGTCTCTTTGCATTAGCTTTCTTCAGCCATTGGATGAGATTTCTAGCATGACAGTTAGGGTGTTTGGCCATCTGATCACCAGTTTTGTTTTGTTTGTTTTTAAGTCGTTGATCTTTCTGGAGTTGAATTTGTTTAGAATGATAAACATATATCTGTTTGAATGCTTTTACATGCAGCATCTATTCGACTAGCATTGTTTATTGAAGATACTGTTATTTCTCCAGTGTACGTTTCTACCTTCATTATAAAAAATCAGGTCTCAACAGGTATGCATATTTATGTGTGGGTCTTCTTTTTTGTTAAACTGATCAATAGGTTTGATTTTGTTCCAATACCATGTTGTTTTATTACTATAGGTATAATGCACAATTTGAGGTGAGGTATGGTGATACCAGGAACAATTATCTTTTTTTTTCTTTATTATCATGTGTTTTAAATTTTATACATCAGCCATGGGTTCCCCTGTCCTCCCCCCTCCCGCACCCACCCCCACTTTCCCCCCAGCCCCCCCTTCCATTCCCATGTCCTCCAGGATCAAGGCACCATGAATTATGAACCAAAGGCTGTGGAGCCCCCAGCTGGATCAGGCCCTCTGGATAAGTGAGATAATTGAACAGCTTGAACTGTTTGGGAGGCACCCAGGCTGTGGGGCCAGGGTCTGTCCTTAGTGCATGAGCTGGCTGTTTGGAACCTTGGGCTTACACAGGGACACTTTGCTCAGTCTGGAAGGAGGTGACAGGACCTGCCTGTACTGAATCCACCAGGAACAATTATCTTACTATTCAGAATTGTTTTAACTCTCCTGGGTTTTTGTTTGTTTGTTTCCATATGAAGAATAAAATTGTCCTTTCAAATTCTGCTTGGGTTCTGAGGATCATATGGAATATGTATATTGCTTTGGTGACTTTTGCCATTTTAATCTTACTAATCAATGAGCATGTGAGGTATTTCCATCTTCTAATATCTTCTTTCATTTCTTTCTTCAGTGTCTTAAAGTTTATATTATATAAGTCTTTCACTTGCTTTGGTAGAAGTACCTCAAGATATTTTTTGAGGGAATTATGAGAAGTGTAGTTTTTCTGATTTCCTTATCAATCCATTAGTTATTTTTATATAAGAAGGGTATTGATTTTTTAGTTAAATTTGTAATTAGCTATTTTGCTGTAAGTGTTTATCAAACGTAAGTGTTTCCAGACGGGATTTTTGAGGGACCATTTATGTATACCACCTTTTTATCTGCAAACAAAGATACTTGGAATTCTTCTTTTCCAATTTGTATTCCTTTGATCTCCTTCAGTTGCCTTATTACTCTAACTATATGTAATGAGAAAAATCATACCTCTCAATTGGTTTATATTTTCTTTTTTTAAACATGTGTTGAACCATCCCTGCATTTCTGGGATGAAGTATACTTGATCATAGTAGATGATCTTTTTTATTTGTTCTAGGATTCATTTTTCAAGTATTTTTTGGGAAATTTTGCTTCTAAGCTCATAATGTAAATGGGCCTGTTATTCCCTTTTGTTTGGGAGTCTTTATTTGGTTTTGTGTCAGGGTGACTATGGCCTCATATAATGAATTGGGCAATGATCTTTCTGTTTTTATTTTGTGGAAAAAATTGAAGTGTTTTGATATTAACTTTTCTCTGAAAGTTTGGTGGAGTTTTGGGCTAGAGCCATCTGGCCCTGGACTTTGTTGTTTGGGAAATGTTTTTAATTTTTGCTTCTATTTCAGTTCTTTTCTTGTGCTTCTACTTTGCTGAATTTCTCAGGACCGACTATAGTTGCGTTGTTGGGATCTAATAAAGATATATTGCCTTGCCTGCTACTGACTGTGTTTTTATGTTGGCATATAGGGGTTTGGATTATGGATGATTGCAATTCTAGATGTTCATATCTGGTCATGTCTTTTGTTGCGTGGGTGTTTTGTTCCTTGAATTTTGTTGCCCTCTCTGGGTCTTAGGAGAGTGTGGTGGCTGTGTGTTTGCTAGTATGAAATTCTTCTGAGATCCTGGTAGATGTCACCACTGGGTTTTCCAGGTAAAATGTGTTTCTAAGTATTAAGAACTGACACTTAGGAATGAGGATGGACTAGCAGAGTGGGCTAAGGATGTCCACAGGAGATAGGGAAGAAGATTGTTCCACATGTATTTGATTATTATTCTGGAAATGGGCCAATGAGAAGAAGCCACAACAGTCAGTTTGCTACAAAGCTGGAAGGAAACTGGGTCATTGGATTTGTAGGAGAGTGAAGATCTGAAGTTTACCAACCTGCTTCACTGATGGGCTTGCTTCTTGTAGCATGCTTGACTGGTAGGTTTCCAGGGAATATCTGCTGGATTTGGGAGCTGAACATTATTTCTCATCATTTTCAAACAGAATTCATGCATATTACCCATATAAATGATTGTTTTAATTTAGATTTGGATTCTAATGTAAGAGTATGCTTCTGTAGATTTTGTCAGTCTCTCCTATCATGAGGGAATTTAAAAGTTCTATATTCCTATCTCAAATGTTGTTTTATGGTTCTGTATTGATTCAAACTTCTCTTTAGCCTTGTAGAGTTCCTTTTACTTGAAATAAGAGATGGGTTCTACTAATTTATGAAACTGAAGTTTTACATGGATACTTGATACGGCTAGCTATATGGAACAAACATTGATCATCTAGTGCATTGGTAGCTCATGGCTTACCTTTCCCACCTTTTTGGGATTATTCATAGCAACTTGTCATTCATGCAGATGTTGACTTCAAGCATACTAGGACTTTAAAACTTATGATATTTTAAGTAACTTTAACTTTTTTCTTCATCTTAGAAATATTTTCTTGGTAATTATTGATAATAACTTTAAGAACAGAAATTTAGCAAAATTAATTAAATAAGTTTTGAGTAGCATGAAAGCATGCCTCAGTAGAGGGAGATAATAAAAATCTGTACTATGTGACATATAGTGATATTTTATTTGTATTGAAATGTGATTTTATTTGTATGTCAATAAAGTTGCCTTGAGGTCAGAGCAAGCCAGAGCAGAAGCTGAGCAGTAGTGGGGCACGCCTTTAACCCCAGCACTTGGGAGGCAGAGCTAGGCGGATCTCTGTGTGTTCAAGGACACAGCCAGCATGGCAGACACATGCCTTTAATCTCAATAGCAACCATAGAAGACCTGGAGGTCTGTACAAACAGGCAGTGATGAGGAGGTCATGTGGCTGGGTTTACAACCAATGAGAGAGGAGAACAGAAAGTCTTTAAATAGACAGGACGCACAGAAGTAGGTCTCTTGTGGAGAGGAAGAACAGCAGAAGCAGTGAAGGGTAAGGTTTTCCGCTTTTGCTCTGACCTCGTGGTTTTTAACTCTGCAATTGGTTCTGTGTTTCTTATTTAACAAGCCTGTTACATCTACATTTGGCACCCAACATGGCAAGAATTCATTAAAAGCCGCTTGTCTTGGCAGTGGGTCTGGCTTCCCGCCTGGGTGGGCCTGGCTCCTTAGCTCAGGCTTAGCCCCGGCCTAATCCGGGCCTAGCTCAGTTTAGGACTCCGTCCCAACCTGCCTTAGCTATGGGCAGTTACTCTGAAGCTGGAGTTACTTGCTTAAAAAGCCGGTGCTACGAACCACTCAGGCCTGCGGGAGCTACCGCTAATTGCAGTAGCTACACGCAACTGCAGATAGGCTGCTTTTGGCTGAAACGCCAGCACACGTGGTCGGTCGGAGCTTAAGGAAGCCAGAGCCCAGCCTCCACTCGGCTCAGACCGGAACATTGAAGCAGTTGGATTCAAGCTTTTAGCCAGAACGTGGCTACGCTTTCTTGCTTTCTCTCTCTCTCTCTCTCTCTCTCTCTCTCTCTCTCTCTCTCTCTCTCTCTCTCTCGATTCCCACCTCGGATGCTAGGTAGCTGTTTGGAAATTCCCTTGGATTTCTACTGTTCTACACAGAATTGGTAAGTCATTTATATCAGATATTTTAAAGGAAACTATTTAAAAGAGATTTTTTTTCCACATTAAGAAAAAATGGGTTTTATGTGTACATTGGAAGAAAATTGGGCTTTGTTTGAAATTTTAGGCAGTATGGTAATGGAACAACTATATGAGATTAATGTTGATTGAATTATGTACATTATTATTCTTCTTATCCTTATTTTACAATTTAAAATGACAGTCAATTTAAGTGCCAGGATAAAAATTTTAGAAAAACTTGTTAAACCTGTTAAAATTAATTATAGAGAAATTCAGATTCAGACAGAAGAAATTAACAGTGAAGTTGTTTCAGGATTGGATTATAAGGTTACAGAAAGAAAGCCTGTTTTCACACAATCACCCTTAATTTATCCGGTAACCATACAACAGCAACCTGGTAAAGTGAATACACAAAATATTTGGACTCCAGTTGAAATGTTAGACTTACGAAGGTTTAAGGAAGCAATAGTATCTTATGGCATGCATTCTCCATATGTAAAGCAAATGTTAAACTCCTGGTCAACTTATAATAGGATTATACCACAGGACTGGCGGGAGCTGGCGCAGGCGGTTCTGGAACCCGGACAGCAGCTCCAGTGGCAAATGTGGTTCAAAGAGGAAGCTAAAAACATAGCAAAACAATGTAGGGATAGAGGTATACAAATCTTCCAGGATCAGCTTGTTGGAGAAGGCCAATATGCTGCAGTACAAACACAATGTTTATATGATATGCAAACTCTAATTCTATGTCAAATGGCAGCCTTGAATGCATGGGACAGAGTTGAGGAACCAGGGAAGAAAACTGAGTCATTTACAAAAGTTATACAGGGCCCAAAAGAATCTTTCACAGATTTCTTACAAAGACTGACTTCAGCAGTAAAGAGAATGGTCCCAAATTCAGAAGCTATCCAGATAATAATTGAATCTTTGGCTTTTGAGAATGCAAATGAAGCATGCAAGAGAATAATCAGGCCGTTAAAGGCGAGATCTGCACCCTTGGAAGATTGGATTAGAGACACGGTTAATGTTGAGGCTCATGATCATGATAATATGTGGGTAGGAGAAGCAATTTCAAGAGGTTTGAGGAATGTCAGATGTTTTGGATGTGGAAAGCAAGGACATTTGAAAAGGGACTGTAAACAG
This sequence comes from Onychomys torridus, assembly GCF_903995425.1. Classification (NCBI taxonomy): domain Eukaryota; kingdom Metazoa; phylum Chordata; class Mammalia; order Rodentia; family Cricetidae; genus Onychomys; species Onychomys torridus. The sequence continues at coordinate 45,448,087 of NC_050448.1, read as the reverse complement.
GGCACTTCTAGAAACAATGTTTCTTCAAGGAACAATGGCAACAGAATGCCCCTTCCTTCAGGAGTATGTAGAAGGTGTGGTAAGGGAAGACATTGGACCAATGAATGTAGATCAACAAGGGACAGACAAGGTAATACTTTGCCTCAGTCTTCGGGAAACTCCCAGAGGGGCCTCAGGCAGGCCCCTACAGTGAATCCAGTTCAGACTTTTCCTGCAATGGTAGAGGAGACCCCTACTCAGAGCAGTTAAATGACCAAATGCCTATTGGCATAAACCAGGCTACTCAGAGTAATGGAACAACTGAGACAGAGAGAACAGAAAATTCAGGAGAGACCATAAAGAAAAATTTTTTGGCAAACTTCTATAAATGAACAAAGACCAAAATTAACAATAAAAATAAATGGTGTTTTGTTGTCTGGTCTGGTAGACACAGGTGCTGATGTTACCATAATTGCACCAGAATTTTGGCATCCATCTTGGCCTCTTCAGGAGGTAAATGTTCAACTGTTAGGAACTGGAACATTATCTCAAGTTAAACAGAATGCAAGATGGCTCGAATGTATAGGCCCAGAAGGACAGAGAGGCAGATTAAAACCATATGTGGCTAACATAGCCATGAACCTGTGGGGTCGAGACCTGTTACAACAATGGAATACTCAGATTAACATCCCTCCAACCTCAGAAATAAATCATAAACTAGCACATGTTTCTGAGAGAAATATTAGAAGGTATTATTCTAATGAGTGGTCACCAGACATCCATATTATACAAGAACAGGGCACCAAAACTGATGATCTTCCAAAGACACCAACAGCTCTACCTTTAAAATGGTTAACAGACAAGCCTGTATGGGTTCATCAATGGCCTTTAACAACAGAGAAACTCCAGGCTTTAGAAGAGCTGGTAGAAGAACAGTTAAATGCTCAGCATATTGAAGAATCTACTAGCCCATGGAATTCTCCTGTATTTGTTATGAAAAAGAAATCTGGTAAATGGAGAATGGTAACAGACCTTAGAGTAATTAACAAAGTAATTCAGCCAATGGGCTCTCTACAATCTGGAATTCTTTTGCCTACTCTGTTACCTAAAGGATGGCCTCTCATAGTTATCGATTTAAAAGACTGTTTCTTTTCAATACCCCTACAAGAAAAAGACAGAGAAAGATTTGCTTTCACGGTGCCTACTTACAATAATTCTCAACCGGTTAGAAGATTTCAATGGGGAGTCCTCCCACAGGGAATGTTGAATAGTCCAACCCTGTGCCAATATTTTGTACAACAGCCCTTGGAAGTGATACGTAAAAAATTTCCTAAATCTATAATTTATCATTATATGGATGATATTTTACTAGCTGACTCAAATGCAGATACTTTAGAAAGAATGTTTGAAGAAGTAAAGAAAATATTTCCTGGCTGGGGATTACAAATTGCTCCTGAAAAGATACAAAGAGGAGATTCTATTAATTATTTAGGATATAAAATAGAGCTACAAAAAATTAGACCTCAAAAGGTACAAATTAGGAGAGATCGCCTACAGACTCTTAATGACTTTCAAAGATTATTTGGGGACATTTTTCATCTACGAACTATTGTTGGGGTAAAAAATGATGAACTGAATAATTTGTTCAAAACCTTAGAAGGTGACAAGGACTTAAATAGTCCAAGAGAATTATCACCTGAGGCTGAGAAAGAATTGGCCTTGGTAGAAAAAAAAGTACATGAAGGACATGTAGATCGTATTGATCCAAAGCTGGATTGCATTTTGGTTATTTTACCTTCTAGGCATTCTCCTACAGGAATATTAATGCAGAGAGAAGATATTATATTGGAATGGATATTTTTACCAAATAAACCAAATAAAAAATTAAAAACTTATGTGGAAAAAAATCTCTGACTTAATTTTGAAAGGAAAATTGAGACTTCGTCAATTAGCAGGAATAGACCCAGCAGAAATTGTCATACCTTTAACTAAAGAGGACATTGAAAAATTATGGACAGAAAGTGAACCTTGGCAAAGAGCTTGCAGTAATTTTTTGGGAGAAATTAACAACAAATATCCTAAAAGCAATAGAATTGATCTTATAAAGAGAGCTGATTGGATCTTGCCTTGAATTGTACGTGAAAAACCCATATCTGGAGTTCGGACATTTTATACGGATGCCAAAAAACAAGGAAAGGCAGGTTACAAATCAGAAAATTTAAGTAAAGTGGTTCAAAGTCCTTATAATTCAGTTCAAAAATTGGAATTGTATGCTATTCTGTTGGTATTAATGGATTTTTCAGAACCTCTCAATATAGTTACTGACTCTCAGTATGCTGAAAGAGTGGTATTACATATTGAGACTGCAGAATTTATCCCTGATGCTTCAGAATTAACTTCACTATTTATTCAGTTACAAGATACAATCAGGGAAAGGAGTCATCCTTTATATATAACTCACATCCGATCCCATACTGGTCTGCCAGGCCCTCTAGCACAAGGTAATGATGAGATTGATAAATTATTGATAGGAAATGTGCTGGAGGCCTCAGAATTTCATAAGAAACATCATGTCAATAGTAAAGGTTTAAAAAAGGATTTTTCCATAACCTGGCAACAAGCCAAGGAAATTGTAAAGAAATGTCCTACTTGTTCCTTCTACAATCAGACACCATTACCAGCAGGATGTAACCCAAAGGGTACTCAGAGGAATGAAATCTGGCAGATGGATGTGTTTCACTTTGCAGAATTTGGAAAATTGAAATATGTACACCATACTATCAATACTTATTCAGGATTTCAATGGGCAACTGCTTTGAGTTCTGAAAAAGCTGATTCTGTAATCACTCATTTGCTAGAAGTTATGGCCATCATGGGCATACCTGCGCAAATTAAAACTGACAATGCTCCAGCATATGTCTCTATTAAAATGAAACAGTTTTTTGCTTATTATAATATAAAGCATATTACAGGTATACCACATAATCCTACAGGCCAAGCAGTTATAGAAAGATCCAACAGAACTCTAAAGGACATGATAAATAAACAGAAAGGGGTAACAAAATCCCCCAGAAGTAGACTGCACAATGCTCTATTAACTTTGAATTTTCTCAGTGCTAATGAGAAAGGAACAACAGCTGCAGAGAGACATTGGTTAATAGAAAAAACTACAGAATTAAATCAGCCTATATACTTCAAGGATGTGCTGACCTCAGAATGGAAACCAGGGTATGTGTTATGTTGGGGGCGAGGTTTTGCTTTTGTTTCTGCAGGAGAAGATAAGCTGTGGGTACCATCAAAACTGATAAAGGTTCGATTTGAACAAGAGAGACCTCTTAATTAGAGGAGGTGATAGTTCATCAACCAACATGACCATCCAGTTTAAACTCACTTATACCATTAATACATGCCTTTTCATTTAATCAGATGGAACTTGCCAAAAGGGAACCTCCCCAAAATTAGTCTTGGGGAAGGGTTTTTGTTTTTGTCTTTTAGGAGAATGAAGGCTAAGGAATCTGAAGAACACTGGACAAATGAGACAACTGAAGAAAAAGGACAAATCATCTGTCCCAGGAAAAAGAGTAAAATGGCCTATTCGTATATCATCTACAAAATTTCATAAATCTTTCTAAATGTTTGTTTCTGCTCTTCTCTAAAAAATTAATACTCTTGGTCTTCTTGTAGTCCCAGTTCAATTAAAGCTTCAAGCTGATTTTGGAGTTGGAGAATGGCTCTCTCCTCCTTTAAACTCAAGCATGTTGTTAAAAGGAAAATGAAAACTCCCTGTATCATACCAGAAGAAAGAGCCATCTTCTGACATGGAACAGGAGAAAAACCAAATTAATTAAGGGACTATTCTATTACTAATCTCAATTCTTTGATTCTATTCTGATTCTTTAAACTTTTCTTAAGGTATGAATTTTATATCAAAATTTACAAGATATATATATTTTAAACTTTGTTAAGATAATAATGGTCATATAGAGTACTAATTAATTCTAGAGAAAAGGCTTCGATTAGCTGCCTATATATGTCTTTGTGTTCGAGTCTCTTTTCAGTTTTCTGCAGGGAAATCACAGCCAGGCCTAACTTCAACTGAAATCTCCAGGAAGAAGATGGGGCCCCACAACGACAATTCCACGTGGAAAATAATATCACTAAGCTGACAAACATCATCTACAGATCACTTTGGACTACAAAGTGCTTAGAGCAATAGCTGAGATGATCCAGTTTCAAAGACTACTTGAATAAGGACTTGAGATAAACCCTGAACTTTGGCATTATGGATAACAAAGAAAATAGTTACCTTTCCTAGAATTTGTCAATTAACCCAAAATTTTTCTTTTCAGAATAAAGATAACTTCGCCCATACCCAGCAGGAAGCAATTTTAAGAATATGACGCCCACATTCCCAAAGGGTGGTGTGGGGTGGGTGGTTTTTTGGTCTTTTTATGGGTATTGGGTCTGGATAGTTTCCATTGTTTAGGAGGGTTGGTTACAAGTTGTTGTTAAGAGTTAGGAAAAGGGCTAGGCAAAAGGTGCTTGTTAAAAAAAAATGAAAAGGACAATTACTAGTTTTAAATACTTTACATTTGATTGGATTGTTTTATATTGTATACAAATTATTATTATTGAGATTGAGATTGTTAGAATATACCATACACGTATTTCTAATCTTGCTTGAGATATTGTATTTATACCATTCATTTAACAATGTAATGCAATTTGCTAATCCTTGAATGTTAGTATTACCAACTATTAGGATATATAGAAATGAAAATTAGTGGTTAGACATTACAATTGAATTTGTAGTCATATTAGGTGTGTTTTCAAGATCAAACAGACATATTTTAGATAGATAGGTCATCTTCAAACCCTTCAGAGATCTACAGAATATGGCATTTAAAATGTTTTAATAACTTTGGAATTTTTCTTTTTTGCTATGACTATGAGACATGACAGCTCCTGGCAGTACCAATCTACTTAAGAGAAAATATAAGCATTGAAGAAACTGCATATGGAGTTAACTTTCATTGTGGCAAAAGTTATCCACTAGACAACAAAGTATCCTCTAATCAACTGCTGACAAACAGGACAGACAGGACATGAAACCAAGGACTACCAATTCTTGCCAAAACAAGTGTGATTGTGGCTTTAACAAAAGGCATCTTCTGAAGCCAGGACAATATGGCACCATCCCTGAAGTGAGTGGCCTTTGCAATCTGTAAAAGGTACCGTGCCCTTTTCTTCAAAGGCAGCTGAACAGGGAGTGGGCCAATGGCTTCTGATGTGCAGTGAAACAGTTATTCTTGAAGAGTAACTAAGCTCACCCCTCTCAATAGTAGACTGGCGTTTAATAGAGGGATGTGGAGAAGAACAGGATGCCAAGATGAAGCCACATATACACAGCCAAGAAAAATGGACAGCTGAATTGAAAAAACATCAATAATTTCCAGAATTTAAAATCCTGAATCATGACATGACACTAACGGAATTCAGGTGTTTCTGGTACATGGACTGCTCTCACCAAATGTGAGGTCAAACTGTTGACCTTGTATACATCCTAGTTCACAAAAGAGTCTGTCAGATGCGCTAAGCCTATAGGCTGAAGATGATGCCCCAACACTGCGGAGAAACCTCAGGTGACTATTCAGGCAGCTGGCTATTTCTGTCAACTCACATTTTTTTGGAAGCTGTTTGCATGCACTTCCTGTTTTTATTTTTTATTAGGTAGTATTATTTCCTTCTTGGGTCTCTGAGGGAGTTGAAAATCAGTTAGTTATAGTTATAATTATCTTTGTTAAGGATTTCAGAAAAACTCACTAAGAGCTGTAAGTGTATAAATTTGAAAGACGTTATAAGACAGTTCCGTTGGCAATATAAGTTAGGATAAAAAGTGAATCAGGTACATTCTGGACTTACCAAAATAGGATAGATAATGGAATTATTTTCTCTGAATTTGTCAAATACAAATGGACTAGACATTGTTTAGGTATATATGGTATATATAGTTATTGTACTTTTGTATATAGTTTTTCTTATATTATAACTTTTCCTTTTTTTCTTTTTATTAAAATAGAAAAGGGGAAATATAGTGATATTTTATTTGTATTGAAATGTGATTTTATTTGTATGTCAATAAAGTTGCCTTGAGGTCAGAGCAAGCCAGAGCAGAAGCTGAGCAGTAGTGGGGCACGCCTTTAATCCCAGCACTTGGGAGGCAGAGCTAGGCGGATCTCTGTGTGTTCAAGGACACAGCCAGCATGGCAGACACACACCTTTAATCTCAGTACCAACCATAGAAGACCTGGAGGTCTGTACAAATAGGCAGTGACGAGGAGGTCATGTGGCTGGGTTTACAACCAATGACAAAACAGAACAGAAAGTCTTTAAATAGACAGGACACACAGAAGTAGGTCTCTTGCGGAGAGGAAGAACAGCAGAAGCAGTGAAGGGTAAGGTTTTCCACTCTTGCTCTGACCTCGTGGTTTTTAACTCTGCAACCGGTTCTGTGTTTCTTATTTAACAAGCCAGTTACATCTACACAAGCTTATACCCAAAATTGATTTTATTGATAATAAATATGAATATTTAATGGATAGAACACTAACTCTCCAGAGTGAATTTGTGGCTACTCAGACACTATATAAGGAAGAAAAATTATCATTAATTGATAAGATAAGGTCCATGGAATTATGGGTTTCAGAAGAACATAAAAACTTCCATGATTCCATGAGAAATCTGGAGTCCCTTACAAGAGAGGAGGTTCACTCCCTGGAACAGACCAGACCCTAGATGCTCATTTGCAAGCCCTGGAAGAAACTCTCAGTAAACATGACAAGGGACCTAATAAGCAGAAGGGCAAAACCATACAGGTTGTAACCTCTCCAAATGGCTCTCATACAATGGCTTATCCTGTTATCATCCATGAGAAGCCAGCAGATGATACACACTCTGAGCCATATATGACATATACATTACAACCAATTTCAACAAAGGACTTTAAAAATATAAAGGAAGCGATAGTTACATATGGGATACACTCCACATACATAAAACAGATGTTAAATTTGTGGTCTACCTCACATAGAATCATTCTAGATGACTGGCATCAGTTAATTTCAGCTGTTCTAGAATATAGCCAGCAGTTACAGTGGAAAAGCTGGTTGAGAGAAGAAGCAAGAGATTTAGAACAACAAAATAAACTCAGAGGTTTTGAGATCTCCCAAGGTCAAATACTGGGTGATGGACATTTTTCTGATAGGAATGTACAAGCCACTTATGATGAGCATACAATATCCCTATGACCAGCAGCTCTAAATGCTTGGGAAAAAGTTCCAGAACCTGGAAAAGCAACTGAGGTATACATAAAGATATTTCAGGGACCACACAAACCCTTCACTGATTTTTTACAAAGGCTGAACATAGCTATAACAAAAGCTGTGTCAGATAAAGAATTAAGAAACGTATTAACTGAGTCCTTGGCATTCAACAATGCTAATGCAGAATGCTAAAGAATACTTAAACACTGTAAAAGGTCAGATCAGCTCCTTTGGAAGAATGGATTCAGTATACTAATGGTGTTGAGTCTCTTAACTACAGTAATGAGGCTTGGATAGGAGAGACAAAGCCCAGAGGTAAAAAAAAAAAAAAACTCATCCACCAATGTGACATCTCTATAAGTTGTAAGAAAAATTTACCAATCAAAGGTTGGGGTAGGGTTCTGTTTTTGTCTTTCCAGGAAAATGGAAATACCTATCTTCCAGAAATCATAAGGCCTTGGATATCTGGATGTTTACAGCAGAAAGAATCTATTGGTACCAATCTACAAATGGTAAAATCTCATTGTCTAACATCTATATATATATATCAATCTAAAAAAAATGTGGTTCCAATTCAATTATAAACCAAGCTGGCTTTGGAGATGGAATTGGCTCACTCCTTCTCTAAACATAAGCATATTGCTAAAAGAAAAGGTTGAGAGATTCTTCAGTCCCATATCAGAAGAGCCCTCTGGTGTGGGACAGAAGGAAACCAATAAAAGGGACCATTGTCTTGAAGCTTCTAATTCTCTCCATGCTTACTCTTGATTTCTCGGAATCCTTTCTTACACGTCATGTCATCTTCAAATCCAAACTTTCCATTTTGTTAAAATAAGTTTTTCCAATAGCAATTTCTGAAGTCTCCAGAAGGAAGATGGGGCCCCAACAATAACTCTACCCAATCCAGAATGATGCCATGGTAATCATCATCATGCTACACTTCTTGCCAGAAGTTCAGACAATCTTACCCATTACTCTGAGACTTGCTGCGGAATCTACAGTTAGTCTAACTGAGATTTAACTATCTGAGCTTTCTTACAGTACCCAACAGAGATACCATCACCCCCTAAACAACAAAGCAATTCTAAGAAAACAATGCCCCTTCTCCCTAAGGTTTCATATTTCTCAGGGTTATGGATGATGGTTATAGGGTTGGGGGTGGAAGAAAATATTAGACTCAGTGTTCTCCTTAAGAAAAGAAAAAGTGACTCAAAAAAAACAAAACAAAAAAAGGAGGAAAAGAAGAAATGGAATGGATAGGTATAAGATATTATGGTAGATGATTATATATACTAGTAAACAAATTTAGTAAAATAACAGCCTTAGATAATTTGCACTGTTGTAGATTCTTATATGTTGGTACAAATGTAAACTATTTTTATATTGCTGTTTAAGATAATTTGTATATTGATACAAATACAGAACTATATTTGTTATAATGTACATATATTTCTACTCTTTTTTTTATTTTGGTTTTTTTCAAGACAGGATTTCTCTGTGTAGCTTTGCGCCTTTCCTGGATCTCGCTCTGTAGAGCAGGCTGGCCTCAAACTCACAGAGATCCGCCTGCCTCTGCCTCCCAAGTGCTGGGATTAAAGGCGTGCGCTACCGCCACCACCGCCACCGCTGCCACCGCCACCACCACTACCCGGCTCTACTCTTATTTGAAATATTTGTATATTGATACAAATGTAAATTTATATCTGCCATACTGTATGTATGTTCTACTTCTGTTTAAGATATTCTGTATACTAATATATATTTAAGATTATTGTCATATTGCATATTGCACTATACATTCCTACCTCTGTTATAAATATCTTGTGTATTGTCACAATTTTGAGGTCATTGTCCTTTACTGTACATTTCCTTATAGACTGTTTACCTTGTTTACATGAAGCCTTAGTCCTTAGGTTATCTAGGTAGATAAGACTTAAAGATTTATAGTCACCTATGCTTGTCATCTCTATAGTTATGTTAGTTAGGTTATCCATACTCCAGATACATAGGTGGGATGGACAGGTAATCTTCAAACATTTCATGGACCTAGAGAATATGGCATTTAAATAACTTAGAATTCTGTTGACATAAGACACAGTTGCTCCTGGCAGCACCAATTCGATCTGAAGAGAATGTTGGGCTTCTAAGACATTTCCATTTGGAAGTTTGTCTTCTTGGCACAAAATGGCCTACTGGGCAAAGAACTGCCCTTGCCTCAACTGCTGACAGTACAAATGCTGTCCTTTCTGGACAAGCGGGACACAAGGAAAAGCGACCACTGTACTCTGCCAAGACAGGGTAAGATGGTCTTTCAGAATTCCTGCTTCTGAAAATGGTCTGTCAGATACTCTAATTGGTCTGTAGCCAATGTAAATGCACCAACAATGCTGAGAAACATTAGGTGACTGTCCAGGCTGCCAGCTGTCTCTGTCTACTCTTGCAAGACTCCCGAAAGTTGTTTGTGTCCTTCTCCCATTTCTCAGGTACTATTATATTCCTTCTCGGGTCTTTGATGAGGTTGAAGATTAGCACTTATAGTTACAACTTAGTATATATACATATATAATATCTTAGATAGAATATATTAAGTATTAGACTCAGGTTCTTTAGGATAGGACACCTTTTGGAATGATCTTTGTAACATGCCACCTACCTACGCTCTAGACTTCCCTGGATTTTAGTATGCATTTTTTTTGCTTGATATTATTCACGTTGGTTGTAGTTCCATCTTATCTAGGTCATTATCCCTCATTACTCCTGGACAGTATTTGATAACCATTTCTTTGTATATAGTCTTGTATTAGGTTAGAACCTTCTTTTTTAGACAAAAGGGGGAGATGTAGTGGGTAGCCATTCCAGCCTTGGCCTGGAAATTCCAACCCCCATTGAGGTTTCAGTAATGGTCACGCCTACAAGGCATGGCTGAGAGAGGACGTTGAAGACCCGGGATCTGGATGAGGGGGCTTCTCTTGGTTCCAGGACCCTGGACACTGGAGGTAGACTGAGCAGAGTTCTCCGGAGAACACCGCTGGACTGCGCCATACCTTTCCCAGACCCTGCAACCTACCTATCCCTTCATTTGTAAGTTATGCCACTAAATAAACTTCCCTTTTAACTACATGGAGTGGCCTTAATAATTTCACCAATAGGTGGCGATGGCTGGGTGGGAAATGGTCATCTTACAGCCCACAGGGAGTGTTTTCAGTCAACAAAACCCACAGATCTGTAATTCTTTTCCCTCAGAGTCACCCAGGTCAGCCAAAGTCCTCTCCTGAGGATTGCCATGTGTAGGCTCTAGGGATTTCACAACCAGGCCCAGTGAACCCCAGGTGAACTCTGATGGTCCTTTTTTCCCTGATCCAACAGTGCCAGAATGGACAGGAAGGAGACACTGATGTGGGGAATGAGACAAGGGTCTGTCTCACAAGCCTTTTGCATCTACTTTTGTTACCAATCTGGTGAGCTGTGAACACCTTCTCCATTGACCCAATGTACAGGGAACTCCCTACAAGTTTGAATGGGTGAACACCAGCCTTGTTCTTCCCACATGGCGAGTGCTGAGCTGCTGTGAGGAACCACACCCTTTGACTCTAGCCATCCTTTCTGGTTCTCTCAGGAATGCAATGACCTATCACACATCGTGTTATCTATGAAGTGGGCACCCCTAATGCTTTAGGGGCACCCCAGTTTTCAGAGAAAACACAACCCAACGGTCCTGTGCAAAATGTGAATGAAGTAAAACATAAACTTACGACAAAGCAGTCAAGCCGTGAGTGCAGAGAGTAGAACAACTGTGGGTCTTGACCTCCCCCCTCAGTGGAAAAGAAGGTGGAGATTTCCCTCCACTGGTTTCAAATAGCTAGCGCTTTTCTCATGGATTATGTTCACACACTGAGAGTGGAACACAGTGTTCCACCAAGGACACCGTTGTTGACAAGTCAAAGCACAAATTTGGTTGGCATCCCAGAAGTTTTCTCATATTTACCTTTGTGCTTTAACTGAGACCAGGAAGTGGTTGTTCTCTTTCCTTCCCAGCTGAACAGTGGGAACGCCCCCCCCTACCCCCACCAGCTGCCTGTGTTGTCCTGTCCACTCCCATAGTGGCTGCTAATATCGATTGGGTATTTCTCCCCACTAAGACAATGCCACACTATTACCCACAGCCTTCCTCTGTCCAGCTCCATTTGGTGAGTTCTAGCTTTGGAATGTTGCCTCTCCTCCTCTGTATCTTTGGGAATCCCCAAGACTCAATACTGGGCCCATCAATTCACGCCCGCCCAGCCCTTCGAGAGCTCTTGTGGTCTCACGTGGCACTGACACTTGTTCGGATCTTCAGTTGTGGGGCCTTTGCTGAACTCAGTTCTTTGGCTCTGGCTCTTAATTCACATTTGTGAAAATGTCAGGAGGTACAATGTTCTTTCAGTTTTTTAAATATTTCCTTTTAGTGGGTATGGCCCTGGTGTCTAAACCCTGGGGGGAACAGGAACAGCACAATCTGTTCAAGGCTCTTGAACTCTTAAATGTGTGTGTGTGTGTGTGTGTGTGTGTGTGTGTGTGCGTGTGCAAGCGTGCGCGCGCCTGTAATGCTTTTTTTTTTAACTACTTTTTTTCTAACTACATGCACTCTAAACAAAGATCTTGGCACACATTAGACTCCTCAGAAGTACTTTAGAGTGAAGAACATTTTAAAATCACAAGCTTCTCTCCTACCTGTTGGAATTCCTGGCCACTTCCCCCACCTACAGGACCGCACATGTGCAGGACCTACATCCTACAGTGCGCTGCATGATAGCATAATTTGTGCACAGCAATCTATCATCCTACAGTGCGCTGCATGATAGCATAATTTGTGCACAGCAATCTATGTGCATGCGTGGCATAGCTCCATAAGCCCATATGCGCATGTGCAGGGGAATGCATAAGAAGGGAGACACAGACTCCTCCCCCTTCTTCTTCTCCTCCTTCCCGCCTCCTTCTCTCTCTGCACGTGTCTGCCACAGGCCTGATCACACACTCTTCTGTCCCTCTCTTCTCCTAATAAAGCTCTGATAGTGGGTTTTGCCATGCCTCCTGGCCTTTCTCACATGGTAACAGCGCCACTAAATGAATAACACAGCACCTCCGCATTAAAACCAACACTAACAGAGAGTGTTAGGGAGCTTTTCTGCTCTAAATTAATTTGTCTGTCTTGTCAACATATGTGGACTCCACCGACTTTGCTTGAACCTGCCCTGGGCACTGATAGTGTAGTAGAAGTCTCAGGTTTGGGAGGTTGTGAAGTGTGCTCTCTCCGATTTCTTTTGAGAAGTACTCAACAAGAAGACGAGGCACCAGCTGCCGTTTTCCACAATTTACCCATGTTCTATAGTATGATTTGATGTGTAGGAACATTTTTGTGTGGGCAGAAGTCACAGCAAAATGGTCCCCATAAGCCCTGCCCCAACCACGTGGAGACAACTGACAGGCATAAGCTCTGCTTTCAGGAAACATAGTCCTGTGGAGAAACTGGGGTTGTAGGGTCCTATCTATGGAGACACATAGAGAGGCCAACCGTCCAGACTGCTACAAAGTAACTCATGGGAGCTGAAACTGGAGAGTAGGAATCATCAAGCCACAGTGACAAAGCAGGAAGCAGCAGGCATCAGGACTCTCAGTGACATAGTTAGAGCAAAACTGGACTAGAGCGCAAAGGAAGGAAGCAGCTTCGAATTGTGGAAGGCACTGGGGGAGGGGGCAGATCACAGAGAGTCCTGTTAGGACAGTGGAAGGCACTGGGGGAGGGGCAGATCACACAGGGTCCTGTTAGGACAGTGGAAGGCACTGGGGGAGGGGCAGATCACACAGGGTCCTGTTAGGACAGTGGAAGGCACTGGGGGAGGGGCAGATCACAGAGGGTCCTGTTAGGACAGTGGAAGGCACTGGGGGAGGGGGCAGATCACACAGGGTCCTGTTAGGACAATGAAAGGCACTGGGGTGGAAGGGGGCAGATCACAGAGGGTCCTGTTAGGACAGTGGAAGGCACTGGGAGAGAGGGCAAATCACAGAGGGTCCTGTTAAAGAAGCTTTCCACTGTGAGAGTCAGTGAAGCCATTTAAACATAGGAGGTAAGCAAACAGACTGCATTCCATAAACCTCCAAGAGGAGGCGACTTGGCAGCATGGCTGTGGAGAAGACAAACCACAGCAGAGGTGATAGCCTTTCAGGGGTGTAGTTAGAGTATTCCTGCCTGGCCCAGTCAGGACAAATCTCTCTTACCTGCCAGTCCCACAGTCGCTCAGACCCAACCAAGAAAGCACACAGAAACTTACATTGTTTAGAAACTGTATGGCCATGGCAGGCTGCTTGTTATCTACTTCTTCTCTCTTAAATTAACCCATTTCTGTTAATCTATACTTTGCCACATGGCTTGTGGCTTACCAGTGTCTTTACATGTTGCTTCTCATGGCGGCGGCCTTCTACTTCCCAGAATTCTCTTCTCTCTTGTCCCGCCTATACTTCCTGCCTGGCCACTGGCCAATCAGAACTTTATTTACACAGAGCATATCCACAGCACAGGGGGTCATGGGAAAGGACGTAGCAGGTGACAGGAGGGTCCAGTCAAACCAGAACCTTCTAAAATGAGCAGCAGGATCATGTGGGTGCTGTTCCCTGAGCAAGAGCTCACAGAAGAGCAGGTTTGGAGAAAGCTCTGAAGATGACTGCCAAGATGCCAGCAGTCTGATCTCATTGGGTTCAAGTTGCCTGAGGACACCCGGTTCTCTTAATAGTTATTCAAAAAAAAAAAAAAAAAAAATAGGTACCCGCTGTCTTGATCCCAAGCTGCTAAGCATTTTCATCTGATCAATTTTCATCCTGAGGCTGGGTCTCATCTCTTCCAGAAATATCAGCTCAGAAAGGTCTAATGAAAGAGCACTTTGATGAAAGCAGTCACCAGTGACCCACTGGGGAAGTGAGCAGGTGGCATGGACAGACACTGAGGACAAGCTACCCACATGACCTGAAGAGCAGGTCAGAAGAAGGAGCTAGTGTGATGCCCTGACCTTACAGGTCCAAGGCCCACGTTTGTTCCTCTCAACACAGATATCTGATACCTTCCTAAGAAGACAGGGAATTTACAGTTTTGCTTATTTTTCCATGAATTTGAGACTTTGATGAGTACATACACATGGATTTTGTGCCCAACGGCCTTGGCAGGAAGGTAGCTTAGGAATTTCGCATGAATCATGTTGCTCTTTCCATCCACACCCATCACCTTTCTCCAGTTACTCTGGTTTTGTTTTGTTTGCCGTGAGAGTCAATGTTTTTCTTTGTATCTGTACATTTATGTTTTGTCCAGATAGAATTCAGTTTCATCTCCATTTCAAAAAGAGCCACCTGACCATTTGCCCTTCCATTTCCTGCCCCCTCTGCTTCCAGAGCTCCCACTCAGAGCTAGGGAAAAAGATGGCCTCAGATCACAGCCTTCAGGATACATTTGCTATTTCCAAGTCCTATTCCAGGAGGCCTCCACGAGTTCCCAGATGGAGGAAAGAATGGAGGAGAGTGGTGTCCCCTGAAAGAGCAAGCTTCTCTCTTTAATTAGTGAACAGCAGAATGCTTTCCAGTATGATCTGTCCCCAAATCAACTGCTTGATAGCTGAATACAACATACAGTTATCGTATTTTCTTTAAACTTCAAAAAAGGCCTCAGAGCAAGCTTTAATTTCTAGAAAGCTGGTACTCTACTAATAGTGATTAAAAATTAACACTACAAAATAATAACTCTTAATTTACTTAGATGAAACAACTGCATTTTTCACTATTAAAATTTAAAAGACAGATTCAAGTTTTTTGGGAAGTCTATAGGAAATTCATAATTAGTCCCCAAAGATGTAAGGAGACCTGGAGGTCAGTGAGAGAAACATGGGAAGGGATTTCATAAAGTCTTAAAATTTTTGGAGATATGGTCTATAGGCTTGTTCTCCAGCAAAGTGGAGTTAGAGCTACAGAAATCTCAAACTAGCCACTTCCCGGGAAGAACTTACAGGGTAGCAGGTCATAGGGCCTGTGAGATTTTCGGAGAGCTCATCCCTGTAAGTCAGTAATGTTTAGCATTCTTGTGGAGCTTTTGAAACCTTTGAAGAACCTCAGAGCCTCTCCACAAACCCAGGACAAGTTGCTGAGGAAGATAACCCCTCCAAATGTCATGCAACTTGCTTGATGCTCTCTACATTGGTGACAGCCTAGGGAGGAAGGAGCCCACCTGACTGAATTCTCTAAATGTCACATTCTCACTGAACCTCCAGCAGCCTCTGCCTCTGGGCACATGCTCACTGCAGGGCAGCCCATGCAAGCAATGCCTTCAAAACACCCGCTGATCTCTGCCCACAACACTCTTAACAGAACAGAAACTCATTCTGACAGGATATCGCTTTGTATCTGTCAGCCCATTCATTCAGCTCTGACAACATGCCTTAGCTTAGGTAACTCACACGTAACAAACTTGTCACACACAGCTGTGGGTGCTAGCACAGCTGCTGCCTGATGAAGGCTTGCTTCTTTCTGGATGAAAGTATTTTCGTTAATCTCATACAGGCAAATAAGCTCCCTTCCATCTCTTTTATAAGGCTACCCATTCCTTTCACGAAAGTTCCATCCAATCATCTAACTGCACAAAGCAGAAGGAAATGGGATGCGGTTGACGAAGCGATCAGACTGGTCATATGTGACTCATCCACTTGCCTGTTGTTCTTCCATCTCCTGTTCCGGCCACACGGGCCTTCTGTGCTCCTCAAGCACTCCATGTGGCCACTTTCTGACCAGGGAGCTCCAGCCAGCCTGTTCCTCTATCTGCAACACTCTCTTCCCCAGCCTTTTACCTAGCCTCATAAGTACACTTCAGTTCTCTTCAGTAAACTCCTTGTCCTGGAGTAGTTTACCTTTCCTGGAACCAATGGCCTTCCCTTCAGGAATTTATCACAACATAAAATTATATGTAATTATTCACTAATGTCATCCTTCCCCCATGAAGCTTTGATTTCTATACGGGCAAGGCCCATATCTATTTTGCTATTTCCTAATGGCCCAGGTACATCACGGCCTCTCAGTAAATGCTTGATGTGTGAATAAATGGTCCCATGACACACCATCTTTTATAAATAGAATATCTGAGCTCACACTCCAGCACTACAGCACAGAATATAATCATCCAAATTTCTATGCTAAAAAGAGCCAGTTTTCTCTTGTATCATGTTCACTAGAATTTATTTTGATTATCTTAATTCACACATCTCTCCTCTCTAGGAAGAAAATACATGCAGACTTACATACAGTATGAAAGGGTTATCTCATCAACACAGTTTGCATGTTGGCCAGATGTTGAATGATCCAGTTGAGCTTTCTAAAGTTTTCTCCTGCTAGAGTCTTGATCCCTGCCTTTAGTCAGAGGACGATACAGAGGGAAGGTTCCATCACTATCTAGCTGAGAGTCGAAGGCAAAGAGGAAGCTTGTTTGGGTTGTATGCTGGCTAGTTTTGTGTCAATTTGACATAGGCTAGAGTCACTGAAGAGGAGGGAGCCTCAAAGGAGAAAATGCCTCCATAAGATCAGGCTAGAGCAGGCATGTAGGGTAGTTTCCTAATTAGTGAGTGATGTGGGAGGGCCAAGCCCACTGTGGGTGTTGCCATTCCTGGGCTGCAGCCGGGCGGTGGTGGTGCACGCCAGTAATCCCAGCACTCAGGAGGCAGAGGCAGGTGGATCTCTGTGAGTTCGAGACCAGCCTGGTCTATAGAGCTAGTCCAGGACAGGCTCCAAAGCTACAGAAAAACCCTGTCTCAAAAAACGAAAAAAAAAAAAGAAAAGAAAGCAGACTAAGAAAGCCATAAAGAGCAAGCCAGTAAGCAGCACCTCTTCATGGCCTTTGCATCAGCCCCTGCCTCCAGGATCCTGCTATGTTCCTGTCCTGACTTCCTTCAATGATGAACAGCAATATGGAAGTGTAAGCCAAGTAAACCCTTTCCTCCCCAACTTGCTTTTTGGACATGATGTTTTCATCTCAGCGATAGAAAATTTAACTAAGACAAGTTGCTTCTATGTCAGAATAACATGGATTTAGAAAGAACAGAAGTGTATTGGTCTCTCAATTGTAGAGGCTGGAAGTCCAATATGTAGAGGGTCACATCTGATGAGGGTCTGTGATGGCTCTTCTTCATGGTCAACTTAACTACATCTGGAATTAACTAAAATCCAACCAGCCTGCTTGCCCTCACTCTTGCTGGCAAGTCCATTCCTTCACTGGTGTTAGGGCCTACTTCTTCAGGATTATGACATATGCTGAAGACCAGCTGAGACATCCAGCCTTGTGGGCTGAGCCACTACTGGATTCTTGGACCTTCCATTGGTAGACAGACATTGTTGGACTAGCTGGACCACAGCCAGTAAGCCACTTGAATAAACTCATGGGTTTATATATACATTTATATACATGCATACATACATACAGGGATTTTGTTGTTGTAGTAGTACAATAACACAGCCGACGGCATCACTTGGATGAGAGAGAGACCAAGAGTGGACAAGAGGAGACCAAATACTCGCCTACACAGCAAATTCACTTCCTAGTTTACTCATGAAGAGAATCTTCAGGATGTAAACACCTCCCACTAGAACCAATTTTCAATGCTGTTGTGTTTGGGGATTAAACACAAAACATTTCCAGTACAAGAATTTTCTGGGGGCATATTTAAAACACAGCAGCAATGTTTCCAAACAGCTGCATCCCTGCACATATGAGCCTCCCAGAGTGCCCACCTTCACCCTGCTGCCTTCAGGAGGCCCACCCTCCCACTGACACAGGGCTCCAGGTACTTCAAGGCCGGTGCCAAACCCAGCCTTGTCCTCTTCCTCCTCACACACAGAGAAACAAGCACACACCCCTACCCAAGGTTTGTAAGTAGACACCGCCCAAAAGGAGAAATACAAAGCCCACTGTCCAATGTTTTCCTACTCGTAGCAAGGCAAAATCACACATCAGTGGACTCGCTCTCACTTCCATCTGCTCACTTTATATTAACCCTTCTTTGAAATACTGTGCAATGTCGATCATCCCGCTAACTGAAACCATCATTTTTCCTTTGAGTTGTTCCTATGGCCTGAGGAGCCTCTCAGGGCCAGTTCAGCACGGCTCCTGGGGTTTTGAAACCACTCTTGCTCCAGCTCAATCCTGGAGATTTTCCGTGTGTGAGACAGGGAATCTCATACCATCGAGGTGTTTTGATTCCTTATAAAGACCAAATTTTGGGCAGGGACTGTGGGCAGGGAGTAAGTGACAAACATACCAGTCCGCAGCTTCTTTCTATTCAAGTCTCTCCTGTCTGTGTCTTTAAGAAGCTGCCCTCTGCCATGCTCTGATGTGCTCTCTCACGGTGTCATGACCTGGATTCATTATAGGATAAGAATGTGTTGACTTAACAAAGCTTCTTGCTTCTCTGCTCTTTCTTTCCTCGGGGTTATGGAAATTGATAGAACATACACAGTCTGCAGGCTGACAATGTTAGCAAATAAAGGGATGCTGCCACTTCAGACCGGGATTTCCCTAAAACTCCGATTCTCTTCCTTTCCCAGAATTCTCTTAATCAGAAGCCCAAGGCGGGAACTCCTGGCTGTTTTCTTGTTTATTCCACGGCCCCATCTCCTGGGAGATCTGGATTATCTTTTTCCTTCCTTCATCTTGGCCATGTGGGTAGGAAGTGATCTAAACATAGCCTGCCCTTTCTGGACACAAAATCTATGAGAAACTGCATTCTGAAGTTCCATCAAGATGAGAAACTTCTTTCTGAAACTGTTTATCTTCATCAAGAACTTTCTCCCTCCCGTGAAAAGGGGAAGGAGGGAAAAGGAGGGGGAAATGTGACCAGGGTATGTAAGACACATTATACCACTCTGAAAGTAGCTATTTTTTACAGTAAGCAAAAGAAAACTACTATCATTTTAAAAGAGAGCGATCCTCCCAAGGCCATCAGGTTGCTACATATTTCCAGGTCAAGGTTAAGGAACATACTGAACATAAAGAGAAACCATTTGCGCAGTGTGAGCTAGCACAAGTTTGTAAAGACTTGGGCCTTGCCAAGCTCCAAATCCAGCCTAGATGATCTGGTCACTCCTCACAGAGGTGGCCTGAGGATCACGTATGTTCCCGTTTAAAGACCTTAGTGTGACACATGCGACAGATGCTTGGAAAACGGTGGTCCCTCTGACGGTATTGTTTCTCTCTGAGCCAGCTGTCGGGGTACTCATCTGTGGATAGCATTTCACTGAAGCCACAGGTTAGGTGAGAAAAAAAAAATCCTGCTGATCAAGCACTGGAATGTGTTCATTTGAGGATTAATTTGATTGACTGAAATAATGTTGGCAAAAATAACAAGGTGCAGTTGCAAGTTAGAGAAAAAGGAGGAGGAGCTAGGAGCAGATGGAAGTATGGCAGGGTGGAGCCAGAACCCTTGACCTACTTTGGAGAAGGTTTCCACCCATGCGTGGAAGAATCAATGAGTCAATGGGCAAGTAAGTTCAGAGCTACGGGAGATTAAGCTAAATTAAGTATAAACCCTAGTTGAGGACTAAGCCAAAGCCTTAAGCATTCCAAGTGATATGCCTCCATCAAGAAGTCAAAGGAGAATCCTATACTCATATATTTTAAAAAATTGCCCCACCCCATTCCTACTCCCTCCAAATACAGCACACTGTGGTTACTTGTTCTTCATTCAGAGGGATTATAGTCCTGAACTAGGACCTACCACGGCTTCCATCCACCTATGAGGATGCCTGGAGTCAAATAAATTTCAGTCTTCTCAGTAGGATGTAATGTGTAATGACACAGTAGAGGAAATTGTACAGTCCCTATTCTATAGAGTATGCAGTCTTTTGGTTTGGGCTTTTTTTTTTTTTTTTTTCGAGACAGTTTCTATGTGTAGTTTTGAGCCTTTCCTGGGACTCGATTTGTAGACCATGCTGGCCTTGAACTCACAGAGATCCACCAGGCTCTACCTCCCGAGTGCAGGAGGAAAATCTTCAGACTACCTGGTTCACAGCCAGTCTGTCCTAATTAAAGCCAATCTCTGTTTCTGTGGATACAAATTAATGATAAACATTTCCTTTAAGTTTCTCAAGTACAGAATGAGTTATCCAAGATAGTTCTGGTTGACCCAGTTACTGACTGGAGCCAATCAGGTGGAGTTTTAAAAATATATGATTAATAATTCTGTCAAGTTCAAAAGCAAATATTTGAAATGTACTAGTCATGTGCTACAGAGACAACCCAAACCTGTATTGGGATGGGGGTGGGAGGGTGATCGTCACAACCCAACCAAGTATTCATGGGATATTAGCCTGTCTAATAAATGTAGCACAAACCC
Organism: Onychomys torridus; assembly: GCF_903995425.1. Classification (NCBI taxonomy): domain Eukaryota; kingdom Metazoa; phylum Chordata; class Mammalia; order Rodentia; family Cricetidae; genus Onychomys; species Onychomys torridus. The sequence continues at coordinate 45,427,398 of NC_050448.1, read as the reverse complement.
CAAGCTTATCCTACTTACAGGGACAGAGTTCACATTTACAATTTTACTGGAGCACAGGAATCTCTTTTTTAATGACAAAATTCTTTATTAATTCTTAGGGAATTTCATATCATGCACCCCAATCCTGCCCACCTCCCTGTCCTTCCATATTCACCCCTCACTCCTGCAGCATCCCCTCAGAAGAATCTCCCCCAAATCAATTAAAAACAAAACAAACAAACAAAACACCTCACTCCTCCATCTTTCCAACACCTCTTCATTCATCCTAGTGGCACTGGGAGCTGGTATGTCATGTAGTGTACCCTTTTGTCCAGTCAGCCCCATTCACAAAATGTTCATTGCCATGAGTCATTTCTCTGGTTCAAGGCCTCTGGCACACCATCATCACTGGACCCTCACCAGATCTCTTCCTGGACATCCTACTGTTGCCCTGTCATGGAGATCCAGCAGTTATCATTCCACAGGCCCAGTCCCTTCACACACAGGTCACAGATGGGGCAGATGTGAAGGTGGGCCAACCCAAGGCCTAGGATGTGGGTCTGGGTGGTAGCTGAACTGGTCTGTCTGGGCCTCATTGTCAGGTGAGGGGCCCATGCCATCTGGGCCAGCTCTCCCATACCCATGGTGAGGAATAGGCCATCTCTCCCAAACATCAACTCAGACTCTGGATGCTGCTGGGCCACAGCCCAGACATGGTCCTCATTGGCAGCCTGGGGAAACATAAGAATCTCTATCCAAAAATGTAAAATAAGGACCTTTCAAGCCCTGAAAAATTAAGGAAAAACAAATACTCTGGGAGACTGCACAAAGGAATTAAGAACTAAATTTAGACAGGTGAATCATGTACCTAACATCAGAAGTTATTTTCTGTCACACCTAAAACTTAGAAAATCAGCCACCTAGTAAGCAGCAAAAGGTCTCTCCTATGTATCCAAATCCAAAGTATGCAGCAGAGCACACCTGAAATCATAGCACCCAGGAGGGCAGCAGGGAAGTCAAGAGTTCAAGACTGTCCTCAGGTACATAGAAAGTTCAAAGCCAGTCTGGAATATATAAATCCCTGTCTCACAGAAGCAAAAAACTAAACAAAACAAAAAATAGACAGAACAAACAAACAAACCACACATTTCACAATTATTCCGATCAAGGCCTCTAATTGCAGTAAAGTACGATTAAAATAAAAAACAACAAAAAAGTTGATGTATTTGACTCTTTTCTAAATGTCTCATGAGTTAAAAAATAATTTAAAATAATAAAAAGGTTTACAAATATACCAAAGAAAACCCTACTTTCATGGGCGTGGCTAATGAAGGACCTAGATGAAAATAGACGTACTCGAAAAGAAGGGGAAATGGTAGCTTTCCGTTCAAGAAATGATAAAATTAGTAAGAAAAGCAGAAGGAACTAATAAAGTGTAAGAATAAAGTGAAGGAAGTAAAACAAAAACCTCAGAAATATAAAGGTGGATTTAATAAAACCCAAAGCTGACTGTCTCCGAATCTTGTCTGGCTGCTGAGATAACATAGTCAACTTAGGGGGAAGAGGATGTATTCTGGGTCACAGCGCCAGCTTACGGCCCATCCTTGTCGGGAGCCACCGAGGCAGGCGCCCAAGGCGGAAGCTGGTCACACTCCATCCGTTGTCAAAAAGCAGACAGCAAGGATTGCCTGTGGTCAGCTAATGCTCTCCTATCCATGCAGTCCAGGCCCCAGCCCATGAAAGGGTCTCACCACAATTAAGATGTTTCATCCCACTGAGGGTGGAGAGATGGCTCAGCGGATAAGAGCACCAGCTGCTCTTCTGGAGGTCCCAGCTTCTAAGCAATCTCCTCACAACCTTTTGTAACTCGCCATGGGCACTGCAGGCACGTGGTGCACAGACACACATGCTGGCCAAAAACGCCCTTATGCATGAAACAAAAATAAAACCAATCTTAAAAAGAAAAAGGTAGTATCTAAAGGCCCATGTCTCAGCTGACTTTAGATTCTGTCAAATTGACAATTAATCCTAAGCACACACAGACAACTTATAAAGAAATAAAAAATTGAGAAAACCTTCACAGAACCGCTCCATGATAAAAGAGAAAACTTAAAGGCACGAGAGGCAGCTCGGCAGTTAAGTGCATTTGCTGTTCCTGTAGTAGTAGATCTGGGTTGTGTTTGCCACACCCACATGAGGGCTCACAACCATCTGTAACTCTAGCTCCAAGGTATATATAATGCCCTTTCCTGGTCTCTAGATCAAAACACACACATACATACATGCAGCCAAACACTCCCAGAGGTACGTTTTTTAGGAGCTAAAAAAAAAAAAGAAAAGAAAGTTCATTATACTAAATATGCAAATTAAGTATAAAGATGGAAAATTTTTATAATTTCATCAAAGAATACTATGAGTATTGAAAGCATTAAAATATTAAAAGTAGAAAATCATACGGAGACAATATTCTAAAAAATAGAAATCAACTTGACTTAAGAATCTAAAGACCTGAAAGGATTTAAAAACAATCAGTAATAATTTATAAAGTGAAAATTAATAAGGAATCCAGGCATGGTGGCACACACCTTTAGTCCCAGCACTCAGGAGGCAGAGGCAGATGGATCTCAGAGTTCAAGGCCAGCCTGATTTACAGAGCAGGTTCCAAACCACCCAGAGTTACACAGTGAGACCTTGTCTCAAAAATAAACAAATAAATAAATAAATAGAATAAGGAATTTTAAAAAATCAACAATGAACCAAACAACAGTGGGGATTTCTTATAAAAACTAAATATCCTCTTACAGCTTAGCAATCACACCACTTGGTGATTACCCCAATGAGTCATAAGTTTATCTCATACCCCCAAATCCACAGATGGGTGTTTATAGCACCTTTGTGCATCATAACTGCCAGACTTCCTGTGAACCAAGAGGACCTTTGGTAAACAAATGGGCGAACTGCCACATAGCCAGATAGTGGAAATTTACTGAACACTAAAGAGAACCGAGTAGTCGCACCTTATAACTACATGGAGAAAACTCAAACCCACACCGCTTGGTCAAAGAAGGCAATCTGAGAAGCATGTTCAGCTACGTGGCACTCTGGAAAAGGCAAAGCTATGGAGACATAAAAGGCTCCGTGGTTGCTAAGGGCTGAGGAGAAGGGGAAATGAATAGGCAGAGTAGAAGTCTGAGGGGGTAAAGTGCTCTGTTTGGAACTATGATCCCATATGTGTCACTAAACATTTGTGCAAACCCATAAAATGTGCAAGCACTGTCGCCGATGTACTTGGGTCAATGATGTGCCCATGTGGACTCACGCAATCAGCGGATCATGGCAGTTTAGCACGTTGGCTGTAGAAGAAGTGGTGCATGCAAGGTGCAAGGGATGCTCAAAGATGCTGTACCTCCTCGTGGGGACCCAAGGCTGATCTAGCGGAGTCTGTTCTGTTCAAACTGGGAGAAGCAACAGCAAGACAATGATCTTATGATTGTGCCAATCTTTGAAGTCATGATAATCTTAAATGAAGAATTAGAAAACTAAATCCACCAGCGTATTCGAGGTTTGTTTTATTTACACTCATGAGTGTGTGTGTGTGTGTGTGTGTGTGTACCCACACATTCAGTGGCATACGTGTTAATGTCGAAGGATAGCCATGTCTGTCAGTCCTGACCTTCCACCTTGTTTGAGACCGTGTCTCTCTTGTTCACTGCTGCAGATGCCGAGCTGGCGGTCTGTGAGCTTTTTTTTTTTTTTTTTTTTTTTTAAATTCAGTCTTATTTAAAGCTTCAAGGCACAGCCAGGTCCATCCAGATTTTTTGCAGGAATATGAGAAGAATAAGGCGTTCCTGATAAAGATCTTTGCTCCCCTCTGAAAGCACTTGAACACATTTCTACTGTTGGCATTCTGGTCTTCTAAACTCCCACTGAAATGGCCCATCAAGCTCTAGCCTACAGATTCTAGGGTTTCCCTAGCTCATTTTTCCAAATCCTCCTACATTATCCTCACAAGCCCTATTCAAATACCTATGAACTACATGACCAGTTGATCACAGCAACTCTCCTCCTTGTGGGTGCCAATCTTCTATGCGAGTTACTGTTCTCTACTCTTCAACCAAATGCACGGCAAGGAGATCAAGGGAGGAGAGGTCATTTGTGTTTGCTCTGAGATAGGTTCTCACTGTAGAGCTCTGGATGGCCTGGGACTTGCTATGTAGACCAGGCTGGCTTCAAACTCGTAAACCACCTGCCTCTGCCTCTCAAGTGCCTGGATTAAACATATGCACCACCACACCTAACTCAAGAGGGGTTTCTTGTGTCTCTTGGTTTGAAGGGACACAGTCCATGATGTGGCAGGTAGCTCTATGGTAACAGGAGGTATGGCAACTGCTTGCTCATCTCTGTAACTAGGAAGAAATGAAAGCAGGAATCTGGCACTTGACTATCTCTCCCCTTCCCTCCTTTTCCTTCCTTCTAGGATCTCAGTGCACGGCTCCTCTGGAAAACAGACTGTATTCCTAACCACTGAGCCATCCCTCCAGTCCCTTGCTACCATAAATTTAATAGCTTAAAATAACACGCACTTTATTATCTCACAGTAATAGAGTCACGAAACTTGTTCTGTGTCCCAGGTCTCAGAGACCTCAGTCAAGATATCAAGGCTTCTTTTCTCCACCATAAGCAGCTGGTTTTGGCCAGACTTATTTGGTGGTGATGGGGTTTGGTGGTTTGTGTTTGTCAGACAATTGTTTCCACTTTTTAAATTGTTGCTGTCTAGTGGTTGTCCACAGGCTCCTGAAGCTGCCTTTGGTCCCTTACCAGCTGACCTTCTCACAGCCACCAGGGGGACCTCCTTCTTCACAGTTAGAACTGAGTTATTAGGCTGTAACAGGAGTAGCTATCCCATAATATACTCAGGTCTTGCACACACCCAAGAAAAGTCTATGCAGGATGTGTATATCAGGAAGGAAATCTCGGGTGCTCTTCCGGCTTACCACAAAATAGAAAATCCATAGACAAACATTAGTAATGATTATAACTAAGGTGGTAGATTAACAGGACTCCCAGATACATCATGGACAAAAGGCAAAACCATTTAGACTAGAATCAACTAATTAAATAACAACAGAAAAGGAAATTCTCATCCTGAGACAAGGTCAAAATTAATCATCACCAACCTAGTGGGAAAGCTCTTAACAAACCAGGTGTAAGATCTGGAGGACATTATGAAACAGATTAATGAGAAAGGAGAATTATAACAAGTGGATCCATTCATCTCCATGGTAAGAAATACTAGAACTTAGCACAGTGAATGCATACATTTTCTTTACATCAGTCAATAAATGCAATGCAATTCCATTCAACACTTAAGAGATATTCTTCCAGAGAACATGTCAAGTTCATCCCCAAACTAATAGTAAAAATATAAAATAAAAGGAAAAGAATCATGAAGAAAAAATACTGATGAGGAAGAGGAAGATCATGAGGAAGAGGATTGATCACACCCAGAAAATATGGCAGACAAATAGACCATGGTCTACATCTACATGAGGTTCTTAACACACAAAAAGCCAATTATGACAGAGGGGGCTTTACTATTTAGAACAATAAATGATGCAGAGGAAGCTGGCTCATTTATTTGGGGAAAAGCTTTTCCAAAATTATTCTAGATAAATACTCCATGTGTGTTGGGGGTAGATCATAAGGAAGAAGAATAGCAGAACTCACCCTCTGTGCTCCCAGAAAGAGGGGCTCTCAAAAGGAAGATGCACCCCAGAACATGGTGTGGGCTCTTCTGGGTCAATGCTGTCATTACAGAAGTCACAGGTAGCTGTCACAGAGTTTGAAGTGACTGTCTTCAGAGGGATGTCATGAATCTAAATTAGATCCTGAGTGGTTCCTAGAAGGAAACTGACAGGATTATAATGAGTAAGGTAAAAGTCTGACCCTCAGGGATACAAGAAGGCAGCATGTCTTTACTGGAAGCAAAGTTAACTGTCCTTTTAGAGCAGCTTGGGCAAAGTCTGGAAAAAGAATGAGACTCTACTCAGAGTCATCCACTTTCGGGCATTAAGACTAGTTTAAGTTCCTTACCATAAAATATTTATATATGGAAGTGTGTTGTCAGGTTCTCTGAAGGAACAGAACTTATTATACATACATATATATATATGTATGCCATATCAATATGGGTTCAAGGTTTGGTCCAGCTAGTCCAACAATGACTGTTTACTAACAGAAGTTCCAATAATCCAGTGGTTGCTCAGTCCATGAGGCTGGATGTCTCTGCAGGTCTTCAGTACATGTCAGAACCCTGAAGATATAAGCTTTAATGCTAGTGAAGGAATGGGCTTGCCAGCAAGAGCAAGAACAAGCAGGCAAAGAGCCAGCTTCCTCCTTCCATGTCCTTCACATGGGCTGCCAGCAGAAGGTGGGGCCCAGATTAAAGGTTATTTTCCCACCTTAAAAAATCTGGAGTAAGGGTGCATTTTTCCACATCAAAAGAATCAGACTAGAAATGAGCCTTCCCAGTTCAAATGTTCAAATTAAGAAAAAAAAAAAATCCCCCACAGGTGTGCCATCATTTGAGTTTTAGCTAATTCCAGATGTAGTTAAGTTGACAACTCCTTGTTAACTTGACACATAATCCTATCCCTTTATGTCATGCTTAATTTCCAAATGAAAACAATAACCAGGTCATAATTACACTTAACATGATATAACTATCCATTGTACAACTGCAAACACATTATAAATTTAGAGTAGGTGGCAAAGTGTCTTGAGGAACATTTCTTCAGTATCTCAAACTTAAATATGATAATCACTGATAGTCTCTTAACTGATTTTACATTACATAATAGAGAAATAGAGGAAAGAAAACATAAATATCTGTACAAACATATTTTTAACAAAATATGACAGAAACACTCATAGCAATTATAATCCCCATTTCTGCGACTGGTCATGTGGCCTTAGCTGGTATGTAAACTACCTTCTTCTACTCCCCATTCTGTCCTTCCTCCACCCCCAGCAAGCAACTCAGCAGGTCTTGGTTCTTTTCCGGGAGGAGTGACCCACACCTTCCTTCCTGAATTGTCTGGGCCCTTGGTCATCCTGCCTGGATTAGGCTGTTGTAGTTTCCCATTGATTTTTAATCACAGGACATGGTAGCACCAAGAGATGCCCTAAGGATCTCCTTCACTCCAGACAAAATCTTTCTCTCCTCCATTGTGGAGGAGCAATCCAATGTCCCCTAGATTCAGTCTAGATTCAATCACTGCTCCTAACTCTGTTACTCTTTTCTTAGCCTGTTGGCTTAAGGGCACCAGAAACCCCAAGTGGCCAGGGGGAAATCTGAACTTCCAGTTTAATGGAATGTTTGCGGTGGCTCCTGGCAGGAGTGCTCCCAACTCTGGAACCAAAACTTCTAGGTCAGCAAAACTTAAGGTATGGGGAACAGGAAGCAAAACTTTTCCTAGTGGGTCGATAGGGGTGATATTGAGTGGAACTATTCCCTTTTCCACCCATTGATTCCTGGACCCGTGGATTCTGTCTATGGAAGAAATAATACCATATATTGGATGCTGATTGAAAGCATATATCACTTTCTGAAGAACGTTATCCCAGCACTCCAGGCTGCTGCCACCTAGTTAGCACTGGGCTGTGTGTTTAAAAGGCTGTTCTATCTTTTTATGAGGCCAGTAGCTTCTGGATGTTGGGGACCATGGTAAGACCAGTGAATTCCATGATCATGGTCCCACTGTTGCACTTCCCTGGCTGTGAAGTCAGTTCCTTGGCCAGAAGCAACACTGTGTGGAATACCATGACAGTGGATATGGAATTCTGTAACTCCACATGTGGTGGTTTGGGCAGAAGCATTACATGCAGGAAAGGCAAATCCATAACCAGAATAAGTATCTACTCCAGTAAGAACAGAGCATTGTCCTTTCCATGGAGGAAGTGATCAAACATAGTCAACCTGCCACCAGATTGCTAGCTAATCACTCCAGGGAATGATGCCGGATCTGGGACTCTATGTTGGTCTCTGATATTGGCAGATCAGACACTCAGCAGCAGCTGTAGCCAAGTCAGCCTTGGAGAGTGGAAATCCATGTTGTTGAGCCCATGCACAATCCCCATCTCTGCCTCCATGGCCACTTGTTCATGTGCCAATTGGGCAACGACAGGAATGGCTAAGGAGAGATTGACTGTCTACAGAACCGGTCATCCTATCTCAACTGAAGTCATCTTTTGATGAACATTTACAGATAGCATTGTGACCAGAGTAGAAACCATAGGCATTTGGGCAACTTCATGTAACTTCTTGTGCCTTCAGGACCTGTTTTGGCCTGATCACGTGTATACCACTTTCATTTGATAATGCAAGGACATAGTACACATCCTACCTTATGACTTGGTGGGTCAGATAACACCCAGCTCATGAGGGGCAGCTCAGGTCACATTTTAACTTGGTGGCTCATTGTCAAACATTCAGTTTCCACTAAGGCCCAATAGTAGGCCAAGAGCTGTCTCTCAAAGAATAATTCTCTGCAGATGATGGTAGAGCCTTGCTCCAAAATCCCAAAGGTCTCTTCTGTGACCTTTGACAGACCTATAGGGGCCTGCCAAAGGCTCCAAACAGCATCCCTATCTGCCATTGACACTTCAATTAACATCACGTCTGCTGGACCATATGATTCAAGTGGTAGAGCAGCCTGCACAGGAGCCTGGATCTGTTGAAGAGGCTTCTCCTGTTCTGGGCAGGCCCCACTCAAAGCTAGCAGCTTTCAGAGTCACTGGTATATGGGCTGGAGTAACACACCCAAGTCAGAAATGTGCTGTCTCCAGAATCTAAATAGGTCCAAAAACCATATTGTGCTTTTCTGTCTTGGTGGTAGGAGTAGCCAAACGCAATAATTTATCCTCCACCTTAGAAGGAATATCTCTATATGCCACACACCACTGACTCTTAACAATTTCCTTGAGGTAGCAGGCCCTTGAGTTCTGGCTGGATTTATTTCCCATCTTCTGATGTACATATGTTACCAACAAGTCCAAAGTGCTTGCTACCTCCTGCTCACTTGGTCCAATTAGCATCATGGAACTGATGTGATATTTTGTGGAAGAGCAGACAACCAAGATCTCTTAGTTAAGTTGTGACACAGGGTTGGAGAGTTAATATATCCTTGAGGTAAAACTGTAAAGGTATACTGATGGCCTTGCCAACTGGAGGCAAATTGCTTCTGGCTGTCCTTATGGACAGGTACCAAGAAAAAGGCATTTGCTAGATCAATAGCTACAGACCATGTACTAGGATATATGTTAATCTGCTCAAGTAAGGATACCACATCTGGTACAGGAGCTGCAATTGCAGTCACTACTTGATCGACTTTTCAGTAGTGAACTGTCACTCTCCATGATCCATCTATCTTCTGCACTAGACAGACAGGAGAGTTAAAGGGAGATGTGGTGGGAACCACCACCCTGAATCTTTTGAGTCCTTGATGGTGGCACTAATTTCTACCATTCCTCCAGGGATGTGATACTGTTTCTGATTCACTATTTTCTTTGGCCAGAGGTGACTCTAAAGGCCTCCATTTGGCCTTTCCAACCATAATAGCCCTCACTCCACAGGTCGGAGAACTAATGTGATAATTCTGATAGCTTCTAAGTATATCTGTCCCATTTATACATCCTGGGACTGGGGAAATAACCACAGGATGAGTTCAGGGACCCACTGGACCTACTGTGAGTTGGATTTCAGCCAAAACTCCATTAATCACCTGACCTCCATAAGACCCCACTTTAAATGGAAAGACACAATGTTTCTTGGTATCTCCCAGAATCAGTGTCAATTTAGAACCAATATTCAGTAGACCCCAGAAAGTCTGATTGTTTCCTTTCCCCAAGTGTACAGTTACGCTTGCAAGAGGCCATAAGGTGCTTCTGTGGAAGGATTGGAGAAAGGCTAACAGGAAAGCTTTGGGTATTTTAGCAAGGTCCTTTCTCAGGATAATCCGGCCGCCCCTTCTTTCGAGGGGTTCTGGGTCTGCAAACTAGCTCAAGTCTGGAAACTGGTCCATGGGCCACGATTTCTCTTTGCCACGATCCACTGGAGCCTTTCTTTTACTTGAGAGTCTTCTCACTTACACAGCTCAAACTAGAATGTGGTTGCTTCTATCAACTTCATGTCTGGAAACACCATGATTGATAAGCCAGTTCCAAAGGTCCACACAAGTCATGCCACCATAAAATTCACTTTGCCTCTGCTGACCATTACAGGTTAGCCCTATATGAACATTACTTTGTCTACACTGCCCAGTACGATAACTATGGTCACCGCACCTTTGGCGTTCGGTACTGCCACCTGGCGCCTGCTACCTCGGGGCCCAATTAAACCCATTGCATTTAATCCACCTAACTGAGCAGCACTGCCACCAACCCTAAGGCCTAGCACAAAGAGAAGGGTGACAACAGAGCTCTTCAGATGTGCGGGTGCCCCTCACCATGTGTCCTGTAGGGTTAGTGAAGGGCGTGTCTTCTCAGCCTTCCCATTGGGGAAGACTAGGTTTTGAAGTGGTCTCACTCTAGCATTTCAATTTCCTTGGGCCTTCAAATCCCTTCATCAACACTAAGCCATGGGATAGCAGGCATCCAGCTCCATTTCAGTGGGCCATCTTTTGACAAATGCTTCAGTCAATCATTTAAACAAAACTTTAACACCCTTTTAACTGTTTGAGCTTCCATATTAAACCTAGAGTCTCCACTCAATGGGCCCATATCAATAAACCCAGCCTGGTCCAGTTTTATGTTCCTTCCACCATGATCCCTCACCCTTAAAATCCATTCCCACACACATTCCCCAGACTTCTCCTTGAATGAACCAGCAAATTCATTAAGCTCTTGAGTAGTGTAACGCACCTCTTCATGGACTACACTTTCTGTCCCCCTTCTCGGAGCCTGCTTAACCTTAAGTCTGGTTATAGGTCTAGAAGCAACTATTGGTGGGTCCTGAGGGACATCAGTATTGTCCTGCCTAGAATCTCCTTCAGAGAAAGTCATTGCTACTTTAGCAGACACTGAAGGATTATGGAAAAGGCAATATTTCAGGGATTGAGATGGGAGTACACCTTCTCCTAGGGGTGGAATGAGTACTTCCTCAGGTAAGACAAACCCTTGAGATTGGAGGGTTCAAAGTTCCCAGCCTCAACTTTAACTGCCCACACCCTCTGAGGATGGGACTTCAATTTCACTGTAATTCTGCCAACCTTAAATGAGGGCTTTGGTTTGCTTTTCCACAACCTGAGTTCTGTGGCTGCTGGAGAGAAACCTTTAGACTATGAGCATCTGGAGTCAATTTTATCACCAAGTTCATTGCCCGTCACCATATTCTGAGATGCTAGAAGCTGGTTAATTTTATCATGGAGCTCTTTTTTTTTATTTGTCAATTTATCCAAAGATGCTAAAAGCAACCAGCCAGTGTCATCATTTCCCTTATTTTTCCACAAATTGTTAAAAGTTTTATGTACAGAATCACCAAATCCATTGCCTTTCACAATTGGTGAATTAGGATAATCAAGTGTAAAATAATTCACACTATAGGGTTTTAGTACACTCCAAGCTCCCAGGAGAGGCTTCAGCAACTGTAGCTGTTGGCAAATGGAAAGCCTGCTCTAGATACTTAAAGAATTCATCCTAATAAAACAACCTCTGGAGGCATCACAATCCCAGACCTCAAGCTCTACTATAGAGCTACTGTAATAAAAACAGCTTGGTACTGGCATAAAAACTGACATGTGGACCAAGGGAATCAATTTGAAGACCCTGACATTAACCCGCATACCTATGAACATATAATTTTTGACAAAGAAGCCAAAAATGTACAATGGAAAAAAGAAAGCATCTTCAACAAATGGTGCTGGCATAACTGGATGTCAACGTGTAGAAGGCTGCAAATAGATCCATATCTGTCACCATGCACAAAACTTAAGTCCAAGTGGATCAAAGACCTCAACATAAATCCAGTTACTCTGAACCTGATAGAAGAGAAAGTAGGAAGTACTCTTGAACGCATTGGCACCGGAGATCACTTTCTAAATATAACACCAGTAGCACAGACACTGAGAGAAACAATCAATCAATGGGACCTCTTGAAACTGAGAAGCTTTTGCAGAGCAAAGGACACAGTCAACAAGACAAAGCAACAGCCTACAGAATAGGAAAAGGTCTTCACCAACCCCACATCTGACAGAGGGCTGATATCCAGAATATATAAAGAACTCAAGAAATTAGACATCAAAATGCCCAACAGTCCAATTAAGAAATGGGCTATAGAACTAAACAGAGAATTCTCAACAGAGGAAGTTCAAATGGCTGAAAAGACATTTAAGGAATTGCTCAACATCCCTAATTATCCAGGAAATGCAAATCAAAACAACTCTGAGATACCACCTTACAACTGTCAGAATGGCTAAGATCAAAAACACAGAAGACAGCTTATGCTGGAGAGGATGTGGAGCAAGGGGAACTCTCCTCCACTGATGGTGGGAATGCAAGCTTGTACAGCCACTTTGGAAATCAATATGGTGCTTCCTTAGAAAATTGGGAATCCATCTCCCCCAAGACCCAGCTATAGCACTCTTGGGCATATACCCACGGAATGCTCAATCATACCACAAGGGCATTTGCTCAGCTATGTTCATATCAGCATTGTTTGTAATAGCCAGAACCTGGAAACAACCTAGATGTCCTTCAACTGAAGAATGGATAAAGAAAATATGGTACATATACACAATGGAGTACTAGTCAGCAGAGAAAAACAATGCCATCATGAGGTTTGCAGGCAAATGGATGGATCTAGAAAAAATCATCCTGAGTGAGGTAACCCAGACTCAGAAGGACAAACAGGGTATGTACTCACTCATAGGTGGATACTAGATGTAAAACAAAGATGACTAGACTGCTACACAACTCCAGGGAGGCTACCTAGAAAACGGGACCCTAGGAAAGACCCAGGGATCACCCAATGACAGAGAAATGGATGAGATCTACATGAACAACATGGACAACAGTAGGAGTAATGAAGGACGAGGTTTTAGGGAAAGAAAGCTTAGGGGAGCAGGAGACCCCAGCTGGGTCAAGAGCAGAAAGGGAGAACAAGGAATAACAGACCATGATAAATGAAGACCACATGAGAACAGGAATAGGCAGGGTGATGGAGAGGTTCCCTGAAATCCACAATGATACATCCTCTGTAGACTGCTGGCAATGGTCAAGAGAAAGCCTAATTGGACCTAGTCTGGTGATCAAATGGCCAAACACCCTAACAGTTGTCTTGGAACTCTCATCCAATAACTGATGGAAGTGGATGCAGAGATCCTCAGCCAGGCCCCAGGTGGAGCTCCAGGTGTCCAATTGTCAAGAAAGAGAAGGGACTGCAAGATCGTGAATTGTTGAATCCAAGATTGCAAAAAGCAGAGGGACAAATAGCCAAACGAATGGAAGCACATGAATTATGAACCAAAGGCTGTGGAGCCCCCAGCTGGAACCCTCTGAATAAGTGAGACAATTGAATAGCTTGAACTGTTTGGGAGGCATCCAGGCTGTGGGACCGAGACCTGTCCTTAGTGCATGAGCTGGCTGTTTGGAACCTTGGGCTTACACAGGGACACTTTGCTCAGCCTGGAAGGAGGGGACTGGACCTGCCTGTACTGAATCCACCAGGTTTAAATGAAACCCCAGGGGAGTCTTGGCCCTGGAGGAGATGGGAATGGAGGGGAGGGGATGTGGGGGGAAGATGGGTGTGAGGGCAGGAATGGGGAGGACAGGGGAACCCATGGCTGATGTGTAAAATTAAAACACAAATATAATAATAATAATAAAATTAAATTTAAAAAAAGAATTCATCCTTACACTTCTGTTGCTCTAGAACCACTCTTGGTACCAAATCTGTATTAGTTAGGGTTCTCTAGAGGAGCAGAACTTACAGAATGAATCTATTTATACATAGAAAGGGGATTTATTAGAATGGCTTACAGGGTGTGGTCCAGCTAATCCAACAATGACTGTCTACCAATGGAACGTCCAAGAATCCAGTAGTTGTTCAGCCCACAGGCTGGATGTCTCAGCTGGTTTTTAGTATATGCCAGAATCCCAAAGAAGTAGGCTCTAAAGCCAGTGAAGGAATGGACTTGCCAGTGAGGGTGAGAGCAAGCAGGCAGAGAGAGTAACTTCCTTCTTCCATGTCCTTTATATAGGCTGCAGCAGGAGCTGTGGCCCAGATTCAAGGTGAATTTTCCCACCTCAGAGATTGAGATTAGAAATGGCTCTTCCTACTTCAAGTGATTTAATTAAGCAACGGTCCCTCACAGGTGTACCCAGTCATTTGAGTTTTACTTAATTCCAGATGTGGTCAAGTTGACAACCAAGAACAGCCATCACAGAAAGGAATATTAACTACAGGTCTCAGCCTTTATGGCAAATGTTAATCAAGCTGGAATTCTTGCTTCTTGGCTGGTGAGAGGCTTCGATAAGACTTGGGTGAGCAGCTGCTTTCCTTTCTCAAGTACTCCAAGTTTGCCTGTCTGTCTTGCCTAATTCCAGATTTTCCTTCACATCAATAACATGGATAACACATCGATAAACATGGAATGGTCCTTACAAGGTGACATTGTATAGCACTGCCTTCTACACACCCAAATGGACCTGTCTAGTTCATACACAGGCTCCATTTGCTGCTTCCTTTTACACAAAATTCTTAGGAGCTCTGGGAAGTGATATGAAACAGAGGAGGGAAGGTACAGGGTGAAGGTCAGACATGCTTGTAACACCAAAGCATCAAAATTCTAACAGACAACACTACCAGGCACCCAGATCCATCCATAACCACAGCCTTAGATTCCCTGTATCCTAAAAGTCATTAGGAAACAGAAATTGGTAAAGAAAGCAGATTTATTTACAGTTTAGCCAAACAGAAAAAAAAAAAAAAAAAAACCTATTTCCTTTTCAATGTGCATGTGGCTGTTTTACAATCGATAGAAAACCATGAGACAAAGGCCAGATTTAGCTGTGAGGTGGGTGAACCCATCCTTTCCTCTCAGGAAGAGGCCATTCTCCATTGTCTCCCTTCTCAGTAGGTTGATTCCATTCTCTGTGTGGAAGGCACAGCACCTCCTTCTAGAATTTAGAATATCTCTTCTGGTTTGCCAGGGTTCTGCACCATTTTCTCAGCATGGGAGCATGGAACAGAGTTGAGCCTGTCCTCAATCCTGACAGGAGGGTAAGGAAACAAATAGAAGAGGTGATCAGGGTTGGGGATTTAGCTCAGTGGTAGAGCACAAGGCCCTGGGTTCGATCCTCAGCTTAAAAAAAGAAGAATGGAGGAGGAGGAGGAGGAGGAGGAGGAGGAGGAGGAGGAGGAGGAGGAGGAGGTGATCATCCTCCAGAAATAACCAGAGAGATGGTAGGGCACTGGTATGAAAGGTCTTGGGACAAGGATTCAAGGAGGACATTGAGATGGATTGTTGGGGATATAGAGTTAGACAAGAAATTGTTAACATCATGATAGACAAACAGATGACTACAGCATGGTGGGGCTCTAAGGCGAGTTCAGGCTCCAGAACCAAATAGCATACTAAGGGCTCAGAAGAGAGCCCATACAGCAGAAGTGGGCATCTCACCTTGTACATATCTGAGGATGGAGATGATTCTACAAGGCTCTCCGGTACTCAGGAAAGAAGCAGGGAAGAGATCAGGGAATGGGGTATATGGCCACCAACACTCACTTGGGTGTCAATTCACTCCCCCAGGGAAGAAACCCTGGCCACTGGAAGTCTTATCAGCTTGAGATTCACAGGCAATGGGGTAGGGACACCCACACGACAGTACAATCCCTTCTCTTCTTCCATAGACTTCATATTGGTGAGGCAGAGTCTACATTACCAGTGGCCCTGGTAAGAAAGGCATTCTAAAGAGAAATGCTTTATCACTATCAGATTAGAAAAACAGTGGACCCTAAAGAATTCTTCTAGAATCCCATGCTGGGTCACAGGAAAGACTGAGGCTCTGGTGCCAACAGGAAGAGAACCTATTTCCCAAGAAGAGATTTCACATTTATGACAAATTGACATAAATATTTCCTAGCTTTGGTTCATTTTTTTTCTACAAAATGGCCGCTATAATTCATACTACAAGAAAAGGCAGAAAGAACCTAGGAGTCCCTCCCTCTGGTTTGGCAAAATCGTAAATAAATCTATTTTCCCTTATGAATTTTCCTCCTGATCCTTTTTAAGATGTGCAGGGTTTGTGGCTCTGGGGAGCACTCCTGTAATACCATCCCAGAGAGGACTCAAAGACTCTAAGAGGGGAGTCAAATAGAGGCCACAGTGTTGTGCTTGGCGAGGAACTCCAAGACTTCCAAAGAAGAGGGTGCAGTTAGCCGTCACCCCAGGGACTTTTTATGAGAAGCCGAAATGCTGGAACCAGAAAAAGGATTAAGTCTTTTTCCCCTCAAGACCAGTGAAATTTGCATAATTTTTAAAAAGAATGTTCTACTGAAACCCTCTGTTCTATAAACAAGAACAAAGCAAATGGGGGGCGAGCCAAGAGGAAGCAGGCCTTGCGAAGAGAGGTATTAAATGGTTTGTGTCGGGACTGAGAAATGCGGAAGAGGTAGTCCTGTTGGGCCCTTTCTTGCTCACAGTTCTGACTTAATGCTTTTGTCCTGTTACCTATGGCATCCCCACCCCACTCCACCCCCCCCCCCCTCCCATCCCCCAAACACCTAGTGTTGGGGAAACATGGGAAGATGGTTTCCCAGCAGCTCACCTACAGTTTCCTGCATCACGCTCCTTCGGCGCTTTGTGGCCAAACTGGGACCCACAGTATTACTGTCTCCTGGGAACTTACCAGAAATCCTGTATCTTAGCCCATTCCAGACCCACTGACCCAGAACCCCCGGGGAGAGGCTCAGCAGTTGGGTTTTGCTCAGCAGAGGATTCTGCCGCACACTCAAGTCTGAGAGGCACTAGCTGAAACAGTGCCTGATTGTAAACAGTCAGTGAAAGTAACCGGTCTATGACTGTCTAACACATAGCGAGAAAGAAATATTAAAGTCGGTTAAACAAACAAAAGTATGGCAGAGCAACCAGCCAGTGTAAAATCGCCCTGCCCTGGTCTGGCCCCGAACTCCTAAACAGCCAATGTTTGAGTGAATGGTCAAGCAACACAGGCAACCACTCTGTGCTTGTCCACTAGCTCACCACGCATGCTCCACCCAGCCCTCTGCTGTCCCTGTTCCCAGTCAAAGGCAACCACCATTCTGTTTGTTCTTCTCCCCACTAAGTCCCGTGTACAGTTTGTTGTGGTGTGACTTTGTGGTATTCCTTGGCTCCCAACTGCTGAGATGCCCTTTTGCCACAAAAACTCTTATGCATATACCAATCTCTTGCATTTCTGTTGTATCTGTTCTATTTGGAGACAGTTTGGGGTGGGAGACAATTAGAGAAGTCTTCACACCTGCAATTATTTGTTTTTAATTTCAATCATAGCATCTCTTTATAACCACCATGAAGGATGTAGTAGGAGATGATATAATGCTTTTTTACTGTGTTCTGCTCCATAGACCGTACTGCACATGTAAGAGCTGGGAAATACTGCAGAGCCCCTGAGGATGGGAGATGCAGTGTAGCCACACATAGGTGGAACCTTTGCAAGAGTAGTCCAAGCATCTTTCAGTTCACTTTGTCTTTCTGAAAACTCTGCAGAGAAAGGATATGCTCAGAAAGAAGAAAGACCTCATGAGCTGGAGAAGGGAAAGTTTGAAGGAAATCTGAAAACCAGTATCTCTCCTAAAGGGTTCAACAGAAGTTCAGCAATCCCTGTATACCCAGGCGGCCTCTGTTGACCCCCTGCTTGCTCTGTTCTCTTTGGAGAACTTAATTTCTTCCAGGATGTTTATGACAATGCCCAAGTTCTTCCAGATGCCACTGTTTCCAGGAGGTGGAAAACTGACAACATGCTAAGTAGCACGCATGCTCAGCTGTGGTGACTGGAGGTGAGGCCAGCAGCCTCGTGAGCAGAGTGTTTTGTATCAGTCAGAGCAGGCATCAGACTACTGACACAGTTGTACCTGAGAAACTCGAAGCCTCGGGAATCTCATGCTGGGAGAAGGAAAGACTGAAGTCTGGTGTCAGTCGGGAAAGAGATTTCTGACCAGTTGTGAGATCCCCCCTCAGAGGAGAGACAGGAGATGACATAATGTTGAGTCACAGTGATGGGCGGGACCACACCTTGATCAGAACTTCTTAGTTCTAAATAGTGCTTACTCCCTATTTAAACCTAAATCTCCTGTCTGGACTCCCAAAGCTGGACTTAGGCAGTCATTGGATTTCCTTACTTGTTACACTAATAACCTCCTTCCTCTGGTTTCACTATTGTCTGTGTAACTGGCTGATTGAAGACAGGTGACTGTTAGGAGTGTCTGAGCCCAGGCTCTGAACCTAACAACTCCAGTAACTATAGGACGTGATTTTTTAAATCATGATTTTGTGCTCACAATGTTAGCAATACATACCAAAATAGGAATGATGCAGAGATTAGCAGGGGTCCTGTGTGATGACATACAAATTCTTAAAACATTCCTTTTTTAAAGAAAAAAATCTTTAGAGAAACGTCTTAATGATTACAATCACTTGCTGCTCTTCCAGAGGACTTGCGTTCGGTTTCCAGCATCCCTACAGCAGCCCACAAGTGTAACTCCAGTTCCAGAGGACCCAACATCATCTTCTGGACTCCTCAGGTACTACATGAATGTCAGGCACTTACATATGTGCAGGCAAAATACTAACACACGTGAAATAAAGACAAATTTTTAAATCTTAAACATACTTTGTATTACCTCCCAGATTTTTTTAAAACCTGGCTTTGTATTATTTCTATACTTATTTGTATACTTATTGATATATATATTTCTATACTTATTATGTATATATTTGCATAAGTATATCTTATACCTACTATGTGCACACACACACATGAGACATCAGAAGACAACTTGAGGAAACTGGTTTTCTGCTTCCACCTTGTGGGTCTTGTGGAGTGAACTCAGATCATCAAGCTTGGCAGGAAGCACCTTTACCCACTGGGCCATATTGTTGACCCTGAATAACAGAAGGCAAATAGAGGCAACATGTGTCTCTACTGCAAAGGGACATAAGAGTCTAACTATGCTTACCATGTTTTCCTTTTCATTTGGTCATAACAATGCTCTATGCTTCACTAAAGTCTGCTCCATCCATCTGCCTCATAAAATTAAGACAATGAGAAATCACACAGTGATGCTCCAGCCAGACTGGCATGACACACATGACACACAATGAGCCTTTGTTATTAAGCCCTGACGTACAGGCCTGTGTGATTGCTGCATAGCCTCACCTGTCCGGTAAATCAAAGTATGTTTAAGATTTAAATTTCTCACAATTTAAAACGAGTCGTGTAGTTTATCAAATTTCCAACGTCCAATAGCTTTATTAAATTTAAAACCATAGACATATCAAAATTATTGGTCTTTGAGGGTTTGGATTTTTAAAAACTTAAAATATCTTACTAATTAGGCAATGTGTGGCACCTGCATGGTATTCAGAGAATACATAGCTTCTTGCAGAAGGTGGGAAATGTTACTTAGCCCGAAGAAAAGACAATTTAACCAAGCTCTCTTCAGACAAGAGGTGCAGCAAAATGAAGATGTTTCACAGTGGACATTCCCTCCAAATAGCACGTAATCCACTCCACATCCACCATTCTGCACAGAAGAGGTCAAGCCAATCAGGCTCACTGTGTTGGAACCAGACCCCATTCTGTTATGCTGTGCTTCTCAGTTCTTCTTTCTTTTTAAGATTATTTTTTTTCAAATATGGGAAGTGAGGTGAACATGAGTGCAAGGCGCCTTAGAGTTCAGAAGAGGACACCGGATCCCCTGGAACTGGAGTTCAATGTTCACAGACTCAAATTAACCCTGTGTAAGCTCTTGCAGCCCTGGTACATGGACGCTTTTGAACTGTCTGCCAGACGCTGTCCATCATGGAACCCAGAATTCTCCTTTTCTTTACCTTAGGAAGTTACTGGTCCTGTTCCAGCTGACCTCACTATTCTCCTTACTGATGCCCTGTCTCTAGTTCTCTCAAGCCCCCCGCTGTCTGGAGCAGCCACCCTTAGCTCACTCTTCTGAAACACCACAAATCCAGATTTGCTTGATTAGCTTCCTAACACGAAGATCCGCCCATAGTATCATTACATTCAGAGGGACTCACTGGAGTCTTCATGTGTCCAAGTCACGGGGGATTGTGTCACCTCCCTATTAGCCAGATGATTGTCCTCTCAGTGCCACTTGTGTTTATCCCCACTAGAGTAAACATGCCCTGTAATGCATGCTGCGGAAAGAATGGCAAGAAGGAAGAAAAGAGACCACGCACTCTCTAACCCATTGCTGCTATCTAGGCCATGGTATGTAGGCAGCTACCTTCCTCTGTGGTATGAAAGGCTGGCTTTGATTTGCCTTGATAATATAATCTATGCAAACTTAACTTACAAGCACTAATATCACTAACAGTTTCCCAAATCAACCAATCCATGAAGGCCATGTACACACACAGTAAAAATGATTCATTTTTAATTATGATCTTTTAATTCATTATGATCTTTCTTTGGAATTTTCTTTGAAGAACATGAAATTCTAAGCATTATTTCTTGAGCGGGGGATTTTTTTATTATGTGATTCTGTCTGTAATGAATATACCAGATTCTTAACCAGAAAATAATAAAGTTTACTATTTCAAGCTTGATTTTAGTGTTCTTTGGCTGAAAAAATGAAGTAGTCCCAATGAATAACATATTTGACATCTCTGTAGATGACAAGGTGTAGTGTAGACAAGGTGTAGTGTTAATTCATTCTTGGCATGGCAAATGTCCTACCTTAACTGACTGATAGGAAACAAAACATCATGCCAAATTCACCAGACTCACGGCTTAGCTTTATAGACACCATCTTCTTAACCAGCATGACATGCCAAAATTGATGGCTTGCGTCAGAAAATTGCAAAATCTAGCAGAGATTACTGGCTGTTTCCATTTCATTATATTAGAAAACAAAACAAACCATCTGTTGGCAATGACATGTCAAAATGAGTTTATCAAGTCTGAATAAGCGGTGGTTTTTTCTTTTTCTAAAATCCATATAACAAATTACTTTGAGCTTTAAACATGAGTACATGTGGATTTTAAAAGAACTGTATCATGTCCACAGCTAAGTGGAGTACCAAATTGCTAACAGATCTTCTAATCATCTCCTACTTAAGAGATACTCCTACATCCAGAGCGAGGACATGCAAACACAGACTGCATTGTTGAGTCACGTTCAGGCAACAGTGAGATCACCAAATAATCTGAGCATAGGAAACTTAATACTTCCATCTTCTATAGAAACTACAGATGTTTATATGAAGCTTCTGTTAGCCTAGCTTCATCTCAGAGTGTCTGGAGGCTAGTCTTTGAGTTTCTCTTGTGCCATGGGTTAAACTCATGAAGACATGACTCTAGGCAGGCTTGTTACTAGACACTTGAGTACATAAACCTGCCAATTAGGATAGTGATTTTTTTTTCAAGTCAAAATAAATAAGGAAATGGAAATTGGTAAAATGAAATGAGTTTACTCAGGGCTTAGTCAGAACTAGAGAAGCTATTAGTTTTCACTTTGGCTGTAGCAGTATCGTTTTATTAAAAGATAGATGAAACAAAACCAGGAAATACGCATGTGTGAGAACTTTCAGGACTGTAGGGGTCCACCCCACCCCCAACACTAGCATGTGAAATTTTACATATATATGGGGGAGGGATACTTCTAACACCATTCCAGGCTCACTGAGATGTTAAGGGGAAAACGTCATCACATCCTTCCATATCCCCATGAGCCCAACTTAATGCCTTTCCCCTGCTGAAGACAGGCAGAAAGGCAGTCTCCAAAAACAGCCTTTGAGTTGAATGTCTCCAGCAGAATTCTTCTTTTGAAATAAAATTATGCCGGAATCTCATTCTGGGGAGTGGGGGGGGGGGGGGGTGGGAATGGCTGATGGCTGGTACCAACCAGAGGAGTTTGCCTTCTAAGAAGAGATGTCACACAACTCTGACACCTTATATGATGACCACCTTGCAGGACAGACTGGGCAGGGACAGTTATGGGTAAGCCATGGGCAGCATCACCCCTTGGTGAGGACTGCTTGGTGATACACACCTCTTGCCCTCTATTCAAACCTAACTCTTATATCAGGACTATGAAAACTGATTTGCGAGGGGGGTCACTAGGCCTCTTTATCTGTTCCTTTCTCTGCTTTTCACTATCACCTCTGCAATTGGTGTACTGGGGACAAGTGGCCATGTCTAGCTTGGTAGAACTTCCAGGGCTCGGGCTTTGACCCAAACAACCCTGGTAACACCTGCAGTTGTGGAAGAGATGAAAGAGGGCCTGGAGTGAACCTGGCCTCCTTCCCTGTTCTGAAGGTGACGCAAACCCTGAGCGAGCGACTTGACCTCTCTAGTTCCAAGTGTACTCCATAAACATCAAGCACTTGTCTAAAGCACTGCTTCCCAAAATACCACCTCCCATTTGATTAAATGAAATGTTGCAGCCAAAAGTCAGCTCTTCGACTGTCAGATTCAGCCAGCACCAGCCACAGACAGTTAAGTCCATTTAAGTCAGTTTACATATGGATTTCAGTTCCTCAACTGCATTTGCCATATTGGAAGCATAGTTGAAGTTACATATGCCTAGTGCAAATGTAACATTTTCACCAGGAAATTCTACTGGACAGTGCCCTGTCCGCTTGGGTTCTGAAGTACAAAAATTAAATACTTGTTTCTTTGAACTCTTTCCTTGTTGGCAGAAATATATATATCAGCCTCCTGCAGCACCTCTTTGGGATGAACCTTGCTTGTCTCCAGTTCAGCCTTCAAAAAGAATTTGCTTTGCAGTCCTCAACCTCCTCGGTTCAGAAGACTCTGGCTCGACACACAACCTGCCTCCCTTTACACTACAGCCTTCGACTCCCCTGGAGAGTGTGGAGCGATGGGGGTAGGCATTGGAAGCTCCAAACTCAGCGTTTAACTCCAGAGTAAAGAGTACCCCTAGGGTTCCACTGCAGCCACTGTGAGCTTCGGGTGGGGGACACCATGAAGCCTCCCAAGAACCCAAAGTAGCTTCATGGCAGAGGCCAGAGACCAGAGACTGTACCTATTGGGAAAGCAATTGTCACTATTAAGTAGGGATCCTATTTTTCTGTGAACAGCCAAGTGCCTTCCTCAAGGAGTTTTGAGACAGACATCATGGGCTAGGAACACGGTATAGGGAATGTGTAAAAAGTTCATGGGGTTTAACCTTCACAAAAGCCAAGGCCTCTTAAAACGTGAGGTGAAGACTCAAGGAATCAGCTAGGGTCCCTGGTTCCATGGCTCAGAAATAACATCTTCCCCATCCTGTCTGGGCTTCATTGGGCTTCCCTAGTCAGACAGGATGGGAAAGATGTTTATAGACAAAGGTAGATGGGGCACCCTATCCTTCTGCTAAACCTATCTACCTTGATCTTTGCCAGGGGGAAGAAATAAAGAAGGAATATAGATTTATAGATGCCTTGATTGTTAACAGTGCTTATAAAAGACTATGTGGAGGAAATATCTAAGCTTTTATTGAATAGCCCAGCAGTTTTTATTTAGTACAACCCCTTTTATCATTTATGAAAAAGAAAGTCACAGCTGGATTTATTTATCAAGATTCTATCTTCTTTCTAATTTGATAGCAACAACAATAATGACAGCAATTTCAAATAGTCATTACTCTGTGCTCAGCACATACATGTGGGTATTAGCATGCTTGAGCCTCACAATCACTCAGTAAGGTAGGAGGTGCCACCCAAGCACAAATGGGAAATTCACCTTAACCCAGGAATCCTGGCTCCAAGTACATGCTCCGGGCTCTGGATTATCTGTGGTGATAACACAGATCAGAAGCAGACATTATAAGCCCAACCATTCCCATGCCCCATCTCCATTCTGTCCTTCAAATGCAACCACTGTGGCCATGGCTGGTCGGTTCTTCCAGAGGTATTCTGTACATACATGCATACCCAGGGGGCACTGGGAAGTCTTGACAGGGGGTATGGATGGGGAAAAGAATCTGCATGGGTATGTTAACAGTTTAGTGCATACACACTGTGAAGAGCTCATTTGTTGTGCATTAACTCTCCAGCCCTGAATGAATGCCAGGTTGATTCCAGAAGACATCAACTAGAGTCCGTATTCCAAGAAAGCTCCTGGGCCTAAATGTTCAGAGAGTGACACAGACATCTCAAGTCTCAGAGATGTGGCTGACCACCTGAGCAGAGGGGCGCCACAGCTCTGGAGTGACTGGCTGTGTGTGTGTTTTTCCCTCCTCCTGCCTGGGTGAGAGGGATGGCAGCTTGTCCTCTGGGTGTTAATCTGCTGTGTTCACAAATTGCCTGGCTTTCTAAATATAGAGCAACATAAAGATCCAATACCTCTCCCTGCTCACTGGCATCTGTGGCAGGAGGGGGGACAGGTGTTCTGGCCACCTCTCATCCATGTACACTAGGAGATCCATGTTTTCTGACAGCAGATGCCCACTTTGCTTCCCAAGTGTCCATGTGGGTACTTACCATGGTCAGTCTAGAGACAAGGAGAGAGAGAGTAAAATAAAGTGGAAATTAAGGGTGTCCGGGCCTTTTTAAGTACTCTGTCTACCCCAATGATTCTGCTGTCCCCTCTGGATATGACTTCCAGCCCTGATCCGGGTTAAATCTCTACCTTAGGGCCTCCTCCTCCGTCGTCCTCAATTTTCTGCAGAGCCTGTTATTACAAACAGCACAGGACACATTCTCGTGACCTCATTGACTGTCTGAGTCCCACCTGCCTAGGTGTGCTCCAGATGTTTATCTGGTTGCTCATCCTCCTCTCCCCATGGCCCAGGTGTTTCACAAATCTGCAGAAGGAAAGATAGTGCAGATGGGCAACTGGGCGGAGTGTTGTTTGCACAGTTGCCCATTGTCCACGAACTTGCAGCTTGATGACTGAGGAACGGCTTGCTCCCAGAATCCCGTCTGTGAGTGCTGGAGTCTAAGGCAGATGGCAGGCAGTGGGCTGCAGGGCTGAATAGCACGGGAGCTACCCAACCAAGTGCCCCCTTTGCTTGGTCAGGTTCCCCCAGTATCGCAAGCAGGATTTAACAAGCTGGGTCTCAACCATTCTTTGGCTCTTCAGTAGGGTGACCACTGCTGATGAGGTGGGCTAGACCCCTGAGTATCTTTGGTTGTCCTGGATTTTCTCATTTCTCTCTCTCCTTACATTTCATTTATTATTTAACTTGTGTCGGAGGTGGGTGGATGGTGGTCAGAGGACAGAGTATGTTCTCTCCTTCCACCATGTTGGTCCTGGGGAGAAACCAGTCATCAGGCTTGATGACAAAACCCTGCACTCGCCAGCACGGGGCTTTCTCTCCTACCTGAGGTTTAGAAACAGCAGCCACCTCTTTTCACTGCCACGTTGCATCCACGTCTGACTGCACTAGAATCTGGGCTTCAACCCAAGGCCTCTCACCAGTATTAAGTAATCTCCTTGATTCTCAGAGCCTCTGTCCTGTGGCCCACCGCCCCTCCTCCCTGCCTCCAGGCTGGCCCACAGGTGCTCACCACCTGCTCACGCCCCTCTTGCACGCTGGAAGTCCCCATCAAGGCCTGAGGCGGCCCATCCCTGTCACCTCTCTCCTCTTTCACTTGCAGCTAACCTTTGGAGTGGGTTCGCTCTAAAACCAGACAGTTACGAAATCACAGCAGCCTCAGGCGACAAAGCCAGGTCCCTCGAAGAGGCGCCCCACTGCCCTCTGGCCCCTCTCACCACGTAATCGGGGACACGCTTTCTGACCCGCTTTCCCGGAGGCGCTTTCTGGTCCTTCTGCTTGGACGGGGACAGCGAGGAAGGGCGGTGACCCGGGGGCGGAGGGGAGTGGCCGCCGCGGCCTATTTCCGCGGACACCGCGCACCGGGTTCGGGGAGCTCGGTGCAAGTTTCTCGCATCCACGCAGTCTCGTTGGCCCCCGCCATCCGCCTCCATGCAGCCTCGTCGACCCCTGGCGCCCGCGCTGCTGCTGAGCCTCTGGCTGCTGCTGAGCCTCGTACTGCGCGCGGCTGCCCGGGAGCACCCCGATGTCCCCGCGCGGCCCCCGGCGGTGGGGCTGCCACGCGGGATCCTGCAGTTGGCGGCGCGCACTGCGCTGCACTACTTCAACTTCCGCGCGGGCTCGCCCAGCGCGCTGCGGGTGCTGGCCAGTGTGCAAGAGGGCCGCGCGTGGGTGAGTGGGCCGCGACGCGGAGGGACACGCGCAGGGACGGCCGCGCTCCCAGCCCGAGATCGTGCCGCGCCGGGGGGGGGCGCGGAGTCCTCAAACCCTGCCTCCGCCTTTTCGGTATTTCCGAGGCCTGAAATACTTAGCATGTGAAGGCATCACGATAGGGACGTTTGGGGAAAGTGGGAAAAGGGTCCCACGATGTTGTTGGGATGCGCAATATGTACCCAACCGACCTATGGCTTAAATTCAATGGGGCGGGTGTGTCCAAAGTCTAAGCCAGCTCTCAGCATCGCAGACAAGTTTCTGGTGTTTCGTTTCTGTTTGGTTGTGGATTGCAGACTACTTGTATAAATAAGGCTTCAGGATAAGGATTCCTCATAGGTCTGCGCAGGGACCACCTAGTTCTGGCGTCGACCTGGTGTAACCGGCAAGTGATAGGGCCGAAGCTGTCTCCTGCAGGAACTGAAAGCCAGTGCTTTCCAGGCTGTGACTGTGGGTGTGGAGTTGTGTGAGTGAAGCTGCGTGGCTCCCTTCGCCAAACAGATTTAAGAACTTTACACAACTGCAGAGTCCCAAAGGCAATGTGGCTCCCTGAATGTTCCACAAAGCCACAGACCCGCGGCCTTAAATCTTACATAGCTCTGAGCCTAAGATTTAGATCGGTGGGATGGTGAAGACTGTCCTCCGTCTAGGATCAGATGATGTGAACCGCCCTTTGGACGGTCAGCCTTGTTCCTTATTTCTAGAAAAAGTCAAACTATTGTGACTGTTTACACACAAAAATCTTTACTGTCTCTGGGACACCCCCCCACACACACACACACACACACTCCAAGCTCCAGCCTTTATTAGTTCACTAGTGAAATGAGGTCACATTATGAGCTTGCCTTCCTCTCAGGGAGGAAAGAGGAGCCCTCAAGGCAGCCTCCCTGATTATCTAAGGGAGAATTCTCTATTAAAACAAAAACAAACAAACAAACAAAAACCCAGACTGACAAAGTACACCAGTTTTCAAAGGCCAGAGATCATTGTCCTTCATTCCAAGATGATCCACCGGGTAATGGTGCCTGCTGGCAAGCCTGATAATGTGACTTGGTCCTATGACCTAGGAGTGAAAGAAGAGAGCCCACAGTCCCAAGTTGTCCTCTGACTTCCACTTCCTGCTACAGCTTGCATGCACACAGAGAATACATACATGTAATTTTTAAAAACCATTAAATACCTTGCATGCCTGTGCTTTTGGCCACCCCTTGGAAAAGGAGTCCTTGGCATCCCCACGAAATAAGCTAGCTCTCAAAACCTTAAAGAAAACCTTTCCCCTTCCCTCCACCAAGAGCTCTGGTTCTTTGTATCATCTGTACTAGTATAAGGTATCTAGAACTTTAAGGAGACCCTACTTCATTGCAAGGGGTGTGTGTGAGAGTAAAACATGGGATCTAAGACATCAGCCCTGAGAAACAATTCCCTGATGTTGTGTTTCCCCTGAACCCCCCTGATTTTTAATATTTCTGTGGTTGTAGGAGGCAAGGAAAAGAAGTTAGTGTGCTAAGAATCAATTTCTGCCTGGATCTAGTGAAATTGTTTTCCTTATAGGGTTCCTAAAGAAAGGTCCACTCTTAAAGATGATCAAGCAGGCCAGTGTTGGGGAGATGAACATCCGGCAAGGGCATGCAGAGGTCTGTGAGGGAGGCAGAAATAAAGGAGAAAGGCTGGGGATGGGGGTTGATTCCTGATGGGGGATCATATGGAGCTGGCTTCCTGGGATCTGCAGCAGGCCATATTTACACTTTAAACTGGCTCCTGTTTTACCTCCAAAGAGCCATACAACCTGAAGACCTAGATGTAAGCATTCTCTAGCTATCATCCTACTTAGGATGCAAATAACATGTTCCGCCAACTCAGGTTTAGAAAAGTTGTGTCATATGATAAAGCAGGCAAAGTGTCAAAATATGTGTTGGGGTAGCCCATCACCCAGTAGCTATTTCTTGAACATTTTGTGGTAAGCATTAACCTGGGTTTTGTGGCCTTAAATTATATGTGAGGTAGCATCCCTAGGAAGGCGCGTCTTTGGCATACTTTTTGTTTTGAAGTGCTCAGCCACCTAAAAGAACACAAACATAGCCTGATGAGGACAGCTTCCAGAGGGGTGTCTGTAGGCACTCCCATAACAAGGGAAGCCACAGTACTCAGGGCATTCATCTACTGCTGGTAGATGGCCACCCTCGGGTTACAGTCTCCATCCCAGGGGCAGGCACTGGGTAGTACAATGCACTAGGTTGCCACACTGTATCTGTCCTGCACCCAGGACTGAGCCAGGGGGAGCAAGTGGATGCCTTAGTGAGAGAAGTGTAACACATAGGGGCATAGTCTTCATTTAGAGGTGAGTGTATTCCTTTTTTAACATGAGGGGCTGGGACGAAGTCAGTTTTTCAAAGTAAGGGCCCATCAGCAAGTTATGAAATTGATTTCTGTGGGTCCAGTTGTTTTAATTTGGGGTCTAGGGATTGAGTCCACAGCCCCATACTTGCTAGGCACATGTTCTACCACTGAGCTACACCCTAAGTCCTATGTAATGAAATGACTTGAGAGCGAACAACTAAAGAGTGATGTTTCACAATGTGGTCCAAATATATGTGCATGAACTAAGTCATGATGAGGGATGCAATTCTTGCTGTAGACTTCATCCGAAAAACAAACCAAAAAAACTATGAAAGCCAGGGGACCAAATGATATTTAAAGACCTCTTCTCTTAGAGCCTCGAGTCCTCATTTTAGAAGCACTGTTGCCCTCTGGTGGTCAAATGCAGTAATCATTGTAGATTATGGTTTAAGAAAGAGCAAGGAAATGGTCTCTGGTCTCCTGATTGATGAGACCTTACAAGCGGCCTATGTTCTCTGCTATCCCTACCTGATGCCACCTTGTTGCTGGTCATACACTACCATCCCATGACCAAAAAAATTTCTTTTATTTTGACGTGGGGCTGTTTAACTGGAGCTCCATAGGGGGTCTTCCTGGCAAGAAAACACAGGCATCATTTCAGTCTCCGTTTCGGTTCACTGCCAGTGGGGCGTGCACTTAGCAAGGATATGATGCATAATCCTCTGCTCATGCTTTCTCCTTCTTCCACAATCTTGGCTTCCTCACAACAAGAGTTGAGGAGATAACCTCATCAGTTCTTTCCAGAGCATTGAACTTGGACTCTGTGAGTGCCCTGGGTAGTATATTGTCATCTTGGCACAAGTCTGGTAAGAGGGAACCTCAGCTGAGAAAATATCTTCATCAGATTGGCCTGTAGACAAGTCTGTGAGAGTATTTTCTTGATTAATGATTGATGTGGGCAGGGTGCAGCTCACTGTGAGCGGTGCCACCCTGGGCAGGTGGTCCTGGGTAGTATTTAAGAAGGGGGGTGGGGCTGGAGAGATGGCTCAGAGGTTAAGAGCACTGCTTGCTCTTCCAAAAGTCCTGAGTTCAATTCCCAGCAACCACGTGGTGGCTCACAACCATCTGTAATGAAATCTGGTGCTCTCTTCTGGTCAGCAGGGATATATGCAGACAGAACACTATATATAATAAATAAATCTTTTAAAAAGGGGAGAGGGGTGCTGAGAAAGCCATGGGGAGCTAGGAAAGCCTGTGACAGCTGCTTGAACCCAGGCCTCCAGGTTCCTGCCCTGGTTGAGTTCCTGTCTTGGCTTCCCTCAGTGATGGACTGTGACAGGGAAGTGTAAACCAAAGAAACCTCTTCCTCCCCAAGTTGCTTTTGGCCCTGGTCTCTCTCACAGCAGTAGGAAGCAAACTGGGTCAGTGGGCAGGACATATTTTTTTAATACCTGTTCTTCCCAGCTCACCCACCATTGAGGGGCTCGTCAGGTAGTAAGTGCATCTTGAAGAGCCGGCCTGGAGGCCAGTCGGTTGGTTTTGGGAAAACATCATCGGGGCACACTTGTCAGGTAGAGCAGCAGCTGCACTTCCAGGAGGCAGACTAGCACAGGTCTGAAGTAGGGGCAGCATGTGTCCCCTGGGCCATGCAGACCCAAGTGCATGCACTCCACTAAGAATCACCACTTTCCAATCTACGAGGCACTTTAGCACAATATTAGACACCTAATTATGACTCTCCTTGAATCCTTCTCTCCATTAATGTCAATAATTCAGAGTCGGTTATTAAGAATAGGAAGGCAATGCATTATGTAGAGCACATTACCTTGAAGCAAAAATTGGGGGATTAAAGAGGCTGCAATGCATATGCAGGAGGAAAGATAATAAAATAGCAAAGTCATGTCTTCTGTCACAGAAAAGAGCTCTTAACTTTCAGGGCCTTGGTGAGACAGCAGCCAGGTCAGAGGCACCCCTATAGATCATGCTGTCTCCAGGCCTGCACACTGCCTAAGGGGGAGACCTCATAGCACAGAGCAGAGGGGCTCACAGGGTAGCACACTCCTGCCCCGGCCTGAAGATGCTCAGGCAGGCTACAGTCTTGCCCCACCACCCCAGCTCCGAGAGGGCAGAGTGTGGGTCCAGCATTGGGCAGAGAATGCCAGTGGTGTGAAACCTGGACGTGGCTTTCTTTGTCCCTTGCCCCAAGTCACCCAAGCTGACTGTACCCAGATGAGCTAGCAAGAAGGAATGCCCTCAACCATTCTGTAATAAGTTGGTTTTGTTCATATTTTCCTCTGTCCACAACATTTTTGATCTGGTTTTCCACATGTGAGACCAGGGTGTCTGTAACCATGTGTTATTAGTTAGTGCCCCAAATACAGACTACTGGTGGTGGTGGTGGGGATTATTCTTCGCAGGAGTCCACCCTAAAATCTTCCTTTAAGACTCTTAATGAGGGTTGGGGATTTAGCTCAGTGGTAGAGTGCTTGCCTAGTAAGCACAAGGCCCTGGGTTCGATCCTCAGCTTTAAAAAAAAAAAAAAAAAAGACTCTTAATGGTTCCACTGCAAATTGAATGCAAATACTCAGTCCCCAAAAGATTAATTTTTAATACTAAAAGATAAACAGTTTCAGTGACTGCTAGGCAGCAAGTCACTCCATGCACACATACAGCCAGGGCAGGGCAAGTCATCCGGAGCATGTTTTAGAGAGCCAACCCCACAGTGGTTTAGGCTAGTAGCCATGACAAGTGTCCACTTTGGGTTATTTGTTATGGTTGCTCAGGGTATCATTACCGCTAAAATCAAGTTAAGAAAGAGAATCTTGTGTGTGCTTGTAAAGACGATGTATGTGAATGCACAGTCACACCAAGGACACATGTCCACAGCAACACATCACATTAGGGATTACAAGTAATTCTCTTCCTCTCTCCATGTGACAAATTACATAAGGCTCGTGGGCTCAAGACATGAGATACATTCACTTGCAGTTCTAGATGTCAGAGGTCTGAAGTGGGTCGCACTAGGCTGGGAGCAAAGTGTCCCAGGGCCTCAGGACCCTGGAGGCTCGGGGAAAGCCCCATTCCCTTGCCCACGTTGGGTACCAACTGTGCTCCTCGGCGCATGGTTCTACCTCTTACCCTCCAGGCCAGCAGTGTCGCATCTCCTGCCTCCAGAATAACCTAGGATAATTTCATCAGAATGATTATGGTACATTATGATTATTCATGATATAATGATTATGGATGACCTTGAAGGGAAATCCCATTTTGCTTCGTAAAATCTGTAAGGCCATTGTTTGCTCAACCACACCAGTCCTGGGGCCCTGGAAAATACTTCCCACATTGCCATGCACTGTTGGATCTTGGGAAATGGCTGTGCTTACTCCCTTAGCTTGACTCTTAAAACCATGGCAGTCTTTCGTTGGAACCATCTGTCTTCTGCCCCACTTCTTAGGATGGACCAGAGAGTGCTTTGACTTGGCTCTTGAATAGCCAACTTACACACACACACACACACACACACACACACACACACACACACACACGCACACACCTTTGTGCTCCTGTCTGCCTCTTGGATTACCCTGTAAGCTTCTGCAGGTCAGGAGCATCACATCACTTCCGCTCCTGCACTGCCCAGAGGAGACCTTGTAAGCTGACCTCCTCTTACATCTAAGCTTTCCTTTTCAGTTCCGGCATGGGCCCAGAGATGAACAAAGCTGAGAACAGGTCCTGGGAATTTCCCTTCTAGCTTCCTACCCCAGGTCAAGAACTCATACCCAGATTCTGCCAAATGGAAGTTAACATACGCTCCATCTTGGCCCACCAACCAGACAGCTCCTGCAAACCGACTACAGGTAAAGACTTCCTTCAGTCCGCTGGCTGCGGCCTGTTCTTAGCATTACTGACTTTCTTAAAATGAACTTTGTTTTATCTGTCCTTGTCTGAAAGGAGGAAATGCAGTAATATGATTCCAGGGCATAATATAATATGCACTCTCTCCAGAACCTAAGAACGGCACAACAATTTTTATTCACAAATGAGTTCTTTTTCTCCAACTAAGCCTGACTCATGAAAGTAACCTTATAAAGTGGGGATGTTTGCTTTTTTTGGAATAGCGTGACATTTATCTTTTCCCACCAAATATGAAGATGGAGGGGACATTTAGAAGCGGAATGTTAGACCAGTGGGTCCCAGTGTGGTGAGGGGAGACTAGAAGTCCTCTGAGCTCTTGACAGTATAACCTGCTTCTCACTTGCCCACCTCCCCAGCCTGAAAATGGGGAAAGTCCTCAGCTGTGACCCTAAGATGAAAGGAGGGAGGCAGGGTTTGGCTAGCAATGGTGGAGAGGAGAAAGGAAGGAGTATTTTGCTGAAGCACAGGGCTTCCGTTCACACGCGAGCTTTGGGTGTCTTACACTCAAGTTCTTGTGTTGCCAAGAGTTTAAAAGGGGGGGTTTAGATTGTAAACTCTGCTCATAGGACAAATACCTTGGCTTCTTTTTAATACTCATACTTCATGTCTCAATGGCGTATGCAACAATTCAGAGACGATACAAAACAAGAAACCTGCAACTGGCTAGAGCCTAATAAGATTCTGCTCCAGATACAGAGGGAAACATCTCTGATCCATTAGGACGAAAATAACTTTGTGGTTGATGATGAACAGCTTTTACTGAAAAATAAGACCCGATTGGTAGAGCTGCACTTAGAACATGTGCTTTTGACTTCTTGGTGCATATACAATTGCTTTATATAGCAGCGGCATGACCACATTGATATTGGCTTTCTGTGGTTTGTTGCTGATAGTCAATAGCAGAAATACTAAGTGGAAGTTTTCAGAAGTAAATAATTGCCAAGTTTTAAATGACATGCCATCCTGATAGTGTGAAGTCTCATGCTAACCCACTCTTTCCTGCCCTATGTGAATCACCCAAGTATCTAGCGCATCCACACTGTATATGCTACCCTCCTGCTAGTGATTTAGTAGCTGTGCTAGTTACCAGATCAACTGTCATAGTATTAGAGTGCTTGTGTTGAAGCAATTTTATTTATTAATGGCCCTACAGTACAAAATGCTACTATAGAATGTTACAAATGTTCGATTTTATTATTGCTAGTTTTCGCCATATTTGTCAGGGGTCTTTAGTGAAACAGAGCCACTAGGACGTACATATCATTTAAGTGGGGATTTATTAGACTGGCTTACACGGTTGGAGGCAGGATAGTTCCACAGTACCCACCTGCAGGATGGAAAACCTGTGAACGTAGTAGCTGCTCATTTCCAGAACTTGAAAGCCTAAGAACAAAACAAACCCATGGTGTGGTCCTAACCTGAGGCTGAAGGCCCAGAGGGTAACTGTGCAAGTGCATGTTCAAAGGCTGCCAAGCTGGTCCACAGATAATGGCCACAGTAAGAATGCATGCTCAGGATGTCGAATGTACCAGAACACAGTGTACATGTATGGAATTACAAAAACAAAATCTACTATTAAAAATAGTCACTCAACTTCTTTCAGAATTTTAGATAAATTCTAAGTAAAGTGCCACATAGGTTAGGAGGAAGGGAAATCATCAAATGTATAAGCTTCCTCCACCTTCCATCTTTTTGTTCCATCCGCACCTCTAGCTTATTAGACCCACGTTCAAGGTGTGTCTTCTCTTCTCTGTTCCATTCACCACATCTCCAGAAACATTCTCATAGACACAGCCAGAAGCATGCTTTACCTATGTTCTTGGCATTCATTTCTCGATCCAGTAAAGTTGACAACTAAGATTAACCTATTAATCCATTACTGTGCCTAGTTTATTGACAGTATCATAGGCATGCATTTATACAACAATTACCAAATATGTGGCTTCTTATTGTCTGTGTTTTCAGGCATCCATTAAGGGTCTTAGAACACATGTTGCTGTTCTGGCTAATCTTGGTTGCCAACTTGAATAAATCTGGAATTAACTAAAACGCAAGCAGTTGGGCATCACTAGCGGTGAGGGATTTTTCTTGATCTGACTACTCAGGTGGAAAGGCCCACCCTAAATCTGGGCCACACCTTCTGGTGTTAGCTCACCCAAAAGGACAAAGGAGAAGGAAGCTTGTACTTTGCCTGCTTGTCCTCACTCTCATCAGCAAGTTCATCCACCCTGATGCTGAGGTGTTCCTTCACTGGTGTTAGAACCTGGGTCTTTGGGGCTTTAACAGAGCAAGGACTGGCCTCCTCTTCCTCTGCCTCTGCCTGGATTAAAGATGTGCACCACCATGCCTGACCTAAATCCCATTTAAAAGTCTCCGGAACAGGCTTTCCAACTTGCCGACACCTCCAGTTACTGTACTCTCTCCTAGCAGCAGTGTGTAGAGCACTGGAGGTCCATGGTGTGAACTGTTTAACCAACCGAGATAAGTGCATTTGATTATGCTGATTCACTAGAACTTAGTGACTCTATACATAAAACTTGACAATTGGTGGAAAAATAAAGAAAATCATGATTCTGTCTGGCTGCTTCTAGCATCCCTGGATAAATTAACAAAAGAAAAGAATGAGCTCCATGATAAAATTAACCATTGCCTGGCGTCTCAGGATACAGTAGCAAAGAGAAAGAATCAACTCGGTACTACAATTGCCCGGCTCCAGATGTGCATAAATATTCTAAAGGTTTCTAAGTGTCCCTCAGAAAAGAATCTCCAGCAGCCACAGAGCTCAGGTTGTAGAAAGTCAAACCAAAGCCCTCATTATGAGATTGGCTGAATTACAAAAAAAAAAAAAAAAAAAAAAAAAAAAAAAAAAAAAAAAAAAACAAACAAACAAAAAAAACTCAAATCCCAGCCTCAGAGGGCGTCCAGTGAAATAAGGCCACTAACTAGTAAGGAATGGGACCCTGTAACTTGGGACAGAGATGTGTGGGAGGACCCTACTAAGCAGTGACCCCTAAGATTCTCAAGGGTTTATGTCACCGAAGAAGTCCCATAGCATTCCCAGTGAGCTCTCTCTGCTGTGGATCAAGATGAAGCCCTGCATCAGCACCATGCCTGAAATCTGCCTGCCCGCTGCAAAGCTCCCCAGCATGATGGCCATGGACTCTAACGCCCTGAAACCACGAGTCTGAAATTAAGTACTTTCCCTTATAAGGTGCCTTGGTCATGGTGCTTTGGCAGCAACAGAAAAGGAACTCAGACACCTACAGACAGCTATACATAGTTACATAGTTAAATGCCTCATTACAATACAGCAAGGTACCTACCTATGTGATAGGGAGCAAGAAGTAAACTTTCTTTAAAAATTGTTTTATTTCAGACTGCCTTTCCCAAATGTCTCTTCTAGGAAAATAGCCCCTACTAGATTTATAGTCCATCAGTTGCTACTCAGGCAGGGGGTAAACTTGCCACCTTGATTTCCAAAGTATCATAGCTTGATTCTCTGGAGACTCTGGGTCTTTACACTGACCACACTTTGAAATAACTCCTCTGTATCACTGATCCTGATGATGCCTTCACTTTACTACTAAATGAACTACTTGTCCCATCTTATCCCTCAGAACTTCCATGGTACCACCCAGCAGCTAGAAAGAACTCAAAGTGTGGTCCCAGGACCAGCAGCATTGATATCAGCTGGAATTTGTTAAAATGCAAGTTCTCAGACCCCACCCCAGACTGACTAAATTAATACTTGGTGGGTGGGCCCAGAACACAGTGTTTTTGCAAGCCCCTTTGGGGCATTCTGGTGAACACCCACAACACTAGAATAAAGTCCGGATAAGGGACCTCCTCTAGCATGGCCCCTGCCCAGCACTGTGACCTCAGCCCCAAGTCTACCCCATGTTGATGTGCTGACTTTCAAGCTGGGCTGCTCCTGTGCACTGGATCACACTCTGCCCTGTCTGGAGCAGTTTTTATGTCTCTAGCTTGTCTTGTTCCTAGTCTTTTCTGGCACTTTCCACATATACCCTGAGCCATGCTTCCATTTACAATTTGTCCAAAAGGATCTACCTTTAGGTACAGTCCCAGAGCATCATTACACCCAAGCTGTAAAGAGAGTCTCAGAAGATGTCATCGAGGGACAATGAGGTCACACTATATTAGCCTGGGCCTTAAACCCAGTGACTGCTGTCCTTCTAAAAGGGTCATGAGAAGCTACAGTCAAACACAGGGCGGCGGGGGGGGGGGGGGGGGGGGGACACCATTTAAAGGCAGAGGCAGAGGTTTGAGTGATGCAGTTACAAGCCAGGGATGCCAGGGAATGGGATCCGTCACCTGGAGCCAGGAAGAGGCAAAGATGGAGTCCACCTACTACCAACTACCTGGTTTTAGCCACCCAGTTTGTGGTCCTTTGCTATGGAACCCCAGCAAACTAGCACACAGGCCCTCCTTGGCCACTGTCTCCCAGAGAAAGGTTCTCATCTATGGGATCTGAGTTGCAGGCACACACAAGGTCCGCCTCGGGCCAAGGATTCATTCCGCCTCTCCCTCGTGCCCACACACCAGAGGCAGGCTTGCTGTCATCCTTGTCTTGCAAGGGGCTGCTGAGATCTGCTTTTCCAGCTTCTGTGCTTGCAGTCTGGGGAGGATGGGCTCTGGGGTCAGATCACATGCTACAACTGACAGCTCCTGAGTGGGCAATTCTTTGTTCTGGGACAAGCTGCCTGTTTCTCCATTTATAAAATGGCATTAGTGAATTATCTACCTCAAGGCTTTGTGATATAAGTTCCTACACAGGATCCATGTGAAGTTAGGTGAGACATAGAATGAGAGTATATGTATGATATATATGTAGAGATGGATGGATGACAAGATAGATAGGTAGGTAGATAGATAGATAGATAGATAGATAGATAGATAGATAGATAGATAGATGATAGATAGATAGATAGATAGATGATAGATAGATAGATAGATAGATAGATAGATGATAGATAGATAGATG
The DNA here is from genome assembly GCF_903995425.1 of Onychomys torridus. NCBI lineage: Eukaryota > Metazoa > Chordata > Mammalia > Rodentia > Cricetidae > Onychomys > Onychomys torridus. Next base: position 45,389,722 of record NC_050448.1, on the reverse strand, counting down.
GGCCTGGTTGATTGTAATAGGTACAGACATAAATTCATTCCCTCCCAGTGGCTTGCAGGGTGCTTTTAAACATAAGTACTAAATAAGCACATGGTATTGATTTGATAAGGACCTGAGGAGCATTTTCTCTTACCAAAAAAGGAAGATTGGTGTAGGGTGATGAATCTAGTTCTTTAAAGGCACCCCCAACTGTATGTTTTCTCAAACAGAATTTTGAAAGTAGCCCCCCAGCCCTCCCAAAGGATTGCAAGTCAAGCCCAACAAAGTCAAGGTGTTGAGCAATTCCCAGAAGCCAGAAGGACAATAGCCAGGAAGGCAGATACAACTCTTCTCATGGCCACTGGGAGCAGGAACTAAGGGATCTACAAAGTAGATGCACAAAGTCCAGATCCAATACAAACTCCATGCCACCAAGGTCCAGACTGTAGAGCATTATATTCTAGGCTGTAGCGCACTAACTCCCCTTTCACGCAAAATTAAAAAGAAGTTTGTGCTAACGAGCTACTAATTCTTTTGTGTTATACTCACGTGGCCACTTGCTTTGTTTGCCTTTTCTTGGCAAAGAACTTTTTTCTGGAATGCATGGGAATGATGAACTCTACCTCTGGCTCTGTTTAAGGAAGTGGCATGGCCTCCTCATCTGTTTTGCAGATGGTCAGTTTGGGTGGTATGGGATGCCAGGCATTAGACACTCAGATCTCCCTTGCAGCCTACTCCCTGTGGGGGGAAAGCTGGGGCTGGCTGGCCTCTGCACAGTGTTGGATTCGGCTCTATGAACTGAATGTTCTCACTTTACATCACAAATGTGGAAGCCTCTTGTGCAAGACACAGAGAGACTGCATGGTGGGCAAGAGGGGGTCAGTTGATCATGAGGGACCATCCCAGGACCTGAGAATCGGGTTAGATTCAAAACCTTGCATTGTGTTCACCACCCTGGATCTAGTCACTCTGACAATGAGAAAACTAATGAAAAAGTTAACCTAAGCTATGGGGTGCCATGTAACTTTGAGTTGGATTAATGTATTTAAAGGCCTTTGAGTCTTTTTAAAGGCCTGTCTGCAAATTTGTTTTGGAAAGGTGTAGGGATGGTGTGCTGAAGAAGCAACTTTCTGGTTCAAAGTCCATAGTCACTTTTCCTTAGTGGTGAAGAAAAGAGGGAGAGGTCATTTTTATGCTTGTCCCCACACCCACACCCACCACCCACAACCACCACCACCACCACCACCGCCGCCGCCACTGGCAGCAATTTCCAAATGGAGGCTGCATATTCTACTTGTAACCATTTTTTAGGAAGTTATGTTGGTTTGCAAAAATCAAGGTTTTTAAGATTTGTCCATGTAGCCATATATATGCCTACTCTGTTCCCTAGGATTGCTGTAAAATACTCCACGAAGGCACCCTCACAGTAGCTGCTCGATAACACCCACGTACCACGTCGTGTCTCAGTGAACACACCCGTGAGCCTCATCACCCTGCTCACAGCTTCTTTGAGACATGCCCACACAGATTTGGTTTGATTAATTGTGAAGAGTGCTGATAGCCAGGCTGTACCAGGCTAGCCTCCCACCAGCCAGGTATGGCAGGTGTAACCCCAAGTCATGACCTGCAATAGATCCCATCCACCGTCCCATTGCTAGGACTCTAGAAGCTATGTAGTGGCAACTCACAGTTTCCTTACTTTGCATTTCCTTCGCCTGAGTTCAAGCAGGCCTTCTGAGCTGCCTGAAGCATCTTTAACTCATGGAGAGTATTTACGAAGTACCGGCACTGGCCCCGTCTGCTGTCTGTCATTCTGCATGCATGAGCATCTCAAATGACCCTTGACAATCGCATGTTGTCTCAATATAAAATGTGTTTCTGGTGTGAATTATGGTCACTCATCAGTTAACAATGGAAATGTGTGCTAAGAAGTACACTGTTAGGCCATTTGTCCTTTGACATCAGTGTGTCATCACACAAAGCTAGATGGTACTGTCACTCAGTGTGGCTCATTAAACTATGTGCAGCTGCTACCAACCTAGCGCACCAGAGTGTTTTGCCACAAACTTTTCTTTGTATAAGTAGAATGTACTCTAAAATGATCAAATCATAGAATAACAGGCACATAACCCAGAAACAGGGTCATTTATTATCAAGGGTCACACATTATATGTAATTTGATAGGCTACACTTTTGAGAATTTTTAATTTCAGTGTGTGTGTGTGTGTGTGTGTGTGTGTGTGTGTGTGTGTGTGTGTGTGTATCTAAGTGCTCATGGGAACCAGAAGAGAGCATCAGATCCTCTGGAGCTGGAGTTACAGGTGCTGTGAGCCACCTGATTATGACTGCTAGGAACCAAATTCAAGTCCTCTGAAAGAGCAGCCAGTGCTCTTAACCACTGAGCCATCTCTCAAGCCCCTGGGAGCTATATTTTTTCTACAACTGACATAGAGGGCATAATAATCTTGTAGAACCACACATATGTGGCCCATGGTTGACCAACTCTCACTGTGCCTAACTTCTTTTTGTACCTTCTTTAAAAATTTAGATGTACTCATTTGTGTGTAAGTGTTGTATGTATGTCTGTGTACCACATGCGTGCACACACAAGTCATAAGAGATTGTCAGAGCCCATGGAACTGGAGTTAAAGATAGCAGTAAACCACCCTGTAGATGCTGGGAACTGAACCTGGGTCCTACTGTAAGGATGCTGGACCACATTTGTGGCCCTGCCTTGGCTCAAGCCTCTCCCCGCTAGTGTCTACTCAGGAAGCCTCCTGCACTCTCTACATTTTGTTCCATCCTCTCCTTGCTGTGTGTATCCCTCTCTGCTCTCCCACCAGAGGCCTTCTTAAAGCCCCTCCCCGCCCAAGACATGCACACTGTAACCTTCAGGGCAGTCCTCTCCCACCTAGCCAGCTGCTTCAGGCACAGACTCTAGCCTTTCTCTCCTCCAGTTCTCCTGGCTGCTCCTCTGGCCCTTTACCCTTCTCCTCCCTCTGTATGAGATGACTCACCCACTCCCCTCCAGTTCCTCGTCCATCTTCAGAGTTGAACTCAAATGTCACCTCCAGATCCCTAGATTGGATCCTAGCCTTTCAAAGCTTATAAATTAACTCTAATCCGATAATCATGTCTACAGTGGCACATAAATGAGTCCTTTCTGCTCTAGGCTACCTAAGGGCAGACAGTGGTGTTGTTTTAGCCTGCTTTCCCCTCACCAAGCACAGGGTTGAGGGTAAGGCAGACACCCTGTAATCTTGGAGCCAGTGGTACTGAAGAGCAAAGCCTACCGATCCAGGACAGTGAGCGTCAAACCACTCCAGATGAAGGTGGCCTGGCCTCGTGGGGCTTATCTCCCATGGGCCAGCAAAGCAGCTTGTGACTAGGGTAAGGAAGAGGGAGAGGCTTTGGGGAGATTAGATAGGAGTGAGAGCCTTGATACCCGATAAAGAACAACTAAAAGTAACTAAAAGCCTATTCTGAATGAAAAGTAGAAGCTTTCAAGGTTGCCAAGTTAAAATAAGCAGATCCAGTCAGCAGAACCAGCAGCACCTCACAGAGGGACTGGCTCAGCTTATGAAGAAAGCAGGCAAAAGCATCTTGTCTTAAGTACCTGCCGTTTTCACTTCAGCCTCCATTTGACTTATAGGGCAAAGTAAAGTTCAGGTTCCCAAGCCCTGGAGGAGCTGAGAGCTTTCCAGTGGCTGACCAACCTCCTCCTTAAACAATAGAAACAGTCTGTTATGCCCCTCAGTTCTCTAAGACATTATGACTGTTCCTAACAAGAGAAAGAACAGATGAATCCGGTTAGTTGGACTGAAAGGCTTACATTCTGTGTTGGTGGACAATGTGACGGAACACACAAGGAAAGTCCCTGGTCTTTGATTCCTGATAGGGGAAATTTTTAATTGTAACTTGGCAACAAATGTTTATGATTTTTGTGCTTATAAACCCAGCTTCTGCCCCTGCTCAGGGCTGCCAGAAAAAGCAAGGCTCCTGAGTCCTTGTCCTGCAGCCCTGATCTATCAGTGACCTGCTTCTGTGGTGAATTATTAAAGTCTTTGGAACCCATACGTGTAATCTCTCTTCTTCTTCACAGCGCACAATGAGCTAGGTGTGACATGTGAAGCCTTGGTGAACCTGGCCGTGGTTTTCTCTTCCCCCTCCTGCTAAAGAATAGTGTACTGGGACTTCATGTGTTTCCAAAAGTCTGATCATGTCAACGCTGTCTTAAGTCCCCTAACACCTTTAATCCCAGTGCTCCAAGACAGAAACAGGTAGATCCCTGTGAGTTTTAAATAGTGAGTTCCAGACTAGCCAAGCCTTACAAGTGAGACCCCCCATCACAAGCAAACAACCATGAAAATAAATTAAATGTGCAGAATTATTTCAGAGTAAGGAAGACCCTGAAGAATGCTTCTCTCTGGCAAATCCGCAGCCCTGATTTGTTACTGACGTGAAGGCTCATGTTCCTCTTGCCTCTTCTCTTTCTAGATGTCTTCCTGGAGGATCTCGTCCTCTCCCACACATCAGCCACCTCTGCTAAGTCCTCCTGCATACCTCAGATGCTTCTCATCTAGCTTGGCTTCTTCCTCCTTCTCTTCTCTTAAAGGGCTTCCCCTCCATCTCTGCCCACCCCCATCTGGAAACCCGGGGGAAGTTCTGGCTCCCACAGATACAACTGCACTCAGAAACTACGACACCCCAGGGAACATGCCGGGCCCGTGGCCAGATCCTCAAGGGCAGATGTGGAGGGCAGGGGCCCAGAGCCAGGGCAGCAAACCATTAAAGGCCTAGACTGTGGTTAAGGAGTATTGCCTTCTGTGGGCTCTAACCATTCTCCCTGATACACCAAGTCCTGCCCTTTGTTTCCACGCTTTTGTCTAGCTAATAATGGCTCAAGCGTTAGTTCAGGGGCTGGTGAGACGGCTTAGTGGGTATAGGTGCTTGCCTCTGTTAAGCCAACTGGGCAAGAATAAGGCCAGTACCACAACCTTTGAGCCAAATTTAAAGCAAGCTTTATTAAATACTGGCCAAGACCATACCTGGAATTCCCTGAGTGTGGCTCCAAATTACACTAGGCAAGGGCTGATAAAGGCAAAATCCACAAGGCTACGTACTTCCTGCCTTTGTCCAATCAGAGGCAAGCATACATCCTGACATACTCCTGCCCACATGTGATCAAGCACACATCCTGTGCAGTTGGTGCAACCAAGCTTGTTTACAGATGTGAAAACACCTGACTTGTGTTTTACATAAACAACAGCCCCAGTATTCCAGGAAGTTACCTGTCCTTGGCCAAGCAGGGCTTACAGGTTAAAGGTGTTTTTGTTTCATAGATCTTTTAAGCACAATAATTTAAAGTTAAAACGTAACTTTAGCCATCACACCACCAGGCCTAAACACCTGAGTTGGATCCCTGAGACCCACATGATAGAAGGAGTTGCAAGTTGTCCCCTGAGCTGCACATGCACACACACACACACACACACACACACACACACACGCACACACACACACACCAAAGAAATGTAATTTAAAAATTAAAAAAAAACAATTATTTCAGGCCTTGCCTACTGCAGAAAACCTTCATAACTTAGGACCCACACACAGGCTGCCCTCAGCCACACTGACTGCACAACTGCTTCCATACTGGAAGTAGGTTCTGGAAAAGCTGGCTAGGGAAGTCTATGTATCTTTTAGTTCCCAGTGCCTGGTACAAGGAGTGGAAAAGAAGAATGGGTGGACAGAAAGACTTCTGGTAACACACTGAAAGCTTAAAATGACCCCTAGACAAACACCATTCCCTTCCAGAAACCGCCATACATTTTCATATTTAAATATTTCCTACATAAATAATTGCTACTCACTCCTGTCTCTTATCCATTTGTTATAGTAGGAATGGATGATATCCGATCTATTTAAGGCAAAATAACCATGTTTAGTCATTGTGTCCTTGGGACAAAATTCAAAGGAAATTGATGTTTATGAAATTCCATAAGCCGGGCTGTGGTGGCGCATGCCTGTAATCCCAGCACTGGGGAGGCAGAGGCAGGTGGATCTCTGTGAGTTCGAGGCCAGTCTGGTCTACAGAGCTAGTCCAGGACAGGCTCCAAAACTATAGAGAAACCCTGTTTAAAAAAAAAAAAAATTCCATGAAATCAGGATGATGTGACATAACTCAGTTCTATGCCACAGAAAGGTCCCCTTTTTCTTGATAATACTCTTTCAATTGTTCATATTGGTCTTTTTTTTTTTTAAGATTTATTTATTTATTATGTATACAGTGTTCTGCTTGCATGTATGCCTGCAGGCCAGAAGAGGGCACCAAATCTCACTACAGATGGTTGTGAGCCACCATGTGGTTGCTGGGAATTGAACTCAGGACCTTTGGAAGAGCAGTCCCCACTCTTAACCGCTCAGCCATCCATCTCTCTAGCCCCTATTTTGGTTTGTTTTAAAAATGGTGACAAACAATATAAAATTCCAGACAATTTAAGCTTACTGCAAAAATATGTGCTAGACTCAGTTCAGAAGTCTAAGACATCCAAACATGCCTATGAAAAGCTTAGAAGGTCTGCCTGCCTGTGAAAATGGTAAGGGGAAACCATATCAGTCAGCTTTCTGTTACAGCAAGTGCCCAGGACAGTCAACTCATAAAAGGAAAAGTTCTATTTTTGACTCGCAGTTTCAGAGTCCATGCTGGCTCCGTCTCACTGTGTTTGGACCTTTGGTGAGAAAGCACATCACAGTGGGGATATGTGACTAACAAAACTGTCCTCTTCATGGCCAGGGAAGAAAAGAGAGAACAGGGAAGAGACTATGCATGGTCTTGCAATGGCATGCTCCAGTGGCCCAAAGTGGACACTGGACTCCACCTCTTAAAGTCCCACCTCTCCCAATGGCACCTTGAGAGACTAAACCTTTAGAGCACGATCTTTAGGGAACACTTAATATTGAGACTATATGAGGGAGCATAGGAACTGAGGCCACCTTCATTATTTCTGCTTGTAGGGCATCCCTAGACCCCTATACTGGAGTAACAGGCAGTTGTGAGCAATAATGTGGGTGCTGGGAATTGAACCTGGGTCCCCTGAAAGAGGAGAAATTGCTCTTAAGAACGAGTCATTTCTCCAGCCCCAAGAACATGATTTATTTTATTTTATTTTGAAACAGAATCTCCCTATGTAGTCCTGGCTGTCCTGGAACTCACTCTATAGACCAGGCTGGCCTCAAACATACAGAAACCTGCCTGCCTCTGCCTCCTGGGTGATGGGGTTGAAGGTGTGCACCACTCTAACCCAACAAGAATATGACTGTTGATATGAAAATGCTTGTGATGCTCCCACTATGTTAAGATTCAGTTTCTGTATTTCAGGTCGACCCTCAAGAGGGATGTGAAGTGAATTTGGTGTTCAGCACACAGCGCTACAACCCTGAGGAGGTAAGATGCCCTAATTAGTGGTGTAACCTATTAGCAAAGTCTATAAATACAGTCTTTAATGGAAAAAGTAAGAATCTTAATAGGAGACTGGGTGCCTACCACAGTAGTGAGGAAAGACTGGCAGACAGCAAGTGATCTTACCTTCAGGACGGGAGGGGACAGCTTATTGAGCATGCTGTAAGATGGCAGCAGGCTGGGCAGTAACTGGCATCTAGCCTGCATGGAAGGCAGGATGGTTGTGGGGACTCCATTGGGGAATTTCTTTTACAGTTATGGTGGATTTTTTCTTAAGTCAATATATTCAATTTTCATTTAAAATATTTTATTATTTTATTTATTATATATATTATTTAATATTTCATTTTAATATTTTATTCTTTGAAAGTTCCATACCTGCATACAATGTGGCTTGAGCTTTCCACCCCCTAGTGCCTTTCTCCAATTCTCTCAACATCCACCAACCTATCTCCCTCCAGACTTCATGTCCATGATTATTACTATTGTAATTATTATGATTAGCACAGGAGTCTAATTAGTAGCGAGCACATATAGACATGTGTGGGGCCATCCACTGGGACATAGGCAACCTACCAGTGGCCACATCACCAAAGAGAAGTGAGTCTCCCTCCTCTAGCAGCCATCAATTGCCAGTAGCTCCTCAGCCAAGGGTGGGGCCTGCTGAGGCCCCAATCCATTCGAGAATCTTGGCTGGCTTGACCCTGTGTGGGTCACCACATCTGCTGTATGTTGAGTTGATGTGGTCATCAGCCCTGCATGGAAGACAGCCTTTTAAAAAATTGTTTTATGTACATGGGTGTTTTGCCTGGATATATGTCTGTGTGTGTGTGCCTAGTGCCCTTGGATGTTAGAAGAAGACATTGACTCCCCCTTTAAAACTGGAGTTACAGACAGTTGTGTCATGTGTGGGTTGAGAATCAAAGCTGGGTCCTCTGGAAGAGCAACCAGTGCTCTCAATGTTGCCCCATCTCTCTGGCATGAAGACCTTTCCATAGGTTTCATTCTCACCTCTGACTCAGATTCTTTCTGCGCATTCTTCTTTGATGTTCTCTGAGACTTGGATGGCGAGGTTGACTAGATGTCCCATCTACTCATCTCTGGCTGAGCACTGATGGCCACTTTTTCCCAGCATTTTGACCAGTCAGGAGACTCAACATTAACTGCTACTTCCTCACAAAGAAGCTTCCCTGACCAAGGTGGAAAGCAACACAAATCTATGGGTATAAACATAAATAGTTAAGAAGGCAGTGTGACAACATGACCATTTATCAAAACAACACCCCTGGGGCCTCTGATTTCCCAAGCCATGGGCTTTTGACAAGGCTTCCTGTAGCAGACATGCAATCAGTCCTGAGGAGCAGACCTCGCGTTCTAGCAGAAACTGATTGGTTACCTCCATAAGCATCACACCACTGCTGCCCCAGTGACTACAGCTTTGCTGGCAGGTCAGTGTTGCAGCTTGTAGGCCCCAGTGCTGAATAAGACCATCGATGGCTTTTCTCCCCCAGCAGCTTGTGGAGTACCTTCCAGTGCTATGAAACCCAGCCAGTTGGGAGAGCTTCCTGGTCAGTTTGACATTGATTTCCTGATGTCTTGCAACCATGGTTGAAGTCTTCAGAAACAGGGACCTAATATTTAGTTATAGAGTTTTGAGTACCCCTCGGGCCTCCCTGACCAATGACTTATAGGGAGGTTTCCTATGCCCAGCACTTCCATTTTTTTTTTTGGGGGGGGGGGTTCGAGACAGGGTTTCTCTGTGTAGCTTTGAGCCTTTCCTGGAACTCACTTGGTAGACCAGGCTGGCCTCGAACTCACAGAGATCCGCCTGCCTCTGCCTCCCAAGTGCTGGGATTAAAGGCATGCGCCACCACCACCCGGCTCCATTTTCTTTAAATACCCAGTTCTTCTCGGAGATGGTGTTCAAAAGACATTTCATGGTGTGTAATTCCTGTCATGTGAAGACACAGTTCAGACTGGCAGCTGTACTGTTCTGGGAAGTTATTGAGAGCCACTTTGCACATACTTTCCAATTGTGCAATCTCTGACATGTAAATAAGGGCCATGCAAATTGGAGGAATTTTGGTTGATCACCTATGTGTCCTGGTCAAAGGCTCAGGTCACAGATATCAGGCTGCAGAGCTCTGTGGCAGCAGTTTGTAATTCCTGGACCATGCTTGGGGACCCTTTCTCTGATCTCTCAGTAATGGCTTCAACAGTTACTGGTTTCATATGTGTGCATTGAGAACCGTCCACATACCTGTCATTGCCCTTCCTTAGGGCTCCCCGGGAGAGAATTTCACAACTCCCTGGGGTGTCCTTCCTCACACTTCATCGTCCTTAGAATGACTCACTATGAAATGCCAATATGTTCTTTTTCCTGTCAGCTGGTGACATTTCTAGTTGGCAGGCTGGCACAGTACGAGGCCAATTCTGTATCAGGTTAGAGAATCATTTACACAGAGGCATTGCATAAAACGCAGAGCAGTGCCCATGCATGCTACAGGCACTGTCGGCCTCTCTGCAATCCCCACCATGCAGCCCATGATTTGCTAGGTTGCCCTTCCCCCCCATTTTCACGAGAGAGTAAGCAGAAACGCTATGTGGAAATTCGAAGAAGATGGACGTCCCTGTGAGGAGTCTGCCTGAGAGGCGGCAACCAGAATATGGGTGGAGAGGCCAGCCCAGATTGTCAGCAGTGGTGATCTGAGCCTAAGAAGCCTGGGAATTGCAAGCTGTGCCCCACATCAAAGTGTGATCGGGAGGCAGAGTTTCAGAGGCGAAGGCCTGGCTTCCCTGACCCAGTGCCTCTGGAAGAAAGCTGGCCAGGATTCAGAAGCAAGTTCTAGCACAAGACATGCAGGCAGGCCTTGCTTAGTAGCTGCAGAGTTAATTTTTCTGAATGTACTAGGAAGATGCCTTTGAGTTCTAGCTTTGCAAACTGAAAACACTGAAGCTAAAAGCAAGCGATGACAGGGTTTTTCTGACCAACGACGCGCTCCTCTGGATTAGATGGGCTGGTACTCTAAGAAGGAGCCAGCTAACTGGAGTGAAGGTCAGGCTTTCATCTGCACAGCACAGCACAGCAGAGCTGTCTGATGGGAGGCCCACGGAGAGGACATAAATACCTAGCTCTCCTCCTCTTCCCAGGAAAGGGCAAACGTCAAAGGAGTGGGGGGTGGGGGAGCTTCTCTGATAGCTTGAAGAGCCTCCCAGTTTTTCTGTGCTGCACCGCTAATTAGCATGTGAGTTAATGCACTCCAGAAACCCTTCCGCCCATCAAGAATAGACTTTTTCTCCTAGAGAAAAGTTACCCAGTGGAAAGTTTGTTTCAGTTCTAGAAGTTGGCTGATTTTGAAGACCCAACTTGGATTATAATTTCTTTCACAGTGGACTTTTTGAGTTGACTTCTGGTTCTTGCCTCAAAACCAGGATGCCATTTAAATCACTAAAAAGAAATGAAGGGACAGGTGGTGGTGGCACACGCCTTTAATCCCAGCACTCGGGAGGCAGAGGCAGGAGGATCTCTGTGAGTTCGAGGCCAGCCTGGTCTAGTTCCAAGATAGGCTCCAAAGCTACACAGAGAAAACTCTGTCTCAAAAAAAAGGGGGGGGGGAGAGATGAAGGTTATTGCTTCAACTGTCCTGCAGCCATGTTCTGATAGGACACCCTGACTGGGAGCCCATGGCTTGGTTTGGGTGGGGCTGCGGCTAGTGAATGTGAACTCCTCATTCCAAGTCTAAAGCCCATGGTATGAGCCTGTGCATTTTTCTAGGGATAGGTCCTTGGTTTTAATGGTCAAGTTAAAGAACCTTGACCAAAATGGGGAAGACTCACTATCCAAGAGCAGACACCTGAAGCCTTCGGATTTGAAATAAGTGGGGGTGGTCACAGGATCCACAGTCTAAGTGGACGCAGGTGTCACTCAGTGGCTGAAGGGGTCCTATCAGGATGATTGGGGTGTTTAATTTGGAAGAGATCTCAGAACAGGGAGGCAGAATTATTATAGCCTAGGTTAGTAGCTGAGCTCAGATGGGAACAAATTCGCGTCATACAAGCTGAAGACATGAAGTGGCTTCCTTTTTAGAAGTTAGCATTTTGGTCTTTAGGAAAGGAGCTAATTCATGCGTGCGCATGCTGGTATTTTTGTCAATAGGAACCAGCGTCGTCTTCTGACTCAAGTCAGTAAGCGTAATGTCCAAGTACCATAGTGTTAGTTCCAGACAGAGCGAAGCAGCCACTGTCCCGGAAGTGTGAGCCAAGAAGGGATCAACAGACAGCAATGAGATTTCTTTGCAAGAGGTCCATCCAGCATTGTTACATAAAGACAAAATCAGAAGGCAAAAAGTTGAAATGACAGCAAGACTGAAGGGCTACTCTGTTTCATTTCCTTTCTGTCGCTGTGGTAAAATACAGACAAAAGCAACAAGAGACCAAGGATCTGTCTGGCCCACAGTTCCAGGGCACAGCCCCATCAGTGGGAAGTCACAGTGCGCCCACAATCAGAAAGCAGCGCATGAGGACCCTGGAGTCTGCTCAGCTCCCTCTCTCATTTACATAATCCAGGATCACAGACACCCAACAACAGGTAGACTGATTAATACAATCAAGATAACCCACCCCGGGCATGCCTAGAGGTCCGTCTCCCTGGTCATTCTGGGTTCTAGCCAGTTTCCAGTTCCCATTAACCTCAAGCTACGAGCACAAAAATCACCTTCTCTATAGTTAAGTCCCCTCCGTTGGTGCCAGCCTGCCAAGCTCAATGGATTCTCAGTCTGGGTGTTTGTGTGAATTGCAGTGGGCACTGCTGATAAGAAACCTTCTTGGGTAACTTCAAAACTTTTATTGCAGGAAGCTGAGGAACGTTTGGGCAAATGTTCTGCGAGAGTGTTTTTCAAGAATCAAAAACCCAGACCGGCCATTAATGTCACCTGCACAGGGCTCATTGAGAAAATGAAGAGACAAGAGAGAGATTATCTGCTTTACAAGCAAGTGAAACAGCTGAAGAGTCCTCTGGACATCGACAGCATTCCTGGTATGATATTCAGGAATATATATAATCACTAGATCGTAAAAAGAATGATGATTTATATTGCATGTCTGGAGAGGCGCTACAGTTCAGCTGTAGACTGGGATGTCTCATTATTTTAACGAGGTTCCCAGGTGTCATTTTCTGTTCAACTTCTACAATATACTAAAGCTACCAAAAGCTGAGTCCTTTTAGTTGACCATTTTTTTTTTTTTGCATCCCAGAATAAGGACACAAGAACTGACTCCAGGAATAAAAGACAGAAGTCCTTGCAAAGACAATCGTGTAGATTGGAGTGCAGACTGCAGGGGAGTCTAGAACCCGAGGTGACAGCCCTGGAGTTCTTGTTGATAGCCTTGGGAGGTTTAGCTGACAAGATACTCCATGTCTGTGTTCAGTCCCTCTGGCCCAGGGCTGCCTGAGTGACTGTCCGGGCCATTCTGGGCTGCTGCAGTGGGGTCATGTTTATCTCATTTCAGGTCAGTGGCTAATGGGCAGTGGAGCCATCTCCAAGAGATGTGCCCTGCCCTCTGCAGTGACTCAGCTGGAGTGGAGAGCAGCTTATTTGTCTTGGCACTCAACAGAGCGTGTGGGCAGCACTAGACATTCAGCACTTACTGGCAAATCCAATTTCCCAAACCACAAAAGCCATCTCTGGACTTGCACTTGGGCATAAGCTTGACATCTGACCACTCCAGCACTCTCCTTCCCACATGCCCGCTCAGTTTGCTCACTTGCCCAGATACCCTTCAATTCCTCCTCAACACCTGAGAACCTTAGGCTCCATTTCTCACGGCATCTGCCCCCACTTACTGACACTGACCAAATGCTTGTGCTTCTAATATCACAGCAGCCTTGAGTGATACTCACCTAATGCTTCCTTGACAAGGAAGGTCAAATCTGGAGCCAAAGGACTATGAGAATTCAGAATAGTGTTGGAGATATTCATGTTGCTTGGAATAAGTGAGCTAATGACTTATATTTAAAAATCTACAGGGTTGGGGATTTAGCTCAGTGGTAGAGCACTTGCCTAGCAAGCGCAAGGCCCGGGGTTCGATCCTCAGCTCCAAAAAGAAAAAAAAAAAAAAGAAAAGAAAAGAAAAAAGAAAAAGACAAATCTACAGTTGCATCGACATCTTGTCCCCCCCCCTAGATTTGGAAATAGGGATCATTTGATGCTTGAAAACTGATTTATTTTTAATTATGTGTAACTGTGTGTGTGTGTGTGTGTGCATGTGCATGCACTGTGCAAACATGCACCATGTAAGAGCCTGTGTCCATGGAGTTCAGAAGAGGGCATCAAATCCTCAGAGCTGGAGTTACAGGTGGATGGGGCTGCTCAGTGTGGGTCTCCTGCAAGAACAGTACAGGCTCTTAACCGCTGACATTGGATAGGACTTTTTCCAGGAATATTTGCCACAGTAGCATTGGCTTTGGGACACTTTTCAATAGAGCCATTCAAGTGGATCCTGTTCACTTACTAAGTACTGTGTACTCCTCGGAGCCATTCTGTAATCTACCTAGATTTGGCTACTGTACAACATCACAAAAAAAAATATATTAGGGCTGAAAAGATGGAGAAAAGCATTGGTTGCACAATCCTGAGGTACAGCGTTTGGATCCCATCACCCATTCGGGAAGCTAGGTATCCCACAGACACCTGTTAACTCCAGCTCCAGAGGACATGACACCTCTTCTGGCCTCTATGCATGCACCAGAACACACACACACACACATGCATATACAGATACAGATACATACACGCTCTCGAGCACACACAAATACATAAATAATTCAGTCATAGTAGACGGCAGTTTTCATCCACGAAGTTTGAGTTCTGCTCTTACTGTGAGTTCAGCAGACACTGAGTGGTGCTGATTGCCCATGTATGCAAAACTATCTAGTGAGGATCAAAGCCTTGGTTTACTAGACAGGTGCACCAGAGTTGTCTGAAAGTTCACAGATCTCTAAGGTGAGCTGTGTATTAATGAATTCATTGTTTCATAGCATCAAGGGGATAGTCCTGATTCACTGAATGAGTGCAGGATAAAATGGATTGAGGCAGTTGCCTCAAATTCTTATAAAGTACTAATTATCACTAGGAGGTACAAAATAAAATTATTTTGTTTAAAAGACATGGACTTTTATTATAAAATAATGTTGTGATTCAATAAATCATACAATATATTCCTATTTTAATATAATTTATAATTTATTTGTTATTTGTTGAAAAATATACTTTTGTTCATTGTGACTGCCTTTTTAACCTACTTATCCAGTTTCCAATAGGAAATGACTTTTGATATATTGAGTAGCTGAAATCAAGTAACATAGTGGATGTCTGTAATCAATTGAATTTATAAATTTCCAGAAACAAAAACAAACCAGAGAGCTGACTCTAGATTGAGGCCAATAATAGAGACAGACTTGGAGTAACCAGTTCAAGTCTTGGCAGTTTCTAGTCAGTATTTAGTTAATCCACAGCGCTGAACTTTCGTAGTTTAATTAATAAACAAGACAATTCAATTTAATCTTAGTTCCACATTGTTTCTCTCTTTAGTTAGTTCTCAAACTTCCCACAGATAAACATCTGTGAGCAGAGGAAAGGCCGGAGGAGCTTCAGATTATCAGTAACCCCCCATGTTGCTAAGTACACTTATCCCATCACATGTGCTCACTGCCGACAGTCTCTAGCGTAACTCATTTATCTTTGAGGGTAATGCATTTGGCTATCACAAATCTAAAGCCACAGTTAAGATAAGAAAGTGTTGGGGAGCTGCATGAAGGAAGTTTCAATCACTGGAAAAGAAGAGGTGGGGAAGGATGCCAGAACCCTGGGACAGTAGACCAAGGCAGAGACATTCCTGTCACTGTGTTGGCTTTAGAGTCCTGCGTTACCTGTCCCGGAACCCTGAGGATTCAGCTAGCTGCTCACATTAAGGAGAAACTACAAATTCATTCATAAAGTGATAATAATTCTGCCAAGCAGCAGAAGTCTGAAGCTTCTCTGCAATAACATTAATAAAGTCACAGCTCCCTGTTGATTAACGTGTTCCGACGGGTTGACAACTGGGTTCCAGAAGTTAGCTTGAGAAGTCAGTGGAGGGCCCCAGTGCTCAGCTCCAAGTGTGAAGGCACTTGTATGGTTGGTAACAGAAGAGAATGAGAGACCACATCCTTAGAGGAGTCATGCTGGGTGGCTGACGGCAGAGCAGGAAACCAAGGCCTTTCAGCTTTACCCTCAACAAATTTTCCTCTAGAAGCACTTGCCACATGCCGGGTGCCCAGTACAGCCATTACGTCTAACATCTTCTTGTCCTCTAAAACACAGCCACGTGCAAGCTTTTGCCTTTCTTTAGGCACAGAGCATGCCAGCCTGTGCACATGCAGTAAGACAGTTTACCTTCTGCTTTGCGGAGCATGAGCCATTTGCTTCCTCAAATTCTAATTTTTATTTATTTTGATTTCTATGTTGGGGTGAAGGGGTGGGGGACATGCACATGGAGGCTGGCTTTGTGGAGTCAGTTCTCTCCTTCCACCCTGATATGGGGTCTGAGGATTGAACTCTGGTCTTCCGGCTTACACAACAAGTTCTCCCCCATGCTCCCTCCGACCTCCATGCCCAGTCCATTGCTTCCACAACTTCATACCCCACCAACTCTTATCATCCCAAACTCTCTCATCCAAGGACCTTTATTTGTTATTTTTAAAAATCTAGTTTTATGTGTTTGCATGCTTTGCCTGCATGTATGTCTGTATATGCACTCACGGAGGCCAGATGGCTTCAGATCCCCTGGGACTAGAGTTACACAAGGTTGTAAGCTACCGTGTGGGTGCTGGGAATTGAACCCAGGTCCTCTGGAAAACAGTCAGTGCTCTTAACTGCTAAGCCATCTCTCCAACCCAGGATCTTTTTCTTGATATCCTTGATTCTGATTTCTCTGGCTTCTCCTAGGACTTGTCCCTCAGTATCCTTCTCATCTGCCCACCAGTAGTTCCTGATCTTGCCCCCGGGACAGTGCCCTGTTGTGATCTTGCCCCGGGGACAGTGCCCTGTTGACCAAGTGTTTCTCAGAGCCCTGCCCTTTCCTTCCCCACTCTTCAAAAGGAGACTCTTGACATTGCCCAGTGGCAGCCATTCCGAACCCACCTTCGAGACTCCATAGAGAGAGCAGTCACTGGGGACCCCCGATCGCCAAAGCCAACGGGGTTTTGTTGTTCTTTCAGAGTTCCTTAATGTGTCTGTAGCTGTTCACATCATCCACTCCTGTCGTTTTTCTTAACCTAATATGTCATACATCGAAAACCAGCCTCAACAAGCTCCCTCCCCCAACAGTATAAGTCTGGCCTTTAATTGTATCACTGTTCTGGAGTTCACTAGAAAATCTGGTCATTGCCACCCCCACCTCCTAACATTTGGTCATTTACCACTTCCTCTGAACCTGACCTCCCCAAAACATCTGGGACCCATTCTGCTGTTTTCAAACTCTATCACCCACTCCTGTGGCCCTTTCCCACAGGACTACTCCAACAAACAGTTCCTCAGGTCGTGGATTTCAGTGTCCTCCTGTCTGTCCTGTACAGACTTACTACTGACACAGAGTCCGTGTCCACCTGGTTCTGCACACGAGGCCATTCACAGGATGATGCCATATAATTACATTCTGTCCAGACCAGCCACTGAGTCTGAGCCTGCCAGTGCCCCCTCCCCTGCAGCCCCTCATCCCCTGCAGCCGCTTATCCCCACCTACAAGGCTGGAACTCAAAGCCCTGTAAATAGTCTCCTTCCTGTGGGGCCTTCCCACAACCTCTACAGCCCAAATGAACCTGGGCCCTGCCTGCTTGTCCACCAGCTGTGCTCTGGGTTACCACAGCCATCAGGGGATCATCTCTGACTGCTGGATCCCCACAGACCAACCAATAAAGTGTATGCATGCTAAAATTTACTTTACCTGAAGAACATTTCCTAATAAGCTCGCCTTGAAGTACTGCACTGCTGGCGGGCCATGACAGAGGGTGTCTCCACCAAATTGTACGCAATGTGATCCGTGATATTATCCTAGAGATTATTTACTAAAGTTTGACTTTCTAAAAGTAATTAACCATAGTATCCCTATCTCTTGAAGTCGAACATTGAGTGGGTTTTAAGGGTTTGCTGAATCAAAAAATGTAAATAAAAGGTTAAAAAACAAACAGCACAGGAAAAACACATCTAATTTTTTTACATGTGTTCAAAAAGTGACTGGGAAAAAAATAAAATAAATTTTTTTTAAAAACGTGACTGGGAAGCTGTCACGTCATTAGTTAGCTTTAAAGGACACAATGACACTCACTTTCAAGCCAAGTCAGCAGGTAAGGAGATGGGTGGTGGACTTTTCAACTAATAAATGTCTAGATTAACGTTTAGTATCATGGCTCTTTTAGCACACATACATAGTGCTACAAATTGCCATTAAGTCAGTTTATTCTTATTTGGTGTAGCAAATTCAAGCACGTAATCTCCATCTTAACCTCATGTCCAATTCAAGATACTCCTGTGAGACGATCTAATACCCCATCCCTAATTTCATTACTGAAATTTCTCAGATTTCGTCTTAAAATGCCTTAGTACAAATGCGCTTTTTTCTCCTCAGATAGTCATGGACATATTGATCCCGCACTGAGGCCCATCTGGGACTTGGCTTTTCTCGGCAGCTCTTATGTGATGTGGGAGAAGACAACCCAGTTTCTGCACTACTACTTGGCCCAGCTCACTAGTGTAAAGCAGTTGGTAAGAACCTGAAAACTAGCTGGGTCAGCGGAGCCACAATGGACGTCGGGCTCCTGCCTGAACCAGCGGGAACTCTTACCTCCGTGGCAAGAGCTTTAACTACATTTCATTCATTCAGCCAATATTTGAGTGGCCGCAATGGCTCAGGTATTGTTTTAGGGGTGGAGGAGGTAGCTGTAAACAAAACCACCTTTGTTGACTTCAATGAGACCCAACTCTAGAAAGAAGCCAGATAGAGTTCACAAACCATTGAATATGTATCTAACAGTGGTGGGAAATGCTAAGGAAAAAAGGAAGCAGGGAGGAAGGACCACAGGCTCTTGCTAGACAGCTTACACGGTCAAAGTAAGGGTAATGGAGGTAGAGGTCCATTGGAGCAGAAGCCACAAGGCCCTGAGAGCGAGAGAAGGGGACCTGAGCCAGGGAACTGCAGCATCAGGGGGGCGGATGCCTGAGGGAGAGGCAAGGCTCAGGGCTGGTGCAGAGTGATCGGAGAGCCTGCGCAGGAAACGGACGGTAATCTGTAAATCTGGGAGGTCATTAGCCCAGGCTTGTCTTTATCCTGTCAGGAGGAGAGTGACAGGATGTGATTTTCACGGGCTCTTTCTGGCTCCATTCTGAGAGCAGACTACAGTGAAACAACGGAGGAGCCGGAAGCTTGGTGGAGGCAATGGACCAGGGGCAGCAAGGGAGGTGCTGGCGTGTTTGGATTCGGGTGGGCTGGCAATACTGCTTAGGGGTGGGTGTGAACATGGGAAAGTGGTAAGCGTTTCAGGAAGAGTCTTAGGGTTTGGGCCTGAACCTGGAAGGATAGTTTCTATGCACTGATTGGAAAAGACATCGTCAAGCAGTTTAGAGGTCTTCGTCTGCGGCAAGAAGACAGTATGTATAGTCATCTTGTCGTAGAGGTTTGTGTTTAAGAGACAGTGCTGGGCTGTAATCAGGCCCACGTGGTGGTGTTTAAACCACTGACTGGGAAAGCTCACAAGTGGTGGTATATATACAGCCACCTAAGACGGGATCGAGCACCTTCTAACCTTAGAGCTGACCTCGGACTCCACCTGTAGGGGAAGGAGACAGCAGCCAGATGACTGTCACAGGTGACAGTAGCCCAGGTGGGAGCCTCTAAGTTCTCTGCTCTGTCCTCCCAGGGAAAAGGCAGAGCCAGGAGCCAGGGGTGGCAATGAGCAGATGTGTTGGGGGTGAGGTGGGCCCTCACATGAATGTAAGTGACCCGTGCAAAGGGTTTGTTGCTCTTTGCAGGGGGAAACAGGCCAGTAGCTGCTTTTCACCAGGGTTGGGATATTCTTCTCGGGTAAATGTGATGTAGGGAGAGAGGGTTTTCCAGAGTAAAAGCTAAACCGACTGTAAGCACTAACAGGAAACATGTTCACGATTTACCCATGGATGGACCTTCCGTATCTTCTGAGGAACTTGCCAAATATTTAGTATTTCTAATGCCAATAATAATTTAGTCTGCTTTCCAAAGACCATTGTAAAACAGACATCAAATAGAACCTAGGTTTTTGTTTTTGTTTTTTTTTTCCTTCACTGATCTTTTTATAGAGTGTCTTTTAACAGGAATTACCCTAAATTGATTGTTGCTAGGTAACCAACCAGTTAGGGTATGGTCCAGCATGTTTTGTTACGGATCTCCTTCCCTCCTTTTAACAGGGTAAAGGAGCTGATAAAGCCAAGACAGCTCAGAGCAGGAAGTGTTGGAGGGCTTCTCAGCACCCCCCAAACCTTTCTGGGTGGGAACTATTATCTGAATACTCTGGGTTAAACTTACCTGCTAATGCAAGAGCATAAGGAAATGCAGACTTATAAACTCCCACCACTCTCCCCCCCAAAAAACAAGGCCCAACAGGAGAGTGGGCAAAGGAAGGGCTGAAATACATTCATAAAATAAGACCCGTCATCCAGATACAGCCATTTCTTTAGAACCAAAGGACAAATCCCATTCCCACTACTATAGACTGTGCAGAGGACAGTGTCTATCAGCAAGGAAAAATGGGGGTGACGACGTCCACTGTAACCCCAGCCTTTCACATGAATCGACCAAAGTGAAAGTATATAGAGATATATAATGTATTATTCTCATTCTAAGCCACTGGTACCAAACCTTACAGCCACTCTAAACTATCTGTCTACCAGGTCATCACTCATATTAGTCAGTGCAGACTTTATCTCAGCTTAAGTTCTTCACTAGCCCAAGACACATTACAGAAATTACCTCACCGGCCATCTCTATTCTACTGAGAAGTCTCTTTTCCATAACTTATATTAATAGCTTAAGCCTCCTTGCTTTATTAAAACCACACTGGTTCTAATAGGGCTTAGTCTGTCCCTTTGGAGATGCAGGGGACCTGAGTGGTGGGTTACAAAAAAAGAGAAAAAAATGGGATCAAACAAGGCTTCCTTCCCCATGGTTTCCAGGAAGATAAAGTTCTAAGTTACAAAAATAAAAATAATAAATCATCATCAATCTGGAATATAAGCACTTGGCATTTGTAATGATTTGAATAGATGCCCAAGAGGTTATTTCTGAATAATATTAAAAATAATGACTTCTTGGCAGGGCTTGGCGTGGTGAGGGCAGACTGTGAGGTATATTGTTTACCTCTGCAGTTCTATAACAAGCTGTGCTTTGGGCCAGCCCTTCCTGCTGAAGGAAGATACAAGCCCGGGGGGTTATAATTCAACCTACACACTTAACATGTGTCTTTCTTTTTGTCACTACTGGGGAGTGAACCTATAGCTTCACGTGTGCGAGGCAGGCACTCTACCACTGAGCTACACACAGTCTGAGCCCTACCCAGTGGGTGGTCTGAGCAAAATAGTTTATTAAATGAAACTGGTGTTCTACTGCTTATGTCAAGTCCAGCCCCTTTTTACCTAAAACTTGAAAACTACCACAATTTTGTTTTTTAAAATGCTGCTTTGAAAGCCAGGCATGGTAGCCAGCACTTGCCTGTAATCTCAGCACTTAGGAGGTGGAAGTTCAAGACCTGCCTCCTGCTCCAGAGTTCCAGGCCAGTATGGACTACATAAGACCTCTCAAAAATACACACATTAAAAAATATGCTATTTCCAAAAGCAGAATACGAAAGCACTGCCTTGAAAAGATGTCTGTAAGTAAAAACAATTAAAAAACATTTAAGACTACATTATAAAGCCAGGCCTTGAGAAATGGTAGAGGTGGCAGCAAAGTCTGTGGGCGTCAACAGGGGTCCACTGGTGAGCAACAACTTGGGAAAGGTCAGCATTTCCTTATGAGGTAAAGTCACCAAAATGAAGGCCAGGCAAGGCCAAACCCACACCTCCAAATGAATTCCAGACTGACAGAGTTGTCTCCTTGCATCTGTGGGGGACTTAAAAGTCCCACACATTCTCCCGCAAACTTTATCTCCAGGGTGCCTACCTGCAATGCAAAGGCTGTATCAATTGTGTTACTCTGATTTGTTTGGGGAACAGCAATGAAAACGGCCCAGACATTCGGAACTTATAGTTTCTATTCTTAACTGGTTGCACACATGGGGACAGAGCCCACAGATTCAGAAGGCTAACTGGGATAGGAAGTGCTGGTAACTGATTCTCTTATGAAAGACAGTCTTCCCCAGTGAATTTCGAATTTGTGGCTTCTGCCTCAGATGTTTGCATACTCCTGTGTACACTGCCAGGCTGGAGAGAAACCTACCCAATAATACAAGGAAGTCCCCATACAAGAACAGTCCACTTCTGATTCACCTGCCTCTTTCACATCTTCTACAGCCCCCTTCTCACCGACTGCACATGGCTTGTGAACATCTCCATCCATATAAAAAAAGCAAGGACAAAGCCTAAAATCAAGTTCCTTTTTATTGTCTTTTTTTTTTTTTCTGGCTCTTTCATATTCTTTAGTAGTTTTACTAAAAACTTGGTAGAAAAGTAAAGTTATATTCCAAAGACTGAAGGTTTTAAAATAACCCTATTTTTATTATTAAAGAGAAAAATCACCTTGATATATGAAACTAAGAAATATGAAAAAGGAACTAGGCAATTGACTTATTAAAATGAATAGAAAACAAGTAAATAAAGGGTGTGTGGACCAATGCCCTCCTCCCAGAACATACCTAACATACTGGATTTAGCACAATGGTTAGCGACATCATGGGAGCACTTTAATACAGCATGTATGGTGTGGTGGCCTGGGGTCAGACCTAGGTTTTAATCCTGCAAACAGGAGAATCACATGATAAGATGTATCGATTGCCAAGAGTAACATCTGGCCCATGGCAGGCACCGTAGAAATACAGTGTTTTCCCCTTGTCTGTCAGAGAGGAGCAGGGCGGACCTATCCAAGGCACATGTACAGTACCTAGATCACTAAGGTTGCCAGGAGATTCTGCTTATCCTCACAGACTTCAGCCTTCTACAAAAACCATCAATGCCAGAGGGGAAAAGTTTTAAGGACAGTCAACCAGACGACCACAGAACTGAATGAAAAACCTAACCAGAATCCACGACATCGCTAGCTTGATCTGGAACACCGCAAGGGTGTTTCAGCAGCAGCCGAGTTAAGTCACCCCCCCCCCCAGGCACACACGACGCAGCCTCGCAAACCCCAAGCTTACCAAACCCACGGTGCCTGTGACGCTAATTCTGTCTTCCCTCCCCTAGAAAACTGACGATGCCGGCATCGACTTTGATTTTACTGTTCTGCTTCATGAATTCTCAACACAGGTAAAAAAAAAAAAAAAAAAAAAAAAAAAAAAAAAAGCCATGTGTGTGCCAAACTGTTCATATTCCAAGTGTTTCAAGTTACAACATTTAGATCTTTATTTCCTAGGAAATCATCCCCTGTCGTATTCACTTGTTCTGGTACCCTGGCAAACCACTGAAAGTACAGCACCACTGTCAAGAGCTGCCGAGCCCAGAAGAAGCCTCCGGAATGGAGGAAGCATCAGCCATGGCTCCAACCGAGCTCAGTAATTTCTAAAGAGAAAAGAGCGATCCGCTGCTATCATATCCCCCCACCCCAAAAAAAAAAAAAAAAAAACGACTCCACAGGCCTACTCCATCACTCCTGCATGAAAGCAAAGGTCCCGGTGTCCCAGCAACTTAGGCAGGCCTGTGGTTACAGGCAAGTGTTTCCCACCAGCTTGGCCTTGGTGTTTAACTAGGAGAGCAGATGCACACGTACCTATCTGCCCAGGGCTCAGTGGTCGGAGCACACTGCTGAGACGTTGCGCAGATGGGTCGACAATTGCTTTGGGGAAGAGTTTCATCTCTGAATAATTTTGGATACAGTATCGCTATTTCACATTGCTAAATTGTTCCTACTTATTATGCCAACGAACATTTTGTCAACAAAAGTAAATTGCAGGGAAATATTAACTGCGAATTTCAGGCAAGCATTCCCTTTTAACTTTGAAATAAATGTTTGCATTTCTAAATAACAAAATGTGTAAGCTTTTGTATGCACAGCAAAATGTAGGCTCACCTGGAACTACATCAAATCCCACTACTGCCTGATCAAATCTTACAAACAACACGGCGTCTCACGTGATAAAGCTGCAGACACACAGTTAAAGAAACACTGATCTAGCTCGGAGTATACCAAAATATACTTATATACTTATTTATTTCTTTATCAGGACAACTCAGATTCAGTGTTGGTGTAAGTAATCAATAAAAGCAAACATAATATGTAATAATCAAATTCAGCAAAGTACCTCCTCAAGGCAGGAAGAACTGATCCAGGAAATGTCATCATCTGCCTCTCACAATTATTAAAATTTAATGGAACACTTATGTCACTGTCTTAAACCCTTGAGCCAGGTCCTTGGCCAGTAACTGATTAGGGGACATCAGCTTCAAAATAAAAAAAGCATGCAGAAGCACCCACATGATGGGTGAGGTTATGTCCTCATAGAGGCTGGAAATTCAGTCAATGCACCTAAACACCCAGCCTGACAGTACTACAGAATTTGCTCCTGTGGCTGCAGAACTGTGTCCTGCTGCTACTGTCCCAAACTTCCAGAGTCTCATACAGTCTATTCCTTAGCTAAGGCCCAAATTGTCCATATGGTTTTCCAGAAAGAATGTCATTTTGATTCACTGTCCAATCAACTACTAAAAATGGAGTTATTACACAGTCTGCACTTAGATAACAGTAAAGTTTACACTTCAGAGGAAGGTTTTAGGCAGGGACACTTAACAAAATAGCCAGAAGCAGATCTAATTGTGTATTTTTTTTCTGTTTTAAACCCCAAACTGTTGCATTTACCTCTCCAGTACCCACTCCTTTTAACAAGTCCTAAATCCTCTGAATAATCTCTTAAGGGAATCAGCAGCTCTCCACCTATGCAATAATGAAGACAAAGTACTTTTTCTAAACACCCAAGAAGCAATATGTAATGATTACATTGAGCCAAAATCAAGCCAACAGATAAATGTTTCTAACTGAAGTTCCATGAACAATCTTTCAAAATAGATCCCATGAGCGTTGCCTAGACTGTAACACCTTGCTGTCCTGTAATCTCTATCCATTCTTTACTACCCTTCTAAATGGTATCTCAGCTTTCTCCAAGAACTTACTTTCAAAAGATTTCTCATTACGCTTACAACTGGTCATACTTCAGACAGTGAACCACAGACAGACTGACTTTGCTGTAGAGCGTGAAGAGGTATTGTCTGCAGCAGTCACAAAGTTAAAGCGACTAGACATTCCTCAGTGTCTTCATCAGGACATCTTTTCTATCATGAACTCTGAGATTGTGAGCTTGATTTAATTAACATTGATTGCACTGGCTAACAACAGAGCAAGGACTTCATTTGCCTTAGCATAAAATGAAAACCTGAATTCCCCAAGCCCTCTTTCCATTAGCAGTATAAAATCTGAGTCACCGAGCCAGTGAGTTACATTTACCATCACATTCACCTAACTTCTAGGGAACTTTCAGTGTCTTAGGATACATCAGAAATAGTACCAGGATTTTGTCTGCCATTTCATTCTCTTCTACTCAGTTTCAATTTTTCCTACTTGAATGATAGTTTTTCAGATAGCACACATGGTGGTTTGAGTGAGGATGGCCTTACAGACTCCATGCTTGGCCACCAGGGAGTGGAACTATTTGAAAGGATTAGGTGTGCCTTCAAGGAAGTGTGTCACTGGAGGTGGGCTTTGAGGTTTCAAGGGCCCAAGCCAGGCCCAGTGTCTCTCTCTTCCCGCTGCCTATAGATGCAGATGTAGAACCCTCAGCAACTTATCCAGCATCTTGTCTGTCTATGTGTTGCCATGCTCTCTGCCATGATGATAATGGACCAAACCACTGAAAACTGTAAGCCAGCCTCTAATTAAATGATTTGTTTTATGAGTTGCTGTGGTCATGGTGTCTCTTCACAGGAATAGAACAATGACAAAGACAGTTTGTTTGAAGGTCAGTTGAAATGTCTATATTTGGACTTGAATGTTAATCTTTCAAGAAAGACCTTATAGTTCATCACACTGACTTTTCTCAGTTTAGAAAATTCTGGTCAGTTCTGTGACCTTTCCTAGCTTTCAAAACACAAGTCTCAGCCACCATGCTTTCCAGCCTACATAAGAATGGGTAATTGACCAGAACGTTCTCTAGAAGTACAAGTAGGTTTCTTCAGTGAGGCACTGCTAAGTTAGCTGAAGACTTCAACTTCTCATTCAACAATGTATAGTTTCAACAATGCAAAGAGCCACTTTCTTCAATGGAATAGTTCTCCTTCCTGGTGGCTGCCAAATTTAAGATTCATATGTTAAAATATTAAAATATAAAAATTCCCAACTTTCAAAACAGATTCAATTCTGTTGACTCACAAACTACACAATTAAGCAGGGAGGAAAAGAATAACAGAAAACTGAACTGCATTTCTTCAACGTCGGTGATCAGCTGAAGGAACAATAGCCCGACTGTAATATCTCACAAAGGAATATTGGTATTATACATTAGAACTACAAAAAAAAAAAAAAAAAAAAAAAAACCTTTAATTTCATGTCTTAGGCCTATGTGCAGGTGACATTGCAGTCGTTAGCATCAAATGCATACAGGAGTCAACTGCACACGTTCAGAGCCCCACTACGTAGAGACGGGTCCTCACTTAAGCTCCAGGGAATTTTTAACTGAGTCAGGAAGAGGGCAGCCATGCAGCAGCTGCTGGTGCGGCCTCTCCCCAACACAAGCTAACACTTTCTTTCAATTAGCTAAACCTACCCTTTCTGATAGTAGTGTCAAAATCTTCATTTATTAATACCCACATTAATCTTTTCCACGCTGTAGGCTTTGTTTGGTTGTTACCATCCATCACTAATCTAATGAGTTAGCAACAGATGTGGCTGTTCTTGTCCTAGGGGATCCTGTTCCATTCATGCTCCTACGTGGATCCATGCCATTGCCTATGAAATGCTGCTGATGGATTAGATACCCAGGAGAGACATAACTTCTTCTCTTCCCTTCTTCTTCCTCTTCTCTTCCTTGCACTCCCCGCCCCCCACCACCTTCTCTTGAAAGGAGGTCTTACTGTGTATCCCAGGCTGGTCTTGAACTCACAGAGATCTACCTGCCTCTGCCTGATGGTATAACTAGAATATTTAACAAATTAAAAATGCACTCAGTTTTATCCATTTTTTTTTTTTGACTATTCTCAATATCCAGAGACTGCATTAAATTCTGTGGCAGTATTTCCTTACTGAGGATGTACTCACAGTACCAAAAGCAAACCACTTCCAAGGTTTGATGCCATGGTACAGCCACACACATTCATGGAGCTAGTGAATTGTAACCACAGGATCTATTTGAAAACTTAAGGAGCATGGTCTTCAAAAACTCTATCTTTATGTTTTCTATATCTTACAAAGGAATATTGGTATTATACATTAGAATTACAAAAAAAACCCTTTAATTTCATGTTTTAGGCCTATGTGCAGGTGACACTGCAGTCATTATTTACTTTCACAGGGTTACAAGAGCTAAATTAGATAATGCATCTAATTTCAAAGCAGGCAGGCAATTTAGATCTTTTTATCCTAGAATTCTAAAATTATCAAGTCTACAAATAAAGGCAAAAGCTGCACAAGATGTCGCAGGCCTATAAAACCAGCATTGCAGAGGTCAGAGGTGGCAGTGTGTGTGTGTGTGTGTGTGTGTGTGTGTGTGTGTGTGTGTGTGTGTGTATAGGTGGAGAGCAGGAGTTCAAGGCTAGACATGAAAGTCTGTCTAAAACACCCACAACTTATTCCTATTATCTACTTTTATTGAGTAAAGATAACAGATTAGGGTATATATGTGGCATCAGAAGTTTTGGAGTAAAAAATTCTTAAAAGTATAAAGCCAACTAATTCTGAAAACAAAGGCTTACATTCAATTTCTCAATTTCAATGAACATAGGCCAAACTCTAATTACTCCACTGAACTACCATGTATCATGAACTGAGCAGGCAGTAACCCTACAAATCCCACTTTATCAGAATCTAGGAATGCAAATTAGGAGAACGTAGGTAAGGTAATAAGTAGATAAGCTCCTTGTTCTTGTCTAATACAAGACTGCAAACAACACTGTCCTCCTAACGCAGGTGGTTACAAGTGGGCAGAAGCCACAAACAGAAGCCATTTGCCATCTTCACTCTTAATAGAAGCTGAAAATGCTCTCTAGTAAGATCGTGATTCACACATGCCTCATTAAGTGACACTCCAAGAAATGTCATGATGTACAATGTTTACACTCATAACCTCAACAGAGTAACTTCTAGAATATGAATGCATGCCACAGAGACAATGAACAACTTACTTGAGAAGTAAATCACTGAAAATTATTGAGTCTTGACTATAAATGGAAGAAGCTACATGGCTATTCTGTACTGTTTTTTCAACTTTTCAGTATGTTGAAAACTCTTCATGATAAAAAATGGAGGGAGCTGGAGAGATGGCTCAGTCGTAAAATGCTGGATGAGTAAGCATGAGGACCTGAGTTCAATCCCCCAGAGCCCATGTAAAATCAGCCGGGCACGGCACATACCTGTACTCTGAGTGCTGAGGAAGTGGGGGTGGGGGCGGGGCAGGATGATCCCTAGGGCTTGTGGTCACTCATACTCGAGCTCCAGGTTTAATGAGAGATGTTACCTCAAAACTAACTTGGAAAACAATAAGAAAGACAACCTCTGGCAGGTACATTCACACACAAAAGCACAAATGTTCATACACGAGCACATGGGAACAGGGGGGCATGTACCCACAGTCCTAGCACATGCACACAGGGGTAGGGGGTATGGGCTGCATACCCACAGTCCTAGCACATGCATTCAGGGGTCGGGGGTATGGGCTGCATACCCACAGCCCTAGCACATGCATTCAGGGGTGGGGGGTATGGGCTGTGTACCCACAGTCCTAGCACTTGGCAAGAGGACTATGAATTTTGAGGTCAATCTGGGTTACACACATAGACCTTGTCAAAAAAAAATTGCAAATTTAAATATATTCTAAGCTGAAATCATTCTTTTCTTCCCTTAATATTAAATATTTCTCTTCTTCCCTTAAATAAATATTAAAATATACTTCAGCAATAATCAATTTTATTTAAGGCCTTTCATTAAACAATAGTCAATACAGTTTAAATATATACATATAATCATCTTTGCATATACATAGACGCTCCTGACCGAGGAACAGCAACGGTTCCTAAAAGTTTTCAGCCATCTGGGTTCATCCTACTGGAATCCATCATCTCTAAATCTTTAGTCACATAGTCACTGCACTCAAAGTGAGGAGAGTCAGTTCTTGGCTTTTCCTTTCTTTACAGGGAGTTGACCTGTAGCTTCCAGATACTTATTAATGAGGTCTTCTTGTGTGGCTGGTGAGCATGGCTGGTATCTGCAGTACTCCATTGTGTACTCTCCTTTTCCCTACAAGTTCGAGAGAGAGAGACTTGCTTACAACTTTCAGCAGGCAGAGTCCAGCTTTCACAAGTGGGATTACTTTGCAGGGCGCTCTCCTGAAGGGCCCTGAAGTGAGGTTTCACCCCACTTTAACATTGCTTACCTCTGTGCACGACCTAAGTTCAGTGGAATAGCCAAACATATTATTTAGGGGAACCTAAAAACAAACGTAATAAATATTTTAGCACCACTTGTTGAAAAATATTTGAGGAAAGTATGAGGATGCATTAGTCAATGTAATGCCTTACAGTTAGTTTTCTATTGACAATTTTGGTTTAAAAGAATCAAAAGCCAGAGTAGCTGCTGTTGTATCCCAGGTAGGAAACCCTATTTGAAAATTATTTAACAGGCATAATTAGTCCAAATCTTTAATTTCAGAGTGTATACCACTGATGCCCTTCCCTTCTCCTCCCCATACCACTGTCTACCTCCTTCAGTTCAGACATTCCCAAGTGTTTTCTCTGTGGAAATGTTAATGCGTTTCTACTGTGTACGTGTGTATGTACGTGTGTGTGTATGTGTGTGTGTGTGTGTGTGTGTGTGTGTGTGTGTGTGTGTGTGTAAGTGTGTGGTGCTGGGCACTGAACCCAGAAGCTCATGCATGCCTGGCATGTGCTCTAGCACTGAGCTGCACCCAAGCCCTGCTTTGAGTACTGACATGATGCACTGACAGCAAGATCTTTCCAGAGGTGATGATCTATCTATAATGTGACCGATACCGTCTCCTCCATGAGATTTAAGTTAAGACAGGATACAGATCAGGGAATTGAATACTAATCATATAACACAATAAAGCAGCTACACAAAGAAGGTTACAACAGGGAAAAAATAACTATACATCTAAGAAACAACAAAGTCACCAAAAATACATAGCCAAGATATAAAGAATCTTATTCTTGGCTTTTGTATTTAAAAGTTGGCTTATAGAAAATTACACAAATTGCCACAAAATATAAGCTGCAAATTCAAAGCAAATGCTTCAGCTTGCTCTACAATTTCCAAAACCAAAGCTAACTGATTTGCTTCTGTGGCTAACAAAAGCAAGACAAATCTATAACCCCATGAGGCTGATGCACCAGGATTAGCATGAGTTCCTTGCCAGCATGAGCTACAGTGTGAGAATGTATCTCAAAAAACAAGACAAAGAAACCTGGGAGACCATCCATGACCATACTTACATCTGCATACAGGGTGAAATAGTCCTCGATCCCATCCTGCCCTGTGATTACTCCATGTCGCCGGTTAATTCCTCCTATTACTGTTCCCTGAAATTCATTTGGAGCTATAACTTCCACGGACATAATAGGTTCAAGAATACATACTGTGGCATTTGCTAAGGCTAGGTTTAAAGATAAAAAACAAAAAGAAAAGTTAAGAACACCAGTTGTTAAACTGAAATTCTCTCCAGCTCTATGAGACAGGTGGCACTTGCCCAAAGGAACACAAGCGACAAGCTTCAAACCTCCCCCGACTCATTTTTTTTATAGTATTAATGATAACAGTTATCTATGTGGAAATTCCAAGAGATAACATTTCATTCTGGTGTTACTACTTCGATTAGCATATTTTTAAAAATCCATAGATCTCCTTAAAAGTGCAGAGCACAGAAAACATCGATAATCAAGTCCTGCACTATGTGAACTACCCAGCTCTGCCACATCATCTCTTTTTTTTTTTTTTTTTTTTTTTGTCAGAGGTGAGGACCGAACCCAGGGCCTTGCACTTGCTAGGTAAGTGCTCTACCACTGAGCTAAATCCCCAGCCTGCCACTTCATCTCTTACTCCACATACAGACAAGCTCTGAAGTGAGTCCAAGGGAAACCCACTCTTTCTTCCTAGTCCTGGGCGCGCGCGCGCGCGCGTGCGCGTGTGTGTGTGTGTGTGTGTGTGTGTGTGTGTGTTATCACAGGAGAAGGTGATTGAAGAAGGCTTTCCTCTTCTAGGCTGAACGATCCCACTGCCTGCCTGAGACTCAGGTTTTAGTTTCTGTCCTCTAACACTCTACTGCCTCTTTCTTCATCAGTAACTAAAAACTATCAGACTAGCTGTTAACAGTCCCTTTAATGTGAAACTCATTGTGTATTTTTTTTGTCCCATCTAATACACAGCTACTATGCTTCCTAGTTACAAATACTGACTCACATTTATGGAGGAGGTAGAATACAACTTCAAATATTTGCACTTAATTTAGTAGCTTGCTAGAACAGAATGTTTAGCCTCAGACCAGCTGCACTGTCCCTAAATAAGAGCGTCTACGCAAAACACAGGAAAGACAACTACGAAGCTGTTTTGTTTGAAAATAACCATAGTTTTTCCAGAGGCATCTATCTGTTCATAAGGAATTAATTAGCAACAGTTCTCGTATATTTATATAAGCACTTCTAAAGACACTACAGTCTTAAGTGCAGTAACTATTAGTGACAATGTAACACACACTCCTCAGTACCAGTCGTGGATTGGCACTGAGACCTCAACTAGGTACCAAACTCCACAGATGTTCAAGTTTCTATGCCATTTTTAAAATGTCGCAGTATTTGCAAATAGCACTCTTAAAATTACCTATAGATCCCAATACCCAATTCAGTCAAAGTCTATGTAATAGTTTCTATTAACAACATTGGTGAGTCCCTACTTCAGCCCACTAGTAAAAACGCTAGCATCAGCAGTCCAGGTGCTTAAGTGGCTGAATGAGGAGGTAGTCAAGGGCTAAGACTAGTCTAGGTTTAACCTTAAGCTCTACCAAACTAGTATGTCAGCTTGGGTTATGGAATTAATTGCTCTGAACTCAGTTCTCTCAGCTCTAAGGTCATTGTGAGGACAAACTCTCACGTACTCAACATAACACAGCATATATAAATGTTATGAGCAACAACCGAGGTGAACACGCTGGGAAATGAGTGGCATGGCACCATGCTGAGTCAAAGGCAACAGAACAGGAAGAACTGTATTCAGTGTGCCTAACGTTTGTATGTTTGTATGTATACACTCACATGTACATTAGGTACATATAGGCAGACTGGGGAAGTTCAGGTGATTGCCTGTTTCTACACAGTGAGGAGAAGAGAAAGACTTGAACACAAAGCCTGGCATGGAACGGCAAGAGATCCCAGAACAGACTATGCCGGGTTTAATGAGCTAAGGACACAATTCTGCTATGTTTAGAATGGCCTGACAGCCAGTGTTCGGGAGAATACGCATGGTGTTCTCTCTAAAAACTGCCTATGGGGGAAACAGCAACACTCACATCCACAGAGCCAAAGCGGGCCAAGAACATCTGGTTTCATATTTCAGTTTTAAGTTACATACATCACTGATTCATCTCTGAGGCAAGTTCAAAATTTGGTTTACACTGGAATACATGAGAATCTAACCTATCTTCTGATCTTACACTATATCACATATTTTACTACATATAATAATAGGCATAATAGCCTACGCATACGCTGCTTTAGTACCGAGCTCATTTAGCAAGCATCACTTACTCCAGAGCCCTCAGAGGGCATTCAGTGACATGTATGTGTCAGTTCTTGTATTGCTTGGTGAGAACTTCCTGACCTTGATTTTAATTACTTAATTAATTTGGGGTAGCCCTGGCTGTCCTGACTTGTTTTGTACACCAGGCTGGCCTCAAACTCAGAGATCTGCCTGCCTCTGCCTCCTGAGAACTGGGATTAAAGGCATCAAATTTTAATACTTTAAAACTTTCTCCTTTTCAGGACTTTAAAAATCAATCTTCATTTTTATTCCAAATCTAATGCCTTTTATTTTTAAAATTGCATTCTAATTTTGCCAACTATTTGCATTTATGGACAAAATGTAGTTTCATATATATATATTTGTTTTTAATCATGAAGAAATAAGGATCACATGGAGAAACCCCA
Organism: Onychomys torridus; assembly: GCF_903995425.1. Lineage (NCBI taxonomy): Eukaryota > Metazoa > Chordata > Mammalia > Rodentia > Cricetidae > Onychomys > Onychomys torridus. Next base: position 45,356,656 of record NC_050448.1, on the reverse strand, counting down.
AATCAGTTGTTTTTCATGCTAGCACCTTGCTTGGCTGCACAACTTAGTTTAAAAAAATAAAATAAAAAAGTTCCTATTTTGATTATAATCCAGTTTTTCCTTTGTAAATCCACTAGGTAATTACTCATTTCAGCTACTTTTTCATTGGTATATGTGTATATTATAGGTACATACATCCATACTTACTTACATTTAAATATAGGAAGAGTTAAAAAGGATGAAGTTATATGTTAATTGATGTGCAGATAATTTCTTAGCTTTATCTAACTTCTATTTCAGTGAAATTTACAAACTTCTAATCAAGAACCGGCATAAAACAATTAGTGCTTTTAAATTTAATTGTATTTCTGAAAAGTATTAATGTGATTTAACGCTTCACTTAAGATGTGTTAAAGCAGTGAACATTCAAGGTCACAAGGTAGACAGTCAATCTGAGCTATGCCTAAGAACATCCACATCATTTTCTTTTCTTCAGGCTGTCCAAATTCCTGCATCACAGACTGCAGAGTCTGTTTAATATGCAGCTGATTAAAAAAAAAAAAAAAGGCGGATCACTCTTCTTTTCTACAACTAAAAACTAGAATATAATTACTAATTTTAAATAAAATAAGGAATTAGCAACTTAGTCTAGAAAACAGCAGCCCTCCCAGACACTGCCTAGGGTTAACCACAGATGCAAACTGAGACCAAAGGGGGTTCAGAAAGCTCAAAATTCATAGTCAACAGAATTCTGGTTTACAGAACGCATAGGAAATCATGATTAAGAAATATTAGTTCTCTACTGCCTATTGTTATTCTCTTTAATGGAAATATTTTTGAAATGTTTTATGAATCATAATTTTGTTACATAAAGACACTTATGCACACTGCTAAGGAACTGACAAATACCAGATCTAGATAAGGGGACAGAGAAAATGGAGTTTCTGGCTTTAGGATAACTGTGGGACTCTTTTTGCTGGATTCTGATGTCAAACAGCCTTTTGTCTTGTTTTCCACCGCCCTGAATTAAAAGCAAAGAATCAGCAGGCTGGAGATATGGCTCAGAGTTTAAGCACTGACTGCTCTTCCAGAGGTCCTGAGTTCAATTCCCGGCACCCACATGGTGGCTCACAACCATCTATAGTGGGATCTGGTGCCCTCTTCTGGCATGCAGGGGTACAAGCAAGTAGAGCACTAGTATACAGAAAAACAACAACAAAAGAGAAGAATCAGGTATGCCTGCCTGCAACTGTATTATGCATAAAGTTTACTGAATTCTTTCAAAACACTTTTTCCATTCTCATAATAAAGCCTAACAGCTTAAAATGTGATATATGAAAAAATTACTTCCAAATTTATGAACTCCTTGACATTTAAATAAATGAGTAAAAATAACATGACTAGTTAATTTATCTTCATAATACTTCTTAAGAGTTCTGAGCATTTGTCTTCTCTATTAAAACCAGAACTTCAGATGATATATGAACTTAAACACATTAAAAATAAACATTCAGAAAATTGAGAACAGGGTAGGCTTTGATATTTGCAAGAAAGAAAACATGATCATCTCCCATCACGTCAATCTGTACGCATTCATCCCTTACCTACCATGCCCCCCCACCCCAAGTTCTGGATGAAGGAAAATACAAACAGTGCTGCTTTTGAGGCTGCGATGGTTTCCCAAGGAAGACACAGCATACCTTGTTTAAGTGCACCTTCTCCAGCTCGGATGAAAGAGATTTCATTGGAATCAACCATGTGATGGGCACCATCTTGCAGAACAAACCGCAGCCCAGAAAGCTTGTGACCAGAAAGAGGGCCCTTTTCGCAGGCATCCAAAAACCCCTAACAACAAATGAATGTAACTGCAATGAGATTTCACTTGCAGAGCATTACCCAGAATTCCAAAGCAGGTTATTGCTCAGAAATGTAATGTTCTTAAGATACATGCTGTCTTTCACTTCTCAAAAATTTTCCGAGTAAGCTGGGCATTTAGATGAGCAATCCTGGGGGAAAGTACAGTGCTGAAGGTGTGAGGGGCTGGAGAACGAAGCTAAGGGCACTCACCATCACTGCCCCACAACCTCCACTTCAGGAATTACTTGTGGTTCACACTCCCTTACAGACACAACGAGGAAAGGCAGGAAAGGCAGACTAAGGTCACCAACTTTACCAAGCACATGTGTGAGCAGTAGCTGGGGCTTGAGCTCCTATTACGGACCTATCACTGCTTTGCTGTACCGGCAGAGCACATCATAAAAATCACTGCGTAAAGTTGCATGGTCTTGTTAAGAACTAGAATTAAAGGAAATTCACTTTTCCAAATGTAATTCCCTTTTGGAAAGACAGCTTCATTAAGGTACAATTTACATACAACAAACTGCATATGTTTAAAGAGTACAGTTGACAAGTTTGCAACTCATTTTCCGTCGCTTAAATACTTCTAGAAATGCCTCCAATTCAGTCACACAGCGGATTATATTTCTGACATTTCAAAACTGTAAACTCTGTATGCTAAAAAATATGTAAATTCTTCTTCTCTTTCTTCTGTGAATTTTGAAGACATCTGGTATTTAGAAGTGTGCGAATAGCAAAGAATTATCTTAAAATAAGAGTGAAATACATTACCAACAACAACCAAAATCTATTACCACTGAAACCAAAATTATAACCTGCAGTTCACAAGATAAACAATTGTTTAGCGCAGCCTTAAGCAAGTAACAGGCAAACAAAGCGGCTTTGACGCTTCTGAGTGTGCACAGCTCTCTGCACGCTCACACATACAACCGTATCTGGCCTCCAGATTTTTGAAGGGTGTGTGCAAGTGGTTTACTCCCAATTTAACTAGTTCTGCCTGGAGGAAGTGGCATACACCTCTATAAAACCACAGCACTCGGGAAGCAGAGGCAAGCAGATCTCTTGGAATTCCAAGCCATTCTGGGTTACAGACAGACTACCTGTCTCAAAACAAACAAATGAAGCAAAGTAGCTCTTCGTTTATCAAGAGCACATTCAGCCGCAGCAAGAATGCTGTAGAACAGTATCCAGGTGCTGGGAGTCTTAACAAACAACTGTTCCTGCATCAGCACACACAAAGTCCTAACCCCTAAAGACCATCATAACTTTAATGATTACAATCAATGCACAGTATCAATTACTGAAGAGTGATCATACACATGATGAACAGAGCAGCCTGCCACCATTGCCACGGCATGTGTTTACAGCCCCTGGACTGAACTGCAGGTTCCAGATAGAAAGCCTGACAGTCCCTAAAGAAAGATGGTTAATTAAAAGGAACCATGATAGACACAAACATGACAGAACAGATGACCTGCTTTCAAACAGAGACGACCGCCAGAGTTCTGTCAACAGTACCTTTTCAACTGCAGGCACAAACTGCTTGGGAACGTTGGCCCCGAACGTTTCATCGGAAAACTCCAACTTAGTGTAGTCCTCTGGGGCCAGGGGCTCCAGCACACCTATTACTTTTCCAAACTGGCCAGCACCACCCGACTGCTTTTTATGGGTAAAATCAAACCTGCACATGATTCAGGAAAAAACAAACAGAGCATTAGTAATCAGCAAAATGAAATAAACTCCCACTAATTTACACAAAAACCCACGTTTCATGTATTTTGTTTACTTTTTCCTTTGACTATAATGGCCATACTATGAGATTTATCATAGGAGTTATTTAGAAGAAATTCTTCTTTTCTGTTCTTACTCAGGGGTGAAAGAGGGGCATACCACCTAAGTAATCGAGTTTTTTTTTTGTTCTTCTATAGGCTCAGTCTAAGGCTTCCAATAACCTCCATTCCAAAGAACTCATCCAGTTCTGGAATGCTGCCCTTCCATGTCACACAATGTAGTAAACAAGGATGGTTACTTGGAAATAAGAACTCTGATGGCTACAGTTAATCTATTTAGGCAGTTTTTACTTGATTTTACTATTTGGCGTTACAGACATAGGTAATTTAAAGGGAGCACCAGATATAATAATTAAGACCTGAAAATGATAATGACGAGCATAAAAAAGGATTTCAAAAAGAAATGAACATAGGTTAGTGTTTATGTCAGGCACTAACTTGATGGAGCAAGCATTTCACATGAATATCAAATGTGGAGACAGTGCACAGGAGGCTATGTCTGAGGAGAAACATCTGACGTGCACAGACCACTTGCCAGCTGCTTCTTCCTTTAGCTGCTTCTTCCTTCAACCTGAGACTTTCAGAGGACAATCACTTTCGAAAGTATGTACGACTTCTGCAGGCGGATCTACAGATATTAATGGGTAAGTCTGTGAGTGGCCTGGAAGAAGTCAATGTAAACAATGGCAGGAGATGAGGGCCTGGAAGGGCAGACTTCCTAAAGAGGCTAAGTGTGAATGTGCTTGACTAACTGCCTTCTAATAATCCTCCAGTGGCCAAGAGCTTCAGGATGGGCTGGGAAACCCCAGAGTGAAAACTTGATTTCCCCAGGAGGGAAAAACATCCAAGAAGCAAGAGAAGGGAAGCAGAGGGCAGAACACAAAGCCACCACAGAAGCACAGCGGAGGGTTTCCAGGTGTGGACACCAAGGCCCTGTCAGGTACTCAGAGTTCTCTGAGGACTGGGCATTTTGTGTTCAGTCTAACAACAACATCTCACTAAAACAGCGGAGGCTGAAGAGATGGCTCAGCAGTGAAGTGAGCTTGTCGTCAAGTCTGACAACCTGAGTCCACCCCTGGGACCACATGGTGGAAGCAAAGAACCAGGTCCCACAAGTTTTCCTCTGATCTCCAAACTCCAGCCACAGCACACACCCCTGCAGCCGTACAAGTACAAAACAAAAGAAAGTGTGCAAATTTTTAATGAAGAAACAGTCTGCAACTGTGCTATATAGATTAACTGGCCACTTTGACTTTATATTTATACCCAAGTTACAAGCTACAGTATTTTTTTTTTACCTTGTTTAATGCTTATATTGTAATATAAAATCAATAGTGTAAATTACCTGATCCTGAAGAGTCAGAATAACTGTTGTTTTCTTGAAGACAATCTAGACATTATTCAAGTCTGAGTATAATGGACTGAGTATTTGCCTTGATGAAATTATAGTAGGTAACTAATATTTAAAGACCCACTGGGGCTGGAGAGATGGGTCAGCGGTTGAGAGTACTTGCTGCTCCTGCAGAGCATCTGAGTTTGCTTCTCAGCATCCACGATGGCTCCACAACCATCCCTAACTCCAGTTCCAGGGGATTTGCTCCTTTTTCTGACTTCCTTGGGCACCAGGCATATACCTGGTACACATCCATAACATGGAGGCAAAACACTCTAGAAAACATTTCGGAAAAAAGTACCAACATAGAAATGATATCCTTGCAATTCAGCTTATTTAACATCTAAATGAAAGGTAAGTTTCCCCTTTGAAGTAATAATCATAATTTTAATAGAACCTAAGTTGGTATGAATACTGTAAGTATCCTTATGACATACTCTACGCTAGTCATTAGACACAGAATCTCTGACTACCCAAACGCTGACTGTGGAAGCCCACCCCGCAGCCCTGACTGCTCTGCCCAGGAGTCTACAGTGGTTCCAGGAGATACAACTAGTAGCGTAGGAAACTTGACACTGCATGCGCTGCAGAGCCCCTTCTGACTTGCTAACTACACAGGCACTCTTCCTGACACTATCCAAGGAGCATTACCCCAACACACACACACACACACACACACACACACACACACACACACACATACACACACGTGCCTCTAAAGGGCTAGTTCTTAGACAAATGACTTATTCAAAGGAGAAAAAAAGACAAATATCTTCGATTTCATGAGAAAAAAGTCTTGTTATTCTCTAGTTACTCCACATTGGCTTATGTAACAGGAAAGGGTGGGAAATGCTATATTGCTTATTATTTCTTAAAAATCCACTTAGTCCAAAGAAAGTCCTCATTTATAGGAAAACTTCAGTAGCACACACAGCACAGTCCCCTTCTTTTTAGAGTGTCACTACAACATACATAGTAGTCTACCCAAAAATCCTTCAATGATCTACCTTTAAGAAAAAGAGATGGGCTGGAGAGACGACTCAGCAGTTGACTTAAGCTCATAACTGCACAGAACTCCAACTCTAGGGGGGATCTGATGTGTCTGCACACACATGTGCACGTTCACATACATACACACAATTAAAAATTTAAAAAAATTTTTTTTAAGAAAGAGAGCCAGAAGTGGTGGTTCACGCCCATTAAGCCTCATATTTCTAAGATCAGTGCAGTAGTGGAGGTCTGCTGGTACATTTTAAATTTTTCTTCTGATGCCAATTAGTCTCCCAACTTTAGAGTATGGTTTTTCTCCACTCTGGATCACACTCCAAAGGAAGCTGGGGGTGAGCGTGCCTGTTCCTGGAGTCTCACAACGGGAAAGGTAGAGGTGAATCACACTTTGCACCTTGCCCTGTGAGGCCCATTTGAGGAATGGGGTATTCCAATCTGTATGTGAAATAGCCAGAGGCAGCTGAAGACCTCTAGAGGACCCACTGAGGCAAGGCTGGAAAGCCTCTCCCTTGTCTCCTGAAATTCTCCCTTTCCTTCCCACACCTGCCAAAGCCTAAGGGAGCCAGGGGGAATGCCCGGGCTTTTCTCCAGGAGGTACCCGCCTACGCAGGGGCGGGGCCCGGCTCCTAGCTGCCGAGCCACAGCCCGAAGAACAGTTTCCTGCGTGAAGGAGGAAGAGGGAAGGAAGGCGCTGAGGATCACACACGCCCAGCCCAGCTGCCGGCTTCTCCACCACACGGGAGACGACCCGGGGAACCGGCACTCCGCATCCATTGCGACCCCCTTAAACCAGGGTGGTCCGCACTCACTGGTCCCCAAAGATGGAGATCCCAGCTACCCACTACGCGGCCTCCAGGGCTGCCTCCGTGGCCGAGAACTGCATCAACTACCAGCAGGGGACCCCCCACAAGGTGTTCCAGGTGCAGTCGGTCCAGCAGGCCACCAAGGAGGTGAGTTGGCGGCCCCTGGCCCGAATCGCCTCGCTCCCCCACTCCGCTCCCCCACTCTCCGGCCACAGCCGCCGCCGCTCTGCCTCCAAACTAGCCTCAGTACCTGACTCAGCCCAGAACCGTTTGCTTTCTCCGTCCCGCAGAGAACCCATGCAGACCCAGATTTTGTGCATTTTTTTTTTCCGAGGAAGTGGGGGGATACACAGGATGGGCATCTCTCCCTTTCCTGTGGTGAGACTAGGTGTAGACAGGAGGCATTCTAAACAGCCTGGAAGCTGTCACTGTTTCTCAATCGGCCAGCTGTCTTGGCCAACAGAAGAAGCTCATGGCCTCCAAACAACTCCCTGAACTTTAAAGGCAACTCTTAGGCCCTTTACCCAAAAGGACGGGAAACCGTGAGAAACTGGCCACTTGAAAGAGGACAAAAGCACTGTGTGCTACTGCCAGGCTCTGGGCACCCATATCCTGCTGCCGCCGATGATGAGCTTCCCTGGCAGATGATGCGCTTCCCTGGCTGAAGCCGAGTTGAAGGCCTCACCTACTGAGTGCACCCCCTGCCCCCCTTAATCTGACACAGCCTTAACTGCTCGGTTGTCTTCTCTTTCTTTTTCTTTCTTTCTTTCCTTCTTTCTTTCTTTTTTTTTTGGCTGATAGGGGGAAAGTTTTTATTTTTGAAGCTGTACCAGATAAGGTAATTGGGTGTAAACTTCAAATTTATCTCTTCATTTAAAGGTGAAAATATCTAAATGTATCTATCTAGTCCTAAGATTTGTTGAAGTATCGTTTGGCAGAGGAAGAGACACAAGTAACAAACAGCACGTGTACACATTGTCTCCATCACTTGGCAGTGATCTGCCTCTAATAGACCTGTCGCTGGATGCTCTGATACCCTGGGCTTTAAGATAAGGTGTAGCCCATGGTCTTTTTATCTGTGCACTTGTATGCTTCTGTCCACCTTCTACACTAATCTCAAATAAATTTGCTAGAGACTGCCAAATTGGATGCTAAACACTTGGGGACAGGGCCTTGTCAAGAAGTAAGGCTTGGGGGGGGTGATGAAGTACAGCAATATATACATTCGTGAGAAGTGTCAGAATGAAACCCACTGTGTTATGTTTAAACAGATGCAAAGTTTGAATGTACTTCCTCACACCAGCCACCCCCAGCCATGTAATAATAAGAATGTTCTAACTAAAAAGATTTGACTTACTATAATATCTTTTCTCCACTACATTTTCTTAATTTTAGGATATTCCAGGAAGAGGGCACAAGTATCACCTCAAATTTTCTGTGGAAGAAATTATCCAAAAAGTAAGTTAAATGCCCTGTCTAGTGAATACATTTTGACTCAGAATTACCTAGTTCCTTTTTGCTGAAGGGTTTGATCTTGGGCTTCACTGTGGCGGCAGCAGCTCTGAGGCAAAGCCATGTGAGCCAGCATGGACTGCCTCAGTTCTTTCTTTCTATTCAATTATTTAGAAGCGGTCAGTCATTTCAGTTCAAATAAATTACCCTTAAAAAGATCACACATTCCCAACAGTCTGAACTTACGCCTCATGTGATGGAATGTAGTAATTTACTCTCCAGTCATGGCTGCTTTCTTATGCCTGCCTTTTAATTGGCTATTCAAATTAAGTACGCTTAGAAATTCAGGAGCAATAGCATGGCCAACTGTGACTGCATTAATCTTTCAGTAATGGGGCAGGAAAGTTATAAAATTCTGTGCCTGTCCAATTATGAATGGAATAAATTAAAAAGAAGGAACTTCACTTTGCACCAAAGCCATCTTGAAACTGTGGACAGTTAGTTCACCCTCTCCCGGAGCACAACTCAAGGAACTCACAAGAGGAGATTCCCTAGAAGGCGTCTGAGGTGCTAGACAACCCCAGCCCTCACTTTCACGGTAGGGAGAGGCTGCTGGGTCTGCCTTTGGAGAAGACACTGGTTTCAGAAGCAGAGAGAAAGGGTAAGGAGCAAGCTTAGAGAGGCAGTCTGATGTCGGTGTGTAGTCAGACCAAAAGCAGACCCTGTGAACTGACACCCCACTAACAGGTAAGTATAAGCAGGGTCAGGGTTAGAATTCTGACCATCCTGAAACCTAGTCACTACAGTAAGATCGGCCGTCTGTAAGACTGATCTTTTGTTGAAATGTTTCTGACAGCAAGTCACCGTGAACTGCACAGCGGAAGTTCTTTACCCTCACATGGGGCAAGGCACTGCACCAGAGGTCAACTTCACTTTTGAAGGGGAGATTGGCAAGAACCCAGATGAAGAAGATAACACATTTTATCAAAGACTGATGTCTATGAAGGAACCACTACAAGCACAAAACATTCCAGGTACACCACATAAAGCATGGGAAATATGTTTTTCAAACTTGAGATGTGTCTCTATTACCCATGCTCAAAACTGTTTGATGTTAACTATGTTGAAAATAAACCGACTTCTACAAAAATACTTATTTCTAATCTAATCTAGCAATAAAAAAGAGGATCTGGAATTTCCTACATCCATGGCTTAATTTAGTTTTCACACACATTAGGACACTAGGAAGCATGAGTAAGAATTGTGATTTTTAATCTAAAAAGGTTAATATTACATTTAGCATATAAATGTTTCCTCTACCAGACAGTTCTGGAAATGTGTCTCCACAAATGAAGCCAGTTCGCCACTTAGCCTGGGTTGCCTGTGGTTATATAATGTGGCAGAATTCGACTGAAGACACGTGGTATAAAATGGCGCAAATTCAAACCGTCAAGCAAGTGGTACGTAGTCTCTCTCCAAAGCATGCTGTTAACAGTTAATACTGACTTAGTGCTGGTGTCCATAACTGGATAACATTCCTACTGCCATTCTGTACTAAAACTAGTGAACCTGGTAGTTCGAAGGCACTGCCAGTCAGTCAGGACTGAGGAAGGGCGAGTTAAAGGGAAGCATCCAGAGCAGCAGCACTGGTCCCGAATGTCACCTGGCTAACTAGCAGAGCCCAGACGCAGGCCTCTCTCTCGGCCTAACATCTATCTTCCTAGCAATAGCGTGTGCTGAGTTTTCTTGCCCTGGCCACACATTACAGGCAGCGAATATTAGTGAGACAAAGCTAAGGATTCTCTAGGAAACGTCTTCTAATAATGAGTAGTTTTTACATTGCATTTTCGCAAGTTTATGGTTCTTAATCTTTCATGCCAAGCAAATCAGATTTAGTTATTTGTGATGCCTTATTCAAATTTATTTATGATTCCTTTTCCAGAGAAAAAATGGTCGTAGCCTTATTAGTATGTGCTAAACGAAGACGGGTACACCTCACACTTTTAATGAATGGTCCTGTCTTTAATATGCTTTACAAAGGCCCTGAGGGCCACACTCTTTATAGCACTTACAAGCAAAGCTGCACTTCAAAACTGTGAAGCTATGAGTTAAAATTTGGCTTTTTAAAACATTTTTGGTATTTAGTTTCATACAGAACACTTCCTTTTTAGCAACCTAAATAGTGTAGTTGAGCTGCGATTGTCAAGTGCTATTGAACTAACTGCATTTTTTTCTCTACTGAATGGTAGTTCCTTGGCTACCTAGAGACAGGCCTGGCATCTCCTCAGACAGAATCATGTCACTGTAGTCTTTGTAAGCTTGGTAGTTCTAGCCCTTCCTTGGCTCCTGAGTGATTCTCTCCTCTAATCCCTTTAGTCGAGTTACAACCTCACATTGTAGCACTAGCTTTATGATCTCTTAAACCTAATACCATGGGTTCACAGAATGCATCTCCCTAGACCAGAAATATATATGAAAAGGTCTGTAGTTTTTCCTTTTGGAGGTTAAGTGGGGGATATTCAACTAGTAGCTAATGGAAGACAAGAGCACTAAGAACCACCAAAGATAGAAACTATCTCTTTCCATAACCTAAAAGAAAAGGGCCTCCTGCTGCTCCTTCAGCATGCAGGAAGCAACCTGCAGAAGAGCCGGGCACTGAGTCTTCAGGGGCCTTAGGAACTGCTCACTATACAACGGCAGGCAGGGGAGCAGTTACAGTACTCCAGTGAGAGGCCGACAACTTTGGAGAAACAGTGAGTCTGCTTTCCAAATGCAGTTCACAGATACCAACCTTGGTGACAACAGTCCTCTGAAGGTACTAAACTATGAGCCCAGGCCAGGTACAGGCCATAAAACCATATCATGAATTCTCAAGCTACATCCAGCAACATACAAGCCAATGGTTTTGCGCTTATTTAAAAAACAACAACAAAACCCCCGTGAATCTTCATTATATTGTGATTTTAAAAATCAGAATGGTGATTCTGGGGCTACCTCTGAGCACTGTTAACTGGGGTCTCAGCATAGCAAGGGCAAGCTTTCAGAAGCCTCAGCCTCAGGGGCACGGGGCATTGTACGTCTGTGTAGCTCACTACAGATATGCTTTTGAGTCGTGAAGTAACCAACAGTACAGAACAAAGGTGTAATGGTAAAATCAGACCCTAAGCCATTCCAGTACATTAGTGTCAGTCTGCTAAAGAATGTTATGGGATTGGCTTCTTTTTCTGTGATTCCCATTGCCATTGTTGACACTCAGGGTCCGGAAATCAAAGCTGCACCTAGTCATGCTCTTAAACAGCTGCCACAATTGGAAAGGGAAAACACAGAAAAGCAATTTCTACAGCAACAAGTACAAAATAATGATTTTCGTAAGTGTGATTTGAAAGAGTATTTGTTTATTCAATGTAAGAAAATAGTTTTTTATCAGGCTAAGAGACTAAGTTGAAGTCAGTTATGAACTTCAAATTCTTTTTTTTTTTTTTTCTTCGAGACAGGGTTTCTCTTGCGCCTTTCCTGGAACTCACTCTATAGCCCAGGCTGTCCTCGACTCACAGAGATCCGCCTGCCTCTGCCTCCCCAGTGCTGGGATTAAAGGCGTGCGCCACCACCACCCGACTCAAATTCTTCTTTTGTAAATCAACATTAATTCAAAAACTTAAGATGTCAATTTGCCATGATATTGCTTAAACACCTTTTTTTGGTTATAGCCAAGAAATGATGACTTCATCGAACTGGACTATACCATTCTACTCCATGACATCGTATCGCAGGTAACTTATGCGACTTACCTTTATTTGATGCCACTTTGAAAATCAAGAATTCTTTTGTAGCCACACAGTCATCTTATTCCTTTTGACTCTAAGTAAGAGCTAAGAAAAATTCAAGCAGGCACCAGACTGAAATGTGCCTGCCATCTTTGTAGCAACCGGACTTGTTTAGCGCTATTCCTGATGAAGGCATTTTCAATATTGCCAACAAAATATAAACTCAATTATATTTTCTAATTTCACAAGAGCATTAACTTTCTTTACTTGCAGGAGATTATTCCCTGGCAAATGCAAGTTTTGTGGCATCCACAATACGGCACGAAAGTAAAGCACAACAGCCGTCTCCCAAAGGAAGTGTGAGCAGAGTAAACAAGACAGTAAGGCCCAGGTGGAATGGAAACGTGTTCCTAATGATGTGGATGACTGTCCTCACTGGCATCTAGCCTAATAAGCCAAATACATCCCATAGCGTCTCTCTGTTTGTGTTGGCTATGGCACCGAGTTGCATAGATTCCATAATCAAGAGTATTACTACATAAAAATGTCTTTCCAACAGTAACAGTACCATGTATATCCCCTAATAAAAAGTCCACTTCCGTCTCATGGAGTCTGATTGCACTGTATACTTACGGCACAGGGGCAGTGATGGTCTCTCTAAAGGCCACTTTAGGCTTTCCTGTGATACAAGGACAGCCATATTCTCTCTCCATTCTCTAAAATGAATTGGGGGGGGGAGGGGTTAATATTGTTTATATTTTAGAAAGTAAAATGAAAAAAAAAATACCTTAGTAGCATTCAATGAAATATAGTAAATATGATGCTGGAGAGATGGCTTAGTGGTTAAGAGCACTGACTGCTCTTCCAGAGGACCAGGGTTCTACTCCCAGCAACCACATGGCAGCTCAGTCTCTGTGACTCCAGTTCCAGGGGATGCAACATCCATGGCAAAATAGCAATGCATATAAAATAAAAATTTAAAAATATATAGTAAATAACTGAACAGTAAATTTTAAATCATTTTAGTAACTGACAAAAAACAGATGTGATATTCTAAAACACGAAATACCTTTATATATCTTACAAAAATGAATTAATTTATACTCAGTGCCATTTGCTCTATCTGCCACAATCTACGGTTGTTTCTTATTAGCTCACATTCACTGGAATAACACGTCTTTTCTCAGGATTTGCTATCCTTACTGTCAAGACACAATCTGGAGACAATTGCCACTCCTATTATCTTTTGTTTACATTTCACTGTATTTATACTTCAGCCAGGAAGACTTTTTTTTTTTTTAAATCTGTATTAAACTGGCCTCTATGTTTTGTTTTTCTGGTTTTTGAGACCAGGTTTGTACAGTCCTAGCTGTCCTTGAACTCACAGAGATCTGCCTGCCTCTCGAGTGTGGGGATTAAAGGTTTGCGTTACCCCCTACTCCCAACCTCCATGCTTTAAATCTAATTAATTGATTATTTTGTGAGACAAGGCCTCTCTTTCACTCTGGTTGGAAGTTACTGTGTAGACCAGGCTGGCACTGACCTGAGAAAGACCTTCCAGCTTCTCCCTCCTGAGTTCTGAGATTAAAGGCTACCTTGGCCTGCCCTTAATGTTTATGTACATGTTGTCTGTGTATGCATGAGCCATGTATACAGGGGTGCCAGAAGAGGGTACTGGATCCACTGGAGCTGGAATTAAAGAAGGTTGTGAGCTACTCCACATGGGCACTAGCAACTGAGTTCAAGTCCTCTGGAAACACCGGAAGTGACTTTAACTTCTGAGCCATCTCTCCAGTCCTCATGAAGAAAAGTCCTGGGAGTAGGTACAAAAGCAGGCTATCTCACTAAGGCTTGCCTTATTTGACCAAACAGTGGACTGGGAATGGATGAGGGTCTTGTTACAAATCCCAGAATCAATGTGTAACAAATAAAGGCTTAGATAAAAGTGACTAATTTATAACACTGGAGCGGAAGCAGTGCAGTGTGCCATGCCTGGATACAAATATAGTAAAGCCTGCAGAAGCATTATCCATGTATAGTCATTACTTGGAACATTATTGACTTTTTATCTTTTCTTTCAACTCGCTATGTAGATGAGGATTTTTTTTTAATTTTTTTTTATTTATTTGTTTATTTGGTTTTTTTTTTGAGAAAGGGTTTCTCTGTGTAGCTTTGGAGCCTATCCTGGATCTTGCTCTGTAGACCAGGCTGGCTTCGAACTCAGAGATCCGCCTGGCTCACCTCCCGAGTGCTGAGATTAAAGGCGTGTGCCACCGCCGCCTGGCTGATGAGGATGATTTTTAATTCCTATTAATCTTCCTGCCTCACCTCCCTGAGTTACTTTACTGACTTTAACATTACTGACTTTAACAAAGCACATACAGTGACATATCCAACTTCAGAGCTGCTCTGTGATCCATACCTGAGCATAGATTTCCAGGTGTAATTCTCCCATTCCAGACACAATTGTCTCCTTGCTCTCAGTGTCAAAGCGGACTTTAAATGTGGGGTCTTCCCGTGTAAACCTGGCAATGCCTTTTGAAAATTTCTCCAGATCACTCTTTAAAAGAGGAAGAAAAGTCATTATAGGATTGACTAAGCATGGAAACAACTGCATTTTTGAGAAGATGCTACTGAATAAAACCAAATACATTGACAATTAAGAAATAAAGAGGGGCTGGGCGGTGGTGGCACACACCTTTAATCCCAGCACTCAGGAGGCAGAGCCAGGCAGATTTCTGTGAGTTCGAGGCCAGCATGGTCAACAAAAGCTAGTTCCAGGAAAGGCACAAAGCTACACAGAGAAACCCTGTCTCGAAAAACCAAAAAAAAAAAAAAAAAAAAAAAAAGAAGAAGAAAGAAATAAAGAGGGTCCATAACAAATTCTACTCAGACCTTTTTTGGAAAAACCTTGGCCACCACAGAAAAGACCAGGCCCAGCCAGCTGAACAGGACTTTCTCTTCATACCAAGATAGAAAACAAGGGTCCAAGACTTAACTGCCACTTTCTATCACACTGACCAAACTACCCATCTGTGGGAAGTGCCTGAGTGAAAGGAAGTGCCTAACACTTGGAGATCCTCTATAGAATACAGTCAGCACATTTACCCAGAGTCTTCTGTAGAGTCAAGAGCATTAACTACTCTGTGCAGACCACCAGCAAAGGAAATCGCAAGCACATCAAGCTGTTTCTGTTTCGAAACAATCTCCTTGCTATCTGATATACCTTTGCACTTTGATGTAATTCCACACATTAAGCAGGGTAAGTCGTCCACTCCTCCCAGCTCTTAATAGGAAGCGTTCTATGAATTGCCAGGACAGGCTCAATGAGACGCCAAGGGCCTTTGCAGACGGAGAATAAAGATTGGCTATGACGAAAGAACGGCCGGAGAGAAGCAGGAACAGGACGCAACCCATTGCTGCCAGCATGGAAAGCGGGAAGGAACACTGGAGAGGTATCTCCGTGGTTAAGAGAACTTCCTGCTCTTCCAGAGGACGGGAGTTTAGTTCCCAACACCCATGTCGGGTGGCTCACAACAACCTGTCACTCAAGCTCCAGGGGATCAGATGCCACTGACCTCTACATGCATATATCCACACACAGACACACGTGCACATCATCAAAAATCCATGACATCTAAAAAGGATAGCAGGGGGCCATAAGCCAAAAAAAGGTAGGCAGCCTCTGGAAGCTAGGAGGGCCTGAGGAGAAAAGGGGACAGAAACCCACTCATACACCCATGGAAGCCCAATTCTCCCCACAAACATGAGTAAGCAACAAAAAAAAGTGTTTCCCTTAGAACTTCCAGAAAAGAGCACAACCCTGAGCTGGGGAGATAGCTCAGAGGATAAAGCATTTGCTTCACAGGTCTGAGAAGTTGAGTCTGAATCCCCAGGAACGATGTCACACTGGATCCATCAGCACAATCCCAGTACTCCCATGGACAGCAGACCACGGAAGGGAGCAGCCACGCCAGCCTGGCACACACAGTGAACAACAAAGAGACCCTCTCTCACACTAGTGGAAGCTGATGGTCGACACACGTGAGCTTGTCCTTTGACCTTCATGGACACATGGCTGCACTCACACTGAAAGGGATAGACACACACACACACACACACACACACACACACACACACACACACACACACAAATACACCCCCTGTTTGATTACTTTAAACTGCAGTGAATCATACCAGTCTCTGATCTACATAACTATAAACACATCGGTGTTGTTTTAGGTTACTAAGTTTTTGGAAATTCCTTATGGTAGCAATAAAAAATGATCACGTCCTGTAGAAGTATTAGCAGCACCATTAATCACATGCTTGGAGCTGTAATACCTCTGTGCATGTTATCTCAAATTTCACTGTACTGTAAATATGTGGACAGAGGCTCAGTAACTTGCTCAAGGCCACACAGGGAACACACAGGAGGGCAGTCAGTCCCTAGATTAGTGTACTCAAGTCACTCTTGACTTTTCTCTGCACTAGCCAGTCCTCACTCAGCAGAAGCATCATCCCTGCTCACTATACAAACTCAAGGCCTTATGGTGACAAAGACTTTATCAGTTGATTGAAATTAACTTACTTGTTAGAAGACACTTTTAAATGTTTTCATGCATAAGAGGCAAGGATCCCCAGTCCACTTAATTTCCTTCTGTCATTGTGAGTTATTAACTGTAACCTCTGAATGTAGAAATGAAAGGTACAAAAACATCTTTCATTTCTAACCTTGCTAGCAAGCCTTAGCAAAGACTTAAAACAAACAAAGGTATGTTTCAGAGAGGACGCAAGGTTTAGCCTGCACGAGATTCCGAGAAGAATGTTTTCATGTCTTTTGCTCCCTTGACTTTCTCTTTTCTACACTTCAAAATGACCTGGAAAAATCCCAGTTTCTCAAATAGATGAAGTAGCAGCTATCAATGTATCCTACAGGACAATTTATCCAAATATGTGAATGATAGTTCTCAGAGGGCAAGATGTCGTAATGTTCACTCAATACATGAATTAACCCCCACAAGGCAAATTAGGAACCAAATAACTAGGGCTCAAGATTGAACTGAGAGCAATATGGATGCAAGGCATTCAAGCAATTTGGGTGTGTAGAATGCCAAATGATATCAAACCTAACTATATAATTGTAAAAACAGTATACAAATTTTAAAACCTAAATATAAAATTACAGTTGAAGTTTAAAAAAGTTGTCTTATTGGCTTATGATGTTATGATCAGATACTTCATAACAACCATAAAATCCAGAAATGTACTATAATCCACAAAGCATTTAACTGATCACACTGTAAATAAAGTACCGAAAATGAAGTTTCACTACAACTCAAGACGAACGCCTTTCTCTCTTTTGAACAATTTAAGACTCCAAGAGGACAGGCTTACTATTCAGACATCAACGTTATGACAGAGTTGTACAGTACCCTCTACTATTAAACGCCATCTATGCCTTCAAATACGTGGAGGACTCATCAGGACCGACGACTAAATTAAAAGGCTGACCTCAATATCAACAGAAGGAGCAGAGACCAGCTCAGTGCAGCTTCCCACAAGATGCCAGGTGCAACATGGAGAATGATGACAGGAAGCTCAAGTTTAGAGCAAGTTGTTGAAGCTTAAACTCCTACCTTGTTAGAAGGCTTCATTGCTACTGAAATGACAGGTTCAGGAACATGAATTGATTCCTAAAAAACGTTTTTTAAGAAAACATAAAATAAGTAAAAGGCAGTTTTATGACTCAGTGATTAGCATACTACATTAACAACAAAACACAGGGCAAACACTAGCCAATATCTTAGGCTGGACAATATGGGTCTTACTCTGTTTTGTATTAAATAAAGAAAGAGTGTAACATTAATAAACACATGTGTATACTTACATGAACTCCTACCTCCCCAAATAAAATAATTTATCTAATTCACTGACCTAACTATTTATACTACATAATAATCACAACAATGAAGTTAATTAAATGTTGACATATGTAATTCTTTTCTTTGTGTGGGTATATATTCTTATTGCTTGTTCCACATCCCAGTTGCAATCTTCTGATAAGTTATTATGTTTTATTTATAAAAAGGGAACCAGAAGGGGCCCCAGAATCTTTACCCACACATCTTATTTGATCAATGACAGCTCTAAAAAGCAGAAACTATCCTCATGTTACTAGTCAAGTTCCCAAAAAGGCTTGAAGGAACAGGAGGTAACTTGGTCAAGGACCAGGCAAGTAGTATTGGGCAGAAGTGAGGCTAACCAAGACCCATCTCCTTCAATGTCTAAGTCAACAATTCCCACAACAACCAGCCACTTCCTAATGCAAGGGCAAACATTTACTTATGCATATGAGTGTGCTGTCTGCATGTATGTATGTGCAACAAGTTTATGCAGGGACCCGAGAAGGACAGAAGAGATACTGGATCCCCTGAAACTGGAGTTAGGTGGCTGTGAGCTACCACATGGGTGCTGGGAACCCAACCTGGTTCCTCTGCAGGAGTAGACTGAGCTCTTAACTACTGAGTCATCTCTTTAGCTCATGACAAGCACTTACCTAAGGCCTAATCTAAAATATAAAATGTTTTTGAGATCTTAAAATTGCAGATTTATGGGTTTTGAATGGTCTTATAATAATCTGTTAAAACCAGAGAATAATTTGTTGTTGTTATTTTTTTGTTTTTTGTTTTTTCAAGACAGGATTTCTCTGTGTAACAGCCCTGGCTGTCCTGGAACAGTCACAGTAAGTAGACCAGACTGGCCTTGAACTCATAGAGACCCACCTGCTTCTGCCTCCTGAGTGCTGGACCTTAAAGGCATGCACCACCACCTCCTGGCTCTAAGACCCCTTCCCAGTATAGACATGTTGTTATCCCCAAGTCTATTCTAAATATTACAGTCCCATCTTATAGTTTCCTAGGTTACTAGAAGAGGCCACTCTCCGACTACTGATTTAGTAAGTACCACTCCACTGGGAGTAGCCTGATAATGATAATAATAAAGTGGCACCCAGACCGGGCAGCAGACCACAGGCTGGAAGAGCTGGAGCTACGTTTCATCCAGTAGAGATTTTCCTCCACATTAAAACTTTGGAGGATTGTGGAATGTTTTCACTGAGAAAAACCAGGTAAGTAAGCCCACACTAGACACTTAGCTAGCTGATATTCAGAGAGCTAGAACCAACAAAGGTCAGGGTGAACTTTCAATGTGGCATTCAACGCAAACCTTTGTAGCTGTTTTACTGCGGTATAAGATATACTACATAAAAACAGACACTTAAAATGCAAATGATGAATAGTTTTGCAGTTAGACAGCTTACCATAGAAAGGCCACTGTTATCTTTGTTTGTGAATGTGTCTCCGCTTGCACAGTCAATGCCAAACAATGCACAAATGTCTCCAGCATATACTTCTTCAACATCCTAAATAAAGACATAATGCAAATTATACTTGCACATAAAATAAATCAAGGCACAGTAAGAAGCAACTGTACTGTAAACATGCTGCACACAAGCAATGCAGAAATTCTTCCTGAATTCTACAGGGAATGAGCAAATCCAACACCAGCAGTCAATCATGCCAAGACATGTCTTCAATGGGTCTTTAAGACGCTATCTATCTGAACAGACAAGATTTGGCACTCAGTGGAAAATTCCTGAACGAAGGCTTCTTTAACTGGCCTGTTTTAAAAGCAGGGGTTACAGTGAGACCCTGCAGGACACACATACAAGGGAAACTGCAAAGGAAGTTTAAGAATGGAAGCCATTGTTTAACCTCTCAAGATGCAAGCGTTCTGAAAACAGGAAAGCTAGAACAAAGCACCGCTGCCTCCAGCTTCGAGTGCTCTACCCGAGGTTCCTTCAGAATAGCTGCAGGGTGAGCATCTTTCCTCGACGACACGACACGTATGTGCTTGAAGCCGGCAAGAAGGAGCTGTGGCGATTACTAACCCTTCAGATGCCCCTTGCTGCCTATTTTGCAAAGCTTCTAGTTTTGTGACTGCCCATTTCATCTTCCAAGAGACAAAAGATATGTCTTCCAAAACCTTCCAATTTTCACTTAAACCAACTGGCTGAGAACACAGAGCTAGACCAGAGAGAGAGGTGGCTTCAGCTCTAAGGACTACAAATGGCTAAGGCATACTCAGAGCCCATTCAAGACACAAGTCAAAGACGTTACAGATCTTCAGATGGATTCTGGAAGCAACATGGCCTGCCAGAGTCTGCACTGTGTGCCAGGCTGGCTTTGTGATTTTGCCTTAGCTTCTGAATGCATGCACCTTCACGGCAGCATCTTAGTAGCTCTTGAGGAAAGCACTAAACCCATGGTGAACAGGGTATAGGTTCTGATACTAAAGAGTACGTTCACTGCTACCGTATTCCAGAAAGCAAATTCACCAAATCAGGTGGAAAACTGCATGAATTTATTACTCATTTATCTTTAAGAACCACATTTCTAAATGCTTCTGACACTTCTTCTCTCTCCCGACAGGGTCCCCTTGTGTATTTCAGGATGGCCTTGTGATTTAGCCTTCACTTCCTGAATGCATATACCTTCACAGCTAGCATCTTCATAGCTCTCGAGGAAAGTACTTGTGCCGAATCCCAGAGTCTCTTTTCCTGAACCTCGGCCTCTGAGGAAGGATCGCTACCTTCTAGAGGAATAGACCAAGTTCTTAACACTAGCCAACTTAGTTTACCTACAGCAAAGTCAGTAACCACACAGCCAAGTGCAAAGGACAGACACCAAGAAGGCACCCGCCTCCCCAGCAACCTCAGTGACATACTTACCTCCATCATGTCCGCATGCATGCGCACCAGCCGCTGCACGCGCACCTTCTTCCCGGTCCTCGTGTTGTAGATGGTGCTGCCCTTCTTTAGCTCGCCTTGGTAACTGCGGACATAAGTTAGTTGTCCAAAACGGCCTGCCTACAAGTCAAGAGTGCATTTTTAGAAGAACAAAAGAAATGTCAGAAAGTGAAGAGTCAACCTCACAAATCAAAGCAAGTTCTAGCTATATTAACAAGGAAGAGACAAAACCAGAAAGAAAAAAAAATGTTTTACTACAAATTTTACCTAGCCAATAGCTTTTAAAAAATCAAATTTGTTAGTAGAGGTTTATATAAATAAGTAAGATACCTTGACCTTAATAATAAAAGAATAAAAGACATCTAAATTTACAAAATAAGAAATATAGAGTCAAAGAAATCCAGGCTCAGTGGGACCTGTTGCTTCTCCAAGTTTAATTCCCAGCACCCATATTAGGCAGCTCACACTGCCTCTAACTCTAACTCTACGGGATCTGCTGCCCTCTTCTGGCCTCTGTGAACACCTGCACTCATATGCATATACCCTCACACACAAACACTAATTAAAAATAAATCTTAAACAAAATATAGCTGTACTATAAACGTATAGAAAGCAGCTATTTCCTCCAAATGGGAGCATTTCCTCCACATTCCTGCCTGGAGATGAGAGCCTGGCTCATGAGACCCAGGAAACAAACTTTGCAAGAGGCAGACCTCAGCAAGTTCTTAGATTCACCAGCACCTCCCTGTGGTTAGAAGCAGAAACAGTTTCTGGGGAAGAGGGGATGCTTTGGTACAGCAGCCTGCCAGCTGGGCAGAGATTCCAGGGACATGGCTTTCAGGAGGCATCTCCATGGGGTGAGATTTTGTGCTGCTGTCTAGGGGACACCCATGCTCCTGTAGACTGCCCCAGGAAACTCACTGGCTCACCAAGCAAGATAGTCTTAGGCGGAGGAATGTGTTGGGTCTGTCACTGGTGCTCTATCTGGGTGAAGGGATGCTTGTTTCTTTGTTCTTGAGGAGTCACTAACAGCCAAATGTAACGACTGCTTTTTAAAGAGTGCAGTAAGACAGGGAGAGAAAGCCGAGCAATTTTGTAGGGAAGAAACCTGACAAGCCCTACCTAAGACAGGTGATCATGGTCATTACTACAGGAAAAGCCTGTATGTTTGCCATGTGTCAAGGATGACATGTTCCTCTGCAGACATCCTCTTGTCATCCATTACCCCAATCTAATCCTCACAGCAGCATCAGAAAATCCCAGACTGAAAGACATCCTGACGAGCACTTCTCAAAAAATACCAAGGGCATGGGAAGCAAGGAAAAAAAAAAAAATCTAAGAACAGTTTCCAGGAGTTCCTAGGCTCCCATTGCTGTGATAAACATCACAGCCAGAAGCAACTTGGGGAGGAAGGGGTTACTTCTACTTAGAGTTCCAACACAGTCAGTTGAGCCCTGAAGGAAGTCAGGGCAGGAAGCTGGAGGCAGGAGCTGATGCGGAGGCCATGGAGGGGTGCTGCTTACTGGCTTGCTTCCCATGGCTGGCTCAGCCTGCTTTCTTATAGCTCCCAGGATCAACAGCCCAGGGATGGCACTGCCCACATCAACGATCATTCAAGGAAATGCACCACAGGCCAATCTGGTAATATTATTTTCTCAGTTGAAGTTTCCTATTCCAAAATGACTAGCTTATGCCAAGGTGACATAGAGCTAGCTATGATGGAGCTTAAGCAGACAGGATAATTCACTTAATGTGCTAGCTGAATGAGATACCAACAAAAAGGGGATGTAAGCAACAATCATAAATATTTGAAAATGATTTTTATCAATAGTAGATGAATATTGTTCCATTGGCTGCAATAATGTTTACTAAGAAAAAAAATGGATGAATGAATTCTCTATACAAATCTTTATAATTTTTCTGCAAATCTAAAATATGTTCTTTTAAAGTTTATAAACAACTTCTCATGTCAAAAAATAGGTAGGCATCTTGTCTGGAGCAACAGCTTAGCAGTGAAGAACATTTTCTGCTCTGCAGAGGATCTAGGTTCAGTTCTCAGCACCCATAGGTGACTAACAACTGTCTGTAACTCTATCTCCAGAGGATCAACACCCTCTTTGACCTCCATGGGCACTGAATACAAGATGGTACACAGACATGTATGCAGACAAAACACCCACACACGTGAACGAAAAATAAATTATTAAAGTAATTAAGCATCTTAATTTGTTTGTTTGTTTTGGTTTTGGTTTTTTGAGACAGGGTTTCTCTGTGTAGCTTTGGTGTCTGTCCTGGATCTCGCTCTATAGACCAGGCTGGCTTCAAACTCACGGAGATCTGCCTGGCTCTGCCTCCTGAGTGCTGGGATTAAAGACGTGTGCCACCACCACCTGGCCCATCTTAATTTTTAAAGTCTAAATAACATTACATTGTAAAGATACAGTGCAATTTCCTTATACAAACTGCAATACCTGTACATTTCCAACTATCTATAGGTTTTGGTTTTAAAAGCAGAGCTAGGTTGAGTCCCTTCATAAGTGACTCAGGACAAATTGTTTTCAAAAGCAAACCCACTTTGTTTGTAATAATGTCCATTAATCAGATAATTTTAAGCCAATTATGGCATATTAACACATTTTTTTGTTTTGTTTAGACAGGGTAACCCTGGCTATCCTGGAACTCTTTAGGTAGACCAGGCTGGCCTTGAATTTAGAGATCAGCTAGTCTCTGCCTCTCAAGGGCTGGGATTAAAGGTGTTTGTCACCACCCCCAGCTATTTAATATAATTTTATACTACCATTTAAAATGTTTAAGCTGGCCATGATGACACACACCTGTAATCCCACATCTCAAGAGGCTGTAGCAGCAAGAGGATTGTGAATTTGGTGCCAGTCTGGGCTACATACAAGACCCAACAAAAACAATAAATTAAATCTTCCAATAATTTACAGAAACATGGATTATAGCTATAACTATTTTGAATGGAAATACCAAGTAAAATTATATAGAGTATGCTTTCTGTAAAACTCTGCATTTTAAAACTGCAAAGAGTTAACTGCATCTAAAATCAAGGAACTGGCCAGGCAGCAGGGGTGGCGCATGCCTTTAATCCCAGCACTCAGCCGACAGGTGGATCTCTGTGAGTTCAAGGTCAGCCTGGTCTACAGAGCAAGTTCCAGGACAGCCAAGGCTGCACAGAGAAACCCTGTCTTGAAAAAAAAAAAGTAAAAATAAGAAAATAAGAACTATCAATTTACTATTAAAGGTTCCGGCCATTCTCATCTCTTCTGCTTTCCTAAGTGTTTCACAAGGGCACACAGAGTCATTTTATAATAGGGCTAAGAGCCTAGTAAAAGAAAATTAGACAGCAGTAAATATGTTAGATAGCAACTTACCTCCAGTTTAAAAGCCAGGCCCACAAATGGGTGGGAATTGTCTCTTTTGGAGTCCATTAAGATTTTGGTCTTCTCTTTTGAGTCACTTTAAACAAAAGAAATATAAAGCTGTAAAACATAATGCTTAGTGTGTCTTTATGTGTGTCGTGTCTGTGTGGTGTCATGTACATGTGTGTGTATGCATGTATCTGAAGGCATGGATGGAGGCCAGGGGATGACTTCAGTTGGCCTGCTCTATCACCCTCTGCCATGTTCTTTTGAGACAGGGTCTCTCACTGAACCTGCAACTAGGCTAGCAGCCAGCTCGCCCAAGCCCCTCCTGTCTCCACAGGTCCCTCCCTGCACCACCACAGC
The DNA here is from genome assembly GCF_903995425.1 of Onychomys torridus. Classification (NCBI taxonomy): domain Eukaryota; kingdom Metazoa; phylum Chordata; class Mammalia; order Rodentia; family Cricetidae; genus Onychomys; species Onychomys torridus. The sequence continues at coordinate 45,332,052 of NC_050448.1, read as the reverse complement.
TCTAGTGTTGCAAGCACACCATCAAGCACAGCTTCTTACACAGGTCTTCACTTAAGCATCTTACCCACTGAGCCATCTACCCAGCCCTTGATAGCTCATCCATATCAGTTCTTATTCAAGAGAAAGAGCGTATGTTTGCTAACAACTTCTGACTTACAGTTTCACTGAAAGAGGTCAATGAGAGCATGTCCTACAGGCTTCATAACTACACAGACAGGACCAGAGTGGACTCAAACACTGGAACTCTTACAGAGCACGCAGAGTAATATTCAGGAGAGCGTTAGAGGTTTCTGCCCCTTGTTGTTGCTTTACATTTTATTTATTTTATTTTATGCATATGTACGTAGAGCTCAGAGGATAACTTGTGTGAGTTGGTTCACCCCTTCCACCATGAGTCCTGGGATCAAACCAAGGTCATGAAGCTTGGTAGTGGACACTTTATCTGATCTCACTGGCCTGAGTTTCATATATTTTTTTTAAGTTAAAAATTTCTATAACTGAAAGTAAATGATATCAAATGAAAAAAATTAATACTATAAACCTTGAGAGATAATAGAACAAATCATACTTTTTTTTAAAAGATTTATTTATTTATTATGTATACGGTGTTCTGCCTACATGTATGCCTCCAGGATAGAAGAGGGCATCAGATCTCGTTACAGATGTTTGTGAGCCACCATGTGGTTGCTGGGAACTGAACTGAGGACCTCTGGGAGAGCAGTCAATGCTCTTAACCTCAGAGCCATCTCTCTAGCTCACAAATCATACTTGTAAGTCACAAAAGATACAGGAACTCATACAGTAAATATTTTCCTATACACCAAAACTGATTTACAACTAAACATGGTGATTTTTGTGACTGAGAAAAGAAAATCATAAAAATAAATGAAAGCCCTGTGGTATTGTGTTCCCCAAAATATTGTGCACCCTAATAAATTTATCTGGGGTCAGAGAACAGACAGCCACTAGATACAGACCCAAAAATGGTGGCTAGAAAATGAGTCAGAGCAAGCCATAGCAGAAGCTGGGCGGTGGTGGTGCAGCCTTTAATCCCAGCACTTGGGAGGCAGAGCCAGGAGGATCTCTGTGTGTTCAAGGATACAGCCAGCATGGAGACACACGCCTTTAATCCCAGGGAGTGACGGCAGAAAGAGAAAGATATATATAAGGCGTGAAGACCAGAAACTAGCAGCAGTTGGCTGGTTCAGCATTTGGCTGGTTAAGCTTTCAGGCTTCTAGCAGCAGTTCAGCTGAGACCCATTCTGGGTGAGGACTCAGAGGCTTCCAATCTGAGGAAACAGGATCAGCTGAGGAACTGGCGAGGTGAGGTAGCTGTGATTTGTTCTGTTTCTCTGATCTTCCAGCGTTCACCCCAGTACCCAGCCCAGGTTTGTTTTTATTAATAAGAACTTTTTAAGATTCCTGCTACAAAGCCCGATCCTTAAACCTCTTCATAGTACATAAGAATTGAAGTATCTTTTTACAACCGAGGTCATAACCAAGCCATACTCACTCTTGATGGAGTATAGCATAGTTCTGGACTTCAGATGGACTGGGAAGGTATTCTAAAACAGCGTCCAGAAGAGGCTGGACGCCCTTATTCTTCAGAGCGCTTCCCAAGAGCACAGGAGTGAAGGATCTACTCAGAGTGGCTCTTCGGATTGCCAGCTACAGATACAGAGAAAATGATTCACGTTCACACAGCAATGTATGCTTCAGGTCAATTATGAACAAACAAACAAAATGAATTGATACTCCAGAGTGGGAAGGAACAAGATAACATCTCAATAACTCAGTCAAAATATTGAAAAATGGGGAAAATTGCTTTTCTTAGGGCCAAGTAGTGATTTATGGAATAATTACTTTTTGACAGCTTTAAAATCATTCCTTTTTATTTGGTACTAAAAGAGGTACATAAATATATATGTGGTACTAAAAGAGGTACCACAGAGAGAGAGAGAGAGAGAGAAAGAGAGAGAGAGAGAGAATACTATAAACTATATGCTAATAATTGCGTAAGAGGGAGAACACACACACACACCCTGTTTCAAAAACAAACAAAGGCAAAAATCAAGTATCTGGATTTATCAGAAACTAACATGTCTTAGAATGGGTAGAGAAATGGTCTTATGGGATAAGAGAGGTTTGACTGTAAACTTGGTGAAGGTTAGTTTTAATTGTCAACTTGATACAGCTCAGATTCATGGGAGGGGAAATCTCTAAATGTCTTTGGGGGATTATTTTGATAACATTAATTGAAGTGGGAAAACCCACACTGAATGTGAGAGGCACCATATTATAGGCTGGACTCTGGACTGAATGAAAAAGAAAAATTAAGCCAAGTACGAGCATTCATTGATCCACTGCCCCCTCTGCTTCTCCTTGGAGGGACTGTGAGATCCACTGCCCTCTCTGCTTCTCACTGGAGGGAATGTGAGATCCACTGGCCCCTCTGCTTCTCACTGGAGGGACTGTGAGATCCCCTGTCCTCTGCTTCTCACTGGAGGGACTGTGAGATCCCCTGTCCTCTCTGCTTCTCACTGGAGGGACTGTGAGATCCCCTGTCCTCTGCTTCTCACTGGAGGGACTGTGAGATCCACTGTCCTCTATGCTTCTCACTGGAGGGACTGAGATCCACTGCCCTCTCTGCTTCTCACTGGAGGGACTGTGAGATCCACTGCCCCCTCTGCTTCTCACTGGAGGGACTGTGAGATCCACTGCCCCCTCTGCTTCTCACTGGAGGGACTGTGAGATCCACTGTCCTCTCTGCTTCTCACTGGAGGGACTGAGATCCACTGCCCTCTCTGCTTCTCACTGGAGGGACTGTGAGATCCACTGTCCTCTCTGCTTCTCACTGGAGGGAATGTGAGATCCACTGCCCTTCTGCTTCTCACTGGAGGGACTGTGAGATCCCCTGTCCTCTCTGCTTCTCACTGGAGGGACTGAGATCCACTGCTCTCTCTGCTTCTCACTGGAGGGACTAAGATCCACTGCCCTCTCTGCTTCTCACTGAAGGGACTGTGAGATCCACTGCCCCCTCTGCTTCTCACTGGAGGGACTGTGAGATCCACTGCCCCCTCTGTTTCTCACTGGAGGGACTGTAACCAGCTCTCTCCAGTTCCAGCTGTTGTGACTTCTCATTAAGAATGGCCTGTAACCTGAAATTGTAAGCAAATAAACCCCCTTTTCCCTTAAACTGCTTTTGCTGTTTTTTTGAGACTAGATCTCATTAGATGTTCTTGGCCGGCCTCAAACTCACTGAGCTCTGCCTGCCTCTGTTCCCAAATGGACTGTCACACTTGTCAGAATTTTACTTTTGGGGGATAAAAAAATATATGTACAGACCACATAATTTTATATATTCATTCATTTTAATGGGCATTCATTACAGGATAATGTCTACTTCTTGACTATGGTGGACAGTGCATCCACTGATGCTGGGGCACATCTAAACTAGCTGAGACCCCTTCTTTCCCAGCTGTGCCTCCAGAGGGGTCTTACAGCCACACTGTCTTCCATGGTGTTTGTCACATTTCTACCAGGAAGGCACAAGGGTTTGAGTCTCCACATCTGTATATATGCTTTCTGGGTTTTTCAGTTGTTTTAGGTTTTAGTTGGTTAGTTGGTTGGTCTTAAATAAGATTCATCTTAATGGCATAAATGGTATCCCACTGTGGCTCTGAGTTACACTGTTCTAATGATTAGTACTGGAGAACATCTTTTCATGTACTCACTCTTGAATATCTTCTTTGGGGAAATGTTTATTCAAAAGTCTCCAGCAAGAATCTTCATTGTTTTGGAAGTCAATTCTATTAATTTTTTTTATCAGGTTACATTAATAAAGCTCACTAACAAAAGAATCATGTCCTCTGCCCTCACATCAATCTCCTTTTTCATTTTATAAGACTGAGGAGCTGGAGAGATGGCTCAGTGGTTAAGAGCACTGGCTGTTCTTCCAGAGGACCAGGGTTCAATTCCCAGCACCCACAGGACATTCACAATCATCTCTAACTCCAGTTCCAGGCAATACAGTGCCCTCTTCTGGCCTCCACAGGCACTGCATGCAGGCAAAACACCCAGAAACATTTTTAGAAATGTGTTTAGAAAGGTTTATTTTGAGAGTACTTGCCTTTAAATCAGAAACTGAGGGGATTTTTTCTTCCAGGAACAGCTCACCAAGTTGCTCATCTGAATTAGCAACACACTCAATTAGCTCCTGCCGATGGTCAGCTGCTGCGGCCCTCAGTTCAGCTGGAATCTCACCATATCGAACAATCTGACTAAGAAAAAGAATGCTTTACTGTTGGTTAAAGATATAAAACATCCAAGGTATGGTTAGCAGCTCAGGTGTTTTGTTGTTCTGGCAAAAGCTCTGAGGTATCTGCAGGCAGAGAGCAAGTAAGACAACTATGTCTTTACAATTCAGACAAAACAGTGGGCAAAAACACGTCAACGGATCAAGTCACTTGCTCAAGAACGTGCTACCAGGGAGGAGAAGAGCCTGAAACTCCACACAGTCCACTCTGAGGGAGACAAAGCGGCAGCCTTGATGGCATAAGGCAGCATGTCCTACTCTTTCAGAACGATACATGATGAAATAGAAAACCCTTCGCAGTTTAATAGAAACTGGTTTATCTTATTCTAGAGATGAAAATGAGCCACAGAACTTGAGGTCAAAACAATGACTTGGGAGCCGAGTGTGGTGGCGAATGCCTTTGATCCCAGTCAGAGTCAGTCAGATCCCTGTGAGTTCGAGAACAGCCTGGTCTATATGACAAGTTCCAGGCCAGCCAGGAGACACCCTGTCTCAGAAAGAGCAACAACAAAAAAGACTTAGAAAAATAAGGGGTTAAAATTCTTTCCAGTGTGGCTACAGGACTATTTTTACTGACATCCAAGGGAGAAGACAAAGAAAACAAAACATATTTATTTACTACCTGATTACAGCAGCAGGAAACTGGAGAGCTGCTAACGCTTACATCATAAAAAAAAGTTTCTATTATCTGCACTGTAAATGAGAAAGCTGGTTTAAATGAACCAAATTAATACCAGCTAACTTTCAAGCTAACTTGTGTGACACCTGTCTAAGCTTTTGAAAATTCTATGAACAGGGGATCTGAAGCTGAATTCGTTAAGACTCTGAAGTCTTTGTCTATTCTGAACCACTACCACCTGTCTTGATGGGGTGGTGTGGGCTTTGAGGCAGAATCTTGCTTGTGCAGCCACAGCCGGCCTTAAGCTGCTCCCGACTCAGCCCCTAAGTGCTAGGATGATAGGCTTGTACCACCACCAGGTCTGGCTTTCCATTTTAAAATAAATAGCTTGAATACTTTGAGACTGATGTTAAATATCAAGTGTGTTCTACTTCTCAGTTGTTACAGCTGGTGTGTCTTATCACTTTCCTTTTTAGCCCCTTGATTAGCAGTTCTCAACCTATGGGTCACGACTGCTTGCTTTGGGGGTCGAATATCAGATATCCTACATATCAGATATTTACATTATGACTCATAACAGTAGCAAAATTATAGTTGTGAAGTAGCAAAGAAATAATTTCATGGTTGGTGTTGTCACAATCTGAGGAACTGTACGAAAGGACCGCAGCGTTAAGAGAGTTGAGAACCATGGCCCTAGGTGAGTTCAAAGTTGGTATTAAGGATGGAGAATGTATTATGCTTTGTCGTTTCTTACTCCAAACTGGGATTTTCTAAACAAAAGGTTGTGTGGCCAAGTTTGTTATTTGTAAGAAAAGAACTAACTATCTAGGGCCCATTGTGGTGGCTCACACTTTAACCCCAGCACTCAGGAGGCAGAGGCAGGCGGATCTCTGTGAGTTCAGAGTTCAAGGCCAGTCAAAGCTACACAGTGAGACTTTGTTTCGGAAAACTGTAAGCTATCTAACCCTCCTTACTAGAGACTGCAATATTCTGATAAGTACGATTATAGTCAATAGAGGTTTCAAGAGGTCAAATGGTCTTCCAAGACAGTAGCAGGAAACCCCTCAGAAAGGACCCTTGGGGACCCACTGGGGTCTTCCTTAGAGTCAAGGATCTTGACTCCCTACACTGTCTACATTACGGTCACTAAACTGCAATTTGTAAATATATAGCTGAGTATCCTGAGAAGTTTCCAGAAATACAAATTTCATTCCTACCTTAGATTTGCTACATCAGAATCATGCAGGTAAACCCAGAAATGTGCTTTAGAAAGCCTTCTAAGTGTTTTGTTTTGTTTTAATAAGATTATGATTTTCTTTTTAGATTTATTTTCTGCATGTGGACGTTTTGCTCACATATATGTCTGTGTGCCACATGCACGTCTGGTGCCCACAGAGGGAAGAAGGGGTGTCAGATCCCCTGGACTGGAGTTACACACTTGTGAACCACCATCTAGGTGTTGGGAATTGAACCCAGGTCCTCTGCAGAAACAACTAATGCTCTTAACTCTGGCCTAACTCTCCAGCCCCTTCATCTTACTTTAACACAGGGTCATTCAAGAACCCAGAACTCTTGATTTGCCTGGACTGGCTGGTCAATGAGCCAGGGATCTACCTGTCTCCATCTCCCCAGGCCTGGGGTTACAGATTTGTGTTCCCACATCTAGCTTTTAAACGGGTACTGGGAACTCAAATTCAGGTCCTCACGCCTTTGTGGCAGACACTTTAGTTATAGGCCATTTCCCCCAGCTTCTACATATAAATGTTTTCATTTTGTAAGCTTTTTTTGAGACTGGGTTTCTCTGTGTAGCCCAGGCTGTCTTGGAACTTGATCTGTAGACCAGGCTGGCCTTGAACTCAAAGAGATCCACCTGCCTCTGCCTCTCAGTATTAAAGGTGTGCACCACCAGCACCCAGCCTTAATTTTGTAATCTTATGAAGTACATCAGATAAGTATTTATAACCCCTACTATCGAAGACTTAAGGGCCTGCCTTAAGAGCTTTCTTTTCAGGGTTCTAAAAAAGGCGCTACAATAAGTGAGGAGAACCACACCTGAGGTGAAAATAAGTCTGCTCATACCTTGTTCTTCCTGGGTACACCTCTATTGTTTCATCTTCTATAGTCTGTTCTCCCCCTGTTCTAGTCCTCTTGCTTCTTCTCCTCTAGCCTAACGTTCTTTTTCAGGAGGCTTGAAGCAATAGAAAAAATTACAAGAATTACCTCTCACTGGTCAAAAGCACATTCCTACGGTAAGCGATAAGGGCAGAGCCATTTACCATGGCAATGCAAGGTTCCAAGGTCTCTGGACCAGAGGGAGGGGGCGCAATGCCCAGTGCGACAAACTCTGAGACAGCTTTTTATCAGCAGACTTGGCAAGCAAAGAATTGGCGGGCTTTTTAAGAAAAAAGCTTTGTGTAGTAACCTTGGTAAAACACCTGTGACTCTGACCTTGTCCATAACTGTAAAGTTTTAAACTTAGGATCTATTTACAAAGGCCTTTAGTCTAGTTTGAACTTGCTCTGAGGTAAAAATGAGCTAAATGTGTGCAGTTTGTGTGAGGAGAGATTGTTATTTTCTTGTGTTAGTCTGAGCAAAAGGAAAAAGCAGACTTTAAGTGTCTGCAGTCCACATGGGGCAATAGATCTGGCTATGAAGCATCTCCTAGTAGATTTTCTATATACCGAAACTATACAGCTAATGAAAAGTTGTCTTCCTGACCATCCATGGACATATGTGTGGCCATAAGACTGAGATGCAATCATGGGATTACATATACACATTTCATGAAAATGCGTGGTAATGGGGAGAGAGCACAGCTGTTACTGCACAAGAAATTACAGATGGAGGCAACGGTATTCAGAGTCAGTGGTCTGCAAGCCTTCCTTGACAGGATACCCACCTGAGAATCATTCCTCTGGTGGGCTGACATCTGAATTATCAATTGCTATAAGCCGTATTTGCATCCTAGCCCACAATAGCTTGTGACAACAGCTCCTGACACCCTGTATTCTTCCACTTTTTATTATATACTCAGGATACAGAAATGCAGCTCTAAGCCAGGGGTGGTGGCCCACGCCTTTAATCCCAGCACTTGGGAAGCAGAGGCAGGTGGATCTCTGGGAGATCAAGGCCAGCTTAGTCTACATAGTGAATTCGACAAAAGCCAGGGCTAGGTAGAGAGACCCTATTTAAACAAAAGAAAGAGGGTTGGGGATTTAGCTCAGTGGTAGAGTGCTTGCCTAGCAAGCGCAAGGCCCTGGGTTCAGTCCTCAGCTCAAAAAAAAAAAAGAAAGAGAGAGGGAGGGAGGGAGGGAGGGAGGGAGGGAGGGAGGAAGGAAGGAAGGAAAAAGAAAAAGAAATGCAACCTCAGGAGCTTACAAGATGAAATGAACAAGTGAAGAGAGAATGTTTCCAGTGAAAACTGAAAGGATCCTTTCACAGTGTGGTGGTACACACCTATAACCCCAGCATTTGGGAAGCAGAGGCAGGAGGATCATGAGTTGAAGTCTAGCCTGAACTATACCCCCAGCCCAATACAGTAAGCCTAAGCTAAACCTCAGCTACACAGGAAGACCTCTCCAAAGAGGGGGGTAGGGGCTCATGCAGACAAGATGTAATGTGATATGAGTGTATTCTAAGAACAATTAATTTTAAGACAATTAGTTTTAAGACATTAAAATCGCCTTAAAGAATGACATTCAGGCACATTTCAAAAAGATAACTGGTCTATGTTTAACTTATGTCTTCCTTTTCTTTGATGTTTTTTAAAATATAAGATTTTAGTAGTGTACTCTAGCACTTACCCAAAGTCTCCATCAAAGTAAATAGCTCGTTCCTCAATGAGGTCTATAACACCCTTAAAATCACCCTCCAAGCCAATGGGTATTTGCACAAATGCTGCGTTGTGATTTAGTTTGGATCTGAAAAACAAAAATATTTGTTTGCCTTCTCTCAAAATTATTTGGAAATGACAAAAGGCAAAAACCAAACAAACAAGCAATGGGAGACATCAGAGAACTGAGGCGGATGCTATCAGTAGGTAAGGAAAGAAATAAAGCAACCATAACAGACATCCAAACTCAGGAGCTAGCAAGGAAAAAAAAAAGCAGCGAGCCCATCTGAACAACAGAGAAGCCAAAATAACCTCTATCCCAGACTCCCTGAGTCTCGTCCTGAAGCAGAGGGAAGGAGAAAAATCAAACAGCAGTGTACTTCTCATTCTTAAATCAAGTGACAGAAAGACAGCCATTCAGACAGGGGTTCTCACGGGAAAACACATCAGCCCACTACTGCGCACACTCACGACAGTTATCAGGAGGAACTCCACCTTGAGACACGCTCTGGTGGAGCTGTTTAGGGTGAGCTAGGGCTCTGTGGGTAACTATGGACAGACAGCTACGTGGACATGGCTAGAATTTGAAGGCAGTGTAGAGCTTACAGAAAAAGTGTGAGCATAAGGCACGTACTAATATCTGGGGCTGGCAAGATGGCTCAGTGGTTAGAAGGGCTTGCTGCTCTTCTAGAGAACCTGAATTTGTTTCTCAGCATCTGCCAGGGAGTTCACAACTGCCTGTAACTCCAGCTCGAGGAGATCTAACACCTCCTTCTTGCCTCCCTGGATACCTGCAAACAGGTGTCCAATTACACAGACACATAACTGAGAATAACTACCTAAAAATACTTTTTAAAGAAATGTATTAATATCCAAGAATAGTTACCAGAGGAAAGAATGTAAGATTTAAATTAAGATTTTCGTGGCGCTAGGGATTAAACATAGTAGGCAAGTGCTCTATCACTGAGCTACATCCCGAGACCAAACTTAGAGATTTGTAAAGTACCTCTATGAAAAAAAAATGTTACAGTAATGAAGTTATGGAAATTAGCTATATATTGCTGAATATATATATATATATATTTTTTTTTTTTTTTGGTTTTTCGAGACAGGGTTTCTCTGTGTAGCTTTGCGCCTTTCCTGGAACTCACTTGGTAGCTCAGGCTGGCCTCGAACTCACAGAGATCCACCTGGCTCTGCCTCCCGAGTGCTGGGATTAAAGGCGTGTGCCACCACTGCCCAGCTATTGCTGAATATTTTTAAAAGGCTAAATAACAGAAAAGACACAGATGACTATACAATTCATGAGCTAAAAATTAACCTCAAAAATTCTGCTTGGGCAAGTAAGATTGCTCAATTGGAAGAGACACTTGCCATGAAAGCCTCAAAATTCAATTATCCTGGTGTCCATGTAAAAGGACCCAAACCGCACAGCTGTCCTGATGTCCACATGTGAGCGCCATGGGCACCCCCCCACTCATCATGCACACACACACACACACACACACACACACACGCACACACACACAAATAAAAAGGAGTCTCTCATCAGCTGGTGCATAATAAGAGGAAGATAGAAGTATGACTGAAGACATGAGGGCCAGGTCCACAAGTCCCCAGATCTGCTTCACAAGAGCTCCAAAATGAGAAGATAAACCAGAATAATCAGATAACGGAGAAAGAGAAGCTGCTCAGAAAACAGAAAAAGAACTGGTAGGAAGAGTTCTTCTAGTGGCACACAAACACAAGGAAAAAAAGGACGAAATCGTATCCAAACACCTGGAGGAGACAAACCTCACTTTCACATCTGCAGACACACCGGAACTGGAACCGGAACTGGCATCAGGTCCTCCACTCTTAGCCCATTTCCTACCACACAAGGTGCAGCTCCGTCCACCAGCTCTGCTCTGTGAACTCTGACAGGGGCATTGCAGCCGTGTTTGCTACATTTGTTAAAACCAAAACTTTCTCCAGTTTAACTAAGGGCAAAGCAAGGATCTTTAGCGGCTATGACTTCTCTGACTGTAGCACAGCGGCGGAAACTGCTGGACCGTATTCCGGAATCATCAACCACCCCAGAAATACGACATGTTTTCCCCACTGACAGCGAAGGCAGCTGAGGAGCCACAGGGTAAATTAAACCACGGAGACTGCGGTCCATTTACCAAGACCCACAGAAACGCATGTGTGGCACAAGAAAAAAACACTTTAGGACAGACACAATAACTGAATTAATTGTCCTGAATGTGAGGTTTGCTGTCCGGATCAACACTCCTGAGGCTCAGTACCTCATTTGTTGAAGGGCCCTGGCTGGGTTGGAGCCCACTCGGTCCAGCTTGTTAATGAAGGTTAAAAACGGAACGTCGTAGCGCTTCATCTGGCGATTGACAGTCATGGTCTGGCACTGTACTCCACCAACGGCACACAGGACAAGGACTGCACCATCCAACACCCGCAGGGCCCTTTCCACTTCTATCGTGAAGTCCACATGGCCTAAACGAGGAGGGTTTTCAAGAACAGTTTGGATTGTTAACATACAAACTTTTGTCCTGTTAGGTTTCCTAGTGCTGAGATACACACCCAGACCGACTCGGGAGGAAAGCGTTTACTTGGCTTACAGGTTACGTACCACCACCTGGGGAAGCCAAGGCAGGGCGGAAGGTGAGACCAAGGTTGCTTACTCACTCGCACCTCATGGCTGGCTCAGCCCACTGTCTTACATGAGCCAAGACCCCCTGTCTAGGGGTGCGACCTCCCCTAAGGGGCCTGGGCCCTCCTATTCATTAGCAATTAAGAAATGCCCCCCACACACACACACACAGAATTTCCTACAGGCGAATGACAGGTATTTTCACGAATGAGGTTTCTGTTCCCACCTGACTCCAGCTTGTGTCAAGGTGACAAAACGCTAACCAAGACAACTGATCCCTTGTCAACCTGGCATACCAATACAACAGTCTTAAACACTAATCTTTTTCTTGTTTATCCTCCAGATCTCACATTACTATAGTACCACATACAGAACAGAACTTTAAAAGTCTCAGTCTTTAAAACCCGACTCTCTTTGAGAAGTCTAAAGTCTCTAAAATAGTCAAGATCTCCTACCTGTGGGTTCCTGTGAAATGAAAACACAAGGTAAATACTTTCTCACTCTAGGAGGGAAGAGTCGGGACCAGGCACAGTCAAATCAAAGTGAAACCAAATGTCAAGAGAGCCAAAGTTCCAAAGGGCTTGGGCTGCTCCACCTCTCTGGCTCTACCAACCACAACACCTACAGCGATGTCTCTCCTAGGTTCAGGCTAACCTGTCCTGAACCAGCTCCTCAACCTGTCCCTGCTGGTCGCCCCACAGTACTGGCACCTCCAAAATGCTGGGGTCTCTACTGAAACTGGGCTGCGTCTCCACCCACAGCCTCTCCTAAGGATCTCTTCAGGGCTAACCCTATCACATGACTCAATTCCTCTCCGGACCCTGTCAATCCTGGGCATTCTATAGCAACTGGGGCTGCACTCATGGCCTCTCACAGTGCCAAGCTTCAGCTGCTCTCTAAGACCCCTGCATGCCTTCAAAACCAGCACTACTTGGATGCCACTTGCACATCACCAAGTTCAGTGGCCAGCATGACATGAAATCCTGGCCCCCTCTAGACCACACTTGTGTGTGCTGACCCTGGGGAAATCCTCCCAGAAGACTTCACCTCTGTGATGCTGACTTCTTAATCAGTGCTCCCTTCTCACCTCCAGCAGAGCATCATGGACTGTCTGAGCAGAGCAAATGCTTCTTCAGTGGTTCTTGTCAATCACAGCTGATTCTTCAGCCCCAGCTGACCAGACCCTGTAGAGTCTTATTCGAAATATCACCTAAGTGGCCCTGATCCGGCCTTTGCTTCCCCTCATCGGCATCTCTTCAGCATGCCTACTTTCTGAGCACCCGCAACAGCCCATTAAGTTCTAAGCACTTGACGGCTTTCCCAGCTCAAGGTTTCAAAGGCCTTCCACAATCCTCTCCAACAGGTCAGGTCTGCCACAGCAGCAGCCACAAGCTGCCCCAATAATATAGTTCTGTATTAGTCAGTTCCCCCGCACCCTGCTGGTTTTTTGTTTGTCTGTTTGATGAAACATCATGACCAAAAGCAACTTGGGGAGGAGAGGGTCGATCTGGCTCACAGGTTAGAGTCCACCATAAAGGAAGCTCAAAGCAGGAACCTGGCTACAAGAACGAAAGCAGAGATCATGGAGGCTCCATACTGGCTTGCTTAGCACACTTTTTTATCTCTCTCAGGAGCACCTGTGCACACGTGGGGAGGGTTTGGGGGAGGCTGTGCCCCCAGGGGGTTCGGCCCTCTATCTATTAGCAATCAATAAAATGGCCCCCAGACATGCCTGCAGGCAGTCTGATGGTGACGGCATTTGATCTGCCCGTTGACTGTAGCTCGTGTCAAGATGACAAAACACTAACTAAGCGGACATTATGGAAGGTTTTATCGATGCTCATGACACCCATCTTTAAAGTGTGTGCAGATTCCTCATCCCACCATCTACGCACGCAGCATCCGGTTCACGGCTCAACAGGACTACTTCTAAAGAATACTAGGGAACGTGACAACATGCTGAAGGCAAGAACCCGTCTTACCTGTTTGTGTTATTTTTCAAAGAAGCCACATACAGATGAAGGGCTTTAAGTCCTAAATCCGATAGGAATTAGTTTCGTACTTTTTTTTTTTTTTTGGGGTGGGGGGTTCTCTGTGTTGTTTTGGTGCCTGTCCTGGATCTCACTCTGTGGCCCAGGCTGGCCTCGAATTCAGAGATCCGTCTGGCTCTGCCTCCCAAGTGCTGGGATTAAAGGCGTGTGTCACTGCCACCTGGCTAAGTTTTGCACTTTTAAAATTTGATACTTGAAGATGAACTGGGTCATAGCAGAAGAAAGAGCTACATATATTTTCCACAAAGGAACTTGGGAACACAGGGCTTGCTTACCTGGAGTATCTATAATGTTGATATTGACATCTTTCCACATGGTGTAGGTGGCTGCAGACTGAATAGTGATTCCCCTCTGTCTCTCGAGTTCCATGGAATCCATGACAGCACCAACTCCATCTTTACCTTTCACCTAACATAAGCACAAAAATCCAGACTCTTCTGTCATCCCCAGAAAGAAATCTTTACTGAAATGGAACCAGACTACAAAGCTAACATACACAACTGTCATATGAGCCCGAAACTTTGACCGTCTCATTTCATAAGCTCCCATGCTCGGTTATCCTCTTCAGTAGCTGCCCAGTATCCGGGGTAATGACCTGTCTCCCTCTGTACTGTTGTCTGCTGGCTGTGCATAGTCTATGAACTGTCACTCAGGCCACAGACCTTCTATTCCACGTGGATTCTGAGGCACAAAAGGTCAGGGCTCAGCTTGTAAAGTGTATACTTTACCGGCTGCTCTTTACCTGAAGAACAGTTTAAACTGAAGGGGTAAGTTACTCCATGGTCCGGCAGCATCTTTCAAGTGTCAATATTTTTTGTTTTGGTTTTTCAAGGCAGGGTTTCTCTGTGTAGCTTTGGAGCCTGTCCTGGAACTCCCTCTGTAGACCAGGCTGGCCTCAAACTCACAGAGATCCGCCTGCCTCTGCCTCTGCCTCTCAAGTGCTGGGATTAAAGTATGCACCACCACCACACCTGGCTTCAAGTGTCAATATTTTAATTTTTTTCTGACAGGTTTTTAATATAGCTTATACTCAACACTGTGAAAAAAATCCCTGTGTCTGGCTGTGAATGAAGGTGTCTGTGCCTGCAGAGATCTTTGGATTAATCAGAATTTCAGTACTGGAGAGATTGGGATTTTAAAGGTTCAGAAGTTAATTACCTTATGTTGGGCTAGTTTTAACCTTCTGGAACAGCCATTCTGTGGTGCTATATTGTGTACCCTAATAAAATTTGCCTGAAGATCAGAGAGACAAAGGATCAACCCATCTTACCTCTAGGACTCCTCAGCCTGATAGCCCTCTAGCCAAAAAAGCCTTTAGTTCCTGTCTCTTCACACCTTATATACCTTTCTCCGCCCTGCCATGTTGCTTCCTGTCTCAATCTGTCTAGTGCTAGGATTAAAGGTGTGTGCCACCACTGCCTGGCTCTGTCTCTCTCCTAGACTGAGTCAATCTCATGTAGTCCAGGGTGGCTTTGAACTCACAGAGATCCAGGCGGATCTCTGCCTCCCAAATGCTAGGATTAAAGGTGTGTGCCAACACTGCCTGGCTTCTATGCTTAATCTAGTGGCTTGTTCTGTTCTCTGATCTTCAGGTAAATTTTATTAGGGTACACAATATATCACTACACCATTCCTTGCCCCACTCTGTATCTGAACTAAGACCTCGTGATAATAAATAAAAACCTCTTAGAAGCTTTTAACTTAGCAGGACACTAGCTTCTGCCAACCCTAAAGCTAAGAATGTCATCAGAGAGCATCTTGGGCCTAAAGAACAGCTCCCTATAGCTCACTATGCCTGCCTCTCTGGGTTAACCACCAATGTATTTTAAACTTACCTTGATTTATAGCTTTCTTTGTTCTATAAAACTGAAACATTATGAAGCTGCTTCCATATTGGAACATGGAATACCTAAATCTGTGTTCCCAGGCTATGGTCACTCAAAATGGCTCCAGAATAAACTTTAATTTCCTTTAAGATGACAGCTGTGGTTTTTTTCATCGACAGCATCCTTTAAAATTCACTTCCTATTTAACTATATAAACACGCACCCTTCATTAAATGGTTAAGACTATTGTAATGCCTGTGTAAGGGTCCACAACACTGACTCAGCATTTGCTCAGGATACTCACAGTGATCTCTTCTACAGAGATTAGTCATATTAACATAAAGCCAGTGTGACCTCCCTCTTTGTACATCTGACTTTGGCCAACAATCCTCTTTGACCCAGGTTCTGTAACGCTCATAAAGTTCTAACTACAAAACAATACAAACCAAGCTCTCGATCCCTCTGGAGTCAGCCACTCACCACACACCTCGTGCATTGTGGCGATCCTGCCCGTGTAGTACAGCACCCGCTCCGTTAACGTCGTCTTCCCAGAATCAATGTGAGCTGAGATCCCGATATTTCGGATTCTTTCATTGGGAATTATTCCTGATGAACACCAGCGGTAGGCCTTCCAATTAGCCTGAAAAAGTTTTTAAAGCTCAATTTAACTTACCTTTTATAAGCGATCACAGTTAAAACGGGAACTATCGATTTTTCCCCCAATCTCAATGCAAGGGGTATTATACACAGAACCCTGGATTTAATTCCCAATAATACTCAAAAATAAGAGCAGGGCAGACACAATTGCTAAATGTTAGTTTTAAACTTTTTAGATTTGTTTGTTTTGGGAATATGTGTTTTGCTTGCATGTATGTCTGTGCATCACATGTATGCCTGGTGCAGGAAGAGGGCCTTGCATCTCCTGGAACTGGAGTTATAGACTGTTCTAAGCTGACATGTGAGAGCTGAGAATTGAACTCTTCCTCTGGAAGAGAAGTCATGTGGAGGTGAAAAGGACAATTTGAAGGCCCTGCC
Source organism: Onychomys torridus (assembly GCF_903995425.1). Classification (NCBI taxonomy): domain Eukaryota; kingdom Metazoa; phylum Chordata; class Mammalia; order Rodentia; family Cricetidae; genus Onychomys; species Onychomys torridus. The sequence continues at coordinate 45,315,724 of NC_050448.1, read as the reverse complement.
ACCATGTGAGTCTCAAGACTGAAACTCAAGTTATCATGCTTGGCAACTGGCCTTACATCTGAACTCATCTTGCCCGTCCCAGATATTAGTTTTAAAATACACACCAAATATCATAAAATCAGAACTCTACCTCTCAAAGACTGCTTTAATAAGAAATATAAGTTTTAAATTAAATTGTACCTTGGGTTTTCTGTCTTCCCCCTTCCTGTAGTTCACAGCCAGCAAGGGTATATAAGGACATCCACGGTCTACACAACTAACTGCCCAAGACAACCCCCAAAGGTTCCCAGGTTCATCTGCACAAAAAGTGAAGTACCTTTTTATTTTATCTTATTTATTAATTTTTGGTGGTAGTTGTTCCTGCTAACTTTACAGTGGTGACAGGGCATGTGTTTATGGAATCAAAACAAAACTGCACACCCAAATGCTTTGCAACAACTTCTGGGAAGAGGGAACTGGCATGGAGAAGCAGACAGTGGACAAGTGCCTGGATGATTAAGCCACTGGGCATCTGACAGCAAAACAGACCAGGGCTCCATAACAGGTAAGGCACATCTACCAGTGGCTGCCCTACTCGGAGTACCTCATTCCAAAGGCTTACAAAGTTTAATCTATGCACCTAAGTGGGAAACATGACAGGAGAAGTGCACCAGGAAGCTGGGCGCCAATCAAGGAACACAGCACCGGTGCAGAGCATCCAGCCATGCTCAGAAGAGCATTGGATAGACAACCAGTCAGAAACCGGAGACACTAACTTTTCATCTGACTTCACTTTCAGGGCACTTCTCTTTAAGGTAGTAAATCATACCCATCAAGGAGCAGGAGACCCCAGTGCAGGGTTGAGGGTCTCAAGGCCGAGCTGGCGTGCGGATACCCAGGAGCTTTCGGGGTCTCCGGACAGCGCCGCTCAAGATCCCGGGTAAAGGAAGGGGTGTTGCCACCTGCCCGGCTCTGGAAGGCTCGCCGGGCACCAGTACCTGCTTCCCCTGCCAGCCCAGGACGGCAGGGACCCGAGGGAGCGGCCCACGCCCCAGGGCCGCGGCAACCCGCAGCAGCCGCATGGCAAGTCTGGACCAGCCACTTCAGGGATCCTGCTCCGCACCGCTCTGCACCGGCAGCACAGCGGGAAGCGCTCAAAGTCACGCCGGCAACCCGGGCCGCAGAGCACTTCCGGGAGGAAGGTCAGGAGGACGGCTGGAGGAAGGCAGCGGGAGAGGCACCTCGGTCGAGCGCCAGGTAGAGCTCGCCATCTCCTGGTCAGGAGGAGAAAGTGCAGTTTGTGCAGTGGATCGTCACAGGGAGGGGGCATTGCTGCTGAGTGGGCATAGTCTGATCCCTTTGTTTCTCAAGGGAAAAAAAAAAAAAAAAAATCCTCACTGTATAAAAAGAACGTGCCGGGCGTGGTGGCGCACGGATTTAACATCAGCACGTCGGAGGCAGAGCTGGGTGGATCTCTGTGTGTTCCAAGATGGCTTGGTCGACACAGAGTTCCAGGCCAGTCAAGACTAGCTAGATAGGTGAGACAGACCCCTTTTCAACAAAACGAAAGAAAAGCAGCAAATATTAAACACGGTTGTTTTATCTGCATAACAATAGAATGATGTTTATAACAATTCAGTGGAAGAAGTACACACACACAAAAGTACAATGTCTACTTTTAGTAGTCGTTTTAGCTCTGCGTCCTGTGTCTACAAACCTGCACGCGTGACTCTTCCACTTAGACATCTTAAAGACATCTAAAACTTGATACGTCCGAAAGGGAGCCTCTGCCCTTCCCCAACCTTCCCCGGCAGTCTCCACGGCAGGGCAGCAACAGAATCCGTTCGTCCCGTTGGTCCAGCCAACGATGGCACTCGCTTTGGCACCGCTTGCTGACGCCTGTGTCTAAAGCTTCCAGCACATCCTACCTACAGGTGCCACCTTGAGCCTGTATCCAGAACTTTCATTCCACCTCTCAGCTGGGTCATTTCTTCCTGGAGTTACTGAGATGAGCCCTGGGCTGACGTCGCCGCTTTTCTCTTTGCTGTATTTCAGTATAGCCTCATCACATTGACTAGAAGGGGCCTTTTAAGTCATACCATGTTCCCTCTCTGATGAAAATGGTGCTGTGAACCATTGTTACTGTGAAGGGCCCCAAAACAGCTTGACCACTCAGCAGCCATGACAGGCTTGGGGGCCGAGGCACAGCTTCTGTGACAGGCTTACCGGCAGGCAACACCCAGACCCAGGAAAAGCCTTCAGCCGATACCACCCAGGGGTCCACCCAGGGGTGAGGAAGTACCTGACATCCCAAACATCCACCCATTAGATAAGGTGGCAGATGTCCTTGAGTCTAGCACACAGCTATTTTTTGTTTTACAGATACCCCTAAACAATTGTCAGCCAATCAGGGTCCTGGACCCTGAACCCTGGAAATCCCCTCACCCCAACCTCTGCTTTGATTAAAAACAAAAAAACAAAACAAAACAAAACAAAACTCTGCCCCACCTGAGCTCAGGGCTCTCTGCTCTCACCGCTGGGTCGGACAGACAGAGGGACCAAGCTCCGGAGCTTGAAATAAAGGCTCTTTGCTTTTAATGCGGGACTCGGTCTCCGTGGTGGTCTTTTGGGGGTCCCCGCGATCTGGGCATCACAGTTACTGTTTCTCCACTTCGGTGTAAGTTCAGTGTTGCTCACCATGCTCTTTTGGACGGAAGTTAAGCTCTACTTCCAGGATATTCCAGTCCTGTACAGGTGGAGGCAAGAGACCAAAGCTTGAGCTCAAGACACTAGGACACTTCTTTCCATGTGAGAGTGGTCCCAAGTACTTTCTTGTAGCAGACGAAGATCAGCGGGCTCTGGGTCTTTAGTGTACTTCTACCTCAGCTATAAACCCAGACGGGATAGGACATCCAGAGACGGAACACAGGTTCCGAGTTCTCAGTCACTGTCTTCTGACGACATTCTCGTCCTTTTGTTCTTCCTCGGAGTTATCTTCTTAGTTTTCTCACGTCTGCCAGACAAGATTAAGCAGCTCCCTCATCCATTTCTCCATGTGCACACCTCCTGCACTTTCTCCTGTAGTTCATTGTATCTGCTCTCTTTCACGGTGTCACGTGATAAATCACAGTGATGTTTTTCAGACTCCACTCCTGTAAAAAAAAAAAAAAAAAAAAAAAAGCCAGAACCACGTTCTTTAATAGCATTAGCCTAACTCCGAGATTCAGTCCTGGAGACACTTTATACTCTTGCTGGCTAGTGTTGCTTAGATTGGGAATGGCCAATGATATATGCTTTGACTACACCTGTGATTGGGGCCGAGGAGAACATCTCTTAAAGCAGACGCAGAACCACTGGTGGGGGAGGAAATGAAGAGAAGGGGGTTGCCAGGCAACTGGAGGAGCTGTTTACATGGGTGGCCTGTTCTCTGTGTGACTCTGGTGTTGTATGCTTTGCTGGAATCTCTACTGCTCTAGTCTCTAAAAATTCTGTCAAAACTTTGCTTATATAGTCATAAAAATTGAAACATTTGGGTTGGAGAGATGGCTCAGTGGTTAAGAGCACCGACTGCTCTTCCAGAGGTCCTGAGTTCAACTCCCAGCAATCACATGGTAGCTCACAACCACCTGTAATGAGATCTGGTGCCCTCTTCTGGCCTGCAGGGACACATGCAGACAGAGCACTGTATACATAATATTAAAAAAAAATTGAAACATGTAGAACAAGGCTGATGACTCTGAATTTCAATTACTTCTGAAATGCTATAGTGCTGATTTGTGTCCAGTGCTGCACATTTTCTTTCTTGTCTACCTCCCCCAGGCAAAATCCTCCCTGGTCTAGTTAATGCTGGCACTGAAGATGTGGCAATGGAGGCCACCGAGACTGAAATCTCCAGACAGGGTTTTGGATGGTAAAATAACATTTTGTCTTAAGGTAAAGATTGTTCCAAAATGAAAAATAAAAGATGCAGCAAAACCTATTAGAGAAGATTAAAGCATATTATAAAAACATTGCAAATGTTAATTAAAAGGTGATAATGGTGTGGTTGCTACAATTGAGTATCATTAGAATGATTCTTTGATCATAAAAGGTTAAAATCCCATACTCTGATGCAGAACTCATCCCTGTTTCCATATCTATAGTCAGCTTTTCTTAAAATATTGATCTACTCTCAGGAACATTTACAGAAAAAAAATGGCTTAGAGAACAAGAATTTTCTATTTTATCCTCTTATTGATGAGCCATTTAAAACATAGTGATTTGGTTTTATATGAATGTCAAGATTGTATATTTGCCTCCCAGGTAAAGTCTTTGCTTGTTGCATAGCCAATGTCTTAGTAGTATGGAAAGTTGTACTAAGAATTATTTCTATATGAGGTGTTCCTGCTAAATTACATAATAACCATGATATATATTCTAATGAAAAAAATATTCAAATCTTTATAAAATGTATTTTTAAGTCTATTTGGTTTACTGTACAAATTTCTCATTGTACCTACAACTTCAATCCTCTGAATTAATGGCCAAATGATGGCACTCCTGCTAGGTCTTCTAAATCTGAGGTCTGTAGCAGGAATCTTAAAAGTTCTTATTAATAAAATCAAATCTGAGGCCAGTTATTGGGGTGAATGCTGGAAGATCAGAGAAGCAGAATAAGACACAGCTTCCTCACCTTGCTAGTTCCTCAGGTGATCCTGTTTCCTCAGACTGCAAACTTCTGAGTCCTCATCCAAAATGGATCTCAGCTGAACTGTGCTGCTCCAAAGCCCAAATGCTTAGCCAGCCGAATGCTTCTAGCTTCTGGTCTTCACGCCTTACATAATCTTTCCCTTTCTGCCTCCACTCCCTGGGATTAAAGGCGTGTGTCTGTCCTGCTGGCTGTATCCTTGAACTCACAGAGATCTGCCTGGCTCTGCCTCCCAAGTGCTGGGATTAAAGGCATGCACCACCACTGCCCAACTTCTGCTATGGCTTACTCTTCCCATTTTCTAGCCACCATTTTGTGGCTCTGTATCTAGTGGCTGTCTGTTCTCTGACCCCAGATAAGTTTATTACCTGCACAATATTTTTGGGAACACAATACCACAGAGGTCTACTCTTTTTGGAAAACATATCTCTTTTTTTGTTTGTTTGTTTTGTTTTGTTTTTCGAGACAGGGCTTCTCTGAGTTGTTTTGGTGCCTGTCCTGGATCTTGCTCTGTAGACCAGGCTGGCCTCGAACTCACAGAGATCTGCCTGGATCTGGGATTAAAAGTGTGCGCCACCACCGCCCAGCCATTATCTCAAGAAGTGGGTATCCCCCTTTAATTCTAGTACTCAGGTGGCAGAGGCTGGTGGATCTCTGGAGTAAGAGGCCAGTCTGGTTTAAATATTGAGTTTCAGGGCAGCCAGGGCTACAGGTGAGATCTTGCCTCAAAAAAGGCGTGGAGGTGGCTGGTGAGATGGATCAGTGGGTAAAGGTGCTTGTTGCCAAGCGTGATGACCTGAGTTGATTTCCCAGGACCTCTGGGGTGGAAAGAGAAGATGGACTCCTGTTAATTGTCCTCCGACTTCTACCTACATGCTGTGACACCTCTGTACCATCCCCTTACACAAATAAAAGTCATAATATCTTTAAAAGCCCCCCAAAAAAGTGGGTGTCCCACTAGTGGAAGCCCATGAACTGTGAACTGGTGACCGTGGAGCCCCCATGGGACTGGACTAGGCCCTCTGGATACAGAAGACAGTTGTTTGGCTTGAACTGTTTGGGAGACACCTAGGTAGGGGGACCGGGATCTGTCCCTGGTCTATGGGCAGGCTTCTGGAATCTGGTGCCTGTGGTGTGACACCTTGCATAGCCTTGGTGCAGTGGGAAGGGGCTTGGACCTGCCTAGGCTTAGTGTGCTGGGCTCTGCTGATTCCTCATGGGAGACCTCGATTGGGGGATGTGGGGATGCAGGGTGGCTTGGGAAAGAGGGCTGGAGGGTGGGAGAAGGGAGGGGGGTCTGTGTATAACATGTGGAGTGAGTAGAAAATTTCTTAATAAAGAAAAATGAAAGAAAAAAAAAGAAGTGGGTATTCTAGCCAGGCGGTGGTGGCAGCCCTCTGGAGGTAAAGGAATGCAGATCTCTGTGAGTTCAAGGCCAGCCTGGTCTACAAAGTGAGTTCCAGGACAGTCAGAGATAAACAGAGACATCATGTCTTGAGAAAATGAACTGCAAATTCAGAACTGGTTATAGAGTTTTCCATTGTGGGCTCTGTGAGATGCAAAACTAGAGAACTGAGAACCAGAGCCAGGACACTTCATCAACTGGGAAGAAAGACCCGCTTCAGCCTCTATCAGATTATTCTAACAACCTCCTTTGCTACAAAATTTCATGAGGTAAACTCTTTTTTTTTTTTTCACCTGAAACTTGAGCCAACTTCTTCTGAAACCTATATATGGGATTTCAGAAAAAGATCTGGATGATACTCGTTGTAGTGGTTTGGATGAGAATGGTGTCCCCTTGGCTCCACATTTGAACACTCGGTCTCCAGTTGGTGGTCCCTTATGGAGAAGATTAGGAGGTATGGACTTGCTGGAGGAAACATGTGACCAGAGGCTGGATTGGAGAGTTTCAAGACTCTTGCTTCTTCGAGTTCACTCTCTCTGCTCAGTGCTTGTGGTTCAAAACGTGAGTGATCACCATTGTGTTCCAGCAACCCATACCTGCTGCACCTCTGCCCTGCCTCTATGGACTCTAACCCTCAGGAACTATAAGCCAAATAAACTCTTCTAAAAGTTGCCTTGGTCATGATGTGTGGTGATTTATTGTGTACCCTAATAAACTTGCCTGAGAATCAGAGGACAGAGCCAGTCACTAGATTAGACACAGAGGTCAGGCAGTGGTGGCACACACCTTTAATCCCAGCACTTGAGATCTCATGCCTTTTTTGGGAAGTACACATGCCTTTAGTCCCACGAAGTAATATGGCAGGGCAGAGAAAGGTATATAAGGCATGAGGAGACAGGATCTCTCTCTCTCTCTCTCTCTCTCTCTCTCTCTCTCTCTCTCTCTCCATCTCTCCCTCTCTCCCTCTTTTTCTGAGACAGGATTTCTCTGTGTAGCTTTGCGCCTTTCCTGGATTTTGCTCTGTAGCCCAGGCTGACCTTGAACTCACAGAGATGCTGGGATTAAAGGCGTGCGCCACCACTGCCGGGCTGGAACTCACTCTCTTTAGGCTGAGGATTTTGTAGAGATAAGAACTAGTAGGCTGGCTGATCTGGTTCTCTGATCTTTCAACTTTTACTCTGATATATGGCTCAGGGTTTTTGTTTTTGTTTTTGTTTTTTAAATTAATAGGGTTGGGGATTTAGCTCAGTGATAGAGCATTTGCATAGCAAGTGCAAGGCTCTGGGTTCGATCCTCAGCTCCAAAAATAAAATAAATAAAAATAAAAAATTAATTAATTAATTAAAAGACAATCTAAGATTCGAATAACAATCATGTTTCATCACAGTAACAGAAAAGTGTTATACTTAGCTTCAACTACATTGACAATTGAGTATAGTTACAAAGCCTAATATGTTCTCCACTAATATACCTCTCCACTATGTTCTCTTTCTTTTTCTTTTTTTCTTTCTTTCTTTCTTTCTTTCTTTCTTTCTTTCTTTATTTATTTATTTATTTATTTATTTATTTATTTTTGAGCTGAGGATCAAACCCAGGGCCTCATGCTTGCTAGGCAAGCGCTTTACCACTGAGCTAAATCCCCAACCATTCTCTTTCTTAAATCATTCTAACTTTGAGATATTTTAAGAGTATAGTCAAAGATGTTTGGAATTTTGTTTGGTATATTCATGTGATAAAGTAATCCTAATATTGGTTTAGGTGGAGGTACAAATGAGCATGAAATCATATCACTTTTTTTTTTCAAAACAGAGTTTCTCAGTGTAGTTTTGGTGCCTTTCCTGGATCTCACTCTCTAGGCCAGGCTGACCTCAAATTTCACAAAGATCTGCCTGGCTTTGCCTCCCGAGTGCTGGGATTAAAGGCGTGTGTCTTTAATATCCTCACATTAGTTGCACTTTGGCAATGACTGTTTGCTTAGCCACACCTCCACCTTTACTCAAATCTTCATATTTAAAGAGTCGAGAAGTTTTCACTACCTCTGTGGTATCTGAGTGAGAACGGGCCCAGAGGCTCACATCTTTGAATGTTTGGTTCCTAGTTGGTGAACTGAGGTTTCAAAAGCCCACACCAGGCCCAGACCCTCTTTCTGCCTCCAGTGTGTGGGTCAGATGCCAGATCTAAACTACTGTTCCAGCACCATGCCTTCCTGCCTGCTGCCATGCTCCCTGCCATGATGGTCATGGACTCACCCTCTCTCTGAAACAGTAAGCCCCCAGTTAAATGTCTTCTTTTATAAGTTGCCTTGGTCATGGTGTCTTTTCACAAGAGAACAATAACTAAGAGAATTACTAGGAGTAACAAACCTCCATTAGAAAATTCTCTCATTGTTCCGTATAATTTGGGCTGTAAAATGTAGGTTTTAAATTTGGGGGCAGAGAGATGGTTCAGTGGTTAAGAGTGTTTACTGCTCTTGCTGAGGGCTCAGGTTTGGATCCCAGAATCCCCCTGTAGTCCCAGTTCCCAGGACTTTGAGGCCCTCCTCTGTATGTACTTCTATTTGAAATCTAAATTCTTACAGCTAGAAACAAAATTCTATTACTAAGAAAAAAGTGTTAACTGGGCCCAAGCAATTGGACCATGTTTCTACTATATTTTTTAGAGACAGAAAAAACTAAAGACTCTAAAAAGCCTTATTGTAGGAATCCCCTGAGTGTGTGAAGTCCTGAGTGAAAGTGTGTTGTTGGCAGGGGCACAGCCATGTCAAGGACCCCAGTCTCAGACCCAATGCAAATGGCAAAGACTACTTTCCCTGGAGTGAAGCTCAGAGGGAAATGGTAAAGCCTTCGCCAGTTTGTGTGTAGATTTTATTTATTTGTTTGTTTGTTTGTTTGTTTGTTTGTTTTTTATTTATATGTATACAGTATTCAGCCTGCATGTGTCCCTGCAGGTCAGAAGAGGGCACCAGATCTCATTACAAGTGGTTGTGAGCCACCATGTGGTTGCTGGGAGTTGAACTCAGGACCTCTGGAACAGCAGTCAGTGCTCTTAACCAATGAGCCATCTCTCTAGTCCGTGTGTAAGTCTTGACAGTGTGTGCAGAAAATGTCCACCATAGCTTTCTCCTAGCCAGATCTCCATGGCCTGATGACTGCTCCCCTACAGAAGCTGCTCCTACTAAGATGAGCAAAATCTGTCTCCTTGATCCCGCCATGCACCATAAACCCTGCCTCTGCCTTCAGTTGTGTGTAATAACCCCACCTCCCTGTTCAACTCTATATAAACAAAAAACAGGGTCCTATGGTTTCTCCAGCAGAGAGTTCCATCCACCAACTCTGGCTTTTCTGTGTGTGTATCTTCTTCATTTCCTGGTCACCCTAGTCAAGTCTGATCCTGGAGCCATGCTGGATGTGGCACCCTATGACATTCTTAGAAATCTAGCTGCCATGCCAGGTGGCGGTGCACTCCTTTAATCCCAGCACTCGGGAGGCAGAGCCAGGCAGATCTCTGTGAGTTTGAGGCCAGCCTGCTCTATAGAGGGAGATTCAGGACAGACACCAAAATGACACAGAGAAACTCTGTCTTGAAAACCCCAAAAGAAAAAAGAAAAAGAAATCTAGCTACCTTAAAGTAAGTTTGGTGCTATTGCCTCATGGGATATTCAAAGATTTGGATTGACTCCTTTTTTCCAAATTACACAGAAAACAATCAGACTCTAAAGACAACACCTATGATACTTTATACTTTAAAAGTCCACGTTTTTGATTAAAAGAGTATTTGTAGCCAGAATTAAAATTTTAAATTAAATAATATTCATATTTTACCAATACAAAGAAAAGTATTACAAGTAACCCCAATTTTTGTTTCTTTTTCTGATTATAAGAAATAAGACTTGGTTAATGTTCAAAGAACCTAAAATTCTGATATGTACCCCTGTCACCAGTATTTGGTACATGGGAAAAGATGATTTTATTGAGAAGATGTTTAAAGCAATATAATAGCTACCCGATTTCATCTTTATTGTGACCTTCCATTTACTGGACCAAACTAAACTCTGCTACTGGGACAGGACAGGATTACAGGGGAAATAAGAGAAGGAAAGGATCCGTCATTCATGGGTCTGATCGAAGCCTTTGAACAGCTAAGAATCAAGAATTACAATTAACAATTTCTTAAGCTCCTTCTCACTGCCCACTCCCCCAGCTATAAACACACAATTTTGGAAGACTCTCACCAGAAACTCTCCTTACAGTCAGTAAAAGGGCAGGTCCTAATCCACTTGTGCAACTCTTTCAGCTTCTGTTTAACGACTTGCTAGCAGCATAGTGGCTAGGTATCTTACAATAGAAAAAGTCCTGTTAGTCTTAGTGTTATATTAGGATTTGACATAACCACCTACTGTATGGCTTATTGTTTATGTGGTTCAATGTTATCTTCTCTTCCAGATTTCCATGGAATGATAACCTTCATATCTCCAAGCTTAAACCTTTCCAAGTCCCCCTTAGATGAGAAAGATTGAGGCTTTGGCCCCATGTAAAGGTAGGAACTATCTGCCTATTCCTATTCATTATGGAAAACCTTATAGAAGATGGCTTTCAGCCTTCCCTGCCCCTTATAATGAAAGGGATCAAAATATCAGAGAGAAATCGAGGCAGGATAGACAGGGAAAATTATGGGGACATGTGAAGAAAAGGAACCCTTCCTTCACTTAGGGGTCTGAAGTCCCTCACTAGCTAACACTCAGAATTTCATCACAGTCAACATTGTCTTGAGGTCTTTCTTTCTTCCAGCAGCTCACAGATGGGGTGGATGTTGGGGTGGGCCAACACATAACCCTGGTTCTAGGCCTGGGTAGTTTCAGGGTTGGTCAGCCTGCCAGCTCTCCCCCATCCTCACCACCAGGGGGAGTTCTCCAGCATTGCCCTGGCTAGTTCACCCTTCGCAGCCATGAGCAAGGGGCGGGGCCAGATCTGCTATCATCATAGATTAATATCTTGCTCACCCACCAGGAAAGATGCTTCCTCCTGCAGCAGATGGGAACAAATAGAGACCCACAGCCAGACATTACACAGAGAGAGACCTTGGGACACTAAGCCCTAAAAGGGATAGCTCCACAGAATCCCTCATGAGGCTCAGGAAACCCTGTAGGGTTTAAGAGCCAAAGGGAACAGAGGACACCACAGCAATGCTCTCTAAATCTATACGCTCAAAGCTCCTATGAACTCAGAGATTGAGGCAGCAAGCACAGGGCTGGCACTGTGTATATGTTATGGCTTCCGGTTTAATGTTCCTTTGGGATTCCTTTAGTATGCAAACAAGTGGGTCTTTGATTCTTGTGCCTTTTCTTGGGCTCTTTTCCTTCTCTTTGGTCCAATTCTGATGTGGTTTTTGTTTTATCTTGTTATATTTTGATTTGTACATATTGCATTGTATAATATATTATTCCTTAGAAGCCTGTTTGTTTTCTAATGAAAGAAAGGAAGAAGATTTGGAGGGCAGGGGAGGTGGGGAGGAACTGAGAGTAGAATAAAGGATATGGGGGAAATAAAGTTTAGAAGGGGATCTGTGCTCAGAATAAAGTATATGTGGAAAAATATCTATTTTCAATAAAAGGGGGAAATGTAGCTATTCCATATGAAGTAATAGTAACTGAATTAAATTGGCAAAGAGAAAACAAAAATTAGAGATAAATACCCCGAACAGAAAGTATTTCATAGAGTACAAGACACACAGACACACGGGAAACATTATCTATATAGTTAAAAACATACATGGGTTTTAGCTGATTAAAAAGTGCTTCTCTCATCTGCTACCTTAATTTTTCGGTAATTGTGTTCTTGAGTCTTTCAATGTTTGGTGTAATAGTCCTATTACATGTCACAGTCAAGTATGTCAGATAGAGGACAGGGGAAAGAACCTGACTCAGGTCATGGTGGCTGGATTTGATGTGATCCAGGGATTTCCTCCTTAGTGGCTTTACCAATTGTTTCTGTCCTAAACACTGTTCTCTTTATAAAAATCCAAACAATTGAACCTTCCTAGGACACAAAATGTGGTATTTGACCAGCTGGTTAGTGAGGTTCCCAGAAACAAACAAACAAAAATTGCTCTTGTGTTAAAGATTCTAAAAATATTTAAAACTTCTGATTGTGCTGCAGGTCTGGAGCCAAACAGCCTTTCATTGTCCACCTTTGTGGTTTATGTATGTATTTTAGATCGACGGTTTCATACATATGAGTGAAAATTCTCCAAACTGCTATAAAATTTTGGGATGTGAGTGTGTGTCACTATCAGGTCCCAAAGAAACCCGAGACAAGTCTCACTCAGTACCTGTGGCTCCTTCCAGAACTTCTCATTCTGCCCCCCACCCTAAACCTCTCCAGCCCAGGGGCGGGGCTTTGCTTCTCTTCTCCCAACTTCTGATTCTATATAACTCAGCCATTTGGCTACAGGCTCTCTTGGTTCCCACAGGCTCTCTTGGCCTCTTGGCTCCTGGCTAGCTTGCTCTTGACTTCCTTGCCCTTTCTTCTTCCTCTCTGGCTTCCCCCACCCCTCTCATGGTCCAGGGGTGGGGTGGGGTGGGGTGAAGGTGGCCATGTTCTGCTGACCATGTTCAGTCTGGACTCCTCCAGATGCCTCTGGCTGTTCTCTCCCTCATGTCTACAATAAAACCCTTCTCCTCAACCATACCCAGAAGCAGTCATGTGTTAGAGCTAAAGTTATGTTTTAATTACTGTATCTAAGAGATCTATAAAACAAAAATGCCTCTAGCCTGCAAGCCCCTTGCCCAAGCACAGGTCCTTCCTGAGGTGCTGGAGGCAGTTGTTTATATAAGATAGCAAACCATATGTTTTCACTTCCCTAAACAAGTTTGGTTGACCCAACTGCACCAGATGTGCTTTATCACATGCAGGCAGGAGGTACACAGGCAGGAAGTAAATCACAACAAACACTTGCTCCTACTGGATGAAGGCGGGAAGTACATAGCCTTGTGGGTTTGCCTTTATAAGCAGCCAGCCAAAGTAGCTTGAGGCCATTTTCTGGGAACTCTGGAATGGACCTGGCCAGAGTCCATCATCCTGGCCAGTATTTAATTAAAGCTTGCTTCAAATTCGGCTCAAAATTGTGACAGTGGTCTTATTCTCACCCAGTGGGATTAACAATGTCCTTATTTTCATTCAGGCACAACCTATGTCCCAAGCCAGGCCCAGGTACCTGTTCTCAACAAGTCGGGTAAGAGCCAAATTAAAGTGGAAAGCCAAACAAACTCAATGTGGCCACATTGGGAAGAGGGACAGAGAAACCCAATGAACCCCCAAGTTCATGTTCAGGGTATTGAAGTGAGGTTTAAGTTTAAATAGAGCAGTCCTGGTTAAAGTGTGGTCCTGCCAACAAATGACCCACCCTCAAGGTTTCATTCTTATCCTGTACAGTGGTTTGGTAAATTGTCAGAATTTTGTGAAATCTTTCTGGGAGGGAAGGTCCCTCTGTGGCTAGAACCTTTTCCTTCTCCCACCGTGAGATTCCTGGGGAAATTCCCATTTCTGTGAGGTCCATTGTTTGAATAGTCTGGTGCCTCAAGAGGCACTAATGTCTCTTCAAAGCATCTTCCCTTCTGCCTGGTTACAAAACCACACCTTAAACTGAATCCTTCCTAAGGCCAAATACCAGCAGAGAACCTTAATGTCTGTGGAGGGTCTGGAATGTCCAGAGCCTAACCACATCTTATCCTCGGCTACCTTTAGCCCCTTAACAGCCATTCCTTGCCTGGCTCTGAGTCTGACTTAACATCCTTGTGGGTATCTGGTGAGACCTTTTGGAATATATAAATTTAAGAGACCACTAACCTCCACCAACCAAAGGCCAAGAATAAGGTCATTAGATAGCGTCTGAGGCCTCACACAGATTTCCCTCCACTTTGCTGTAACCCACCTACCTAATGTTTCCAGTGACAGAGTTGAAAAGTCTTATCTTCACAGAACTATTACAATGCTGGAATATGGCATTCAAGGAAACTGGTAACTGTGCTTGTAGGTCATAGTCACTCATATTTGGCTCCAGAAAAAATTATCTCACATCTTTTGAAATGAGAGTTGATCATATTTATGCCTTCACCCTCTCTAGTCCCTCTCCTAACCTCCTCTCTTTTTCACAAATAGTCCCCCATTTTTGTTACTATTAAGCAAAACCTTTTTTGCAATTTCAAGAATGTCATACAGTCACATCGGGTGTATATCAAAGACTTGCCCAACTTTGCTATACTGTGTACTCATCAACATATTTGGAAAACACCTTGATTTATGACTATGTTCAGTTATTATAAAACTTAGGAAATATCTCCATTTTGTAAGATGGTATGCAGAGTAATCTGAATTTGTATTCCTGATTCATGTCCAATCAAATTGGCTCCAGAATAAATTTTCTCTTATTCCTTTTAAGGTTAAAACTGTGTTTTTGCATCAACAAAGACAATCTCTTCATTGCACTACAACTGAACAATTTAACACACGAAGCTCAATTACCTCTTTCCACTATATTTCCAATATGCATTTTAAGGCTAAGCCATTATTTACTATTAATCAAAGAAACAATGGCTTTTGCTAGTACTTATTACTAGGAATGGAGAGCAGTGGCTTTATTTTTAAAGCAAACTTCTGTCTCAGTTACTTTCAGCAATTTGAGCTGGTATCCAATTCATATAAAAATTCATATCAATCCTAGGTAAAAATCTAAAGAGATTTTACTAAAATGTGCTTGATGGCTTTTATGGAAGACTTTACATTCAACACATGGTTTAGACTAGACAAAAATCAGGGACTGTTAACAGATGCAGAGACCCACAGCCAAACATTAGGCACATCTTGGGGAATCCTGAGGAAGAGGAGGAAAGATTGTAGGACCCAGTGATGTCAGGGTCACCACAAGAAACCCCACAAAACCAACTAACCTGGGCTCATGGGGGCCAGAATGAGCCCATAACCAGGGAGCCTGCATAGGACTGACATAGGCCCTCTGCATATATGATACAGTTGTGTAACTTGGTCTTCATGTGAGACTCTAACAGTGGGAGCAGGGTTTGTATCTGACTCTGTTGCTAGTTTTTGGGACCCATTCTTCCAACTGGATTGCCTTGTCCAGCCTTAGTAAAGAGGAGGAAGCAAGTGTCTAGTCTCACTGAGACTTGACATACTGTGGCTGGCTGAAATCCATGGGAGGCCTGCCTATTTCTGAAGAGAAATGGAGGAGTGCATTGGGGGGTGGTGGCGGTGGCGGTGTGGTGGTGGCGGTGGCGGTGTGGTGGTGGTGGTGGTGGTGGTGGTGGTGATGGTGGCGGCGGCGGCGGCGGCGGTGGTGTGGTGGTGGTGGTGGTGTGGTGGTGGTGGTGGTGTGGTGGTGGTGGTGGTGGTGGTATGGTGGTGGTGGTGGTGGTGGTGTGGTGGTGTGGTGGTGGTGGTGGTGTGGTGGTGGTGGTGGTGATGGAGGAGGTACTGGGAAGAGGGGAAGGAGGGGAAACTTTCATTGGCATGTAAAAACAAAAATAAAAAAAATAAAAATAATCAACCAAACAACAATTCAGCCTTTTAGCAAGGGAGATGGCTCAGATGGGAAAATTCTTGTCTTGTGGTCACAGGGGCCTGAATTAGATCTGAGTACCCATGTGAAAAGGAGGAGGGTGGTGGTGTGTGCTTGCAATCCAAGTTCTGGGAAGTGGAGACATGAAGATTCTGGCGCTGGGTAACCAGACAACTTAAGTTTAACGGGTGAGCACCAGGCCAATGAGAGACCTTGTCTCAAAATTAAGGTGGATGGCAACTGAGGAACACCACCTGAGGCCATACTCTAGCCTCTACACACATGTGCATGAGAACACCTGTACACAAATGTGCACTGGCACATACATGCATACAACACATTAAAATGAAATAAAAATACATTTATGCAATATAACATCTTCCCAATGTTATGTTATTGCTTTGGTCAACCACACATAAGAGGAACATTTTAACTAATATATGCTCAATTTATTTTGGTTATTAAATGAATTAACTTTTTAAAATGACCAATTAAGGACATTATACAAAGATCAGTAAAGTTAACAAGCATATATTATAGTCAGCTAGTGAAGTATGAGCATATTTTTTTGTTTTTTGTTTTTTGTTTTTGTTTTTGGAGACAGAGTTTCTTGGTGTAGCTTTGCACCTTTCCTGGAACTCACTCTGTAGCCCAGGCTGGCCTCGAACCCACAAAGATCCCCCTGCCTCTACCTCCCAAGTGCTAGGATTAAAGGAGTGCACCACCACCGCCCAGCTGTTTGAGCATAATTTTACTTCTTAGAAAATGCTGAGGCTTATAGAATACTGGATTTTTTGGGGGTAATTTTTTCCTTGATAAAGATTATGAAATAACCAAGATCTCTATATTTTTAAAAACCTCATCCCCAACTTCTATAGATTAGTGCTTGAATTCCAGAGTAAAAGGTTAAATTTTAAATGGTATAATTAAGAGGAGCAACTAAATTATTAATACATGGCTCAGAATTACACATCTAACAAATTCTGAGAAAGTCAACTATTCTAGTTTTCTGACCAGAGAATGTATTGAGAATGTACTTTTCTAACTGTAAAAGGAGTCTCTCATTGAACTCTGACAAGACAGAAATCTACAACATTAAAATTTTAGGAGAAAGGATAGATAAATGATAAATTGTATGAATGTGATATGGAACAAACCCTATGCTGTATGCAGAAATTGTAACAAAATTCACGTACATAAGCAATTAAAAATATTTTATTGAAAACAAACCTTGATCATTCTTGTTCTTTTTCAAATAATTTCTTATAAAATATTAATAGTGTATTTTATATATATATATATTATATATATATATATGTATATATTTTAAAGATATGGTTTCACACTCTATAATCCAGGGCCTCAAACTCACAGCAGTTCTCTTGCCTCCATTTCTAGGATGTTTGGATGAGAGGTGGGAGCTACCATGCATGGATCACTAATACAGTTTTAATATTTTAAGGTTTTAAGCTAGCCAAGGATATAGTTCATTATAAAACTTGAGAAGGGCTGGAGAGATGACTCAGAGGTTAAGAGCTTGCTCTTCCAAAGGTCCTGAGTTCAATTCCCAGCAACCACATGGTGGCTCACAACTATCTATAATGAAATCTGGTGCCCTCTTCTGGGGTGTAGGGATGCAGGCACAACACTGTATACAGAATAAATCAATCAATCTTTGCCGGGCGGTGGTGGCGCACGCCTTTAATCCCAACACTCTGGAGGCAGAGCCAGGCGGATCTCTGTGAGTCTGAAGCCAGCCTGGGCTACCAAGTGAGTTCCAGGAAAGGGGAAAAGCTACACAGAGAAACCCTGTCTCGAAAAACCAAAAAAAAAAAAAAACAAAACAAACAAACACAAAAACAAAACAAAAACCTTGAGGAAAACTAAACTGTGACTCGAATCACTCTACTGTAGGTGTTAACAGACAACGTATTTTATTTTATGTTTTGGTTTTTCGAGACAAGGTTTCTCTGTGCAATCTTGGCTATCCTAGAACACAGAGATTTGCCTGCCTCTGCCTCCTGAGTGCTGGGATCAAAGGTGTGCGCCACCACCGCCTGGCTTGAGTGTATTTTATTTTAGCGTCCTACTTTTGGGTACTGAACTAAATGACAGAACTAGTTCAGAACCATAATCATGGTAAGTACACATCAAAATAACCAAGGAAGCAAAATCAGCATAAGAGTTTTATATAGAATGTTTACCAATTTAATCACATTGTTAAACATCAAAACTTTATTCCTAAAGTATGATCAATGTAAAGCTAAAACTTAAAAGAACATTCAGATTCAGAAGAAAGTTGCAAAGTACAGTATCAATTTAACAACAGATTGGTCTTTTTTATATTACCTAGCACCATGACTTTCTTTGTTAAAACAACCAACTAAACAAATGAACTGCACGGCTATTTATTTTTTGGTGATTTTCACAGGTGATCCTTTGATATTGAGTTTGTCCGAAAAAATGTTTGATCTTCTTCCATTCTCAATGGCTGGACTTCGATGAATTTTCTCTCTAAGAAATACACATATGACTATTAATACTATTTAAAAATACTCAATGGTTTATAAGTTACTGCAAACAAGTTGTAACTTAGGAGTTTTATATTAAAAGTTCCTCAAACACTTTAGAAAACTATTTTATTGAACATTCAAGAAAGTAGGAGCTATTTTACCGAAGATGTAATGAATTGCTTGCAGCTTAAACAATGTTGTTAAAAATAGTAGCCACTAGTGATATTATTTACACTTAATTCAGCTCTTGCGTTGTGCTGCCCACATGTGAAAAGAGATTTAGTAGTCACACATATCTAATAGTTAACATGTTGGCCAGCACACTTTATCCTGTGGAAATTCACTTCTGAAAATTCAAATGGACAGAATTACCAAGAGAGAATGCAGCTGCCTGGGCCACAGATTTATAGAACATCCAAAATGAGCATGCTTTTGATAACTGGGACTGAGATTTTGTGTTTAAACTTAGCAACGTTGGATGTTTAATCATAATGTCTTCAGTGTGAGATAAATATTAGCAAAAAGATACTTTAAGCCATTCAGTAGAAAATATTCACGTCTAAATTCCTAAACAAGTGCTTTCAAAGGAAATATGCCAGCATGTGGAATTCTGCACCAGGCTTCTAATTGACTTGACGCCCGAGTGCTGCACTCTCGGATCCTAGAATGGATTTCTGTTTTAAGGGCTGTTGAAGTTTCTCCTAAGAACTTGAATTAACTTCAGAATATGTACTAAATGTATAAAGACACCATAAATTTTAACATGTGGTTTCAACAAATTAATTTTTCCCAGTTATTCCAAAAGCAATTTCAAGAAGATGAAAGTTTTTGTAAAATTTATCTAAAATATCTAGTGGAATAAAATACCACATTTCATGAAACCCTTAACATATATTTATAATAATAATATTATTATTAACTTAATAATAATATTACTATACTATACTTAATAGTATCGTAACACAATACTATTACATACTGTGAAAGTATTTAAAATTCTTTTATAATTAAATGCTGGGTTTTGAACTGGGAAGGAAGTTAAGTTTTTTAAATACAAATCTTTGCCTTATAGTGTCTATATAAATATCTTTTTTTTTTTGGTTTTTTGAGACAGGGTTTCTCTGCGTAGTTTTGCGCCTTTCCTGGAACTCACTTTGTAGACCAGGCTGGCCTCGAACTCACAGAGATCCACCTGGCTCTGCCTCCCAAGTGCTAGGATTAAAGGTGTGTGCCACTGCCGCCCGGCCCTATGTAAATATCTTAAACTCATATGAAATGTATGGTTTTGAACATTCACATTAGGAGCTGTTTCACAAGATAATTACATCAAAGTACATAAAATTTCCTTAGGGATTTTTGTCTTCTATTTTTTTTCCCTGATGATTAAGAACAGTTCTAAAATAGTATTTATTTGTTTTCAGAAACAAAATTTTGATTTGCATGGGCTACTTAGATTTAATATAAAGCTACTTTTTTCATAAAAGATACTGTAGATACACAACTTAAATATTTGTAAGAACTTGATAAGAGGTAAAGTTACATAACTTTTTTTGTTGTATGTTTGTGTGTGTGGGTAAGAATACATGTGTGGGTAGATTCATGTTCACATGTGTGTGTGTATGTATATAGGTCATAAAAATTTTGGTTATTATTCTTTGGGCTTTGACTCAAAAGGCAGGTGAGGCCGGTTGGCCAGAGAGTCTCTGGGATCTGGATTCCAAGTGCAAGCTACTATGTCAGGCTTTTGTTTTTACACAGGTTTTGGCAATCACTCAGGTCCTTGGGATTACACGACAAACCCTTTTCTGATTGAGTTACCCATCCCCAACCCACAGTCCAGAACTGTGAACTAAGAGCACTGCTTTAGGAAACACCTTTACCTCCTTTTGAGTTCTCGTGGTGCTGCATTCTCATAACCCATACTTCGCATTCTAGGGTTTTCTAGGTTGTGTGGTCGTCCACTAGGCTTGTACTTCAAAATTTCATTTTGCCACTCATCATCAAAAGCATGAGCATCACCTATAGTAAAAGTCAAATCCGGGGAACAAGTATTTAGGTTTCTACTGTCAGGATTTCCGTGGTCACCACATACTTCATGTAGTGTGACCCTTACAACAGAGGCAGAATGCTTCTGCAATACTTCCCTTGTTGGTTTCCCTATTGATTATCTAGTTACGGTAATATGGTTTTCCACTTGTCTTGTTGATTATCCTATTATTCTATGTGGACTGGATGACCAGGTGCATTCATTCATGAGCTTTCCTCTTGAGGCATCTCAATGATCATGAAGTTCCCCATGCTCCTGGACAGTCCTTCAGTAGCTTGCCTTTCTATTCACCTCTTCGTGTTCCTAAGTGGAGTTCTTAAGTTTGTTGTCAATTTCCTAACACTATCAGTTATGATGTCATAAAGTAGGGAAACTAATTTCCATAAAAGTAACAAACACATAGATGATTGTTATTGTTCTTTTACATTGTTTTCATGAAAATTCCAACACACTGATCATTACAAAATACTCAGTGTACACATATATGTACATATGAGTATATATGATTTTTTAATTTATATGTATACATGTGTGTCTATGTGGGGGTATGAAGATGTAAGTGCTGGTGCCCTTGGAGGCCAGAGGCTTCTCTTTGGAACTGTAGCTACAGGTACTTGTGAGCCACCTGATGATGCAACCCCCCCAGGTTGGCCCTGGAACCCTGACTAGGGCTGACAAGGGAATAAATGACAACAGACACACATACAGAAAAGCTGGGGTCAGGTGGGCTGTAAGCACTCTGCTAGAGTGGCACCAACTAACCCCAAACAACAACCTAGAACCTCAGTGCTTTCACTGAGCAGCACACTGGGAGGGGTTGGCTGGTTCCACAGGAGTTCTCTATTGACAAGTAGTCTAAATCTGCAAAAACGGCCAGGAGGAAGCTGAAGTTGCTAGTTTTTGTAAACAATGATCAATCCTCTGTAAACATTCCCACTTGGACTAGAAGAAGAAGGTTTTGCCAATTCCTAGGCCGACCCATTGGGGACTGCCTTTGCCCGTTTCTCATGGGCTGATGAAGCCTTGGTCCTTGTCGTGGTTGTGCACATATCAATGATAACCATTCATTTAGAATGTCACTCACTCAGGGCTTCCTCTGCTCACTACATCCTGACAAGGGGGATTGAAGTCAGGTGCTCTGTGGGAGAAGTATGTGCTCTTAACCATTAATCTATCTTTCATAATACATAATCATATATAATCATAATGATTATAGTTAAAGAAAGTTCAAGTTATTTGGCTTTCATCTTATTTCATAAGAATAATTTTTCTCCTACCATGTAGGACCCTGGGAGTTAAACTTAAGTTGTTAGGTTAGATAATAAGTGCATTTATCTTATCCCCTGAACCATCTCACCATCCCATAATAACTTTTCTCTAATCAAAATAATTTTTTCTGAAATGATACATATTTAAGCTCTTTTCTATGATAAAACATTATTCAAAGTATCTTCTAAAAATATGAGATAAATGTAGTGGCATTTCAGTATAATTCAATTTTAATTAAAAGCTTGATTATTAATATTGATTTAGACAAAATGAGTAACTTGTCAATTAATATTGTTAGTAAGTTTAATGTAATTTAAATATAATAAAAAAAATAGGCACTAGAAGAGCTTAATGTACTGAAGAATATAAAAACCTAAAAAATAGATTTGTATTATGTATGTCATCTTACATATACTAAAAATTAAAATTATCTATACAAACTAAAAAATCTTTTAAGTAAGCTATAATCTATTTACAAAACTTTTAGGTAACAATACTTTTGAAAATAATAGGTGTTTATAGTTATGATGGTGGGATAAATCGAGCACAGTATGAATAAAATTGCAAAATATCAAGTTGAAAAGATGTTTATATATGCATAAAACTATAAAGAAAATTCATCAAAACTTGAGTGGTATTTTGAGATTGAAGTTATGATTGACTTTTATTTGTTCCTGTAAACTTTTCAAGTATGCTTCTTGACAACCAAAAAATTAAAATAAGCCCATTTAGCCCATAGATAATATTATTAAGAAACAATTCAAAATCTTTCGTTCTATCATTTTATAAGCAAACTGAACAATACCTCACATAAACAAAAGTTATTGTAAAAATGTGTTAGATGACAGAACCACAATTGAATTACCCTGACCAGAATTTTCTACACATTCCTTATAGGCTATCTTAATAAAATAAAAATTCATGAAGTTCTAGAAATGCAGCTACTATTTTCCCCTTTGGAGAGATATTTTTGTGTGATAACTTACTTTCATTCATATTGATGAACTCCTGATTGACCTCTTCATCTCCAGTCTTGTTGTTCTTAGACTTTTTAATGACATGAGCTCGGTCATGGATATGATGACCAACAGCCATTTTCTCTAGACCACTGTCAGAATCTCTCACTGCTCTTCTGGTTTCTTTTATCTTTAAAAATTAGGTAGAAGTCATTTAGTTAATATTTAAACATATTAGAATGGATTCTCTGGGGTCTTTATTGAAGTAAGGCTGTGATTTGCTGCTTTAAAGTCTATTATTTTGTATAATTAATAAAATAATTAGCTATACTCAGTTACATTAGCAACTTGGCTGTGAAAATAAAATCAATAATATTTCTTTAACTGTTTACAATTTAACATTTTCCAATAGTAATAAAATATTAAAACAGACTAAGTTATATAAAACTTAGTTATGTAAAATAAGCTATATAAAACCCTTAACACTGTCTTTGACAATGTAATAGATGGAAGCTAATAAGTGCAACTACTCACTCATCAATTATGCTTGAAGGCCTGGAGTCTCATGACTCATATGTACCAATGCCATGAAGTATTATTAGAATGTTTATGCTAGCCAATGATTATTAATGTGATTTTCCATGTGACATCTATAATTATATCAGTTTACATTAAGACTTCACTATGTTTAGTAAAGTAAAATGCCAGTAAATTTGCTAAACAATGCAAAGATATCACTAATAAGTGTGTTTATACATCAGAACTGAAAATGAATTACTTCACATTCATTATTCTGGTAATCTAAAATCTTGCTACAACCTACAAGGCAATGGAGAAATGGGAATTTTCATATCACTGTTTGTAGAAACCAAGAATTTTCATCAGTATGGATTAGTAACTTGGTAATTTTAAAGTAAAAGTGAGGGGTTATGCAAACCCTACAAACCCAGAAACACCATTCCTAGATTCTTATACAAAATACTGTTGATAAAATGTTGTGTTACATGTATATCCTGGGTACTACATAGTAGTTAAAAAGAAAAACAAGAAACTGGGTATGGTGGTACACTTGGGAGGCAGAGGCAGGTAGAGCTTTATGAGTTCAAGGCCAGCCCAGTCTGCATAGTGAGTTCCAGGCCAGCAAGAGCTCCATAGTAAAACCATGTCTCAAACAAAACCAGAAATTAGAATTAAAATAAAGAAACCTGGGTTACATGTACAACTTGAATAAATTTCTGAAACATTCTACTGAGCAATGGCAAGTTGTGGAGGATACATACAATAATGATACTATTTGTACAAAGTTAAAAAACCGAAAAAATAATCTGTTGTATTTTATGCTGTGTTCATAAAGAATAAATTAAAAATGTACAAGTTGGTAAGTTCCAGATGTAGGAAAATGGTTGTCCCCTAAAGACAGGAAAACTGACTTTAGGAATGTATTTCTGTTATACTCATGCTCAAAAAATAAAAAAGAATTACCTTAAAAGAAATAGAGAAAATGCTGATTTAACTAATCTATGTGGCAGGAATATGGGTTTATTATACATCCTTTCCAAAAAAAGAAGGCGGGGGCAGGAGAGACACTGCCAGCTGCTGCCATGAGAAGCAACATGTAAAGACACTGGTAAGCCACAAGCCATGGGGCAAAGTGTAGATTAATAGAAATGGGCTAAATATAAGAGTAAGAGCTAGACAATGGTAGGCCTGAGCTAATGGCCAAGCAGTTTAAATAATGTAAGTGTCCATATGATTATTTTATACATGGGTTGTGGGACCACGGGGGTTTGGTGGCACCTGGAGAGAAGCTCTCCAACTACACCTTTCTGCACAATTTAAATATTTTACTAGTTTAAAAATTAACTTCATATGTAAACTCTCAGTAGACATTTATTTCATGAAACAAAGGCTTCTTTTAGTGTCTATCTTATCAATCATAAATGTAATAAGGATCAATAGATATTTATGTGACGGTCACCTTCACGGTGGTGAACAAAACTTCCATCAACTGACCACAGCTGGATGTTAATGATAACTGCCTTCTCACCATGCCTCTCTCCCATCCCCTGCCACTGTTAGACAATCTACTTTCCTATAACTTAATAAAACACTAAGAACGTTTAAAAAATACTCAAAGCCAGGCATGGTAGTTCATACCAGCAATTCCAAACTTAGGAGACTGAGGCAGGGCTGCTCCAGGTTTGAGGTCAGCTGGGACCACACAGTATGACTTTGTCTAAAAGCAATAGTAGTCAAAACTTACTCCTCCAGGCGCTCTACGGGTTTGAGTTGAGGCCTGGAAAACCTTCGGTGGTTCATCTCCTACTTTGGAATAGGTCATAACAGAGGAAGAACAAAACGAATGCCCATTTGGATCCATTGAAAGTTGACCCTAAGACAAGGGAAATTGGAAATTAAGATTCTAATTAAATATGAAGAATGAATGCCAAGAGTATACATTAGCTATACAGTTGATCAAAATGGAATAAGGTGTCCTAATCTACTTTCTTTGTGGTGCTAATTTCTATTTCTTGTGTAAAGAATGACAAGTGATTCAAATCTCAGTTTGTGTGGCTTAGATTTAAATAAGATGATAAATCCTTAGGCAGAGGCTCTCTCTTCAACAGTTTTGCCACTCAAGATCAAGTGAATTAGGTAAGTACCAGGAACTTTCATATTTTCTTTGGGTACCAGATTGATAGATTCCTAATTGCTAATATCCTAGATTTTAGCATTTCTAAATGATCCACAGAATTCAAATTGGATATTGGAATGATACAGGTCACCTTCACATCAAACCACGTTACTTTGTTTTGATGTTAATATTATAAGCAGAACAGTAGGAGTACTTGTTTATAATACTTAGAATGAATGGATCTGGGATTAGGGATTTAGCTCAGTGGTAGAGCGCTTGCCTAATAAGCGCAAGGCCCTGGGTTCGGTCCTCAGCTCCAAAAAAAAAGAATGCATGGATCTAATCTAGCATCCAAAACATTTTCTGTTTTCAGAGATTTTTTTATTATTGAAATTTAGTTACTAGCATGTAACACAACTTTTGAAGTAAATAGGAAATAAAATATGCAAATTCATGGAAAATATTCCTTTACAAAAGTAACTCATAAGAATATTTTGAGGGCCAGGCGGTTGTGGCACATGCCTTTAATCCCAGCACTCGGGAGGCAGAGGCAGGCGGATTTCTGTGAGTTTGAGGCCAGCCTGGTCTACAAAGCGAGTTCCAGGAAAGGCACAAAGCTTCATAGAGAAACCCTGTCTCGAAAAACCAAAAAAACCAAAAAAAAACAAACAAAAAAACCCCAAGAATATTTTGAGGTTGGATTTTTTAAAAATTGTGGGAATCCAACTAATGTGACTTTTCAGACTTTTAGGTTGTAAAATAAATTAATGAGATGTAATTATAAATTTTTTAATTGTATAAGAGAAAATATTAGTAAGCTGATATTATAATTAAAATATCCTAATATAGCATAATCACTTAAACTTTTGTTTTAGGAATAAATTACATAAGAATCATATGAGTCAATCGTGTAATTAATGTAATAATGTTAATCATGTAATAATTAACATTATTACATGTAATAATCATGTAATTTTGTGTACAGGTTAATCATGTTATTATTTTTTTTTCTCTTTTAACTATGGTTAAAGATGTTTGAAAATCACTAAAATATAGGCTATCAATAACTGAAAATAATGTTCTCATCAGTTTATTTTTAGTACTTACAAAGTTTCTTTGTAACTCCTGAATACCATTTCGCATATTTAACATCATCCGATCCATTGACTGAAAAGGGCTGACATCTGCATGCTATAGGATTTTAGGAAGTATGTTATCAATTACAACACCAAAGCAAATCAATCTTCCCAAAACAGCCGAAAAAAATTCCCCAATTTACTATATCATGCAGTAACCAACTAGGCAAAAATAATTTAAGAACTATACAATAAGAGTGATTTGTTAAAGAAAAAGAAGCATATGCAAAATTGCAAACAGTCAACATATATTAGGGAGTCATAAAACTGCAAATATATATACACACTTTATACCTAGGTATACATATATATCTACATATATCATACATATACATATTTGTATATACTTAAACATATATATTATCATTTGTCAGCTGCCTTAAACCAGAGTTCTTTCTTTCTCCTTCATGCTTTTCTTATCTTCTTACTAACCCTTAAAGTTCAGAAGTTTTCTCTAGGGAGGGATGCTCATACTGCTCTTGGGTAGGGCATGAGTTCAGTTCCCGCCAATCAAGCAGCTCACTATTGCCTGTAATTCTAACTCCAGCTACCAAGTATCTGACACTCTCTTTAGCCCCTATGGGCACTGCACAAATGTGTACAAATCCCCACACATAAACACAATTTTTTAAAAATTCACATCTGATTGATCTTCACCATTATACTCAAAGGTTTTGGGCTGTGGGCTTGTATTCTCCATGTGCTACCATAGTACGAACTTCCTCACCATTTTACTGGTATCTTTATGATATACTGCTTCCTTCTGTAACTAGTTCCCCAGGAAGGACAAATATTACATCTCAAGCTTCAGAAACAAAAATAACTCAAATTTAATGCAAAATAATGAAAATCTTTTCATGAGAATACAGATACAAATATTCTAAAATTATTATGTTCTAATCCTTGGATTACTTTTTGGTATTAGAAACTAGTAGGATAGATGGAAGTTAGAAGGTTGGCAAGGTCTGCTTTGCAACAGCCATATTTGTGTAGGCAGCAAGAAAAACCAAGGACTCCTTGGTAACAAAGTCAGAGAAAAAGCAGCCAACCTGAGTTTTTCCAAACGCTATACTTTGTCACCTCGTGGAAAGTCATCATGGGCACGTGGAAGTCCATCTTGGAAATACAATTATTGAGTTTCTTTGCATGTCAAGTGAATGTTACCTCAAAATCTATTTTTTCATTTCTGAAGTCTGATTTTTTTAAATGCTTTATTTACTTGCATTGGTCCATCTGTGTAATGGTGTTAGATCCCCTGGAACTAGAATTACAGACAGTTGTGAGCTGCCATGTGGGTGCTGGGAATTGAACCCAGGTCCTCTGGAAGAGCAGCCAGTGCTCTTAACTGCTGAGCCATCTCTCCAGCCCCTTTGAAGACTGATTTTAATTTTGATACGCTTATTGTAACCATCTTAACCAGTGGTTCTCAACCTGTGGGTCACAATCCCTTTGGCAAACTATTTCCAAATTATTTACATTATGACTCATAACATTAGCAAAAGTGCAGTTATGAAGTAGCAAGAAAAGTAATTTTATGGTTAGGGGTCCCTACAACATGAGGAACTGTATTATAGGGTTGTAGCACTAGTGAAGTTGAAAACCGATGATCTTGACAAAAATGAAGATATTCTAAAACCATATTTGTGCCTCTCTGGCTATCAGACTGCTGAAATAATCCCCAAGGAATTGGATTTTCCTCAGCACAAATGAAAAGGCTGAAGTCTGGCACTAGCCAGTGGAGGAACTTGTCTCCCAGGAAGAGATTTCACATAGTTACAACAACCGGTTGGATACTCTGCAGGAGAGACTGGAGCTGAGACAATGAGGGTCAGTGATGGCTGGGACCACACAGTAACTAAGACTGCTTCTTAATCCATACATCTTTCCTCAACATCAAAATCTCATGCCGAGAACCTGAAGATGGACTTGGGAAGGTCTCTGGATCTTAGTTCTTCCCAATGTGTAACATTGAACACACCTCTTCTTTGTCAGCTTTTCACTACACTTATCTGTTCAACTGGCCTACTGATGACCAGTGGGTAAGCCTGGCCTGTTAGTAATGTCAGGCCCAGGCTCTGGCCCTAACAACTCTGATAATTACTTTAGAAAACTCATGTCTATGCACTCTTGGGCAAATTTAATACATTTAACAAAGGTTTCCAGGATGAAGCTTAAGAGCCATTATGGAAGTTAATGGGATACATGCAAACTCACTCTGCTTGAGTTAATGAAAGTATGTGTTAAAAATAATAGTTAAATGTATGTATTGAAAAATATAGCTAAAATAATTTCTGCCTAATGACACGAACCATACCACCAAACCTTCCAAAAGGCGCAAGAGGAAAACTTGTTGCCTAGAAAAATATTACACAAATTTTGGTTGCATTTACGATATAGGCATATCTAAAATATAAAAATGTACTGCATAGCCATGTAGCCCAGAGCTACCATCATTACAGAACTTTTTAATAAAAAATACTCAATGTGTACTTTTAAAATGTATCTGTTGATTACTCATTGTAGCATCTTCTTGGCCAGCAAATAAAGAAGCCACAGTATTACTGAAAATATGACTATTTTAGTAAGATGACTGAAAGAAAGGCTTTGCTATAGACTAATCAAACATTTCAAAAAGCATTAAAATGAAGTATAATGACTAGGATTAAAGCATTTTCTAAGGCAATTGCTATTTCTATTCCATATTTGAAAAGATCCACTACTCTTGCTATAACCAATTAAAACAAAACAATCACATTATTATCATTACCAAATAAGTAAATATAATAGAGAAAAAAATTATGCTTCCTAAAATCAGTTCAGGGAATAAGAAATTAGCATAGGTTTCAGAAATGGTAGGCAAAGTAAGTTAAATATAACAGAATAATCAAATAGTTCATAAATTACTCTTCTCAACATGAGGAAAAGAATAAATGAATGTTTTATGTGAATAAAGAATGGGGTTGGTGAGATATCTCAGTGGGTAAAGGCACTTGCACCAAGCCCGAAGCCCTGAGTTTGGTCTTTAGGACACAAGAGAGCTGACTTCCATAGGATGTTCTCTGACCTCCACATGGGCTCATTTCCTCAATGCAATGAATTTTAAGTTAAATTTTAATACTGACTGCTTGGGGGTTTCAAGTGATGAAAGTAAATTGTGATTTTTCTGAGTTAAAGTGTAACATTACAAGCTGGGCATGATGTACAGGCCCCAAATCTCAGCATTCAGGGAGGGAAGCTGAGGCAGGAAGAGCTGGAGTTCCAAAGGTAGTCTGAGCCACGAGTATGTGAACATATAACAAACATAACATTTTACTTTTTTTTTTTTTTTTTTTTGGTTTTTCGGTACAGTGTTTTTCTGTATAGCCTTGGCTGTCTTGGAACTGGCCTCAAATTAGCAGAGATCCGCCTGCTTCTGCCTCCTGAGTGCTGGGATTAAAGGCTTGTGCCACTATGCCTGGCTAAGTTTTATCATTTTTAATACAGAATTATTAAAGACAAGATAATAATTATAAAATTATGTATATTTAGAACAGAAACACATTGGACGACCAATAAAATTCTTCTATTGAAAGAATAGGTTAGATGACCTCTGGCATATCACCTAGTCTACATGTTGTATCTTGAGTTATAAGGTAACTAGCAAGTTTAAATTAGACTGTCTAGTTTTTTATGTTAACTTTTTTTTTTTGAGACAGTGTCCTAGTTAGAGTTACTATTGCTATGATGAAAAAACATAACCAAAGCAACTTGGGGAGGAAAGGACTTTTTGGCTTAAGCTTCCAAATCACTGTTCATCATCAAAGGAAGTCAGGACAGGAATTTAAGCAGCATCCTGGAGGCAGGAGCTGATGCCATGGAGGGATGCTGCTTACTGACTGTTTATAAGCCATTCAGTCTAAATGTTTTGGTATCGCAGCCCAACTACATGTGAAAATAAGGGAGCAATAATTTTAAATTTTCATTTAAATGGTGGTCTTGAACTTTCTTTATATTCAGAATTATCTTCCTACTTGACTTTCCTATTTAACATGACATTCATATAATCACATTTCTTCTATATGTTCTCTTCTTGATTTAAAGAAATGTTGGCAAGACAAATGTAATTTGAAGCATACTAGATGCAAATAGTTCTAAATAATGAATCTTGCACACTACAGTTTCACAGAAATGTAAATCTTTATTTGGTTATATATTTCTTATTCTAGTTCTTAAATATGCAGTGCTTTGGGCTGGAGAAATGGCTCAGAGGTTAAGAGCTCTGGCTGCTTTTCCAGAGGATCTGACTGAGTTCAGTTCCCAGGAACCACATGGTGGCTCACAACCATCTATAATGAGATCTGGGGCCCTCTTCTGGCCTGCAGGGACAAATGCAGGCAGAACACTGTATACATAATAAATAAATCTTTAGAAAAAAAAAATCTAGTGCTTTTAGTAAAAGAAACGTCTGTGGAAGACACAGTTGTTTCTGCTACAAGTAACCAATGGAGTTAATGCTGACTTGTATAAATGTCTTCAATATATTTCCAGCTGAATTATAAGCAGGTCTCATTTATATGCTTACAAGTAAGATAATAAAATTACCTTTTCTTGCTTCCTTCATGAAAGCTTATAAGTAGCTCATTTATGCATATAAATCTAAAGAGATACATGTTTGCTATGGTTATAGCAAATACAAAAAGTATTTTAATACTCAAATGATTTTCAATATTCATAATTAATATGCTCTTACACTGTCAATTTTTCCTGGTATTACTTTTTAGCTTTTTTTTTTTTTTTTTTTCCGAGACAGGGTTTCTCTGTGTAGCTTTGCACCTTTCCTGGAACTCACTTGGTAGACCAGTCTGGCCTCGAACTCACACAGATCCGCCTGCCTCTGCCTCCCGAGTGCTGGGATTAAAGGCGTGCGCCACCGCCACCTGGCTTTTGTTGTTGTTGTTGTTGTTGTTTTTGTAGCTAGATTTTGTTACTATTTAAAATTTGAAGTATGTGGTACTATGAGTTCTTGCTGGCTTTAATTCAGCATATGGGAGGAAGTTCTCAGAGGAGAAATATTCAAGAAACAACGGCCTAGTATGGCTTATAATTGTATAATCTTATGATCCTAAAGTTTTACACAGAGAAATTCTGTGCCATTAATAATTCATTGTTCCAGGTTTTAGCGTTTCAACATGTCTCCCCCTTTATATAATAAATATTTCCATGATAGTATTAGTCACATTCTGTCATTGTAAGTATGTCATTTCTGTAACTTTTTGTCATGTTCCTCCAGAACTTTCTTGCTAGCTGTCTTTTAACTCACAGTTAAGGTATCTTCATCACGTTCTCTATGATTATGTGTTCTTCCTCTACCATCAGAGATACTGAAGAAGTTTCTTCCAAAAGGCTCAGAGAAACTTCTCATCATGTGGCGCATACTTTCTCGGTGTGCAAGAAAGGAATCACTGTTGAAATACAGAATAATGGAAAATTAAGTGTTATAATTTAAAAAAAACTGCCATATAAATACTACAAAGAACCTTGGGAGCTAATATAATTGTTTAGGAAACAAAATATTACAATTTAGAAGAAGAGCACTATTTAATAAAAGACCTAGTATTATAAACACAATTATAAATATAAATAAATCCTATCCTATTTGCTGTTCACTATATTTACTATACTAAGAAAATATAATTTCATTTCACTTGTATAAAATGGTAAATACAAATTACCATATCATAAATGCTTAAGATGAGGAAAACTGTGAAAAAAAATCAGAAAAAAAAATTTCTATCAGGTAAGACCACTATGGGAAATCATTAACATAATTCTATAGAGTTTATAAAGAATACTCCATGGGCACCAAATAACCCACAAAAGTTGTCTTTTTAAACTGAATGTGTACAAATAAAAGTTTGGAAAAGAGCTCGCCTGATATATAATAATACTGGTTGGGGCTGGAGAGGCAGCTCAGTAGTTAAGAGTGCTTGCTGCTCTTCCAGAGGTTCCTGGTACCCCAGAAGACTCAAAACTGCATCTCACTCTAATTCCAGGGCATCCAACACCTTCTTCTGGCTTCTACAGGCTCCCATACTCCTCTCTCTTCTCTCTCCTCCCCCCCCCCCCTCTCTCTCTCTCTCTCTCACACACACACACACACACACACACACACACACACACACACAAAATCTTAACAAAAACAACACTGCTTATTTTTAACTTTCCTTACTGACAATGTATCATTGAGTAGAAACATTGAGAACCATAGCTATGTTTAAGACTAGCTTTGAATTCACCTGCCTCTGGCTCCCAAGAGCTGGGGTTAAAGATGTTTGCCACCATGTCTTGCTTCTAAGACTAATTTTTATTCTACTAATTCTAAATAAACTAAAATATCTCAGTACCAAGCCACAAGAAATGTCAAATTTCTTTGAAATTACCAAACCCACTATCAAGCTGGTTAATCATAAGGATTCCTGTTCACATCTAATATGGCAATCAAATATACTGGCTCCGGGTCTGATTTATGAATATGTGCCCCTGGTGATTTTAACTCAAATAGGTCCTTATCAACATTTGAGGAGCAAGGTCCTCAGTGAATCTGTGGTACCTGAATTAATTAGAATTTGAGCATTTCTTCAGGAGACAGTTTCACAACTATAAAATAAATACCAAATATTCCTGTAATCAATATCAAACTATGTAACTTGAAAACACAAAATATACTATCTGATACAGAAGCAAGTTGAATAAATGTTCCTTTATCTTAATTTCACTTCCTCTCTTTAAAAACATATAGAAATAACAAAGTTCCAGCCCCTCTTCTATGTACTCAACAAGTATCAACTTTCTTAGTATGATGCTAACTTTCACTGCAATTCCTATGTAAAAGCCTAAAATTTTTAATACTTCATCACAATAGTTTTCCAAAATTTTTCCAATTATAAACACACTAACCAGTGAGTCAATAACTTACTTTTCATTTTAGAATATTTAAAGCACATCAAAATTGTGACTTACTTTACCAAGTGACCTTATAGCTCCTTGCTGTAAACTAAACTCCTTACAACAGTGTGGCTTTCCAGAATCCTCCACTTCAGTTATCATCTTTATAAATTTTTTTTGTTAATCCAGTTCCAATTCTTTGACATTACCACAATGAAGACCTAAAAAGCCATCAACTGCCAGTAATCTCAGACAGAAAGGCCTTTTTTCTTCTGAATTATATTGCGTTAGTTTACAATTCAATCATACTATCAGATTTCTCCATACGTTACCTTGTAAGTTTAAAAATAGCATATGGTTGGAATCACTGCTCAGTAGAAGAGTGCCTGCATAGCATATACGAGGCTCTAGGTTCAATCTCTAGCACCATAAATAATTTTTTTCATTGGTGTATAATCAATGTGTATGGGTTATATAAGGACATTTCATACAACTATATAATATACTTTGCGAGATTACTCCTGTTAAAATCAGGCTGCACCTTACTCTAAGTTATTCCATATTATATATATATATATATATATATATATATATATATATATATATGTGATTTTTTTTAAGGCTCTGACTTGCTCTGGGTAGATCCAGAAACTGTATCATCTGTTAGGTGCCACCCATCTAGCACAGACTGATAAGTGACTTCTTCCTGGGAAAAGAAAGGAAGCTACCTTTGACTTGTATCCTATGGTCAGGCCTTTCACCTAGTAGCTCTCCTCTCAAACCTGACTCCTGGAAGCCCTGCAGCAGCTCCTGAAGCAGCTCCCTTATGGGACTGGTCTGGTTCCTTATCTCATCAGTACAGATGCTTACTTAGCCTATTTCTGAACACTAACTCTGCTGCAACTTCTTTAACTTGTATTCATTCTGTAACCAATACATGTGCACAGACACAGATATATTTACTGTGTTCTGTGTAATGTAAAAGTTAATATCTATAATTAGAACTGGATTAAAAGAACCTATCTATGTGTGTCTCAGACAGGCTCCCAAGTTAGGTAGATAATATGACAGACTGCTGTCACTGAATCTGCTAAGCCTTGTGAATTTGTTATTCAGCAAATTCTGACATTGTGAAAGGACACACATTAAATATGTTTGTCTGTGTTTTGGGCATAATGCAGTCACATTGCCTTTCATTGGTCTCTTCTGTTCTAGGCTGTTTCACATTTAGTTTCATATCATATAAACATACATGACTTTGTATATCTATATAGTCTAATGAACCACAAATGATAAAACATTTGTCCTCCCGATACTGACTTAATTTGCTTCTTATGATGACTTCTAGCTGTATACAACTTCCTGAAAATGACATAATTTTGTACTTCTTTAGGTCTGAAAAAAATCCATTGTGCATATATACCACATATTCTTTATCCATTCCTTTGTTGATGGACACTTTGCTTGGTTCCATAACATAGCTATTGTGAACAGTGCTACAATAAAAACTGATATGTAAGTATCCCTGTAATGAATTGGAGTCTTTAATAATAATAATAATAATAATAATAATAATAATAATAATGAGGAGGAGGAGGAGGAGGAATGGTGCATAGGTCATATAGTAGACTATTTTTAGTTTGAGGAACTGCCATCCATAGTGGTTGGAAAAGTTAACATTCCCAGAAGTAACATGTAATGAATGGTTCCCTTTTGTTCATATCCTTACTAGTATTGGTTGTTGTTTTCTTACTGACTGCTGTACTGGTTTGAATGAGAAGGTTCCATGGGTTGCTGAGAAATGTATATTCTGCAGATATATTGTAGGGCCACTTGATTTGAGGTCATATAACTTGGACAGTCCTCTTTTTGTTAAGATAGCCTATTGGTGAATGTAGGGTACTAAAACCACCCATTATTACTGTGTTGGGTTTTCCTTACATCTAAATTGTGTGCGTGTGTGTGTGTGTGTGTGTGTGTGTGTGTGTGTACACGTACGTACATATGTATTATGTGTATATGTATGTATAAGGGTGCACATGTTTAGAATGGTAATGTTCTCTTCATGAATTGCTTCCTTAAAGTCTATTAGAACAGTGATATCTGCTTGCTTCCTAATTTCATTTGCTTGAAATATCTTTTCTTATCCTTTTACCCTTATGTTGTGGCTGTCTTTGAAAGATTACAATGTGTTGATCTGTCTTTTAATTAGGGAATAAAGACCATTGATACTGAAAGGCACACATTTGTTAATTTTGTCAGACTTGGTGTTTTCTTATTTCTCATTTGCTTAACTACTGTTTTAGCACAGCTATCCTTTCCTATAGACTTGTGGATATTTATCTTTCTCTTCAGTCTGATTCAAAAGAGCTGGTTTAGTGATTATCAAGTCCTTTCAATAGTTTTTATTAAGGAAAGCTTTTATTTCTCCTTCCATTATAACAGTTTTGCTGGTTATAGTTACCTGGACTGACAATCTTTCAGAGCTTGAAATACATCACTCCAAACTTGCCTGGCTTTTAGAGTTCCTCTTGAGAAATCTGCTTTTATTCTGATACACCAAGTCACATATAAAGATGGGATTTTCTCCCATAGCTTTCAGTGTACTTTCTTTGCTCTCCATGTTTAATTGTTAACTAGTTGATGTAAGGAGGTTTTTTTGTTGTTGTTTTGTTTGTTTTTTGTTTTTTTCTTTCTGGTCTCATTGGTTGAAAAATCTAAATACCTCCTGTATCTGGAAAACTGCTTAGATTTGGGAATTTTCTACTATTATTTCATTGAAAATATTTTCTATGCCTTTAGCATGAAATTCTTCTGCATCCACGATTCATAGATTTGATCTTTTCATAGTGTCCCCTAGATCTTATATTCTTGTATATTGTTTGTATTTTCTTAATTTTTCCTTGACAATGAATGTTCCAATTCAGCCACCTTGCCTTTTTAAAGCCCCAGTACTCTGTACTTCTCTTGACTCATTCTATTGGTGAAATTTTTCCTCTGAGCTTATTTGATTCAATGAATATTCTACCTCCAGCATTTCAGATTGACTTTTTTCCCACTTTCTCTTTACTGAATTCTGTCTTCATATCTTATGTTAACCTTAGTTCATTCAGCTGTTTGTATTCTCTTGGAATTCATTTAAAAAAAAGAATAGATAGAAAAAAGAAAAGAGAGAAGAAAATAGAAAAAAAGAGAAAATGTAAGCAGCTAAACCTGCACTGAGAATTAAACAGGGTAGGAATGAACGTGAACTGGAGACCTGGATAGGAGTAGTCTGGATTTTTTTTCTTGCCTGCTTGCTGTTTCCAGCTTTGATTAAAGCATTCCTTCCTGAGCTTTCAGATGCAAGTCACATTCCTAAGTAATATCACTGGCACTCTCCTCACTGGGAGGAGAGAGCAGCTGAGCCAATCCTTCTAGGATACACTGGATTTTCTCTTGTTCTACTGTTAAAATTTCCTAATATACTTTACTATTAAAAGTGGCAATTTTTTGGCAATCACTCCCCCTCTTCTCATAACTGTATCTAACTTCCCCTGGTTTATCTCCCCCATAGACTGATTATAGCAGACCATGTCTTCATGTTGTCCACCATCCTCTTCAAAAAAATTCTAAAAAGCACAATTGTTTCAAGTGTAATTGTTTTTGGATTAGCAAATGCTTATCTGAATTTGTGTTTGAGGGTAAATATATGGTTTTTTATTTTGAGTTCAGCTTTGTTTGGATATAATTTACAACCAATAATTGTACAGTTTTGAGATTTCAAAAATTTGTAAGTCTAAGCACAATTATGATATACAGCATTTATATCATCTCCAAAGTTCTGCTTTGAGCTTTTACAGAAAATCATCTCCCCAAATTCCACTTACACTAATACGCTTTGTGTTAGATTTTCACCATCATGATGAAATACCTCACAGAAAGAACTTAAGCACTCTTTTAGCACTGTATTCTTGCTGAAACTTGGTACTGTTAGTTTTTCAATTTAAATTACTTGAACAGCAGCATAATCACACCACTGTGATTGTATTTTACATAAGTGATAAAAATGAGTGCACAAATATACTTTACCCATTAAAAAATGTTTGTCTTTGGTAGTTCATTTTTAAAGAGTTCTTTATATAGTCTTTTTTTAAAATAACCCTTGGTCTTGCCTTTTCATTTTTAAATATCAACCACATAGCTTTAAGACTTTATTATTTTTTAGGCTGAGGTCTATTTTTATCTTTGTTTTGTTTGAGATAGGGCCTCGTGTAGCTGAGGCTGGCCTTGAACTCACTATATAGATAAAGATGGTCTTACACTTCTAATCTCCCTATGCCTCATTTTCTGTGGTGCTGAGGATCAAATCCAGGGCTTCATGCAAGCATACTACCAACTGTGCTACCCCCGCAGCACAGGTATTCAGTTTTCACCACAGATTATGACCTTGTACAGTGATGTAGCAGGAATCTTAAAGAGTCTTATTAATAAAAGCAAACTCAGAGCCAAGTATTGGGGTGAACGCTGAAAGATCAGAGAGGCAGAACAAGCCACATCTACCTCACTTTGCCAGTTCCTTAGCTGGTCTTGTTTCCTCAGACTGCAAGCTTCTGAGTCTTCATCCAAATGAATCTTAGCTGAACTGTGCTGCTCCAAAGCCTGAAAGCTTAACCAGCCAAATGCTTAACCAGCCAAATGCTGCTAGTTTCTGGTCTTCACGCCTTATATATCTTTCTCTTCCTGCCGTCACTCCCTGGGATTAAAGGCTCGCTTTCTGGGATTGAAGGCATGTGTCTCCATATTGGCTGTATCCTTGAACACACAGAGATCCGCCTAGCTCTGCCTCCCAAGTGCTGGGATTAATGGCGTGCACCACCACCACCCAGCTTCTGCTATGGCTTGCTCTGACCCATTTTCTAGCCACCATTTTGTGGCTCTGCATCTAGTGGCTGTCTGTTCTCTGACCCCAGATAAATTTATTAGGGTGCACAATATTTTGGGGAACACAATTCCACCACATTTCCTCTTTTTTCGTCTAAAATTTTAAAAAGGCTATAACTAATAGTCTATTTATAACAATTTTTTTTTATGTTTAAAACTTAATTTAGAAATATTATAAATTTGATGATAGTATACTAAGGAATTAACTCATTTAGATGTGTGATAGACAACTATTCCAATGGTTTTCAATCGTGCCATCATGTAACCTCTTCTGTCCTTGAACATGAGATGAACTCATGGACCTTTTTTTTTTTTTTTTTTTTTTTTTTAATATATTGGTTATAAGAGAATAACAGGATGTTACATTTGAAATTACATATTTCAAAGATTATGAGTTTTGCTTTAGGTACTCTCTCATGCACAACGACTGGGAAGGCTTTTGGGGAAGTTTACATGAGGGAACTTAGAAACATATTTTCTAAACCA
Organism: Onychomys torridus; assembly: GCF_903995425.1. Taxonomy (NCBI): domain Eukaryota; kingdom Metazoa; phylum Chordata; class Mammalia; order Rodentia; family Cricetidae; genus Onychomys; species Onychomys torridus. The sequence continues at coordinate 45,277,194 of NC_050448.1, read as the reverse complement.
GCCAACAGACACATGAATGAACTTGAAAATGAATGCCCCTTTAGATAATACTTTGTAAGAGATAACTTCAGGTTCAACAGACTTGACTGTAGCCTCCTGAGGCTTGAGTTAGAACTACTCAACTAAGCTTCTTGATCAACAGATGTGATATAATACTTTAAGTGAATTCTTTAGAACAAAAGGCTGAATTAGAAACAAAACAAAACAAACAAAAAACCAGCTAAAAAGATCCTAAAGCAACAATGTCAGCAGAAATATCTATCACAATGCCAGCATTATCTCTGCTCTATGCTGAATTGTAACTATTATTTGTTATAATTCAAGGGGAGCTTTTTCTCTTCCATGTCTCTTCTTCTAGACATAGGGTCTCATTATGTCACCCGGCAGGCCTGGAACTTGCTACGTAGATCTCTACCTCCAGAGCGACTTGATTAAAAGCATTCACTATCATTCTTGGTTCTGTATTTGTCTTCATGCAAGTTAACTGACTGTTCTGTCATCTCCACTCTGCTAAACCTACCCACTCAATTTTTTCTTTCAAATATAATGTTCAGTTCTAGAATTTCTGTTTGATATATATTATATACACATATATATATGTATTAAAATAGATGTTACATATAAAATTTCACTTCCTTTGTTAAAATCATGTATTTTCTTTCATTACCATCATTATTTTCCTTCACATATTGGGCAACATTATAAATGCTTTAATTTTTTTGCCCATTCTTTCTAATATCTGGGTAACTTCAGGATAAATCTTTTATCTAGAAAATGAGTCATATTTTTCTGCTAAATAATTATGAACTCAATATATGTTGTAGAGGTTCCAAATTTTGTTAATATTCTTCAGGAATGGTAAATCTTTCCTAAGCAGGTCATTAATGTGGTTGCCTTAGATTTCAAATTCTGAATCTTAAACGGGAGATTAAATCTTGCTTGATTCTTGTATCCTCTTCAGTAGGCTGCTCTGAGTCTGATTTATGCACAGGTAGTTAAGGCAAAAACAGATTTCTACAGAATTTATCCACAGGGAGCTTGCTAGTTTTCTAGTCTATTATTACAAATTTGCCTTATATTTTTGACAATGGTTGCATGGATCTGAAGAAAGCTTAAAAAATGTTGAAGAGTGTAACTGATGGTCTTTTTCATGCTAAGTATGGAGGAAGGTGCTTTTTGATTGTGTGTATGTGTGTGTGTGTGTGTGTGTCTGTTTCTGATCTGTTACTATTTTTTATCTCAAGTCTTGGGTTCATTGCCTCTGCTCAGAGGGTCATCCAACAATTTCAATTACACTCTTGCTAGACTTTTTTTTTTTTTTTAAAAGATACTAACTACATATCAAATTACACATTTAATTAAGGGCCACTCATTTGCCATAACTAGGCATATAATAAACTCAAATACTCACACAGAAAACTAGGTAATTGTAAAACCTCGCTCTGAATGTCTTCTTCCCTACGGCCTCATTTATTTCACTGGGAACCATTCACTATTCCTTGTCACCTGAGGTGTTCATCTCATACCATTTCTTTGTCCCTCCCCCATTTTTGCATTGATAAATGCGAAGTCTGTTTCCAAACAAGGAAGGGTTCTGTTAATGAGGCAGGCAAAGAAAACAAACGGTGGCCGCATGGCAACGTTCAACCCCTTCCAAACCCAGCACAACTCTTCTATTTAGTAGTGCTGCCAAGGTGACAGCCCTCACTATATGAAAACTTGTTTTAAACAACCTAGCACACACCTTTAATCCAGGAGGAAACTTTAACTCAGGAGGAAACAGGACGTCTGTGAGTTCGAGGTTAGCCTGGTCCACACAGAGTTCCAGCACACTCAGGTCTACAGAGTGAAACCCTGCCTCAAACAAAGCAAAACACCTCCCTGCCCCCACCCCACTAAAAAAACGCGTTTCTTAAGTCAAAGACTGTCACTTTATAAAGCACTCCCCACCCCCATCCATTAAAGTAACTAATTCTCACCACAAGTTCCACCAAGATGGCAGTTAAGGTCACCACTAAGGCCTGCTAATGCACAGGAGGGCTTCAGAACTGAGCCTAAGAAAGCTGTCAGAAGCTTGGGAGCCCTGTTCTCACCTCCCACCAGCAAATCCTCGTCACACTCCCAATCCTGCTCAACTCACTCTCATGCCCTCCATTGCTCCTTGCCTAGCTTTAAACCCTCTCCTCACCCTCTCTCCTCCTCACCCTCTCCTCACCCCCTCTCCTCACCCCCTCTCCTCACCCCCTCTCCTCACCCTCTCCTCACCCTCTCCTCACCCTCTCCTCACCCTCTCCTCCTCACCCCCTCTCCTCACCCTCTCCTCCTCACCCCCTCTCCTCACCCTCTCCTCACCCTCTCCTCACCCTCTCCTCCTCACCCTCTCCTCCTCACCCCCTCCTCCTCACCCTCTCCTCACCCCCTCTCCTCACCCTCTCCTCACCCCCTCCTCCTCACACCCTCTCCTCACCCCCTCTCCTCACCCTCTCCTCCTCACCCTCTCCTCACCCTCTCCTCCTCACCCTCTCCTCCTCACCCCCTCTCCTCACCCCCTCTCCTCACTCCCTCTCCTCACCCCCCCTCCTCCTCACCCCCTCTCCTCACCCTCTCCTCACCCTCTCCTCACCCTCTCCTCACCCCCTCTCCTCCTCACCCCCTCTCCTCACCCTCTCCTCACCCTCTCCTCACCCTCTCCTCACCCTCTCCTCACCCCCTCTCCTCCTCACCCCCTCTCCTCACCCCCTCTCCTCACCCTCTCCTCCTCACCCCCTCTCCTCACCCTCTCCTCCTCACCCCCTCTCCTCACCCCCTCTCCTCACCCCCTCTCCTCACCCCCTCTCCTCACCCCCTCTCCTCACCCTCTCCTCCTCACCCCCTCTCCTCACCCCCTCTCCTCACCCTCTCCTCACCCTCTCCTCACCCTCTCCTCCTCACCCCCTCTCCTCCTCACCCCCTCTCCTCACCCTCTCCTCCTCACCCCCTCTCCTCACCCCCTCTCCTCACCCTCTCCTCACCCTCTCCTCACCCTCTCCTCCTCACCCCCTCTCCTCCTCACCCCCTCTCCTCACCCCCTCTCCTCACCCTCTCCTCCTCACCCCTCGCACTCACGCGAAGAAGGGGTCGTCCTCGAAGCTGCTGCTCAGCATCCGGAACATCGTGGCTGGGCGGCGGGCGCGGGGTGGACCGGGCGCAGCTGACCGCGCCGCCTGCTGCCTACTCCGGCCGGCTCGGCGCGTCTGCTGCGGCCAAGGCCGCGCCCGCGACTAAGGCGGGGCCTGGCGCCGGCCCGCGTTCCCATTGGCCCGCCCCTGTGACGTCACCGAGGCGAGCGGAGGGCGGCGCGGGGCTTCCATGGCAACCGCGGTAAACACACGGCCGGCTGGAAGTTTGGCTGGAGGCCCCGGGATCTTTCAGCCAGGCTCCTGAGAGACCGCTTGGTGTCTGAGCGGAACCAAAACATGAGAGCAGCTCTTTGTGACCTTGGCCAAATCGTCCTTGGTCCCGGCCAGTCTCCGGTCGCTGGCCGAATAAAATTTAAAAAAGGTGTTTTGAGTACAATTTTCAAGCAGTGTGTTCACTTCTTGAAGAAAACAAGGTGAAGGCTATAGACTTCAAAAACAAAACCTGTTTTATGATCTAGAACTCAAAGCAATACATAAATAGCATGTAGACATAGGATCACAAAGGAAAAAGAAAGAGAGAAAGGAAATGGCTTTTGGTTCTCTCCCTGTCCATTTCAAGGACCAGATCTCACGCTGAAGCCCATAAATCTTTAACACCTTTCCAGCATTCTTAACAAGCAGGTTTGGGGTCCAAGATCTGAAGCCAGCAGCCATATCTAATAAAATTCTATTTCTACTATTTCTATTATAGCATAAAGAAACCTATTTATGACAAGGAACTAGTTTTCATCTTAAAGCACTTCGACACCTTAATGATAAGACCAAACATTTTAAGTGATCTTTAAGAAACAGTACTGGTGAAATTTGGATATGGTATTATGGAGGGAGGGGGCCACATTAAAGTTATTATCCAATTGTTGAGGTTTGGAAAGTATTATCTCGGCCCTTCCAAGAGCTGGAGACAGAGAAGAAGAAAGAAGAGAAAGAAAATAATAACAAGGGAGAAAAACTTCTTACATGCACACCCTCAATTCGCTTGTCCCCACACTCTCTGGGGAGTTCCCTTGGGGAGGTGGAGGGGTGTCCACGGCTTCTCAGGGCCCTGTGGGACAGAGGTGGCATACTGCCACTGGTGGGGCCTGATTTGGAGGAGGCTCGAGTACTCAGGGTTATTTTTGGAGCTGGAAATGTAATCCTTTGAACCTTTTACCCCTCCCCCACTTCACCAGGTTTCTCTGGCAGTCTTGCTTCCCTGGGATTACTAGCTGGAGGCAGGGCAGGCTTCATGGTCTAAGATGACACAGCCCTTCCAGGAAATAAATAGGCTATTTTAATTTTCCTCTGATCTCAGCATGATGCTCAGAAAGCACGTATGGATCAGGGAACTTGTAAACTAATTCCATGGCAAAACTTTCTGTACAACATCTGGAATTAGTTTCTGCTTAGCACAAAGCAAATGTAAAAGAGACCATCGTTTTTTGTTTTTGTTTTTTTTAAACATAAAATGATTACAATCAGTACTATGAAAAATAATAATATTAAAATACTTCTGCATGGAGACTAAATAAAGAAAATTGTGAGAAGTTCCATCTTGTTGCATGGAAGTTTGCCACATTGTTAAAAACAAACTGGAGACCTTGAGTCCAGGGGCAGGCTGGTAGAGGTTGTACCTAGTACACAAATGCAGTTTAGACACCTTGTATAAATTGGAACCAAAGAGCCCATGACATCTATTTTAAAAGGAAACAGAAAAAGGGGTGGGTCAGGAGAGGATGGACACCCCACTAAGGAAGCAACAGGGGTGTAGAGCAGGCCGAGAAGAGAGAGCCTTGGAACTGGCTGTAAAGACAATTATGATATCTATTATTTGTGAGGCCCTCCTGCGATTTATGTTGTATGAGGGTGGGATAGACATTAAAAGGTGGTTAAGTGTTAACCGAAAAATCTAGAAGAATAAGAGGGAATGGTGCATGCAGTTACAAATAGGGGACACCACATGGTCTTCACGGAGAAAGTGAATCTGCACAAAATGTTATAGGAAGGAAATAGATACCTTTTGAACTTTCCAGGCCCATACAAAGGTGCCTGATACCTAACATGTATATTCTCTATCCATGTGACTGGAAACTCACCTTCAGAGAGTAAAATAATAAGCTTTATTGATTAGGATAATAGTTCTCACTTATTCTTATGTTCCAAACATTGTCCTAAGTGCTTTCAAATACATTTTCTTGGTTAAACCTTCCAATACCATGTGTACTAAGATGTCCATCTTTGATTATACATGAAAACGTTGATATCCAGAGACTTGATGGCTCATTGTAAACTGAGATTTGTCCTGCTCGAAAGGTTATATTATCTCCACCACCCTACTTTGCCTCCCTGTAAAGTTTAAAGCGGTCACATACTAGTATGTTTGTATGGCAAATTGCATATTCACACATGTAATCTCTAGCCACACTGTTGCTTATGTTTCATTTGGAAAAACACTGACCAAGTCAAGGGAAGACTTCCAGAGAAATGCATGAAATAAAGCCAGTTCTACAACTCTACTAATGACAGCAAGAGTTCAAAATGTTAGCGAGGTCCATGGTTTTTTCACCCATTACCTCACAAGTTATTTAAGAAAGACCAATTACATCTCAGGCACTATTCTAGCCATTTAGAATACAAAGTTCCTTGGCATATTGGACCTTACGTTCCAGTGCATTAGCTCACCTGTCAGAGATCCTACAAACACTCAGTTACAGCACCTTAGAATTTTCAATATATTTCTAATATATTATTTCAAGTGCCCAAGAAAGAAGAACTCAGTAGCTTTGAGTGCAAGATTTTTTACATTATTATAGTTCTCCAGAATCCTGAGTTTTAGACCATTCTAAACATCTTCATGAAGGTTGATTTTAGTGTACCCAGGGACTCTGTACCCTAGTCTTAACACCTCTTTTAACAGTGCATAGATACTGCACCTGGTGAGTTTTACCGTCAACCTGATACAGCCCAGAGTCATGTGGGAAAAAGGAACCTCAACTGAGCTACTACTTCAGTCAGACTGGCCTGTGGCCATGCTTTGGAGGAATTGTTTTGGTTGGTGACAGGTGTGGGATGGCACAGCCCACTGTGGGCAGCATGATGCCTAGGTAGCTGAGCCTGGGCTGTGTAAGAAAACAAGTAAGGAACAAGCCAGACAATGAGCAAGCCAGGAAGTGGCATTCCTCCATGGTCTCTGCTTCAATTCTTGCTTCTGGGTTCCTGCCTCAAGCTTCTTCCCTGACTTCCCTCAGGGAGCAGCTGTTACCTGGAGGCATCAACAGAAATATACCCTATGTTCCACAAATCACTTTTAGCCATGATAATAAACATGTGTTTATCACAGAAACAAAATTAGACTAGGACAAATGTGAATGAGATATCAAATCAAACTCAATTTGTCATGTGACAATTTAGGCAATTTTTCATGTGACAACTTAGGTAATTTGTCATGTGACAATTTAGGAGGGAAACATAAAACCTTGGAGTAGTTGGCATATGTGAACACCACCAAGTTACAGATAGGAAAGTCTTTCTTTCTTTTTCAAAAAAATCTATTTATATTATTTTATGTGTGTGTGTATTTCGCCTGCATGCACAGATATATGCACCACATGCATGCCTAGTATGAAGGGTTCCCTGGAACTGGAGTTACAGCCATCTCTCCAGACCAAAAAGAGCCTTGATTATACTTGAAAACATTGATGGCCAGGGAATTGATGGGGGATTTTGAGACAAAGTTTCTCTGTGTAACCGTCCTGACTGTCCTTGAACTCACTTTTGTAGACCAGGCTGGCCTCGAACTCATAGAAATCTGTCTGCCTCTCTCTACCATGGGCTAGGATTAAAAGGCATGCACGAGAAGGTATTATTAATACTCCAGAAAACTTCCTCATACTACTTCCTAGGCCAACCCCCCTCAAGGGTAAGTAATATTCTGAGATTTGCTTTTTTCCTTGAACCTGTTGCAGCATGTAGTGGCAGTTTATTCTTCCTTACTGTGTATGAAGTTATTGTCTATCTTTGATGAAGTTTTGGATTGTTCCTCTATATTTGGCTTTTAAAAATAAGGCTGATGTGACTATACTTGTATATTTTAAAAGTTAATGTTGTTATTCTTAAGTTTTTATTATTGAGATTCTGAAAATTTTTTCCTTAAAGAGAGGTGTTTTGTAAATTTTTTTTATAAAGAGTAGTACTTTTGTATTGATTTGGTACATAAAAGTTGGCTAATGCTTTGTGTTTATAGATGTAGAATGAATTTTCCTGAAAAAAGGAGTAATACTATATCCATGCTCAAGATTCTAGAGACCAAATCGTTGATTAAACGTTGAGACCATGGAAAACGAGACTGTTGCAGACCCAGAGCCAAGTTATCTTGGGCTCTTTTAGGCCCTTTAAAAGCCATCCATTGCCCAACCTGTTTCCTTCTGATTCTCAAAACCTGTTAAATGTATTCTTAGCAGACCACTAACTTCCACCCATGATATAGCCAAGAAAGCTGTCTGACAGCAGCTGAAGCCATAGCAGGGCTTCTCAGCTTGGCTTCAACTGGCTTCCTTATTGTGTTTGATAAATGCCTTGATTTGTGGCTTCATTGGTTCTGTATTTAATAAAATCTCCTATAATAGCTTTCACAATGCGACATCTTATTCAGGACAACCCAACTCTATGTTACTATGTTATATTTAGCTAAGAATGAGCTGCTTCTCATTTTCTTTGAGGCAAGATCTGTGTTTTGCATTTATATAGATGAGAAGGAACACTAAATTAAAGAAGAAAATGAAGTGGGATGTTGATGATACATGCCTTTAATTCCAGCACTCAGGAGGCAGAGGCAGGCAGGATCTCTGAGTTCAAGACCAGCCTGGTCTACAAAGCAAGCTCCAGGACAGCCAGGGCTACACAGTAAACCCCATTTCAGAAAACAAAACAAAACAAACAAACAAACAAACAGAAAACAAAACAAAAAAGAAAGTAGAATTATGGAACTAAACCAATTGAAAAGTAGAAAAGTTTCTTCAGAAAATAGTACTGAGGCCCTCTGTTCTCAGAAGTGGTTTAATGAGCCTATCTAAAGAGCTATTTTTGGAAGTTATTTTTGGAGTGAATTCAATAGGGGCCCTATTGGCAAGACACCCAAGGGAATCTGTTGAAAACTCCTGAGGACTGGAATGTCTTCATTCCTTTGTGATATGTTTCGATCCCTTTCCTAGCTGTGAAATTAAGATTCCCTGCATCCAGTCACTGTAAGGGCATGCATACACTTCAGTGCTATCTACAGTATGCATGTGGTGTGGGGGGTGGGGAGGGGTAACACCTTCCTGTTAAGGTCCCTTTCTAATTATATTATCTACACACGTTTATTTATGTGTGTAAAAGTTAAAATCTAGGATCCACACATGAAAGAAACCATGGTGTTTGTTTTTATGAGTCTGGAATACTTAATAAAAGCTGCTATAGTCAAGGCACATTGACCCACAGAACCCATCACTACTTCATAGATGACAATAGCATTAATAATGTAACAACCAACTTGATTGAGTTTCTGCCATGTGCTGGGCACAGCTTTAACACTGGAAAGACAGGACAGGTAAACACTATTACTATGCCTACTGTACAAGAGCCAGACAGGAGCCAGAGCTGGGAAACCACTTGTTCAAGGTCTCTCAGCCTGCTGAGAACCCCCACTCTTGCCATCCTGCTGTGTGGGTGTGGGGACCCAGAGGGGTGGGCCTGTGGCTTGCTGCAGGGGGTTGGCTTCCAGCTGAAGAAGCATTGCTACCCTATAGTGCTCAGATGTCGCTGCAGAGATTCATGCCCACAGTCACATGTATTTTACACAAATTCTCTTAATTTTTTAAAGTTAACAACTAATTAAAAACAAAGACCCTCTGAGCAGGTCACAGAAAACAAGCCCGTGGGCTGGATTTGGCTGCAGGCTGAGAGCTTGTGATCCAGTGACTGGGAGGGTGTGTTTTCATGGCATGAAAGAGACACATGAGCCCTGCAACATCCACACACTGGCTTCTGCACGGAACTCTAAACTATGCGGACAGCAAACCATGTGTTGGGAGAGGTAAGATGTACCCAGCGGACACCAGTCCCCAGCCACACCGCTGAGGTCCAGATTTTAAAATGCCAGGGTCATGAGGCAGTAATTTCATTTCTGCAGGACATTTAGACTGCAAACCAATTTTCACCTGGACCACAAAAGTTTAGTTCAAGTTCGTCAGGTTCAATGTATTCTATTACTTTTAAAATTCATTCTAGTAAATTTTAAATTGGATTGAAATTATATTGGCTTCTGGCCTAAAATACTTGCATTTAAAATTTTTTCTAGATTGTCTCTCAATATAGTTTTGATAAAATAATTCTATTGAGATGGGGTTGGGGATTTAGCTTAGTGGTAGAGCGCTTGCCTAGCAAGCACAAGGCCCTGGGTTCAGTCCTCAGCTCCAAAATAATAATAATAATAATAATAATAATAATAATAATAATAATAATTCTATTGATGTTAGAATAAAATAGTAATAAAATAATAGAATAAAATAGTAAAGGCCCTTATATCCACACAAAACAATCTGTGAATAAAACTGTCTGCTTCCAAGATTTTACCCTTTCAGTGTTTACTGTCATAGAGCTAGCATGCACAGTAGTTGTGGGCAGCAAACCTACATTTTACCATTATATATATATATATATATATATATTGAACTTAGGGCATTATATCTGCTATGCGAGCACTGTGATATCTTTGCCCTGCCCACTTTAAACACCCTCCCTTCTTTCATTTATGTATTGCAATACTGGCGATCAAAGCTTGGGGCTGACGTATGTTAGGCCAGGCACACTGTTATGTATTAAGTGTTCACATGTCTACTAGTAACTTGTACAGCAGTAATCAGAATAGGCCAGAGCAAAACTATCAGAGCTAATTATTGTATTGGACTTGAAACAGGAGCCAACAATTAGCTGACAGTTTGAAAGTGCGTCTTAAGCAAACACTGGAGTGCACTGTTTGTATTCTGGCCTGAGTCTTTCTAACTTCTTATGTTTCTGCTTTCAGATTCTCCTTTCGCTGGTTTTTCCTTCTGACTTAACGAACTTTGTGTTTTATCTAGATTAATTCTGTGAATTTTGATAAAAACACCTGATGCTTTCTCTAGAACGGATACTGGTAGGTATACATAAATAAAGCAATAAGGTAGCCACCATTAATTTGATGGCAGTGTGGAGATACTGGGCTCTGTCTGAGAACAAACTCATTAAGGGGTACTTGCTGACATGATAAAGTGCCAGTGAAGATCCCAGAGTGATGTCTCTAATTGCCCAGGCCTTTTGTACATTAGGTATCTGCATGAATTATAACTCTTCAGTGAAGATAAAAAGGCTTCTGCAAGAAATGGCCCTGTGCTACAGGGCTGTCAGACTGGAGGGTATCTCAGATGAGATTAATGATGTCAGCACTAATATAAGAAGATTTAGCATAACCAAGATTATGGCTTCTGCAGAAACCTGCCAGCACTCATTTATTTTGAATAAATATTATTTTTAATTAAAGTCCTAAGGTGGGTTCTTCCTGAAATAATGAGATCTACAGTGATTTCCTTTGGGAATTAATTTTCTCTCTTAATTCACAGTCATTTTGATGGTTATGGCTCATAGAGCCTTACTCATGACAGTCAGCTTTGTAGAACATGCTGCTTTTCAGCTAAAGACACTAAATAACCCAATTTTTGTTATAACACAGGCCTCTCATTTTCTAACTCTACTTATCATTTAGTCCAAACACATTTACAAGGTACTGCCCATAAATGTCTATGGCGAAACTGCTTTATAAAAATAAGAAAATTGCTCATGAGAAAAAAAAAATAACCCTAAAAATCATAATGACTGCAAATATAAACTCAGAGGATTATATTATTCCTACTTTTATTGGCTCTGTTTTTTTTCCTGAGCATTATGTTAAATATTTTACACATATAAATTCCCATCACGTAGGAACTTGACATGATGGAAAATTTCAACTGCCTTTTACTTGATCATGAGACAGAGAAGCTTGCAACAGTGAATCTGAACTCTACAGCTCAAGTTCAGGGCCCCAGGCCTGGCAGCCTCTCTAATAATAGTAATAATTGCCCAGCATAAAGCCGACTGTCTTAGTCAGTGGTCCATTGCTGTGAAGAGACACCAAGATTATGACAACTCTTATAAAAGAAGACATTTAACTGAGGCTTGCTTACAGTTTGAGGTTTAGTCTATTATCATCATGGTAGGGTTCATGGTGGCATGCAGGCAGACATGGTGCTGGAGTAGTAGCCAAGAGTTCTACATCCAGATCCATAGAGAGTAGGAAGAAAGAGAGCCTCTGGGCCTGGCTTGGGCCTTTGAAACCTCAAAGACCACCCCCAGTGACACACTTCCTCCAACAAGCCCACACCTCCTAATCCTTTCAAATAGTATCACTCTCTGGTGACCAAGCATTAAAATGTATGAGCCTATGGGGGCCAAACTACCATACTAACCTTCATATAAATATCAGTATTTATCAGTACATGGCTTAACCAGATTTTCAGTGACTCAGTACAGTTAATATTTTATTATTGCTGCATCCCAAACCCCAAAACCCAAACCCAGAGCTATAGAACAATATTATTAGCCTCATGAATTTAGTGGGTGAAGAACCTAGACAGACAAATGATGATGCTTGTGTTGGAGCCTTAGAGGGAAGACTATGTAACTGAGGGGTCTGTCCTTGAATGTCTGGTGGTGATTCAGGTTTAGAGCTAGAAACTCAGTTGAGACTATTACTTAGGTAACACCAACAAGTGGATTCTACAGGAGCTTTGCTTTGTTAGATTATGGTGTGCCTAGTATTTGATCATCTTCTGTGGCTTCTCAAATGTTGAAAGTATGAGTGTTTCAGGAGAGTTAGGCATAAGCCTCTTTCTGAACTAGCTGGGTGCATTAAATTGTGTCAGCTCCCATGTAATCTGTTGGTTGCAAGCAAGTCACAGAGACAGATAAACATTCAGTCACGCCAACTCTGCAGACATGTTTCAAAGCCACGGAGAGCAACAAAGACTACTGTGAATTGCTACTTGTGGATTGCCGGTGTTGGGGCAGCTAAACCCACTTTTTGTCCAGTTATTTCCTGCTGATCCATTTGTTTTTCATACATATAAGTAGGGGATGCTCCAGCAGTTTACGCCTCTGATTTCTAGAGCTGGCTACCTAGGCAAGTTAGTCAGGGAATCTCACCTTGGGACACAGAGAGCAGGACTATGACTCCTATCTCCCTTTTCTTTGTCATTTGAGGACCAAGTGCAGGCCAAGAAAACGACACTAATGGAAACCTGCTGAATCTGTTGTTTCATTTTCATGGGATTGATCACACATCTGGGTAATTTAATATTTAGTAATGTAAAGTGTCTGTTGACAGCAAGACACTGCCAATGGAGACAGAAATCATGCAGCGAAGTTTGTTTAGAAAATTTAGAATTAGAATTGATTTGAGCACTTGCTATGTGTTGAATATATGATGAATGAAAAGTTCCTTTTGGTTTTCCCTTGAAAAGAGAGAAGGTTTAGTTAAGAAACCAAAGCACTTAAGTTGTCAAGCTGGGCAGAAACCAGAGTTGAATGGATGACATTGTGCCTCCTTTTGCCTGGGCTTTCATTCTATGGATGTATATGTTTAAGACAGAGTCAAGCTGAAACCTTCAAGCCAGACTTTCTCTCTTTAAAACTGACTTTCAGTTTTAAAGAACTACTCTAACTGACTGGGACTGGTCTGGGATAAAGTGCTGAAAAGCATGGATGGTTGGCAGTTCTCAGGGCTTACATATCATTCACTTTACATCTGAAATATTTGTGTATAAGGCCACGGCTGCTGTACTTAATAGAACGTCATGGGAGGAACTTGTCTAGCATTTGCAAGGCTAGGAGAAGTTTGATGTCATTCAGTAACCTTAACAGCTTGGGCCTTTTCCCACATTAGCAGGAATTTGATTGGGTAGATGTGCTGTGTAGTTAAGTTTTTTTTTGTGTGTGTTTTGTTTGGATAAAATTTTGCTTATGATTTGATGTAAAACATGGATTTAGTTTGAAAGAAAATAGATTATGGTGAGCCAAAAATGAATGACAAATTACAGGGACAGAGATTCAGGTTGCCTGAATAATGCTCCTTATCATGGAAGGGGCCACATGAACTTTTACAGTCATAGAAGCAAAGAAAGAAATCAGTCAGTGTTCTATTGCTGTGAAGAGACTCCATGACCAAGGCAACTCTTATAGAAGACAGCATTTAATTTCAGGCTCATGGTTCCAGAGGGTAGTTGAATCCATGCCCATGCAGGCAGGAAGCAGACAGGCACGGTGCTGGAGCAGCAGCTTTTGATCTGCAGGCAGCAGGCAGAGAAAGAGAAACACTGGACCTGGTGCGAGCTTTTGAAACCTCAAAGCCCACCTCCAGTGACACACCTTCCTCAGAAGGCCACGCCTCCTCTGACAAGGCCACACCTCCGAATCCTACCCAAACAGTGACACTATCTGGGGACCATACATTCAAACATTTGAACCATTCTCACTCAAGACACCACAGTGTCTTTACCAAGGGCCTTTGTGGGATATCAGGAAGGCCCAGTAGAGCCATGGGGAAACCTTTGCATGGATTCCAGAAGTTACCATATAGCATTCTTATCTTAAAGATTGGTGGAAGCTAGGTTTTTGCAAAGCTCAATGACATATTCTAAAAGTTTTACTTTGTAGTTATGAGGCTGTTAGATTAGATACAGAGAATGATGGCAAATGGTTATTAAAAGGCACTGATGATAGCCTAAGATCATTCTGACTCTTGATCTGGAATATTCATTCCATCTCTCCATAAACATAGCGCTTCAGTCAGTTTGTAGGATCTTCAATACAAATGTGGCTGCTTGAGGGAACTTGGCTTTTTGAGAAAACTTTATAATTATCCGGAAATTTCCTGCTATGAATGAACTGAAATACTATATCCTCCTACGGTTTGGATATTAAATATTCTCCCAACTCATGTGTTGAAGGTGTGGTTCCCAGTGTAACTCTCAAAGGTAGGACTTTTAGGAAGTGTTTGGATCATGAAAGCTCTAACCTAAATCCACTGGTTTAATTTCCAAATGGGTGCATAATCTGCTGACATTCTTGGAAAGTGGTAGAAACAGAGACATGGGATTTGGCTAGAGGCAGTAGGTGACTGAGGGTGTGCCCTTGAAGGTTTATACTTTGTTCCCACAACTTCACTGTCTTCTCTGCCTATTTTCCATGGGGTAAGTTCAGGGAACAACTCGTGCAAGTCAGTTCTCTCTTTTCATCATGTTCAGTGTGGGGGTCAAACTCAGGCTGTGAGCGCTTGGTGGCAGGTATTCCTATAGACTGGCCCATGCAACTATGACAAGAAAAGTAATAATTTAATATATAACTTTCATTTTACATTATAGGAAAGCTATTTCCTTTATACAAAGCTAGCAAATGAGTAGATTTATTGCTACCTGAAATGTTTTCTTTATATAATTTATCTAAAATATATTGACAAGCATTGGGAACTTTGAACTTGCAGAGTCTAGGAGGATGGCAGGCAATTATTTAATTTACAGATTAATTTTAGAATTGAAATCTACCATTTCACTTCTACTGATCGACACTGCCTTTGTTATTACAAAAGGGGATAGAATATTTTGTCATGGATTGAGGTAACTCCAAAAGAAGTTTTCAAATGAGAAAAGACATATTTTTATATCATTCCTATTCAAAGATCTCACAGGTCTATGTTTAAATATCCTCCCCAGGAACTTAAGAATTAGTTGAACTACGTTTCTTGGAAATTGTACCATGGTTATTTTAAGTTAAAAATACTTAAAGTTGGGCCTTCAAATTAAAGCCCGTGGTGAACAGTAACATATGTGCCACTCACTTGTCACCTTCTCACTGTCAACTATAAAAGTCTGCTGAAAGTCTCTGAGGTTCACCCGTGCCCCTGCTGAGGGTGGAGACCAGTGCAGGCAAGAGAACAGGCGCTAATGTGAAAAGGAGTTCCTCCTTGAAGGGTCAAGTGCTCCTGGTAAGAGCTACTAAATGACACTGGGCTCCCACTGCTATTTACCCTCTACGGCACATTTCTAAAACATGTTTTTATGAAATGCAGCAAAGCATATTTAAAAGACTTAGATAATTTTAGATGACCTTCTATTTTTTTTACCTCATGTGAGTAGACACTGGTCATTCAAACATAGAGCATTTTCAAAGAAAACCATTACTCTAAAGTGTTACAAAGTTAACAATTCTAAGACTTATCTTCTCCAGGTCAAGGAGAATTAGTTAAGCTACAAAAAGTCTAAATAAATGATATAGACACAGATTTTTAGAAAACAACAAAACAAAACAAAACCAAACAACCCCCCTACAAGAACCTGTCTTTAATATAAGTACTCAACACATTGTCCTGGTTTAAGGTGTTTTAAAAACTGCATTTTAACTTGATGATTGTTTTGGAACTGGAGATAGACTGACACATCATGGACTTTGCTTGACATGAGGCCTTGGCAGCTCGCTGCTGTAAAGCTTCTGAAGGCCGAGTTTGCACACTGTGGGGTTTGCCTGAGTACCATGTATAAGAAGGATCCCAAGAAGAGAGGGTCAGCTCAGTTCGCCACTCTGAGAACTGCAGCGGTATCATTTTGCAAGTCCTCTCAAAGGCCTAAAAATAAAGTGGTGCATTGTGGAGTTTAAGGTATTGTCTTACTACCATTGGCAAGTTTCAGTTTTTGAAAATTGATCTGTGTTGTCTTACTGAGCCGGCAAGTTTTAGTTTTTGAAAACTCATCTATCTCTTTGTAAGGAAAGGAAGACATAGGAGGCCAGCATAGGGTAGATCCTGAATAATCATACTCACATCATTTGATATATCCATAGAATTTATTAAAAAACAAAACAAACAAACAAACAAACAAAAAGCTACCCACCAGTCTTTAATAGAAGTAATCCATTCATTGTGCTGGTATTTGGAAAACGTTCATGCTTCAAAAAAAAAAGATCCAATGCAAATTATACAATGAGAAGTAGACTCTAAAAATATTTACATTATGATTCATAACAGTAGTAAAATTACAGTTATGAAGTAACAATGAAAATAATTTTATAGTTAGGGGTCACCACAACATGAACTGTATTAAAGGGTTGCAACATTAGGAAGGTTGAGAACCACTGGTCTAAAAGGTGAGGAAAGAGAATATCTTGCTAGCATCCCTTGCTAACTATCATAAGCTGTTTTGCCATGCTTTCCTGTAATGATGGACTGAAACCTTCAAAACCACAAGAAAAAAATAAATTCTTTATCCTATAAGTTGCTTTATTCAGGGATATTTATCCCAGCAATAAGAAATGAACATAAATACCTTATCCCTAATGGAGCAATTTAAATAACCAGACAGCTAGAAAGATTTGCTATTTGAAATGGGAAGTACTTTCATAATTTAAAAAATAGTTGTGATCTGTGTCAAACATTGGGCCAAATTATGGGTAAAATGAAAGCAAAAGTAGTCTTGGCATGTATGATGTCTGGACATTTTATTTGATTTAGGGGAAAAACAAACTACAGTAAATTGGAGCTGAAATATTTAAAGTCCTTCTTCATGGCAAAGGTTAAGATAATACCCAAATTCACAGTGTTCTTTATCTCTATTTTTATTCTTGATCTCTTGTAAGCCTTAGATATTTTCTCATGAAGAGGACCCATTTTTCCACAGGGGAGTTCCAAGAGTAAGTTTTCTTAGGATAGTATTTAACAGTTCTCTGCTCATTTCACCAAAAGATTTCTGATCCATGTCCAAACCAAAAGCTTTGGGAAAGACCTGACCACAGGCAAAAGAATCGAGGAAGCTTCCAGACTTCCAAAGTAGCTATTGGGAGGGATGACTCAGAGGCTTGTGAAGCCTGGAGGCTGCAGCCTTCTTAGCTGTCTAGTTTTAGTTCAGTTCTAATCTCTTCCATGAAGCTTCCTGAAATTTTTTGATTCAGACTAATCTTTCTTTTACATAACCCAGTGTTCTCTCCTGCCAGTATGTGTTAGATTTCTTACATTATTGACATGTCTGGGCTTTGTAGCTAAGCCTCTTGATGGCAGGACCCTCACTGATTCACCGTGTGTATGTTCAAAGGTCCCTATAATGTGTCAAGCATATAGTAAGCACTCAAAATAATATTAATGAACAGGTTGGTGAATATGACCATGAAGAAGTTCTGGATTCCTCAAATAAGTATATGGCAGCTCACTCATGACAGAATAGGACCTCATGGTGTTGTCAAGGAAGCAGATCAGGGACAGTTGACTGAGCACAAAGCAGACAGGTGAGCTATTGCCAAGGGCAGCTAAAGTAGAAAGAAGCACACATAAGCTGGAGGGTAGCGTTTTTAGCTATTACCCATGCAACTGCTTATTCTGTATTTCATTAAAATGCTCCCCAAGTCAAAAAAATGTTCACTTGGGCTAAATAATGTACTTTTCTGTGAATATTCTTAATGCTACTACCCCCTCAAAAAAAAAAAAAGAAAAAAAAAAGAAAAAAAGAAAAAAACCAAAGCAGGAAGGTCATATCCTTACTTCACATGCTAGATAGGATGCTCCAGCAAAATGGGCAAATGACCTAAAGTACTCTGTCCCCTCATCATTTGGGACTCCTCATAAACAGGGAGTGCCAGAAACAATGTTTTTGGTCTATTTTTTCTAACAGTGTTCCTAGTGTCAGAAATAAAAACCTAACCTGCATTAACACCTATCATTTGCAAGAAATCCTGATTCAATGCACTTAAGGTCACATTAATCAACTAACATGAAAAAAATAGTTCTGTTTTACAGGCTTATTATGTTGGGATATTAAAGATGGCAGGGTGCATCATCCTGTTTGAGTTTGGCAATGAGTTTAATAATGTTCTATGAAGTCTCCTCATTAAATCTGATTTGGCTTCTGTGGTCATATTGTGGTTTTAGGAAGAAACAGAAGGAAACAAGATTAATGACAGACCAAAAAGAAGGGAGGAAATAGTCACTAAGTTATTTAGGACCAAGTTTATTTGTTCACTTAAAAGAACAACAAACTTCAACTTGATTTTGTTTCCACAAAACATTTTCTTTAAAATACAACTTCATTCTAATTCAAGCCCCTGTATTTGGTGTACCTGTCATTGAGGAATCTGAGTGGAAGGTAGATTAGAAAGTAGGTCATAGTATCTTCATTGCTGTAGAGATGGGGAGCCTCAACCACACTGAGAAAATTATGGAGACTCCCTATGGTCAGTTGGCAGCCTATATCCTTTCCTAGACATATATTTCCTAAGAGGGTGAGGACACATTTACAGTTTACTTTATACGAAGTATTAAAAAGTAAACTCTTTCAGAAACACTAACCCCTCCTGAACCCACTACTGTGAGGCTGTGCAGACCTGTCTCCATACTGAGCATGTTACTTAGAGAGCCGAGGAAGACAGCCATTACTAAGATCAAGACAATGTGTACACAAGGATTAAAACAAACTTCTTCATTACACTTGAACTGAGTGTAAGTTCTTCATATTTTTCATTTTTAACAGAGCTGAGAATTTCTGTAGTTCCAATGTATGAAAAAGATGGAATCAAAGTGTCCTATGTATCATATCCCAAGGACTTGCCATGACTGTATCTTAAGTTCCAGCCTTCATAGAGACCATGTGAAAATAAGCAGAGCAAGATGGAAAAAGGAAGTATTTGTGCCAGCGGTTGAAATCCAGTTTTGTACAGCAAGGACCCTAGTCCTTCTCTCTAGCACATTTAGTACGGATTCCAGTGAGTTGTTCTGTTGCCCAGCCGCTAGAGAAAGGAATTCTACACAGTGTCCCCAAAGGCTCAAATGCTTAAGGCTCAACACTCCCTGTTTTGAGAGTTACTGGATCATGAGGACTGTAACTCCACCAACGAGTAAAAGCATGAGTTCATAGCTGAATGGGCTGCCAGAAGGGAGGGAACAGACTAGAAGCAGGTGAGTGGAGTATATCTCTGAAGGGTATGCTGGGTCCTTTTCCTGTCTCTTTGCTTCCTGACAGCCGATAGTGAGCAGCTTTCCTGTGCCTTACCCTCCTGCTGTGTTTCTGCCTGCTACAGGCCTGAAAGTAGTGGAACCAGCTGATCATGGTCCGACACTTCTCAAGCCACAGACAAAAGCCTTTCCTCTGAAGTCAGGCCAGGCCTTTTGTCACGGCAGTACAAAGGGACTAATGCAACAGGCATATGATTTCCAAAGGAAGGACTGGGTCTGCTTCCAGCCCTTCATACAAACAGATCTCTAATGAAAGGATTTTTCAGACAAGGTTCCACCATGTGGTCCAAGTGTCCCAGCACTAGCTGTGGAGTGCAGACCCTCCTGCCTAAGCCTCCAGAGGAGTAGGATTAGAGGCTTGACACCACACTTGGCACAAGAAAAAGTTTTAGTTCAAATCTAACATGGTCATTACTTACATCTCATAAAAGGGTACCTTTTATGATACCTAAAAATTTTAAGAAAGGTGAGATAAAAGATTCAAGAAGGATTTTACAATACATAGAAGATGAACTCTTATACTAATAATATGGCTCTTATATATAGATATAATTATCCAATATTGGGTCAAAAACATGATTTTGTAAAAACTGTAATGAGATACATTACTGAATATTCATTTACTTCAACACTGACATTTTTATGATTAGCTTTATTAACAGGATAATATGTTCATGCACACACACCTTTTTACAATAGATTCACTATTTCCAATGTTTGATTCGAACCAACAAATATTCAGTTGAACATGAGAGAAGAAATGAGATTTTCTTTCTACATAACTGGCTAAATTGTTTTTAAGAATAAAAGTTAATACTGGTATTAAAAGCCTAAATTTCCAAGGCTTCTGTCAATTCCACCGTAAATCTCCTCCTCAGGCCACAGGACTGCCCATTAGTCTTTCTTGTCGGAGAGCAATTAATCTCTTGAACCACTTTTCTTCAGCTTCAGCCTTTTCAATAAATAACTACAGTAAGAGAAGGAGAAGGAAAATGTTACTGTGCGTCAGTAACTTGGAACTGACGTGACATAACACAAATCACTCTGATAGAAAGCTTCCAGAACGGCAGTGTATAGTGCTCAACCCTTGAGGGCTCGTCAACTGCTTACCCCACCCACAGCGAGTTAGTGCTAGGCAGTCATGAGGCAAAGGAACAGCCTGAATGATGTTTCACTGACTGGCCATTTCACACCCTGTGTCTGTGAGTTCATTTCTTACCCTGTTTCTAAGAAACATCAATCACATCATTGTGTAAAGACAGTAAAGTATGGTATTAGTGACAGCTCACAGTGAAAAACCAGAGCTGACCTAGTGTTAGAAGTACTACTGTCAGTTATAAGGAAGGAAAACCCTTTTCCTTTTTTGACCATTTTTCTTAAGTACAGAATTGTTCTAGAAGTTGGGAAACATGCAGACGACAGCAGACCCAAATACATGTAAACAATGCGAAGGCCTGAGGTGCGCTGCTCATTTGTAGCCGAGAGAAGCCATGAACCTTTTCCTGCAAGTCTTCCTAGTGTCAGAACAAAGGGACAATTGCCTGGGTGACTCAGTGAGCACATTCATTAGGTTGAAGCGACTCACATTTGGATGAGCCAGAGAATTGTCATCTTGGTACTTGATGGCCGTGGGGATGCTGTCAGGGTCTATTTCCTTTCCAATGCTGGGTGGGTCAGCGGCTACTGATGCTGGTCCTGATGCTGGAGTCACATGCTTCACTTCACTTGGTTCCACCGACTGAAAAGGCAACACAGCAATCTAAGCATTACCCACGTTTAGAAGTTGGGTTTCGAATATCTCATATTGAACAATGGTTGCTCTAGTAGGTCTGCTCTGAGATGATAGTCATCTCAAAAGGCTCCACATTCCTGAATGACAGAAAAATTGTTATTCAAAGAAACACACGTGTGGAAGGAATTTTTTTCATTTCCGATAATTAGTGTGCTTTTCTTATGGAATCAGTGTTTAGTCTTATACTATTGAAATACACACACATGCATATACACACATGCACACACATATACACATATTTTGCATCTAAATTATAATAATAAAAATATTACAATATACCTCTAATATTTAGTTGGCCTTACGTATAAAAGCAAATCCAAAAGTTACCCTATACATATCTATCTCTGTTAACTATAATTTACATACCATACTATGGATTTTAGCATATCAACAAAATTATACAACAGCTATCATGATCTACTTCAGAACATCTTCATTATTCCTTCCAACATTCCATGTCTCTTATTAATCACTCTTGATTTCTTCCAACCTCTTGATGATAACTGTCTATTCTGGATACCCTGTGTAAAGGAACCATACACTGAGTGGTTTTCCGTGACTGGTTCTGTTATTGAGCCTAGCATTTTACAGAACCATGCATGTTAGCATATCAGTACTTCATATTTGTAGTTGCTAAATAATATCCCATTGTATAGATCTGCACATTTTATTGGTCTGTGAATTATCCATTGATGGACTCAAAGGTTATCTTTTAAGATTACTTAAAATATCTTGAAATAAAAGCTTGTAAAAAAAAAAAAGGTACATCATATTCTGGAAGAATAAAACTAAATTTGTTACTTTCATGTTTTTCAAACTACATGCAGTGTTTGCCACGGCCCATACACTGTCCTGAGTGCTGGGCACCCAAAGACTGATGACTCGTTGTTCCTGCCTTGAAGGCACCAGTGGCACATGCAGAGTCAGGTCAACGTCAGTCTTCCTTGACAGAGGAGGTGGCCCGAGGAATGACAGGTAAGCAACAAGGTTGTAGGGATTGTATGAAATGAGCGGGACAACTCTGAAGTTAAAATTAAAATATCATATGAAAGAGACAAATGGGAGATAATTCTCCTCTGGAGTCTTTTTCCATATCTGTGGGTTCTATTGTTTTTACTTTCTATTTTCTTTTGACTTATATCTACTTCTTAACACCCATTTTCTGAATGAAGTTCAAAACAAATATTACTATGAAAAATGTCTAGAGGATGAATTATGCATAAATTAATTAACGTTTTCTTAGATTACTTTATCTTCAATTTGGAGACCTATTGATTTAGCCGTCTCATTAAACAATGCTTGGTAAGCCCTAGACACAAAGGAGGATAAACTAGAAAAAGGCCCTGTATTTTTGCTGGTGGGCTCTGCTGCTGATTGAACAAGATGATAAACACATATATAAAAATAAATACGTAATTATTAATAACAGTATGCTCCAGCAAGAAATAAATGGGAATGATGGGGACTGGAGAGGTGAGTCTAGTTCAGATTTGGTGCCCACGCACAGTGTCTTTTATTTAGGAGGTAAAACTGAAGACCCGATGAATAAGAACAGCTAGATATATGAAGAGGAAGGAAGAGAATGCTTTAGCCAGAGGGAGCAGTGTGTACAATCTGAGAGGAGAACTTTCAGAAGGCAGGCCCGAGGAGATAGTGTCCAGTTAGACTCTTGAGTGCTGCTTGCTAAGCTCAGCCACACCTCTACTAGCACAGGAACTGATCAGGCAAAGGCCAGGAACTGGGAGAATCATACTTTGCTTCACTCATTGTAAGATGTTCACTCTTTGCTACCCAGTGTCAGCTACCTGAAAACTGCTCCATAGATACTATCAAGTTCTATAGTTGTTTTGGCAGAAGGGAAAGCCCTTATGTGGTGTCAAGTAGCTAGCTCTGTACGTCAGCATGTGTGCATACATGTGTGTTATAGCCAGAGGTCAACACTGGGTGCTGTTCCTCAGGCACTCTATGTTGTTTCTTGATGCAGGGTCTCAGACTGGCCTGCTGCCCAGTGATGGGAGGGATCCTACCTCTCCCCACCTCTCCTAGTGCTGGGATTACAAGCTAACCACCACATGTAAACATGTGGTTCTGGAGATGGTACCCAGGTCCTTATGCTTATATGACATGCACCTGATGTACTCAACCATCCCTTCATCCCAGATGAATTAATTCATAATGCTAAGATTCATTCACTTCTTCTGTTAGCATTTTATTTGATTCAAACATGAATTCATTTTCACGCTACAGGAAGCTGGTCTGCATGCATAGGAGAGACTTCTATTCTTATAAACAAAATGACCCTTAAGACTATATTTCTAGGACAACAGCATAAATTATTACAAACTAGAGAAATCTATGCCACAAACTGTTTCCAAATGAAGGCATGTTTATCAACACTAAACCTAATAATCAATGATATTCACACAAACCACAACATTAACTTTCATAGGCATTAAGAAGAAATAGTTATTAAATTTTATTTGGCAGTTTTCTTATATTTTGGAGCCAATATCCCCCCCCATGCCATTCAAGTTTCAAATATTTGTATATCTCTGATCTATTGGGCCTTGAAGGTACATGGCCCTAGAGATAAAGATATGATACACATTTATGAAGTTGAGTTAAAGGCAAGCCCAATATTCTGTATGGGCGGAAGTGGGACACTTGTCAATTCAATAAGACTCAATAAATCAATTTTGGTAGTCCATGCTTCCTTATAAAGACTACCTGTCTTTGTACCCCAGCATGGTCCCACAGTACTTAGACAGGCAATGCTGACCACACGAACAGCCTTGAAGAGATGTGAGGAGCTGTGGGTTCTTCCTCTTCAAGTGACAGAAATCTCATTCTGTTTTTTCCTCTGCATGTTGTCCACTGTTTGTGTGTTCCAGAGTGTGTGCTGGTATACATGCATGGAGGCTGGGGGAGGATGAAGACCTCTGATCTGTCACTCTATGCCTGATTCCCTCTAGACAGGGGCTCTCATGGAGCCTGGAGCTAGGCTGGCTGCTAGGAGGACCCATGACCCTCCTATCTCTGCCCTCCAGCACTCATGGGCCACCCCTGGCTTTCTTCCTGGTATTTCCCCCTCTGTGTGCTGGGATCTAAACACATACTTTCATGTTTGCGAGAGCTCTTGCTGACTAAGCCATTTCTTCAGCCCCAACATTAAAAAAAAAAAAAAAAAAAGTATAAACATACACATTAAAACTATCAAAAGTTAGGACTGGAGCATGGGAGCTGTTGAATGGTTGAGCATAGTTGTAAAATCAGTAGCTGCTCCTTAGGTAAGTGACAGAAACTCTAAGAGAAAATTGTGGCTCAACCATGAAATGGACCTCAGTACAGGCCCCCTGAATGGCTGGCTTTGTGCAATACTGCCACCTGGTGGTGCAATTGGAAAATACTTTCCTAATCTTTCTAGTTAACACAAATGCCCATATTGCACAGCGTCATTTAGTCTCTCCTTTTGAACAATGGAGGATTATCTGCCAAGCGTATCAGTATCAGTCTTAGGGCTAAATAACTGATCCAAGTTTATGCGGGACAACATCCTGAAAACAAGCTATATCTTGGTTTCTAAAGCTAATGATGTAGCAAGGATCTATCACATTCCCTAACTACTTGGGTAAGGTCTCGGAGTTAAATTAGTTAAATCAATATGCATTGTAGAATGCCCATAGTGTCTGGAAGGTTATTGCTAAAGGGCATTGTCTTCCTAGTGACAGTTCTCTAGCTTAATTAGTGGACTTCACTCCTAAGGAAACTGACTCCAGTTGAAAGGGTGGCTAGCATGGACAGCCGTTTTTTAGAGAGGCAAACTTTATTCTAAGAGCTCAGACTGTCCAGAAGAGACAGATGTGGAAACTTGGGCCCTGGGTGATTTAGTCCCCAGGAGAGTTAATCTTTGCTATGCAGCCAGGAGAGCCTATCATGTCTTCCCAGGACCTGGATGAAATAGTACTCAGGATAATTTACTTCTCTTTGCTAAGTAATCTCCTCATAAATAATTCATCTCTTAGGCATCCCGAGTCCTGGCCTTCTACTGCAGACACAGACATTTCAGACTAGAAAGCGATGCCACTTTCTAAGCTAATAAATTGTCCCTCGTTTTATGTTTCAGTGGAGTATAAATTTATTCTTGTTAGTCCATCACTGTTCCTCTGAGCATCCCGGAGTGTAGTTACTAATAACAGTCATGTGCTGGATGGTATCAAAGGGAACGCCACCTCCTGAGGCTCTATTGAGATATTCTCTGTTGACACTAATCCTTACCATGTATGCTTTCTTGAAGGATAAACATGAATCAAAAGTAAATGTAACAAGAAACAATACTTAGAACCAGACAGGCAAGTGTCTTGGGCCAAAACCCAGTCTATAGACTCTAGACTAGTATTTTTCACAGGAACTTGATCATAGATTCTAAGAACATCCAGTAAGAATTGAGAATTCAGAATGAACTTCAGAAAATAAATATAAGGCCAAACCCTCAAGTAGATCATTGTTTTAGATGAATGTCTTTACACTCTGCAAGATTAAGATATCAAACAGAATGGTCATATAAACATATGAATGTCCATTTCATAGCCGTGGCTCTCAGGACTGTGGTGATATCCTGAAAGTTCAAATGCAGTAAGCACAGTGACACCCAGGGCTATGGGTGATCCAAGGCTACCTAGTCCTGTACCTGACATACATCGTACACTCAGCTCATGTCCTTGTATGTTCTACCTTTAAAAAGGCCTGGTAATTAAAGTTCCAGGTATCTATTAACACCAGGAGTGCTATAGGAAACAACTTGATAATTCTGACATATAAGGTTAATCAACATGGATAATAAAATAAAGCTTTAGCTTAAAAACTCCCTGTATTTTTGGGTAGAATTTAGAGTGATACAATATTTTTGGAGGATAATTTTTGAAACATTAAATAATGCAAATGTGAACAGGTAATTTCACCTTATTGAAAACATGTGACATCCCAAAACATAACTACTTAGAAATATGATATTAAAGAAAAGTAAATGGTTATTACGTCTATCATTCTTCTATTACACAGTCTTACATGTGCACTTTAGAAGCACAATGTAGCAGAAGCAGAAGTCTTTAAAGGAAGAGCAGACCACAACTATTACTTCTCTACTAACAGCAACCAGAGGAGACGCATTTCTTAGAACAACTTTTCCTTCTAAAGGAATGCAAATTCTGAAGAGCAGTCTTGTTAATGAGTGAAGAACAAGTGAAAAATTCAACAGAAATGAAATGCCTTCAAACGTCTTCACTGAAGTTGAGTGAGTGACACACAGCTGGGCAAAGATGGGAGGAGGTACAGTCTCCTGTTTGAGCAATAGCTTTATCATTTAATGTCTTTCCCCAACATCTGTCTAGGAATAACAATTCAAAAGGTGTACACAGACATTCGTTATAAAAAAAAATCAGGAAAACCTGTCTATATTCATGAAGTGGACATTACAGTTACAGACTCATAGGAAGTGATATCTCAGTTGTTTTGATAAACTTTAAAATACAAATGGTGTCAGATCCATGGTTACACTGTTTTTATATAGGTGGCTTGGGCTGATTCCCACTGATTCATTCTCTCACCAGCAAGACGGACATTCCCTCCCTCCCTCCCTCCCTCCCTCCCTCCCTCCCTCCCTCCCTCCCTCATCTGCCTATTGGAGGACGCACTCACAACCGAGTAAATCCATTAATAACGCTTCCTTCAGCTGGAATCCAAAGGCTTATTCAGATGCCCATAGGGGAACTTACTTTTTTGACTTCTTTACTTGATCGGAATGTCTGCTGAACAAAAGACTCGCTTTCAATGGCTTCAATTTCTTTAACCCTTTTCACTTGCTCCACCAGGGTGGCTTGGTCTAAAAGGAACAGTGTTAGTGAACTTTGGTACAAGCTTGTTACCAATATTATACCCGTGCTCAGTTCTTTCTTTTAACTGGATAGAAATGAAATATATTAAGTTAAGCTACAATAGGTACTTTCCCCCTTGAATTTCAAAAATAAAATATGCCTAGAAACTAAGACTCTCATCTAAAATCTAAAATCTACTGAGGAGGTATAGCTATTATGATTTTGGGTGATCTAAGCTAATTTTGTGGGAAGGCCTTTCCCTCTACTTTATTTTAACATTGTATTATGGAAATACACAAAAAGAAAAAAAAGGACAACAAACCCACTCATAACCACCACCTAGTTTTTATAATCACCAACACTTTGTTACTGTTAGTTCTCAATGTATTTTCAGATCGAGACCTGGACTATGTAAAAACAAATCCAAGAGGGCATAACCAAACTCCAGACCATGTACTGTTTTCCCTAAATAGTGGTCATCTCTAACAGATTAAGACTTGATACCAATAATAATAATTTTATCATAATACTGTTTGTCAGGTCTCAAATTACCACTAATTAAATATGATTTGTACACTCCATGTTCAATTTTCACTGGTTTAAAAGATATCTTCTGTCAGGTGGTGGTGGCACACACCTTTAATCCCAGCACTCGGGAGGCAGAGCCAGGCACATCTCTGTGAGTTCGAGGCCAGCCTGGGCTACAGAGTGAGAAACCCTGTCTTGGAAAAAAAAAGAAAAAAAGGAAAAAAAAAAGATATCTTCCTATAGTAGGCTTGTTTGAGCAGGATGCAAACAAGGACCCACATCACTCTTGCTTGGTGGTAGGGTTTCCAGTCTTTCCAGAGCCTGCCATTCTTTCCTTGATTGTCGATTACTTCCTGGAGAGTGAATTCCTTCTTTCATAGTCCTCTGCCTTCTGGACCTCATGATGTTATCCAACATGCTCCTCTATTATCTACTGTTTGTGCAGATCACGATAGAGACCTGACTCTTCATTCCAGTTCAATATATTCCATTTCAAAAATAGATTATTATATGTTTGGAGAGATGTCTCAGGAGCTAAAAGCCATCGCTGTTCTTGCAAACATCCTGGGTTCAATTTCCAATACCCACCTGGCAGCTTACAACCACCTTTAACACTAGTTCCAGGGAATCTGAAGTTCTCTTCAGGCTCTGGCAAGCACCAGGCATGCATGTGGGGCACATACATACATGCAGGTACTCACACATACACATAAAATAAAAATAAATAATTAAATCTTCAAAACTTAGAAATGGCACTGTTATGTAGTTTTTTTTTTTTTTTTTTTTTTTTTTAACATTAAATTAGGAAGCACTCTGACTGCCTGTCCTGATGTTCAGATTGATCAATGGGTTCAAGGTGTGATGAGTCAATCTGACCTTTCTATTATAAAGTTCTTATTCATCCATCTTTCAGTTAATGGTTTTAGTATCATTAATGCTTTCTTCTTAAATCAATTATTTAATTAGAAGCCATAAAATAGTAATTTTTCTTGTTGTATTTACTAGTTCTGATTCTTTTACACTGGGGAACATTCATTCTCTCATTAGCCACTGGTGACTGAAATACAAGCTGTATTGTGAGGTAACAAACATATTTCTTCTCTAAAATTCTGAGTGTGAGTGCAGGAACACACATGTGTACTATGGCATATGTGTGGAGGCCAGAGGACAACTCCTGGAAATAGGTTCTCCTTCCACTGTGGGGTCCAGAGACTGAACTAGGGCCCCCAGGTTTGCATGGTAAGCACTGTTACCCACTGATCCACATCATTGGCCTTGATGTTTATTTACATTTATTTAATATTTTGGTCTACAGGTACTGAAGATGCCATTATTAGCTCACAATGTGAATAGCTTTAATCTATGGCAAGCGCTTTCTTATTCTGATGCTCAAACTGCTTCAACTCTGGGTAGCTTGCCCTATGGTGTGACCCCTAGTAGTGAAGGCATGCCAAGATGTTGGAGGGTTATCTTCTATAGTTCCCATCCTCAAGCGAAGCGATCCACTTCTCTACCCAGACTCCCTTCCAGTGGCGGAGACAGCAGAGGCAGTGACCTAGACTTTTGGCATGTTCACCATTGCTGAACTGCCATTGCTTTTCAGTCTTTTTAATGTGCAGGGAAGAAAAGATACCCTAAGAAATTCTAACATGAGTCCATGCTGACTACTACCAATTAAATTAGCAATTATGATTTAAGTAATTTTATAGTCAAGCATCTTCCCATATGCTAAAAATCTTCAGCATTAACAATATTGTCGAGGGTACTCACTTTCCTATGAGGTATGCATTAGATTAAAAAATAAAATTGCGGGCTGGAGAGATGGCTCAGTGGTTAAGAGCACTAGCTGAGTTCAATTCCCAGCAACGACATGGTGGCTCACAATCACCTGTAATGAGATCTGGCACGCAGGCAGAACACTATAAATAATAAACAAATAAGTCTTAAAAAATGGCAACAACTGCTATAAATCACAAGGGGTATTAATTAATGAATCTCTGACCCCTTGGATTACATACCAGATATCCTGAATATCAGATATTTACATTATAACTTATAACAGTAGCAAAATTACAGTTATGAAGTAGCAACAAAATAATTTTCCGGCTGGGGGTCACCACATCATGAGGAACTGTATTAAAGGGCTGCAGCATTAGGAAGGTTGAGAACCACTGCTCTAGAGTCACTTGAAATAATTCTCTACTTTATTAAGCTACTAATTTGATAGGCTATTCATTTTCTCAAGTTTCTGACTAACGTTTGTTTTTATACCGTGAGGGAGTTCTAGGTTAACATGTAAAACATGACCATTCAGAGACTAAATCGCTTTTCCAATACCAGGCCCTGAGTTCTTCCTCCAATCCAAAGATAATTATTTTTATTAGAGTTGGATTTAGCTTCCATGATCTCTAAAACTATAAGCACTTATCTCCTCTTAGTGTGTGAGACTAGTATACTACATTCCTCTTGACCTCGGCGTCTTCACTACAACTCACCACAGTGCAGACAGCTTTCTCTTTCACAGCTCCACACTTAACTTAGTTTACAGTTTTACGATGTTTCTATGAATGCTCAATTGATGGCCCAGTCATTAAAATGGTTTTCTTTCACAGTTAGCATTTTCAAAAGCAGCAACCTTCAGGTATCACTGCTTATTTAGTTTTGTGCCCCCCCCCCCCCCCCGTTAGCTAGACAAAGAATTACACGCTTGCTGTTGAAACTTGTGCTTGACATATGGCTGAACCAGAAGCCGCCGTACACTCAGTTACGTCAGCTCAATTTTTTTTTTTTTTTTTTTTTTTGTGATTTAGACTTTATGGATAATGGCTGGGTTTAATGAGATGATCTGCATGAAAGCAGCTCTTGCATTCCAGCAGCCTGAATGCTCAGATGCTGTTAGAGAGGGAAACATAAGGAAGACAGAAGGAAAAGGCCAACAATACAAACTGATATTGTCATAAAACGTGTGCCTCAACTTTCAGCCAATCACAGACTATAGTTGTATAGTCCTGTGCAAGCATCTGTTTACTCGAGGGGAAGACCACCTCCCCTTCTGAGTCCAGTCTCCTTGCTGAGAAGCTGTGTGTGGAATGCTTGAAAGCAACAGCCTCTGCAGCCGACTTCCCCCTGTTTGGAAGAACACATTTTCCTGTATAAATCCACACACTGTCACAGTGTTACAGAACAGCAAATAGCTCGCTCTGCTTTAGTATAAAATGTTCTCTAGATTTTAATTATGTCATGTACTGAGCATATGAAATGAGAGATTCTTTGTCTAGCTAATGTATTAATATTAATGCATCCTGTACTAATGTGTAATTTTTAAGACTCTATACATAGGAAGAATGCTATAGCAGAGAAAAATAACAAAAAAATGGGTACCAACTTTAATGTCTCCTTGAAAACAGCATTTTATTTGAATCCAGGATTTACCAGGATTATTTACTACCATAGAAGATTCTCAATGAGAGGCCCTCATTTCTGACTTCAGGATGGTGTCTCCTAGGCATCAGCTGCTGGGTCTCCTGGATTTTTCTCTAACCGTCTGACATATTCTCTCATTTGGATTTGCAAAGCACATCATTAGTATTAAATGTCAGAGGTGAACTGAGAAACAGTACTGATCTCTAAAGCTTGTGGTATTTGTAGCTTCAAATTTGGAAATACAACCAGTGCATAATACAAATAAATGTGGTATCACAGAACCCAGCCAAAGAGCCAGTATGCTTATTAAAATGGCACCGCAGAAATTATAAAAGAGCAAAGAAAGATGAGAGAAAATGGAACATTGTCCTTGTCCTTTAAGAAAGAAATCCCCTCGGGACTAACAAGGTGACAGGACAGAGGGAGAAAGGCAGCTTGCCTGATTTACACTGTGAAAACAAACTTCACAGCTCTCATCTTTCAATGCTGAGCCCAAACTCAGCAACAATGATACTTAAATTAAAAACTGGAAGATGCATGGGAGATGCAAAATTTCTGCTTTATAATAATAGCTCAACTCTATATTATCTGAAAACAATAACCATAAAATATTTTAAATTGCCCCATATTCAAAATTCTAGTATCAATGTCTACAAATATAAGCCTTGAGCTTAATTAACCTTGCAGCTTTAGGAAACAGAATGAAACACACCAATAACATACACCATGCCATTCTGAGTTCAGGTTGTTACATGACATTAAAAAAATTGGCATCAATTTAAGATGAACAAAATATGACTTAAATCAGTTACTTCTTGAAATGTTTACATGAATGCATGTAAAGCATCTTATCAGCCAAAAAGAAAGCAAGAAAAACAAAAATTATTGGAAGCCTCGCTTAGTGGTACAGACCTGTGATCCTAGCTACTTGGGGAGATGAGGCAGGAATATTGTGAGTTCAAGAATTGACTGGGCTGAGGAGTGAGTGCAAGGCCAGCTTGAGTAACAGAGTGAGCCCCTGACTCAAAACCAAAAGGCAGGCTACAAGAGGAAGGTCAGAAGCTGTAGCTCAGGGACAGAGTTTGGCCCTCCATGAATTCAATTGTCAGCATGGAAGACAAAACTTACTAGAAGAATAAAAACCTTAACACGGGGAACAGGAAGAAAACATATCCATTAGCACTTAGTGATTTCTACAAGTATGTCATTGTTAAGTACAATGAATTCTTTGTTGACCAGATGGCATGGAAGAGATGTATTGTAAACACACACACATGCACACAAACACACACACACACACACACACACACACACACACACACACACACACAGACATACACACACACACACATACACACAGGAATCAGAAAATCATTTTGAAACAAAAATATCAGTATTAACTAACTTTGTAGAAAGTAATTTTTGCTGGGTGATGGTGGTGCAAGCTTTTAATCCCAGTACTTGGGAGGCAGAGGCAGGTGGATGCATCTCTGTGAGTTCAAGGTCAGCCTGGTCTACAGAGTTCTAGGACAGCCAGAGCTACACAGAGAAACTCTGTCTCAAAAAACAAAAAACAGAAAAATAAACAAAAACAAAAACCAAAAAAAGGATTTTCTATACTTTTTTGCTAAAATAAATAAAATGTTTTTACTACTGATTTTATTAAAAAAAATAAGCTCTCGTACTTGAAGTTATTGACGATTCCATGTTATAAGAGCATTCAAAGTTTTCTTTTAGAATATCACTAATTATTATATAAAAATTTAAATTGTAAAAGTAGATGAAGTCTAATAAAAAATATTCATTTCAATTGAAAATACAAAATTTTAGTCTATATTTAAGTTTTTGATTGCAAACATATACAGAGTTGGGGGTGGAAATCTCCTGTAATAGCAATACCAGGCTGGGAACGGCAGATGGCACTATTGCCCAAGATGTCATATTGGGATAAGGCCAACTGGTGTTTCAAAGATTATCTTAAACACATGCAAAGAGCACATCTTCAACTGGTTCCTTCCAGTTATTAATATTTTATGAACCTATCCAAAGTTAAAAAGCGTTTTATGTTAACAAAGAATTTGGGTCAGTTGGTCTAGGTTATTGAGTTATTTGATATGATATTGTTCCAGGAAAAAAAAAAACATTATATACTAACAGCACTGCTACAAATCTATGAATAATACAAAAGATTACCCTATTTTCAGATTAAATTGACTCAGATATTAACCAAGAATAGAAAACATCCATGAACACACAGTTTTAAATAAAACAACAATCTCTGTACTATAAAGCATTTCCAAGTGCTTACAAGAATAAGGAAAAAGAAAACACACTTGAATAGTAAAGTTGGTTAATAAATAAAACTTGTAGACAAATGAAATTAGAATTTTAAAATTATTAAGCCAATTTCTAATGAACATAAAATTTAACAAACACAGTTATTGCTTTCCTTTTGAAAACAATTTATCTTTTTTCTTCATATAAACTATTATAAAAAGTTACAAAACAAAACAAAACAAAACCACACCAGAATTAACCAGAACCAAAGACTATACAATGCAATGAAATTTTATACAGTTATAGTAGCCACTTAGAATGAATGGTAGCTGGAAAGCTTCACACTGGATTTTATACTTTCACCATTCAATGTATTTTTATGCACGTATCTACTACCTAAACCAATATATCTTCAATGTTTCTTTTAAAAAGCATACATTAGAAACCTATCCAATCTTAACATTTAAAGAGTGTTCATAAAATATATTCCTGGAAACAGATCTCCAGAAATTATGTCCACAAAGAACTTGAAAAATCAGCAAACCCCTCAGGTAGAAAGGCCCTGTCTAGAGGGTTTCTGGAGGCTGACGCTGTGAACACAGAGTCCAAGGGAAGCAGAGGGCCCTCGAGTGTAGTGCTTGGATGGGGCAGCACAGTCTCACCTCATGTTAACCTGCTCTGTACAGTGGGTTAGGTAAGCTAATAAGTTCGGCATGGCTACACTAGCAAAGAAGAATTTCAGTTAAACATTATAAAAACTACAAGTGACTTGGGCATCAGCATTGTATTTCATAAAAACACAATCTTCCCTTAGCTCCTCTTATCTAGAAAGTTTCCATGCTTCTGTATTCTCCATGTCATTTAAGACCGTGTCTAATGCCTGTGTTGTGATGACGCTGTCTCTTGCCGCTGTGTGAGCAGAGGTCTCTTTCATAATTCACCTGGCATACGTACGTTGCCTTACCCTGGTCACAATCTTTGTTAATAGAGGGTGCCGTATTGTTTAGTGAACAATACATTTGTTGGATAACTGAAAATTAAAGGGCATTAAAAATATTAGAAACAAAACCTTGGGAAAGTGACAAATTATAAGTTTTTAACTTAAAAAATTCAATGTTTTTAAGTGTTTAAGGTTTTTTTGTTTTTGTTTTTCGAGACAGGGTTTCTCTGTGCAGTTTTGCACTTTTCCTGGGACTCGTTTTCTAGACCAGGCTGGCCTCAAACTCACAGAGATCCGCCTGGCTCTGCCTCCTGAGTGCTGGGATTAGAGGTGTGTGCCACTACCGCCCGGCAAGTATTTTTATATTGGTGTTTTGCCTGCATGTATGTCTGTGCACACGAATGAGTGAGTGGTATCCATGGCGTCCAGATGAGGGCATTGGATTCCCTGGCACTGGAGTTAGAGAGAGTTGTTGCCTCCATGTGAATGCTGGGAACTGCACCAGCTCCTCTTGAAGATCAGCCAGTGCTTCTAACCACTGACCCGTCTCCCCAGCCCCTTAGAGACAGTTCTAGGAGTTGTGGGTTTAGACTGCCCGTGTTAAACTTTCTCTGCCACTTACAAGCTGTTGTAGCCTTGGCAACTAGTGCAGCTGTGCAGGTCTCAGCTCTCTTGTGCTATGGGTAAGAATGGGCTTCATACCTTAGCCAGAGTGAGAGACTCCACCCCTCTACTTCCTTTCAAGTATTTGAGCACATTCCACACAACAACCACTGTTCTGCGTACTTGGATTTAAAATTGAAGGTGGTGATCCACGCCTTTAATCCCAGCACTCGGGAGGCAGAGGCGGGTGGACCTCTGTGAGTTCGAGGCCAGCCTGGTCTACAGAGCTAGTCCAGGACAGGCTCCAAAGCTACAGAGAAACCTGTCTCCAAAAAACCAGAAAAAAAAAAAAAAAAAAAAATTGAATGTTTCTCTCATAGAGAGACAAATGGGGAGACAAAAAAAAAAAAAAAAAAAAAGTAAAGTGCCTCATGATGTCAAGAACAATAGAGCAGGGTGGAGGGTCAGGAAGGAGCCAGGGGAGCTAAGTCAGATGGAGGAAACAGGAAAGAATGCCCCGACACACTGACATTTCATCATTTTTCATGATGACATGAGAAAGTGATACACCTGTGCTCAGTGCAAGGTTCTTAGATCATTAAAGGCACTCAGTAAATGAGTACTATTACAGTAATACTTTGTGCATTCAGCTATAGTACTAAAGATGCCGAGGCTGCCAACCTGCTTTGAGTCCAACCAGGCTCTAACTGGCTTTGGTCCACTCATCCTGTGGTGTGCACTTGTGGTATGGCAGGAACAGA
Source organism: Onychomys torridus (assembly GCF_903995425.1). NCBI lineage: Eukaryota > Metazoa > Chordata > Mammalia > Rodentia > Cricetidae > Onychomys > Onychomys torridus. The sequence continues at coordinate 45,241,746 of NC_050448.1, read as the reverse complement.
GACTAGGAGCAGCCTTGGGCACATCCCCAAGAAGGTATACACAGTGGACCAGGGCAGTGGGGTGAACGGGGAGGCTACCCCATTGTCACAGGTGCCAGGGGTTTTGTCATTTCCTATGGCATGATCTACCTCAAGAGGTCAAATCTATGTTTAAAGAAAATCTGCGATAGTCTAATGCACAAAACTCTTGCTCCAGTTATTATCTGTGATGCCTTCCTAGTGGGAGACATGATGGGGGCCATATGCACTATTCTGGCAGCAACACAAGGTTAGATTTAAGGTGCTTTCGGCTAACTCCTTCACACATTACTTTATTTACCCATCATAACTGCTGAGCTAACATTACCATTCTCACTGCAAGATGAGAAGCTGAAGGCCATCAGTAACTCAAAAAAGGTCATGTGGCTAGGTGGTGATAGAACTGGGGTCCAATCCCTGACCTGTGATCTAGTCATTGTTTCTAAAATGAATTATTTACCCTTCTTATACCAAGCAATATATTTCCCCTTACTCCAACCATTAATAGAAAGAACAAATATATGTGGGATTGTACTTGTTCTGCATTCTAATACTTATGCATGCAGCAAAATGTAACACAGCTCTATTAGAGCTATTAGAGATGTATACATGGTCTTGTTCTCCTGGCATTATTTTGACAGGATTATAGAAATATATTTTCAGAATCGTCTACACTTAACATTTTTGAAGGAATTATTATGTCATATTCTTAAAACCCTTATAATGAACAACAACAACAACAACAAAACAGTTTCCGAAAACCTAGCATTTCCCACTTAAGCCCACAAATAACCCAAACAGGAAAATTTTCACTTCAGAGTTCTTTATTTACTGTGCAACAAGAGCTGTTAGAATAAAAATCATAATTTCTATGAATTTAGCTGCTACGCAGTCCAACTATAAAGACTATTAGTTTATGCTTGTTCAAGATATGGTAAACCTGGGTGGGTAGTCAAGTCTACTTTACTGCAATGATAAATATTGTTCCAGCAGAACCAGAGCTGCTGGAGTTCCCTATTTCACGAGGTAAAATAAAAAGGCATGGGACTTGAAGAACCCAGATTAGTAGATCAGAATAAGGAACCTGCATTCACGGTCTGCTGTCCATTTGAATTCCAGAATTGTTATTGACTCTAATTAAAATTCTGTAGATGGGAGAGCTGAATGTTTCTAAGGAACTCAGAATGAATGCTGTCTGCCAGCCATCTCTAACACCCTATAACCACACACAGCCCGCCTGTCAGGAGAGCTGGTGCAGACATCTCGGGGCACACCACATTTGTCACTGTGGCTAATATCAGAGATACGCAGCTCTTTTTTCTTAGCACACAAAAGCAAGATATGTAATTCAATGCTCAATTTACCCTTGTCTCACAGGAGATTTTTCCCCGCTAATTGATAGAAATTAAGCCATTAATCAAGCCACTAGCCATCATTCAACCCAGGGAAGATGAATACAAACTTTCATCATAACCACCTTCCCCATTTTAGTGTTCATTAGCATTAATTTTTAATGCAATTATGCTATTCTTTTACGCTGAGCTCATAAATTACTGCTCTTTTGTTGCTGGCTGGCCTTGTAAAATCCAAACTAATGCTTTGTGCTCTGATCTTAAAGGCAATTACTAGGTTCTTCTATCTTTTATATCTTTGCATCCTCAATAACCTTTATATATAACTAATATCCATGAGTGACTGTGCCTGTTTTTCAATTGCCTTAATATAAATCTTGGTATATGTAAGTGTAGTCAAATATAGCTATAATAAACACAGACATATATCACATACATTATAAAATATAGGTATTCATATAAAAATAAGATCTCACAAATTCATACTGACATTTAGGTTCAAATATAAAGATATCTTTGTGATTTAAGATAAAAATGCAGTGCATTACTGTATCAAAGTTACACTTTCCATAACAAATTTGGGAAAACAGGAATATTAATAATGGCTGATCAAACATTCACATGAACAACTACTTCAAACAGAATAACTGAAGTTTCAAGATCTTTAGGTTCACTGCTTAGGATAACTGTCTTAGGTTAGAATCTGTATATTACTTATTTATTTTTGGTGCTGAGGATCAAATCCAGGGCCTTGCACATGACAGGCAAGCTCTTATCCACTGAGCTATACCTCCAACCCCAAATATTCATTTCAAAAAATACAGAACTTGAAAACCAACAAGAGAGAGGTAAAGAGTAATAGAAGACTAAAAGATTCATTTACCCAAAGGTATGTTTGTAAGTATATTTAGTGACTCCAGAGCCTTATTTTGTAAAGGGGAAGTTGTGGATTATTAGGAGATCATGATAAAACAAAAAGACCCGTTTTCCAGAAGAAACCCTGAGCCTACACAGAAACACATGCATGTAACTTTCTGTCCCTGATAAGGTAACAGGGCACAGCCTCAGCGATGTCTCCTCTCAGGTGTGAAGAAGACAACGGAACAGTTTGCAGTCCGCCTGATTCTTCGTCTCTGTTTGCAAGTTATGCTCTGATGCACTCCGATTAATGAAGGAAAATTTACTGGGGAGTTGTTGGGAATGGTGGCGTTGGTGTCAGTCGGCTCAGCTTTGAACTGCGCAGTTGCAATGCTCCCCAACACTGTGGAGACCGGAGTAGGCAATGGGAAGCATGCTCAAGAACTGACTGAAATAACCATTCGCATTGTGAACTTCTTAGGACAGACAGGAGATGATGGTGGCTGGATTTTGTCTTATATTTCCCTTCCTGACCAGTTCTTTGCTTTCATTTTGAATAAATAAAAAAGTCTTATCTGGGTCAGGAGCAGTATGGAAAAGAATAGGCTAATACCTGGGACGTCTTTATATCAGAAGTGGCTACTTAACGAATTTGTATTTGAACTTCAAAGCAGTCAGTAAAAAGCTATGAATTCTAATACATTTTATTTTTATGCAAACATGCTATATTTGGACCCAGAAATTTAGGGGAAACAGTCACAATGTCAAGTTAGGCCTTAATGAAGCTTATTTTAAAGCTGTAATTTTAAGTATTTATTGCTAGTCTTTATTTCTTTTAAAGTGCTGTATTACATTATTGCCAAATACTCTGTTTAAGGGGGAAAATAGCATGTTCTTTCATTTGTCACCATCCTCCTCTCTCTCTTTGAGAGACCAAAATTGTGCATAAAACTTCAAAGTATATAAATAACCACATATAATCATAAGTATTCACCATGAAATAGCAGAGATGCAAAGACTAAGGAATCACTTAATGTAGTAGGGGAATCATATAAATGAAACAAAAGACTGAAATATGGCTTAAATTTCCAAATGGGGGATATTATTTATTACCCCAAGTTAAACTGTGGGGATCAAATGCTCTGACATATGGAAAGACACTTTATAGACTGTAAGTCTCTAGACTTGCTCATCATCCTGCCAGCTCCCACTCTGGCAAATGCTAACCTGCATATCACCATGATCAAGATATACAGGGTCTCCACTGTCACCAAAAATGTACCTGCTCCTCTCCAGTCTCTCCCTCCCTATCTTGACCTGAGTCACCACAGACTTGCTCACTGCCACTAGATTCTGCAGGCTCTAGAATTTGACATAAATGGCCTATCTGATCATGCTTTTGAGATAAACCCACATTGTTCTTATATGTTTTAGTGTGTTCTTTTGGTGATGGTAGAATTCAAGCATATGGATAACTGTAACTTTTCCCATTTGTTTATTCATCAGTGGATGTAAGCTGTTTCTGGTTCCAGGTTTGGTGTAAGACAGTTAACATAATATTCATGGACAAACTTTTCTAAGGACTTTCAATTTTATTAGTATGTGTATGATGTGTATGTCATAGTGGATGTGTGGGGTTAGAGAACAAGTTTTCAGAGGTAGTTCTTTCTTTCCATCTGGGCTATGGGGACTGAGCGCGGGCCATCAGATATATGTGGCAAGCACTGTAGTCCTCCTGGGACACCCCAGTGTCCTGTGAGGACATTTTTATGTGCTGTGCGTCTCTTGCTAGTGAATATTACCTTAGCATTAGAGTGGATGGACTCTACAGTTGTATGTTGAGTTGGTAAGTTGGATGTGGGTGTAGTTCAACAGTAGAGAGTTTAGTTAGGTCTGAGGCCCTGGATTCAATTCCTTGTACTATCACCCCAAAATTGCCAAAGCACTTAAAAAAACAGCTGTGTCCCTTTACATTGCCACCAGCAGTGTATGAAATAGTTGCTCCAGCTCTTCCACATCTGGTTGGATTTTAAATTGTAGTATTCTAATTGGTAGACAGTGAGATCTTATTACTGTTTTAAATGTGTGCTTTCTGGATGATTAATGCTACTTATTTTTTTCATACAATTATTGGTAACTGAAATGTATGTTCAAATCTTTTGTTCATGTTAAAATCATATTCCTTATCTTCCTATCATTGAGTTATGAAGTTTAAAAAGTTACTTTAAATGTGCTTCTAAACTATTGTACACATCTTAAGTATTATTTATAGAGCTTTTTATACAGTAAGTCCTGACATCATGGGCTGTTTTTCCATGTTGAGTACAATTAATCAGGTTGATTCATGAGAATGAGTCTCATTTGCTTCAGTTTATTGTTGATCTCCTCGATGATGCTATAAATATATTATAATAAACAATTCAATATGAATTGTATGCATAGCTGGATTTTTTAAAATGAACACATTTTGACAAAATTGCCCAATGGTTTTCATTTAAAAATTAAGACAAAGAGCAGCACACTTTTTGGCTGAAAATTCTAGATCAGTAATGATCACATCCTCTATAAAAATGGAGAAAACTTTCCATAATTTAAGCTATTTGTAATACATTATGATATCAGTAAAGAAAGCACGACCAAACTCACAATAGCTAGTATAAACTGAGGCATACACAGTACCATTCAGATCTGATAAGGGGTAGGGTATAAGGAAGAGGTGAGGGAACCGGAAGACAGGAAATGAGAACTATTCCAGTCCTTCTCCAGTGGCTGTGGGGGAAATTGGCTTCGGGAATGAAGTATTATCAATACTGACCATTACTATGCTTTTGCTAATAATATTTTTCAAGATAAAAACAAATAACAAGGAAGTTCTGCTCTACTTATAGGTGAATTATGTCCGAAAGTTTGTTCTAAGTTTGAGTTTCACAATTAATTGTATTGCTATTCAAATTTTCTAATTGAAAACTCCATTCTTCTGAGTTAGGATATTATTACTACATGTGACCCTCCAGACTAGGGGAGGCAGGGGGCCCTTTAGCAGAGCTGGGTTTGCTATTCCATAGACAAGAGCAGGGCTTTTAGGATTGACAGATCTGGAGGAAACGACCATGGTGGTCACATGGGGGAATAGTCTAGGACGAGGGGGTTGTAGACGAGAGGAAGTGAGGCAGTTTAAGGAAGGTGAGAGGTGAGCAGTCTGTTCAACAAGCTCTGAGCCTCCCAGGTCCAACTGCTGGGAGCAAGTGTGGGAAGACAATAGCTCTAAGGCAGGATTTCAGAACACAGCAACATAATTTGTGAGCGATTTACTAATACTTCCCACATTTGACTGTTCAGGATTCATACGACACGCTGATACATAACTGGTGTTTCAGATGACACTCGATCTTTGGAGATGACAAGGCAGCAGTGTTAGTGGCAGTCATTCTGTGAGTATCTCAAAGTGTCAGCAGAAATCTGTAATGAGCCCACGTAAGTGAAACCTTGCACACTTCTTAGGTGCAGGCATCCATTGGTGGCACCCTGAGTGGGCAGTCAGGGAGCACCACTTAGCCTGGATGAACATGCCACTCTAACTGAAGGAGAAACAGTGACAAGTCTAGGATAACAACTGATCCATAACTCTAAAATCTCTATGTTCATATACATATGGATGTTCATATACACATACATGCACAATATACTCCACGATTCTCAAATTCATTCAATTACTACAGACTATCATATCACAAGGTAGATATTTTAAAAAATTGACAATGAAACCACTGCAAACCCACAATTAATTTTAAACATTTCAAGAAGAGGTTTTACCAGCTGACTCAGGGCTTGATCCTGGCAGCCAGATGGACAGAGGGTCAATAATCCAGAAGCAATGAGACAGCGATTATCCAGACAGTAAAACAAGTCCCTGGGAGCAATTACTGTCCAACATGCCAGAAAGCCATTTGACCAAAATGCTCTGAAATGGATTTAGAAGGTAAGTTTCAGTATTTGCCCGCTGCCCCAACCCCACAATTTTGTATACTACACACATTCACAAAAATTACCGACAACAAAGAGTCTTTGTTCAAATAGATATAACTTCAGAAAGGAAGAATCTCCTGAAGACTGCTGAGGGAATGCACTTGGTCTTTGTGTTTCTTTATCCAGGGACACTGCCCAGCTGTAAGCTCAAACAGAATCTGACCGAGAAAGAAAACTGATCAATTGCACTGAAATTTTTCATGAATTGCAACGAGTCATACCAGTATAAAGTGTGTGTGGGGTCTAAACTGTCTGGTGTCTGTGTCACAGTAAACACTCACAGGAAAGCCAGTGTACATGCTGAATGAGGAAATGAATTATTGAAGAGACAAACTGTTACGGCCAAAGAATTATTCTTTATTGGGAAAGAAAACTTTGAAGAATCTCTTTCTCTTGCAAAATACTGGGAAAAGGATGAATTTCTAGAGAACATATCTAAATGTTACTGGTTCATTGTTTGTTGTTTTTGAAATTACTTAATGATGACCTTTGTAGAAAAGGGTTACATTTCTATTTCTTCCATTCTCACTATTAGAACATCTTCCTTTTTTTTTCCTTTTAAATAAATTTATTTATTTTACATCCTGGCCTCAGTTTCCCCTCCTTCCTCTTCTCCCAGTTCCTTCCCCTCACCTCCACACCTCTGTTCCCACCCCCCAATCCACTCCTCCTACATTTTTGTTTAGGAAAGGGTAGGTCTTCCCTGGGTATCAATAAAACATTGTTGGTTCAGTCTCTGTGAGGCCCTACGAGCCCAGGTTAGTTGATTGTGTGGGTTTTCTTGTGATGTCCTTGATCCTCTGGCTCCTACAATCCTTCCTCCCTCTTCTGCAGGTTCCCCGAACACCACCTAATGTTTGGCTGTGGGTCTGCATCTGTTTCCATCAGTTCATGACAGGGTACATGTTTGGTTTCCCTTCTCCTTACTGCCTGCGATGCCTCATTTTCCCATACTGGATCCTGTAAATCTGGGGATATACCAAGGCTCATTCCTTTGTATATGTACTCTCTAGGTGACTCATAATTCATACCATCTAAATTTTATGACCTTTAAATTATATACCTGATGACCCCTAAATCATTAGCTCTGGTCTTGACATATTTTTCAATCTCTAGATTCATATTTTCCAATCTCTAGATTCATCTACCATAGCCTTATTTTTTTCTCTCCCACCCCATAAATTCAATTTATTACTTACAATTGGCTTCCTATCACGTCTAGAATGAAATTCAAACTCCATACCCTTACTGTGGTGGTCTGAATGAGAATGGTCCCCATAGGCTCATAGATTTGAATGTCTGGTTCCCAGTTGGTGGACTGTTTAGGTAGGATTAACACTTTGGCCTTGTTGGAGGAGGTGGCCTTGTTGGAGAGGGTATCACTGGGGGTTGGCTTTGAGGTCTCTCTCTGTTTCTCTCTGTCTCTGTCTCTGTCTCTCTCTCTCTGTGTATGTGTCTTCCGGCCTTTGGATCAGGATGTGAACTCTAGCCCATGCTTGCTTGCTTGTCACCTGCTAAGATGACCATGGACTAACTCTATGAAACTGATTAAATGTTTTCTTTTTTCCTTTTTTTTCCCCCAGAGCTGAGGCCCGAACCCAGGGCCTTGTGCTCGCTAGGCAAGTACTCTACCACTGAGCTAAATCCCCAACCCCAAATGTTTTCTTTTATAGGAGCTGCTTTGTTCATAGTGTGTCTTCACAGCAATAGAACAGTAGCTAAGATACTTATTTTCAAAGCTGCAGATAGTGTGGCTCTTTTTAAATTCTTCAGCCAAATCTTTAACCATTTCCTTAGTTATGCCATCTGCTCTATGGTTCTTCACCTCCACCTTGTAGAGAACACCTTCTGTTCCCTCCTTCAAGAATTCTCTTCAGACGACAAGTCCTGGCTTCTATTAGATTTTCCTTTAATATCAGCTTCTCAGGGAGACTTTTCTAGAACACCTGGTCTGTGGTGGCCGCTGGCTATGGCAGCAAATAGGAAAGATGAAGGCATAATATGATGTAGGGTCAACCGAAATTTTGAGGGAATGGAATACAGGAACCAAGGTTGGTTTTCAGTTTGATAAATAAGGCAATTAGACAAACCAAGGCTTAGTCACTTAAATGAGAAAGAGGGTATATTCAAAGTTCAGTTTTGAAGACAACACATTGAGACACCTGTTGTTAAAAAACAACAACAACAAAAAAGAAAGTCTCCCAAGTCTGAAGTCAGAGAAAGCTTAACCTAAAGAAATAACTTGGAAGTAGAAATAGAGACAGGTAAAGCATATGGTGAACACCACAAATTTACCTAAGGAGGAAAACAGAAAAGCAGAGGTCTGAGTTTTAGTTAACAAAGACAACTGGAGAAAAAAAGGGCTAAGACTGCTGGAAAAACACATGAAGTAGTTTGAATGTTGCTGGAAGGCAGAATATAAAAAAAAAAATCACTAGATTTAGCAAAACAGAAAAAATATAGGTGATTTGAACAAAAGCAAGCAGCTTTATTAAGAGTATTAGGGTGAGTTACATTTGGAAAGGGCATGATGGGTAAAGCAACACTCCTTTTCTCTAGGAGAAAGACAGTGGGTTGAACAGTATTGTATAGCCATTTCCTGAGACAAAACCTTCCATCTTGCATGGAAGCTCATTAAGTTTAGGAAGTATCAACTCAAAGGCCTTAGGAAGTCCCTGAAACTGACCAGATATATTAGTCTCCTTCCTCAGCACACATGAGCAGTAAGAACTGCTGATAACACTCTCTCAGACAAGCAGAGTCGCTAGAAGACTCTCAGACCACTTGAGCCACTGTAGAACAGTCAGGGACTAGCCTTGTTGCTTGCAAAAAGCTCAGACCAACTGAGCTGACATGTTGAGGTACTCTCCAGTTAGTCAAGCTGCCTCCAAGTTATGCAGTAAACTCCAAGGTTTCTGGCCTTCAAAAACCATCACACATCAGGGGTAGGTTTTTTGGTCATTCAGTTGACCTTGAACCATTTCTCTTCCTGTAAGTGGCCCCTCACCTATACTCCTGTAAGTAACCCCAATAAAACTGTTGGTTCACCGAGTTGGATTTTGGTGGTATCCCTACTTTGGTCTGACAACAGCTGCTGTCAGTTCCCTATCTGTGGTTAATAGACTTTTGTTCTTGTCTCCCTAGGAATACTGTTACACAATGGATGGGTGGCTTAACATGTCTATTTGATGAAAGAAATGAAAGAGAAACTAGTCAGCTAGTAGCAGTAGAATTCCTTGGGGGGCAGCTATTTCTAATTCTCAGGACAAGCTTTATTTACTATAACCAGTTCTGAGTATCATTATTTGAAAGAGTCAAATGTGAATCACGTGCCACAGAATAATAAAAACCACTTCCCCTAAGTACTCACTAAAGAATTTGACAGGCATACCACTTATTAGGTGGTACCAAAAACAACAACCAAAACCCAAACACACACACACACCCCCACCCCAAAACAATACTATGTAAAATATAATGTAACAGGTATTATTTTTGGTGTATTTGGTACCATACTGCTATTTTCTTATATTAATTTTGCAAAATGAATAGCTTTCTTAATGCAGCACAAAAGGAAAAAAGTGTGGTGCACAGCAATAAACAGTAATTTTTGAGGTGTAGCAGGGTAGCTAGACAAACATGACTGAGGTACGCACTAGCTAACTGATCACGTTATTGCCTACAGAGTACTACAGAGCTAGAAAGCGACTAGTAGGCTCCCATTGTAGTTACTTCTTCCAAGAGGTCATCTGAGTTTATTTCCAGGGTATTCTTTATATTATAGAGTCTACAGGGATATATTTCAACCTAATTTCTATTAAAAGCAAATGCAAACACTGATAACAGACACTGAAAATATCATCTTATGGTTTTATTCTAACCTGTTCTGTAAGGTCAATGGAGTAAAATTAGTAAAAAATTATATATATATATACACATATATAATTATATATATACTTGATATATATATATAATTGATTCATAAAAGAAAGAGTAACATAAATATTAAATCATTTATGTTTAAATCTGTCAATAATATAACATATCTAAAATGTACAAATCATATTCATAAGGGAAACAGTGACATTTATTCAGCATATATATTCTACCATATATCATACACATATATGTAGCATAATATAGATTATGGATAGTTCAGTAAGGAAAATGAGACTAGGGATAAATAGAGGAAGAGAGTAGAAAGGCAAATGTGACATGTACAGCCCCTCCCCTCTTCAAGGTTTGAAAAACTGAGAAATCAAAGTTTGAGAAACAGTGCTGGAGAGATGGCTCAGTGGTTAACAGAACCAATTGCTCCTCCAGAGGACCCGGGTTCAATTCCCAGCACACACATGGCAGCTCACAACTGTCTGTAACTCCAGGATCTGACACCCTCACACAGACATGCATGCAGGCAAAAAAAACAATGCACGTAAGATACAAATAAATACATTATTAAAAAAATTGAGAGACAAAAGATAAGGAAACAAACAGGAAGGGGTAGGACACAGAGCTCTGTCCTAACACATTATACTAGTTGACTAGGGCCATGCATAATCTGGTGATTGTAGATAAGGCACTGATTAAGCCTTCCAGAAGCAAAGTCCAAACTATCTAAAATTCCTTATTAAAAAAATAATAAAGTGTTTTTCAAAAAGAAAAACCTACAATAATATTTAGTGCACTAGACTAAAAGCTAAGACAGTATAATAACTCTTACATTAAAAAAGCTTTTGGTTGAAATTTGAAAGCTAGATGTGAGGCTCTAAGCCTGCCCTCCTATCTACTCAGTAAGCTGAGGCAGGAGAACTGACTGAGCACAGGAATTCAAGGTCATCCCAGACAACACAGACTTGATATTCCACACAAAAGCAAAACAAAACAAACAAAAAAGACATTTAAAGCACTGTTGAAACTCTCCTTCCTGACTTTCTGTTTTAGTCCACAGAACCTAATCCTAATCTCACCATAAAACAGGAGTTCTCACAATTTATTTCAAACACAAAGACCACTATTTCCCCAAGTGCTTTCTTCCCCAAGGACGCTGCCAGGAGTGCCTTTTCCTTTAGAACAATGGACATTCCTAATAGCAGCTATGAAGATCTGCTCTGTGGACGGTCCTGTGGCAGTACGACATTGCCCTGAAACAGCTGAAAGAGGGCTTGTTAGTGACTGTGTAAGGACTCTATCCATGGAACACACTGTTTCTTAGTTTCAGCCATGCTAAACTTCATTCCATTCCTAACTCTTGAAGAAAGCATGATCCAGGTTTCATGTATACCGCTTTCTTTATCAGCAGATCTTTCTATTTTTAATCTACACAACACTTTTATTTTTTTAACTGTTAGCTTGGAATTTACCTTCTCCAAAAAATTCATTTAGCCTAAACACCATGAGAAATCCTAAAATGGAATTCTGTTTATAGTTCTTGAGTTCTTCACTCAGGCTAGATGCCTATCACCTAGTCTTCCTGACCTGAGGTTTCTTTCTGCAAAAGTTAGCTCATGCCAACCCCTATGAAGCCCCCTTTGAATCTTTATCATGTACAATAGTTTACTTAAACTCTGAACATACCATTTATTTAATACTCTGTAGATTACAGTAGTGTATGCTTTGACCCATTAGGTGATATAATACAGAAGTAAGAAAAAGGTGTATTCCTATTTAGCACACAGTAGGGACTCTTAACTGTCCACATGCTCAGTGAATTGCTACCTAAAATTAGTCCTAAAGCAGAAGCTGCTGTAAGAGCTAGAGCCATTCTACTGTCAAGTGAGGGTTAATCTAGGAAGACCTTCAGCATGACATGTGCTTCCAGTGACCACAGTCATAAGCAACACGAATCCCACAAGACAAAGACTGCCTCATAAAAAGTGCTGTCGTAGCTATATAAAGTCATAAATAAAATAGTGTATTATACAAAAGTTCTGGCAGTGATCTGGTAATAGATGTTGACTGAATTGATTATTCACTGACAGTACTCAACGGAGTCCTGCAAATGCATCAACTGGGTAATGAACAGCTATTAAGTTTATTGATTTTCTGATTTCCATTGATACCTAATAGGCTGAAGCTACACATCAATATTTGTGTTAGTAATACCCAAGAGCTCACAATTCTGACAAATGAAAACCTCAGAAGTCTAAACAGTATAAATGAATGGAAATTTAAGGCCAAACCTCAGAACTGAAACAAAATAGCAAACACAGGAATCTGATAAACTTAGTAATTCAGCAAAGACAGCACTCATTACTTCTTTCCTCTAACAAACATTTGTTCCCTGAGTCCTAACAATGGAGGTCTTTCACACTACTTCCTCTCACAGTCCAGATGATTTTGTTTACATAGTGTTGAGCTAACACCCAGATGAGCTTCTCAAGGTGCTTCCACACACTCAGTACTTATGACCCCGTGAGAGGTGCGTTGCTTTCTTCATTTTTTCACTTGAAAAACTGAAGCCCAGTGAGTTAGATGACACAACCAACCTTATTTAACCAGGAAACAGAAAGACCACTATGTGAACTGAGGTCTTTTAAAAAGTAGCAAGTCATGATCATTTCATCCTTCTACCTTTTCCATTTTTCCTGTATAGTAGCTTACATTCTTTTTTTTTTTTTCAGAGCTGAGGATCAAACCCAGGGCCTTGCACTCTACCACTGAGTTAAATTCCCAACCTTAGTAGCTTACATTCTTTAACTACACTATTATCCATTTTTGTAGTATATATTCTATTTTGTGTTTTGCCTTTTCATCCCCACTTAATAAAATCTTTCTCAGTTTTCCCCAAGAGCCAATTCTTCTATTTGTTTCATTTGAAATACTCTTTGCTGACACTCTTGTATTCCTCATAGTTCTTAGCTGTTATATAATTGTATCAAACCACCTTATGGAGTTTCTGCTGTTGATTTGACAGAGGATCATCCATTCCCTTAAATTCTTGAATTACACTTATCTACTTATTTACTTGTTTGCTTTTTGTGTGCATGTGTATAGTCATGCCAAGTCATGGAAAGCCAGTGGAGGTCAGAAGACAACTTTTTGTAGTTAGTTTTCTCCTTCCTTTGTGTAGGTCCTTGGATTAAACTCAGGCCCTCAAGCTTGACAACGAGCACCTTTACCCACTGAGAAATTTCACCCTTGTTGTCACCATTAAATAGGTTAATTATTATTGCACAGAGGGTTTCCACTAACAGGCTTACCACAGTTGCAAGTAAGCACCAAAATATGGGCTGGCCTTTGAGTATGGCTTTAGACGCTTTGAGAATTCTAGGTGCTAGACTATCATGTATGTATTGAGCATGTCCACTAAAGAAGTCTTAGAACTTTAGTGGCCCCCAGGACCCTCTGGGAAAAGGTGATACATTTTCAAAACCCAGGCTGAATCAGTGAGCACTTTCAATGTCTCTGTTACTTTTTTATCATCATCAAGGTCTACTACAGTGGTCCCAGTATCAGCTAAGCACTTGTTAAAAACAAAACTACTGTTCCACATCCCAGACTCCTGGACCAGAAACTTGAGTCTACATGATTTTTAGAATTACTAGTCTATCCTGATTAAAGAGAAACCTAATCTCCCAAGAATGTGAATATGTGACATATATAAAGTCAAGGTTAAGTGCTGATTCAGGGAAAGGATAACAATTTTTTAACATAAATTTAAGCTCTAACTGTATCTCTAGATATAATATCAGGGATATAAGATTAATATTCAATATCCAGGACAAAGAAACTAGACAAAAAGAATATGGTTGGTACAGCTGTCACAAAAAGGACAGAAAATTTCCCAAATTCTTTTCATTCTGCATGATTTTTTCTGTACACACATGTGTAGTGTATATATGTACACATCATTGTATTTTGGAATTACAACTACTTTCTGATGTTGATCTAAGCCAGAGGTGAGCAAACTTTTTCTGCAAAGGGCAAGACAGTAACTAGTTCAGGCTATGTAAGGCACAAGTTCTGTTGTGACCACTTGATTCTGTAGCACCGAAGTGACCTTATACACTATAAACAAACGAGTATGATTTTATTCCAATAGAAGTTTACTTTTAAAACCACCCTGTGGGATAAATGTGACCAAATGGCAGTAGCCATCCTTAACTTAGGCTGTGATTAAAACACATTTCTATTACCTGTCCTTCTTGAGTGACTAGGGGCGGTGTGTACAAAGGCAGGATCCAAATGTTGGATGAATAATTCACAAAGACATTGCTTTCTGTATAGAAAATATATGTACTATGATAAATTAAGATTCTGTGTATACTGCTGAAGGCATTCACAGAATTAAATTTTAAAGAGAATCTTTTGCAGTGAAAGATTTAAAATGCCCACTTATGCTTAAGTTGGTGATATGTATTTAGTAAGTATTCACTAAATTGACTTAATGACTAGTGAGCTTTGTGAAAGTGGAAATATTCTCTGTCACCTGTCATTTGGAATCAAGTTTAGTGAGGAATGTAGCTCAGTGGTAGAGTGCTTGCCTTGTATGCATGAGGCCCTGGGTTGAATCTCTGGTATGGGACATAAAAGAACTAAGTTTACTCTTTAAGAAACTGGACACGGAGACACTCTATCAAAACACAAACAAACAACACAGGCATGGAGTACACAAGCTGGGTTAGAACCCTGGCTCTAGTACAAATGTAATTATGGGAAAATTATTCTCCTTCCCACGTCTCAGTTTCCTCATCTGCAAAACGCCATTCACTTCAGCGGTTCTTCTGAGTACAAAAGCCAACAAGGAAATACAGTCGAGGCGCAGGTCTTGCTGCTGGATAGGCCTGTCACTCCCTCTGCTGTTTGCTAAGCAGGCACCAGCACAAAGCACTGCACTTTCTTTAGAACGACACTCCAGTTAGGGAGAACACGACAAGACTGACACAACTGAACAGTCACAAAAGTTTATCAAGACATCTACTCCACCTCATTTTTTCAATCTATCTCAAGTGTGATTTTCTCTTTCTAGTCTTGAATTTTTCTTCTTATTTTTAGTTCCTTGAGATACAACAAAATCTATTCAATGTAGTTGGACATGTAAACCTTATTAAACAAATACTATTCAGTTTCTCCTAATAAAAATATCAAATAATTATACATGGAATAACCCTATCCACGAATAAACAAAAAACCTCAACAACCTCCCATTATGACATCAAGTTTTGTTTTATTTTTTAATATATTTATTTATTAATTTTTTTTTCCATTTTACATACCAACCCCAGTTCCCCCTCCCTCCCCTTCTCCTGCCTCCTCACCTCCCTCCCACTCTACCCCCATCTACTCCTCAGAGTGGGTAAGGCCTCCCATGGTAGTCAACAAAGTCTGGCATACCAAGTTGAAGGGGAGCCTAGCCTCTCCCCATTGTATCAAGGCTGAGCAAGGTATCCCACCACAGGGAATGGGCTCCAAAGTCAGTTCATGCACCTGGGAAAGTCCTGGTCCTGCTGCCAGGGACCCCACAAACAGATCAAGCCACACAACTGTCACCCACATTCAGCGGGCCTAGTTCAGTCCCTTTATTTTGTTTTTTTGTCTGCATAGGATACTGGTGCAAAAGTACTTGGGACAATTTTAAGATGTAAATGAAAATAATTAAGTTTTCAAATATTATTTTGAAAAAAATTAAGGCAGTAAAATATATTTTTCTTATTTAAAAAGCTATAGCACTATTTCATTGTAATTCAATAATAGTTTCTCAATAATTCCCTTTAATTTTTTCAGGCAGGACAGGTTCATTAGTTTTTTTGATAAGACATTCACTTTAATATAACTATATCAATATTCTGCAATTCAGAAACTTAACTGCATTATCTTTCAGAAGTTTAAGAAGATATCAATCCCTTCCCTTAATTTGCTATCAAATTATCTTAAAATTTTTTATCTATTAAAATTATATTAAAGTGACAACAGCTTACTTATAGTTGTATTGAAATATGTAATTATTTAAAAACATTAAAGTTTTGCTACAGATCAATTTCCTAAGAATAATTTCTTATATAACAAAAGTAGATATATTTTAGATACCACATCTATTATATTGTTAGAAAATACAGTCATTTGAAGTACTTATCTATTAGTTTATTTCTTCTAAAAATTCAAAAAAACACTGCTGGCATATAAGGTATTCTATAACTATTTCATATTGTTCTATACATTTTCTTAATTTGTCCCACATTTTTTACTTTGTAAAATGTCAATGAAAAGATTAAGTCTACATATCTAGAGATCACAGTGAATGCCAGATGTTGAGAGAATCTCCTGGGATGCGGGACTCCACACCAGGTGGTTGAACAGCTAATGAAGCCACACATGCTCGTGAGGGACACAGAGGGTGGGCTTGGAGGGGCCTGCTCTCATCTGGTCATTTAGGAAAGACTACAGAAAGATCTGAAATCAGGGTCAAAATGAAATGACTCAATGCCTTATTATTTCTACTGATTGTTTTCTGCTAAAAGTTTTAAAAATTCACCCAAATTAAAACTAGAGAAAGTAATCTTTTCCATATTCTTAAGTGACAAGATGACATTAAATCTAGCTCCAACCCCTCTAACAAGTGACAGAAATGAGAATAATCAGCTTTGGAAAAGAGAGATTAAAATACAAGTTAGGAACTTACTATGCTTCTTATATTGAAAGATTTACAAATGTGTGTTCAGCTTATTGCTTTGACAACAAACTTTAGTAAATGGACTAACCATAAGTCTGACCTTAGGCAATAACTAATGAACCTGAGAGCATTTTAATATATTTTCTTATCACCGAGTGAAGCACTTTAAGTTATTATAGTCAGGCTGCATGACCTCATACAATTGAATCATGCTAGAGGCAAATAGGCTAATGTCTTTGATAGCAATTAGATAAAGGCAGGATGTTAACTTGTACTTTAAGAAGTGTTAAACAGAGGGACTCAACTCCTGGTTTAACATAGTTAGAGATAACCTACATATATAACTGTAGAGGTTAATATGGCAATGGCCTCTTTCACCTGTCAAAAGAAAATTAACTTTGTTTAATTTTAAAAATTATTAGGTTATTTTATTTTTATAAAGGATACTTTGCTAGTTTCTAAAAACATCATGATCTACTCCAATATCAGAGCAGTTCCCTTTAATGTTTATAATTTGCAATATACTTAGCATTAGTTGAACAACATCTTCTTGTCGGTTAGAATCAGAGTCATTAATCTGAGCTGAACATGGCAGGTCACAACAGTGAGATCCAATGATAAAATAGTACAATAAAATATGACAGACACTAAAATCTATGATGTCATTGATTGTGATGCACAAGTCTAAGCTCAAGTATAAGAAGTATATAATTCTAAATATAAGTAGCTGTTAATTAAATTATTTTCATAATACTCATTCAAATTTTATGGATATTAAGAGTTCTTTCACACTTAAATTTTTTGTTATTATATATCACTCCTGCACAGATATAAAAAGACATAGACAAGAGAAGCAACTGATTAGAGCATTTCTAAAACTTCTTCTGTAGCTAGAATTTTCCTGCCTGGCCCACAGTCAGGACAAATCTCTCTCACCTGCCAGGCCCATAGACGCTCAGACCCAACCAAGTAAACACACAGAAACTTGTATTGCTTACAAACTGTATGGTTGTGGCAGGCTTCTTGCTATCTATGAGATATAAGGTACTGGTAAGCCATGAGCCATGTGTCAACTTATAGACTAACAGAAATGGGTTCATTTAAGATAGAAGAAGTAGATAACAAGAAGCCTGCTACAGTCATACAGTTTGTAAACAATATAAGTTTCTGTGTGCTTACTTGGTTGGGTCTGAGAGTCTATGGGCCTGGCAGGTGAGAGAGATTTGTCCTGACTGTGGGCCAGGCAGAAAAACTCTAGCTACATTCTTCACATCAGATAAGCATTCTTTTCAATCTTTGAACTTATGGCTGTTGGTGTCCACATCTTTGTTCACAATAACATTCTGTCATCAGAAGTATTTGTGAAACTTCACATTATACTACACAATGGGTGTGTGTACACAAAGATACAAATCACAATCATAATCCATAAACACATACAATTATGGAAACATTAAGTTGTACTTCGAAAACATGTACAATTATATAGCAATGAAAACCAAACTTTAAAAAAAAGTATTTCTAAGGAATCCTTGCATTAGGGCATTCCCAGTCCCTCTCTCCCCTGGCCTGCCCATGTTTTGACAATAATTTAGTACACTTCATGCAGGCTTTGCTTTACAGACAGGGTTTCAGGTGGACCAAACTGCCCTTGAATCTGCCATGAGCCTGGAATGAGCTTGAGTTCCTGGTCTTCTTGTTGGCAGCTTTGGAGTGCTGAGCTTACGGGCACTTTCTTAATTATTATCTAATGTGTTAGTAGACCAGAGCAAGGGTGCATTTCCCTTCCTCAAACGGTTCTTAGAACACTTCTTGATAGCCAGTGGAGGGCTAGTTGGCACTTTATGTGGCCAAAATAACAACTAAGCTCACCACTGAATAGACAAGACATCAGTGCTCAACTGCTATCTGGTGATTTTAAGTTGACAGTTAAGATGAAAGACACTAAAATAATTTTAAAAGTTATGCTTTAGTCAGCCATGATGGTGCACTATGTCAATCCCACTACTAGGAAGGCAGAAGCGGGTGCATCTCTGTGAATTCAGTCAGCCTGGTTTACATGGTGAGTTACAGGACAGCCAGAGATACAGAGAGAGATTCCCTCTCTCAAAAAAGTTATGCATTTGTTTGACTGCTTTAGCATTTGAAACAAAACAAAACAAAAGTAGGATTTTATAATAAAGAAATATGGTTTAATACATGTTTCAGAATTTGTAAATATTTTGGTTGGATATCATTGCACTTTCAGAATAGCTACAGAGGCTAGGTAGCTAATAGAGGTCAAGTGGTGAAGAGGAGGTCCTCCGAAGAAAAGGAGATGGCACGTGGTGTTTTTAAGAGGTGAGGGGAAGTTAAAACAGGAGGATTAAATGAGAGGATTAAATGACAGGGAGCGGGGAGAGCAGAGTAAAGGGCAGAACTGGAGAGGGACAACTGAGACTGGAGGCCTTCTGAAAAGCCCCATGGAAGCCTACCATTGTAGAAGCTTCTTAAAATAAACACACATATGAAGGGAACTTAAAAGAAGTCATAATAGGGGAGAGAATATCCAAAAGAGACACTTTATGCTACCAAGTTGAACCTTCAGTGTCAGGAATGGGTTACATACTGTTGAATCACTGGCTAAAGGGGTCCCATGGAATCTTTCTCTTCAAACATCACAGGCTATTGCTGAGGCTATTGGTTACCCTCCACAATCTGATGACAAGGCCCTACTGCTGAAGATACAACTTACTTATTTCATCACAAATGGAGGAATCAAGCTGGAGGCCAATTAGAAGTTTCATTCCTATTGACGAGTGTCCATACTGCTACTGGAGAAGAAAAGTAATCATCAGTGTCACTCGGCCGTGAACTTGTGATCTAGAACAATGCACAACAGACTGGTGCCATGGCGGCACAAACTTTAAGGCAGTAACCAGCCACTTTCCAACTGGATTGAAGGCCCATTCCAATGAGATGGAACCCACGCCTGACACTACTAACATGGCCACAAACTCGAGATTAGATAGGCTATGTGTTTCAAGAACATAGCAATAAAATGACTCCTAATGACCCACAGGTTAGAGCATTGGTCAATCCTCATTAGAGAAGCTTCTTCTTGCAGTAGATGGCAACCGACCAAGGGACTCATGACTGGAGAATGTGCAGAGTGAGAGATTTTAGAGCATTCAGCCCTAAATGGGATGTCTTTATCACATAAGACTCAGGGATTAATGTGGAAGAGGAAGCAGAAAGATTTTAAGAGCCAGAGGTGGTAAATGACACCAAGGAAAGAGCATGTTCCAGATACAAGAGGATTAATACATACATGAACTCAAAGAAACTGTGACAACATGCACAAGATCTACACAGGTTCAAACCAGACAAAAATCCCAGCACTGAGAAAGGGAAGTAGACACAGGATTGCGCCCCTAAACTATAAGCTATTTGCAATTGAAACCTGCTGAGAAAGAGAAACTGTTTTCTTCAATGTCACTGGGTATATCAACCACACTCCAGACAGAACACATGCCCAGAATAGTGGGCCAACATAAACACATAAACAGACTCCATGTTTGTTTGATTGTTATGCAGGCTTTATGTTTTGGCTTGTCATTTTTTGTCTTATTGGGTTTTTTTGGTTTGATTTTCTTTTCTTTTTTTTTTTTTGAGAGACAAAGAACATGAAGCTGGTGGGTAGGGAGATGGGGAGGATCTGAGGCAAGTTGGCAGAGGGGGAAATATGATAAAATATATTGTATGAAAAAATTTATATAAATTGGACAAAACAAAATTATACAATTAAATATTCAAATAATCAGTGATGGGTTATAAAAGGAGGGGGGCAGTTTTCTTTAAGGGTGTGGCTCGCTGGTAGGTCATATCACTCCAATGGAAAAAGCCATATCCAAGTGTGTATGGGCTGCAGAAACTGGTCTTGGTGGATTTAAGATAGAGACTGAGAACATGAATTTGGATGTGTAGGGAAGAGGGATGGATCAGGGAAGAGCTAAGGGGGGGGGTAGAATATTATCAAAATATACTGTAAAAACTTAAGGAAGGAATAAAAATGAGAAAAAAGGAAAATGATTAACCACATACCAGAACTATTTGTTCTTACATTATGTGGTAAATCAGCTGGTTGGAGTTCTTTCCAAGCACTCAATTATGCAAAAGATCATGCAGGAAAATGCAACCACCATAGACATTTTAGAACACATGTAAGTTTTGGGTCAAATATGAAAAGTGCAAGGTATTTCAAAAATAAGTCTCAGATTATTTTGATGTAGGTCATTTTTGGAAACACTGGTCCGTTTCAGAATTGGTTGCTGTGGAAGTCAAGATCTAGACCAATTGCTATGCACGCTATATAACTGCAAAGTAGAAAAAACAAAACAAACACACAAGAAAAGAAATAAAAGGGGAACTGGGAATGTAAAGTTAGAATGAGAATTTTAAGTTCCAGCTCGACTACTTAGTATCTGTAGGATCTTAAATCAATCACCTAACTTGCCCAATTTATAAAACAGGAACACTGCATATTCCCAGGATTACTGTGAGGGTATAATTATATAACCTGGCTAGGTATTAATTTTAGCAAAGGAAGGCGGAATAAACAACACAACAAAACAAAACAGCTCTTTCCCCTTCCCCTGCTACCATCCACTATATATGTTTACCCCAGGATTGGTCATATTGACAGATTTGAAAAATGTAAGCAATTTCTTCAAGGCATTTCCCAATTCTCTTGCCTACAAGTAATCTTTCCCTTTTCACAAACAGTCTACCTGCATTTTGTTACTAAAGCTTTTTTCTGCATGGTTTCACACTTTATGCACATGGCATATCTTTCTAATGGTCACAAACAGATATATGCACACACACACACACACACACACACACACACACACACACATATATATATGTTTTTAAAGAATAAGGAGCTTGTCTAATTTATCTTCATAGTAAGAGCATTTAACATGGTGTCAGCAACAGATAGGAGGTTTTGCTAACAGAAGGATATGAATGAAAAACAAGGCAGGGATCATGTTTCCATACTGACCTCTTGTTTTGAACAACCATTAACTAAAAGAGGTCACTACAGCTCAATCAACACTAAAAGTCAGACAGGAGACACTGGACTGTGATTTATCAATTAGTGATTAGGTCAACTAATGGTTATTTGAAGGCTAGCATAGGAAAGAACCTTTAAAGAGTAATACATCGGCATTTTCTTAGTCTGATAATACTGGTAATGGCTTTGGGGAAGAGACAAGTACATAGTGCCACATAGCTTAAAAACCCAGAGATATGGTGGGCATGGTGGCTACTAAATAAATAAGTACTTACAATATGATAAGATTATTTTCTTTGATGTTCATAAATAAGCACTTCTGATTAAATTCTTTTAAGTATTCTATGAATATTTTGTATGATATGGACTTCATATTTACTGAGAAAGTTTTTCTCACTGAAACCAGAATGTTTCCCTAATATTTATTGTTTCAGAGGAAAGCATCTTTAAACAAAAACTAGTCAGTGACGATCACAACCATCTGATTTATGAGTCACCGTATATGGAAAATGATGTGCTTATGTATATTGATCACAACTTGCAAGTATTTGGAAATAGATATTGAGACAACATATCCACAAATTTTAACTATGTGGTCAGATAGTTGATTGCCAGATGTGGGACAACACACACACAGAGCCCAAACACTAGAGCTGAGTAGATGAGAGTTTCTCAATGGAATATGTAACCTGGCCCTACACATATGGGCTTCCAATCCACAAGAAGATATATTATCAGAAGCAGAACTAGTTGGAAAAGGATCTTGAATATCTGGGAGTGCATTACATTTGTTAAATATTTTGGTAGGATATTTAGTGCCATATAAAAGATTAAGATAAATAAGCAACTTGAGAACTTGTATCTTCTATTTTATGATTTAACATATACATTTCATTGTACCTGAGTCTAAAATTAGAACCTCTGAATTTTATATTAAGACTATGGCAAATATTCACTCAAGTTATTGATACACTTACTACCATTTTTATGTTTCAAGTTTCCCACAATCATATCTATTTCTTTATCTATATTTCTGCTTATAGTAATTAATTTAAAAATATTATTTAAAAAATTCATCAAGGTGTTTAAAAATAATTGTGGAGTCAAACATGGAATATTTCCTTGAAAAATTTGTATCTTCATGGAGCATAAAATATGCTCTGCCAGCAAACTGCCTGAAGAGATTCTCATGTATACATATTTAAGACTAGTGTGCACAGCTTAATCACAATTTTCCTACATTGCAGTTTATTTTTGCTTTTTACAGTCCAGCAAGTTGTTACAATAATAAATGTGCATTTCACTCCATGCTCTAAAAATCCTATATTCCAATGGCTTGCTATTTTCATTTAAAAATGGTAGTGAAATTCCCTTCATAACCAATAGCACCTTCCTTGTCCGCACTTACTCATTCTCCCTGCCCACGTGGGCCTTACTTCTAAGCCCATTGAAATGGTGTTTTCCAAGCATGTGCCACATGACTTGTTCATATAAATGGAGCAAATTAAACTGTCTCCACATATATCCTATCACATTTGTAGTCCTGATTTCTCTCTTTAGCACGTGGCCAAGACACCGTATTATCTGCCTGCAGAGGTTGACCTCAGGATATTAGATTCTGCCACACAGCTCTCTTGTACTAAACCGAGGGGAAACACTTAATCACCCCTGCCTTTTCAGGAAAAAATCAACTTTAAATTTGCCATGATGAAAAATCAATACCCAGTAATTGCTTGGCTTATCACTGCATGGAAGGACAAATTGGGAAGCGAAGCTTAGCGTCCACACAGATTTCAGTGAGACACATGGACTTTCAGGATCACTAAGCTAGAAAAGGAAAAGGTCTCAGAGTGATAATTAAATCTACTCATGCTGATTTTCTGCCAAATTTATTTCCCAAGAGTATATAAAAATGTTTCACTGCTTACTAGCCAGGCATAACTAATCAAATCAACATCACACCAACATATATACAAGAAACAAAAAATGCAAATGCAAGACTATGGATACCAGATTAATACTGATAAAAAATGTTAATAAAATTACTTGAAATTAAAAAAAAATGTTTTGCTCTATAAATACCCATTAATATTTTATCAACTAGCATGACATTCTAATTACATTATAACCTTCCCATTACTTTAAATGGTGAAAATTTTGATTAAGCTATGAAATTTTAGTTATTAAAAATAAATCTCAAGCTAGCACACATTAAGTGTTTTTATTCCCAGGCCAATTGTTTGTAGCTTATTTTACCTAGCTTCATTCTTCCCCAATGTAAATATATGCTGTTATGTATGAATCAGTCCATTATTCCACACATTTCACCTCATTCAGCGTAAGCTACCAGATCTGTTGTCTAAATTAGACTTCACACACAAAAACAGATCCATTGTCCAAAATAAAATGAGGACTATACATCATCCTTCCGACAAGGCAAATACACACCAAGAGAAAACATTACTGGAGATCGTTGGCGTTTAAAAATGACTCCTACTAATAGACCTCAATCCATGCAGCACATCAGCACTGCTCTAATGGAAGCGCAACACAATTAGACTCACACACTTGCACTCGGAGGAGGAGGAGGAGGAGGAGGAGGAGGAGGAGGAAAAGGAGGAGGAGGAGGAAAAGGAGGAGGAGGAGGAAAAGGAGGAGGAGGAGGAAAAGGAGGAGGAGGAGGAAAAGGAGGAGGAGGAGGAAAAGGAGGAGGAGGAGGAAAAGGAGGAGGAGGAGGAAAAGGAGGAGGAGGAGGAGGCACCTTGCTTTTTCTTTTGTTAAAAAATGATTTTATGTGTGTCCTTCAACTGGCTACTGGGAGTATGATAATTAAAACATTTAAAACAGCACAAGCCCCTCAGTCTCTAATCTGAAGCTCAGGTCAGCTGTCTGTAGATTCTAATTTGTCCTCCATTTGTATTCATGACAAGAAAATACTGAATATTTAACAGCAGACCAGCAGGAGGAGGTATTGTGGGCTTGGAGGTTAAATAATTTGATTTCTGTGCAGATTACATGTAACATCCAACAACTAATCTCACACCTGATTTGGCAACACAATTACAGTAACAATGATGCAGGTGCACCATCACTACACAGTGGAGGAATAAGAACTTTTCTCCTGGGCTGGAAAGCAATCGCTTTAAAGTATTGCACTGTTCACCACACTTCTAAGGCCACTTTTTCAATACAAAAGCAAAAATAACTTACAAAGCATGTCAATAGCTGCTGCTGCTGCTTTGAAGGCACTCGGCCTTCTATTTCAGCTCACTGAACAGCAGTGAGATTTGCAAACAAAACACAGGTCCGTCAAGGGGCCTGCATGATGTCTTCTGGTCCAGTCTCCTGCCTTCAGGCAGGAATACATTGAAACAGAAGCTTTGTTTTGATCCAAGATAAACTTCCATCTGTTGAAAAGTCTAAGGGCTCTTTTAAGAGAATGGACTATTTCATAAAAGTAAGAAAACAGTGATTGGGCAGAAAACCAGAGCAAATCACCACAACTTCCTTCTAAGAGCATGGATTTGATTACAAATGTTCTAAAACACAAGGCAGGGGGAGGGGAGGAAGGGAAGAAGGGAGGAAGGGAAGGAGAGGAGATTAAAATTAAATAAAAAACCCTGTAGCATGGAATTCATGCCCAGGATATTTCAAGGAGTTGAAGAATGTACTTGTATTAAGATTTACGTTATATAAAGAGAAATCAGATTATTATACATAATCAAGTCAAATCATGCAGAAATAAAAATATATTTTATAATTTCACCATTTTCCATCTATTACATTTATTTTCTGGACAAGACCATAAACAATTACATCAATCTGTTTTTCCCCCCTCTGCTGACTGGTAGTTTTGTTTGTCATAATTATTGAACAAATCTGAGGACAAAAACAATGGTGAGGGCATTCAGGTATTAAGGAGGTGCTACAATATTTGAGGGTTTCACTGGGCCTTCTTACTACACTGACATTATCCAATGCCACATTTAAGAAAATGAACTCCAACTGGGTGTTCAGAGGCACACCTAGCATTTCAGCTAGCTCAGGAGCCTCAAGTGTGAGGATTGCCGTCTGTCCACGGGTTCCCTATGCTGGACAATGTACTGAAACCTTGTTCCCTCCACCCCAAAGAAACAAAAGACACCGCCATCTTCTGAATTTTCAGAATTCTCTAAGGAATCATCATCTTCCATTTTTAAGTTACTACAGAAACCATTCTGTATTGGGCATTGCAAAATGGACATGTAAGCATGGTAGCTGCCTTCTCCCAGTTCCCACTCTACAGGAACACACTGTCACTTAGTGGCAACTGTGGGGAGTCGATCAGTCCTAAGAGGGGAAGGGACACACAAACAGGAGGTCAGGATTTTCAAGAAGTTTTCGGCACACTGTCCACAAACTTCCATCGAAAGCATACTGCCTTCTTGTGCTTGGTTCCTACCTCTCTCTAGTTGGAGATGGGTTAGTTCTGTGCATCTCCTTTGTCTGCTCAGGGACTGGTGACTTCAGTGTATCTAATATGATTCAGTGTTATTGGCCGACCTGGTTACAACCTCACAGGCCTTTCCCAAGTTTGTGATAGCTTCTGTTCTTTTGTGAGATTTTTGTGTAAACATTCAGTTGAGACTCTATTTCTGATTTCTGAGAAGACTAGAAAGTCATTAAGGGCCAATAAAATAAGTCTTGTAAAAATAAAAAGAAAACATTATTTCATTTTCTAGTAAGTTTACAAAGTAGCAGGTCTCTTTATGGTATTTTTTAAATACTTAAAAGCTTTGGTTTACCTTTCTATATGATCCCTCCCTCTTTCCTATTTCCTTGCTTCAATATGCTTTTCCCCTCTAGTCTTAGTATTCTCCTTTCCATTTTTATATCACATGTCTTCTATGTCCTATTTTGTGTGTGTGTGTGTGTGTGTGTGTGTGTGTGCGCGCGTGTGGACATGTAGAGGTCTAATTGGTTCTTCCTTCTACCTTCATGTGATCCTGGAGGTCAAACTCTAGTCACTTGGCTTTCATAGGAAGTGCCTTAACACACTGACTGATTCACTGGACCCAAATGAATAGGTCTTTAATAATATATATTTCTGAGTTTAGCTATGTGCACAGAGCAGGCCACAAGGTAAATGAACATGGAGCAGGATCACCCCTTCTAGCTTTATGGGGATTAGAGAATGGTAGGAGCCAACGAAAGACTTTATACTTAATATGACTTAAATATGTTGAACAATGAACATATGCCAATGAAGGAAATTGGAAGAACTTTTTCTAAAGCTGAAGTACAGTTAAATATAAATACTACTACTTCCTAGCTGCCCAGAAACCAGCTTACAAAATAAGGTTCAAGTCCATCTTCCTGAAGTAGCACGGAAGGTTCAACATCTACAGGCCACTTCTAAAAGCTTGGTGCTGTCCTTCTGTTTGAAAATTGTAAATATGTTGTTGAATGTGAATGATGAGCAGTTTCAAGGACATCTTTTCCTCAAGGATTTGCTGGGTTTCTATGTAAATACCCATAACAGCATGCTTCGGAGTATGAAGATGATAACCCTAGATGGTGATTTCATGAAAAAGAGTTAAACCATGTTTAAATGCAAACTGATGAAGCCTTTTAATCAGTCACAAAATTTAAAAATAATCTCATATACAAGTTTACATAAAATATAGATATCATTTTATTACATTAAAGACATGGTCAAATGTCAGTTACTAGTAAGCATTTATAATTTGCCTAACCTCTATTATTGTACCATAAAAATTAGAAAAAAAAAACGGAGAGCAAGATGGCTCAGTGGAGAAAGGTACTTGCCACCAAGGCTGACTATCTAAATTTGATCACTAGACTCTACAGGGGTAGAAGGAACGAGCCTCTCCTATAAGTTGTCCTCTGATTCCATCCCCCATACACCCTAAATAGATACATGAATGAAATAATAAAGTAGACAGAAAGAATTTTCTCATTCCTTCACCAGTCCTTTCAAATTGATATTTTCTTTCACATCTCTCCATTGTATTCTTAATCTATGAAAGAAGAAAAGTGCAAGCATTCATTACTTTAAGTACACTAAACTATGGAAGACTGCTTGTGTAGCATGCAGGAAGCCTTGGGCTCCCTTCCATGCACTTCATGAAACTAGGCTTGTCAGTTAGTTCAGTGCACAGGCACGGTTAGTAGGACATAGTATCATAAATAGTAGGAAGAGCTATCTGAGGAAGGCACTATGCCACTACTGAGATTATAGAGAAGTCTAAAATATACATCTTCTTCACTCAAGGTGCTACAACGTAGCTGAGAGTATTAGTATTATATGAGTTATTTTAAATAAATATATCCAAACACATAAGCATTACCCTCAAACATCACTTATAAAAATGACAAATACATTGCCTGAACAATTGGATTTTCATAGTCTACTACTTACCACAATGGTGCTTTTCACAGCCTACCATGCAAACGAGTGTTCTAACACTCAATTCTCGGATGGTGGACTCTACTTGTCCAACTTGTAAGACATATCTGGGAGTAAAATGGGGTATCAAACTTTATTAAGCTGTAGTAAAGCTTTTGAAAGCAAAAAAGGTGAGTAGTATTATAAGGATGTAACATACTTAACTGCATATTTAGAAAGCTAAGTTCTTTGCAGGAGGTAATAATTTGAAAGTGTTAAAGACAATCTCCCTGTAAAACTAGAACACACAATCTTGTAATGTTTGCTACAAATGAATGGCATAGAGCAATTATCCACAAATGTCAGTCTTTGGCTTGCTGCTGGCAGACTGAGTAACAACCACAGGTTCTTTATTTGTTTGTGCTATGGTGAGGTCTGGGTATCCAGACTTTTAAAACACAGTCGAGACATATTTAAAAGCTCAGGGATATTCTGATGCATATGTCAACCAGGCAATTGCTTGATCTCTTTTATAGGATTTTTATTTCAATAGATTTTTAAAAATCTGTTATAACTGGTAAATTTAAAAAATAAAAAAAAAATGTAAGAAATGATCCACAATTCTATATCATGCATAAATATTTGGTTTTTATTTGTTATTTTCTTATGCTTAATTTTTCTTTCTTGTTTCTTATTTACATTTGTATCTTTCACTCTCCCTACTGTTGTGACAAAGTGGACAGAAAGCCAAACATTGCCATAATGGTTGGAATGGTAAGACGCTAAACAATACAGATTTTTTCACCATTAGTTGCCAAAAGAGTACAACCACATTATTTGTATGCTGTATGCCTCTTACTTTAAGGAAGTATCAGATACAACACAAAACAATTTAAAATTTAACAATATGGGTTTACAGAAGTGGGGTGTATTAAGCAAGTAAACCAATAAAACTTTGCAAGTTGTCCTTACTTTTCTGTCAAAACTGCTGAAAGACCATCATGTTATAAGACTTTCCTAAAGGTCCTACATAGAAAATCCTCTCCCAATCTGTCCCTTGCTATGTTCCATTGCTCTCCCTAACATCTGTCATCATTTACATGTTTGTTCATAAATACCTCTCATCACTAAGATGCTCCATTACACTGTTTCTACCTGCAGCCCAAGACCAGAACAGTGTCTTGCATGTAAGAGGTACTCAGTAAGTACTTGTAGAATGAAATGAATGGTTAACTATGATAAATACTACTATGACAAGGTGGCTAGAGGACAGGAATCACAAGAACAGGAAAGGACACAGTCACTAGCCTGCCTGGGCATCTCAGTCCAATCAAGTTTAAAATCAAAATTAGCTATGCTAAACTTACTGAGGTATACTTCACATACTGCAGGTTTACTCCTTTCATGTGTACAACACAACGACTCCTCCACCCCCAGAATGTTGGAGCTAAACCCCTGGCCCTTGGTCATGCTAGGCAAGCACTCTGCCATTTAGTCACACCTCCAGCCCAGTTAATGAATTGCAGCAATCATTACCACAGTCCAGTTTCAGAACATTTTAATCATCACTAGGGGAATTTAAAAAATATTCCCTGTTCCTACCCTAGCTAATCAATCACGGGATTTGTAGACATGGGTTTCTTTCTGAGTACTCATATAAGTCATCCAATATATAGTCTTTTCTATTTAGCTTCTTTAATCTAGTACAATGTTTTCACGTTCATTCATGTTAAACTATCAGTACCTCATTTCTACTATTAGATGAAATATATTCCATTGCATGGATACAATGCATACTGTTTATCTCCTCCGCCCCCCCCCCCCCCCCGAAGCTGAGGACCAAACCCAGGGCCTTGCACTTGCTAGGCAGGCCCTCTACCACTGAGCTAAATCCCCAACTGCATATTGTTTATCAACTTGTCCATTTGTTGGCCACTGAAAAGGTGCTGTGGATGTTTATGTTCATGCCTATAAGGTGTATTCAATATATTTCTTGGATTAAATATACATGAAGGGAATTGTTCAATCATACAGTAAAGTAGACCTAGGCTAACTAATTTTGGAATTTTCGAATTGAAATAGAATTGTATCACTGTGCCCCTCTTTCTCCCCTCTGACCACTCCTCCTGGTTACCTCCTTTAAGCCCCTTTCAGCACCCTGAACTAGAAGCTGTCCAGCTATCTTAAGTGTCTGAATCATTTCTCTTTCTTTGCATTATCAATACATGCAATTGTGTTTTTTAAATGAGTAGTACCTATTTTTAAAAACATTTTTACTATGAGAGATTTGCATTTCATACAATGTGTTTTGATCATAGTTACCCCACCCCTCAACTCTTCTCAGATACACACATCTCCTTTTCTTATCCACCCATTTTTGAGTTTTTTCTTTTAGGACAATTGTGCTCCCCTCCCAAATTCTTGAATGTGTAGTCTTCCACAGGAGTATGGTTAATTTACAAGGGGGATACAATTTACAGAAAACTGACCCATTTGCCCCCTCTCCCCAACTAACATGGCTGGGGGTAGGACTGTGTGCCCAGCTTCCCACTCCATGTTGAGATCTAGTCTGACTCGGGCTTGCACAGGGAGTGCATTGTGCCTTAATTGTTATGTGTTCGTATGTGCAGCTGCCTTGCGGAGTCCAGAAGATATAACATAAGTAGATAGACATTTCTCTAATGTAGGTGACGTTTCTGTTTTAATCAAGAACTAGCTTGAAGAAGCTAGAACTATTAGATAATATCGTCTTTCAAAATGAACAACCTAATCAATCATTTTGTGTGTGGAATTACTTCTCTTCAGATAATGATACAGATACACAATAATGCTTCACAGAAATTTAAAAATGACCTGGTCAAAAGCCCATGGCTCAGGAGGGGTAGGCCTTACTACTTTGTTTTGCTAAAGGAACACACTACCAAGTTTAAACTTACTCTCAATCCCGGCCCAAAATGTTACTTTCTGCAATGAACAGCAGTTAATGCAAAGATTCACAATTGGTCAAAATGCTGAGTGTAAGTGACTATTTAATGCTCAGCCTTAAACAGGACATCCATATCGCACCCCACCCCCAAGGCAGGGTGAACATTGTGTAAGAGAGGACAGAAAAAAAATAAAAGATGGAGAATGGGAAGAATGCTGTACAATATGGCCTTCTGGTCAGGTGTGGCAGTTCACTCATTATTAATGGCAGGTAGGGACAAAATCAATCAACGGTCCAGTAAATAGCAGAAACTGGACTAAGTGAGCTACAAAACTATAACAACAACAACCCCCCCCCACACACAATCAAAACCAAAGAGAATGAGAGGAATGGGGGAAGTGAGGGTGTATACAGAGAGTGTGAGGGGAGTTGGAGTGGATATGATCAGGATACATTATGTACCTGTATGAATGAAACTGTCAAAGAATAAATGAAACATACTCCAAAATTTTTTTTTTTTTGTTAAATTAAGTTTGTATAAGATTAGGGAAAACTTAAGCAGAAACTAGGTATTTTGGCAAGCTATGGAAGAAAATGACTCTGTTTATAATGTTAAATGGTGTTTTGAGAGATGAATATACAAGAATTACGACAAGGTTAGATTATTATTTATTATCCCTAGGGAAAAATCTGGTTTTTATAATATATTCTGATTGTGGTTTTCCCCTACCTCCCAGTTCCTACCCACTCCTCTCCCATCCAGATCCACTCCTTTTCTGTCTCATTAGAAAACAAACAGGCTTCTAAGGGATAATAATAAAATAAAAAATAATAACATAAGACAAAAACTGACACATCAGAATTGGTCAAAACAAACAAGCAGAAGGAAAAGAGCCCAAGAGAAGGCACAAGAAACAGAGACCCACTTGTTTGCACACTCAGGAGTCCCATCAGAACACGAAACTGGAAGCCATGATATATATGTGGAGGACCTGCTGCAGACTTCTTCAGGCCCCGTGAATGCTGCTTCAGTCTCTGTTTTGTGCTTTCATCATGTTGATTCAGAGGGTCTTGTTTTTTTTTTTTTTTTTTTTTTTTTTTTTTTTTTTTGGTGTCCTCCATACCCTTTGGCACTTTTTGTGCCTCCTTTTCCACAGGGTTCCCTGAGCCCTGAGGGGAGGGGGTTGATGGAGACAACCCTTTTAGGGCTGAGTGTTGCAAGGTCTCTCACTCTCTGTGTAATGTCTGGCTGTGGGTCTCTCTATTTGTTCTCATCTGCTGCAGGAGGAAGCCTCACTGATGATGGCTGCATAAGGACTGATCTTTTAATGTAGCAGATGCCACTAGGAGCCATTTTACTGCTACAGTCTTTTAGCAGACCAGTTGTATTTAGTTCTGCCTCAGGTCCTGAGCTATCTTGTCTCAGGTTCTTGGCCACCTAAGCAGTGTTGGGATTGGGTTCCATCTTGTGGAGTGGGCCTTAAGTCAAATCAGATATTGGTTGGTTACTCCTACAAGCTTTGTGCCACCACTGCACTAACATATCTTGCAGGTAGGACACCACTGTAGATCAAAGCATTTGTGGCTGGGTTGGTATTTACATTTCTCTTTTAGTAGCATGCAGAGTACCTTCCTGTAGCAAAGATGCTGTAACATAGGGGTGAAGGCTCTATGTAGACAATGTCTTGACATCTCCATGTTCAATGAGTTGTGTAGGTGGTGTCCTCATCGATGAGGACTTGCTGTCAGTCTCTGTAGAGCAACCTATACTCTTGACAACAGACTGGATTGTTTGGGGGTTCTAACGAGACCCCTTTGGCCAACAACTCAGTTAGATGTAACCTAATCCCCAGACTGGAAACTTCATTTGGTATCAAGAGATGGCCAGTTGGGGCTCTGTCTCCCCAGTTATTTGGCAATTTCAGTTAGATAGCCTTTATATATGCATATATGGTAGGAAGCCTCTATTGATTTGTTGGGTTTCACAAATGGCTGAGGTTCCTACTTAACACACCAAAGCAGATCTGGCCTCCAAGTTCTCCCTGAAACCCCCAGTCCCTACCTGTTAGGCCCTTTCAGTTGGCATACCCCATTCCCCCTACCCTGAACTCTCCAGCCTAGAGGGCTGGGCTGCTCTTCCCTATATAATCCAAACATTTTGGCTGCCCACTCTTTTTTGTGCCTCTAGGCCTCTGAGCTGCTGTACCTAGTTCCCTACTCCCCTCTCTCTTACCTTCATCCCTCAGTCTGGTAATGTCCACTCTGGATTCTCCTAGATGTACCTGTCCCTGACTCTGGCTTTGCTCTCCCACATATCTATAATAAACCTTCTCCTCCACCATACCTAGGAGCAGTCATGTTTCCCTTTCATTTATTTCTTTTTCATTCATTTGGTGCTTTCATACTACTGTTCAAATGGCTCTTAATTTTAGCCGCCTCTCCCCATATTCCCTCCTGAGTCTTCCTCTTCTATCCCCTCCCCACCTCATCCCTCCATTCCAGCCCTCTCCTGCCACCCATCCACAACTATCTATTCTATTTCTCTTTCCTAAGCTACCTGATTCTCCCCGTTTCTCACTCTATACCTAAGCTCTGTAGTTCAAGGGATTACAGTTCGGTTTTCATTGAACACCTCCAAGGGCATGTGCACTCATACGCACTTACCCACACAAAGACAAATATCAGTATATACAATTACAAGTAAAAATAAATCCTAATTCTTTTAAACTAAAAAAATAAAAATGGAAGTTTTAAGTTACCTAATAATTACGAACTTTTGGGTACTTTCCTTCTTCTTTTGAGAAAAGCTTACCAATAGGAATTTTATTGAGAAAAAAATTACCCCTGGATAGTCTTGTGATTATATTTGCAGTGTTAGACCAAATTTTAATTAATTTTATAGGGAGCTAGATTTTTGTATTAGATATCTCTTTTTTAATGTGAAGAAATACAACAACACAAATTCTTCTCTCTTTACACTAAATTGTTTGGGGCTGTTGTAAAGGTAAGTTAAAGTAAAATTCTGTAGAGAATGAAATAGAACAGAACTAACATAATTGTTGTTACTTGAGAAAATAAAAATCTTCACTTAGTGGCATAGACATTAAGACCTGAGCTACTCAGAGCTAGCTTGAAGAGTAAATAAAGTCATTCTGCAGGAGTAATCTGTCCTCACAGGTTATGATTTTGATTAGGTAATTTTGTTCCCATGCTAGTATTTAACTGCTGCTGTAAAAACACAGAAAATTTAGGTAAATAAATGAATTTTATCTTGATGTTGGAATGAAATATAAAAAAGAGTCCTATAGTTTCAGCAAGGCCAATCAGACTTAAAATGATCAAAACCCAATTGAAAGGCGCCCTACTGTCCTCTTGGAAATTAAAGTTCCAGATAATTTAGCTCACAATTACAGATTGTTACATCTCTTTACTATCACCTCATGTCCACTAGCTGCTCCTTCCTAAAATGAGTACAATGTCCATGACAGCCAGAGAACCATAGTCATTTCTAATTCCTAGATGTACTTTATGGTAAGTATGCAAAAATGTGCTAGAATTTACAAAAAAAAAAAAAGAGCAATAACTGATCATATAAAAGTTTCATACTACATTATTCTAACTATATATTTAGATGATAGATAAGAAAATCAAACTTTCCTTAATGAATGGAGAAAGTGGGTTTAAAAAGATCACCTAAGGTTATATAGGATGAGAAGACATTGACCTCCATTTAAATTTTCTAAACCTTATTAATTTCTTTTCTTGATTATTTTTGGCTCTTTCTATTGTACAGTGTAAACTCTTATGCTGGGGCATTGATTTTCCTTTTCAGGATCTATGCATACGGAACAAAGCAGTACCTAGCATCTGGTGAACACTATGTAAGTACACACACACACACACACACACACACACACACACACACACAGAAATAACTTTTAAATTTTAAATGTGTGTGTGTATGTGTGTGTGTGTGGTCATGAGTGAACCACAGTGAGCACATGGAGGTCAGAGGGCATTCTGGGGAGTTGGTTCTCTTCTTCCAACTTCACTTTAATTCCAGAAGCCAAAGCCAGGTCGACAGGCTTGTGCAGCAAGTACCTTGCCCACTGAGCCATCGTGTCCATCCACGAGGTTTATTTTTAAATGATAAATTACTAAAAGGTCAATAAAAATTATGTAACACAATATATACAGCATTATACTCTTGTGCTGTAATTCTAAGTACCAAAAATAACTTATAGTCCTATGTAGTTACGAAGTACTTTCTAATCATGGCATGCCATTTTATAACATCTCTAGGCAAATTTTATTATCCTCCCTACTACCGACTCACAGGGAGGTTAAGTTACTTATCCAAATATAGAGCCAAGGAATGGCAAAGTAGTTTCTAAACCTCATCTCTTCTGTCAGCTAGAGGACACCAGGGCTGTCTCCACAAGAGCATGCTGCCTGCCTAGATTGCACTGGCTTTCCTGAAATTACACATTGATGGGCATACAAGAGGTATGTCTACTTGCTAATGTTTCACTTATAGTAAAAATGGCTAATTGAATACAAAGGCTGTGACTTTAAACTGGTATTGAAATTTGTGTTTGTAGAGAAGAGAAAAAAAATTAAATTGGTAAGGAAATACATGATGGGTGATCACTGGAGGCCTATCAATGGTCATACAGACATCAGTATATCTGTATTTCATGAACAAACAGATCTTGCTGAAAAGAGCTAGGATGTGATCCAAATTACCTTTCAACTCCATAAAAAGTATAGCTAAATGTGTGATACAAAATGTGCCAAGAATAATCATTAGTACTAAGCTGTTCTGAAGATGTATGTAAACATGGTCAAAATTTGTGATATACTTGAAATAAGGAAATTATATTTATGAAAGTTAACACTATGTGCAATGACTATATCCTCAAAAGAAGTACAGTACTATTAAAAAAAGCAAACAAGAAAGGTTTATCTCTTTGTTAAAAAATAAAAATTAATTAGCACACATTGACCATAGTTAATGCTACGCTGTATAACACAGACAAAGTAAGAGAAAGGCTAACAAGAATTCACAACCCCATTGTTGCAGACATGGCATCAAGGGGACTATAAAGGACAAATCACTCACTGCTGAGGGAACTAAGACAGATGCTTTGATAAAGGACCAGGTGGTCTGCAGTGATGTTTGACTAAATAATGACTCAAGAAAAAATATATCATACAGCAATGTATTCAGGTTAAGTAGATTTTCTTCTTAAGAATATAACACATTACTGCTAATGTACTAACAAGACAATTATTGACATTTTAAATATACTGCATTATAAAACATACAGGAATGTCACATCTGACATAGAGGAAACACAACTTTCCTAAGGAGACATTTTAAATCCCATAGTGGAACTACCTTATATGGTAAGTCAAAGTGGGGAAGTTCTCTTGAGGGCTTAAATCTCAGCTATCACAGCCCATCACAATATGTAGCCAATTCAGAATTGAGGCCACTGAGGGCAGTCTTTCCAGTTCTGTCTAACCTCACATGAATATGCCAACTGAATAAACAGTGACTCCTAAAGGTATCAGTTACCGCAGTTAGTTAGACATTCTTTACAGAGTTAAACAGATCTCATATAGCTCAGATAGTCTCAGACTCACTGTGTAGCCAAGGTTGGCCTTGTTCTTTTGATCCTTCTGCTTCTACCCCCACAATTGCTGGGAAGACAGGCATGCGTGACCAAGTCTAGCTTCTGGGCTTTCTATTACAGTTACTCTAACCTTCTCTTAAGGATATGTAAGAACTCCCTTTTCCCTGGATTTTGGGTGGTGAATCACAGTAGAGGGGAAGAGGGGAAGAGTTCTTCTGAATATAGTAAGACTGCGAAGCATAAAGCCCTGGGATGGGCAAAATCTCTCAGAAGGGGATCTGAGAAATGAGACGCTTAAGTCTGGTCCTAGTACAAGTCCTGAAATACTGGAGGCAGGTGGGACATTCAAAGTGTTCACACAGACTGGCCAGTCTATGAGAGAAAAGCAGATAAAGATGATGGGAAAAGACCCATACTCTGTGAAAACACTATGCCTATGTTTGGACTACTTCATCTGGGACTTCCAGAAACTTAAACGACAAAATGCAATATGGGAACAGCTGTACATAAGGACAAGGACACTCTAACACAGAGATGCTTAGGAAGTGGAATGCAAGATTCAGAGAGGAAGACAAAGCATAGAGGAAGGAAGAATGAAGCCACAGTCTCTCTATGTGGGGTATGCGTACATGTACGAGAACATGTTTCCATGTACGAGATCATGTTTTCATGTACATGGTTGCTGAAGCCAGAGAAGGATGTTGGGTGACTCCCACTTACCGTCTTACAAATAAGACAGGGTCTCTCTGAACCTGAAGCTTGCTGCCTAGTCTAGGCTGGCAGGTAGGAGTGCTGGGATCCCTTTGTCTCTGTCCCCCAAAGTTGGGCTCTCAGGAGGCACAGCCACACTTGGCTTTTACGCGGGTGCTGGGGATCTGGACTCCTCCTCGAGCTTTTACAGGAAGTGTCCTTCTCCAGTCAGCCATCTCCCCATACCCTCAACTGTACCACTTCTGAACACGAAGAGTGCGGCCTGTGAAGTGTGACAGTTTCAGAATCGTCACCACTGCCCCCCTTTACAGACAGTGAGTAAGCTCTGTGTCTTGTGGCAGTCCTCCGCACATTCCAGAAATAATACAACAGCACAGAACTCAGAGTTTGTGAGGCTCACTGGAGTTCAACTGTGTCAAATACTTAAGACCCTGCTGGATCTACCTTTCCCTTTAGTGCCAATTGTTCAGAATCTCACCTTGACTAGAGGATTATTGGAGAGGAAGGGAGGAAAGAGGAAATTAAGGCTAATTTACTTCATTTCTTATCAATCAACTGTGACAAAAGACTTGAGTTCTAACTTAAATAAACAAGACCTGCAGTTTGTCTTCAGTCTTTGTTAGAACTGCCTCATATTATGTTCATATTTTCACTGTTCACCAGTTCCATGAATAACTTAGCATAAGCTGACTGAGTTTTTGGAAACAAAAATATTTCAAGTAAAAAAAAAAGAAAGAAAGAAAAAAGCCTAATAAATAGACATTTTTGAATAAACATAAGGGGGGAAAGTATGCAAAAGCCACTATATTTATACCAAATAAATTCATTAGAGATAAATAAAATGCAAATGAAAGACCATTATGCTTATAAATACATTAAAACATAATTAGCACCCTTACATGAATACTAAATCAAATATAAAAATAACATTTGGATAACCCAAGCAGTTGTATCACAGCATTCTAGAAGTTAAAATTATTTTCAATTATCTACTTTAAAAGTATACTAAGAAAGATGGACATGTTGTTTTATATATATATAATCTCAACCCTTAGAGAATGATGTGGGGAGATCTTGAGTGTAAGGGCAGCCTGAGCTATATTAGTAACTTTCAGGCCAGTCTGAGCTACATGTCAAGACTATTTTAAAAACTGAGCACGGATAGACAGAATATTTCTGAACATATACAGAGAAAAGAAGAGCCAAAGTAAGATATTCTTTAAGTCAAAAAAAGAAAATTGAACTGAAAAATTTAATATTCATTTACTGAAATACAATCTGAAGTTGGAAAAAGTGCATAACTTTAAGGAGGCAAAATTTAGAACTAAACTTTGAATTAACTATTTACTTTTACTAAAAGACGTATCTTTATCTAAGTCTAGTAGAGTGAAACGGGTTAGTAAGTGGCT
The DNA here is from genome assembly GCF_903995425.1 of Onychomys torridus. Taxonomy (NCBI): domain Eukaryota; kingdom Metazoa; phylum Chordata; class Mammalia; order Rodentia; family Cricetidae; genus Onychomys; species Onychomys torridus. Next base: position 45,202,754 of record NC_050448.1, on the reverse strand, counting down.
TATGAATGAAGGCCCATCAACATGTGCTAGGGACATCAGTCAGTGGAGAACCAACTGAGCTGAGTGGAAGGGCCATCGGAAGAGTGCCAGGTGGAGGGCTGCACGGTAGAACAGTTACCTTGGACAAATGTTGGTATACAGCCTGACTCTGATCTGGGACAGAATACTTTCAAGCATAATATGCTACTGATTTAAGAACACTCAAAGGAAAGGACTGCATAATAGTCAAAGTGAAATTGCAAGGTCCAGCTTTTGCTATGCTAATACAATAGCTTTGTTGAGATAACAGAGAGTGGATAAAGGAAGCCAGATAGACAATATTTATCTACATTTGAACAATGCTTTCAACCCTGTGCTGCATATCAGCCTGCTGAGAAATTAAGATATGAATTGTATAGATGATGTGACAGAGTGAATTACTAGTGGCGTCTAGATCTGAAATGAAGGATTATTATCCTTTCAGATACAGAAGTTCATACCAATGGATCTCAAGTTTTAATTTGCAGCTAGACTAATTATGTGAAATAAAATAAATGTAGCTTATACATTAATCATTTTCAGGGAAAGGTTAATTTAATAGAATTCAATATAATCCACAAGAAAAAAATTTGGAAGCAACCAATAACAAAGAATCTAAAAGTGACTAATTTACCTATACAAAACTAGCACAAGGAACTTCATAAATAAAATATGTGCCTTTCATATTTTAGAATCAGTGTCATATAGGTTAATTAGCTGAATTTTTCTTCTACAATGTATTATTTTCCAGTTTTTTTATGCGCAGGAAATTCAGGGAACTTAAGTAAAGATAAAACCATATCGCAAATACTGGTAGCGTTTCCTGTTATTTAACTTCATGTTGCCTGACTGTAATTCGTTAGAGCAGCTGTGTAACAGGTAAAGTCTTGTCTTGGAGAAAGGACATAGCGGAGTTGGCAAACACTTTCAATGTGATTATTTAAAACCCAGTGTAAGCTCAAAATAAAGCATTTAGGTCTGGACTTAAAAGAACAAAAGGCAATTGGCCATCATGCAACCATTTGTTCATATAATAATTCAAGATTTCTATTATATGTGAGGCATTATGATACTAGGTCATCTACAATCCTGTAGTGTATGCTTACTTAGCATAATAGAGTTGGGAAAAAGCAATTAAAACAGTAATGTTGCAAGGCTGGGATTTTTCAACAGTTCTTAGGCACTGTAGTAGAAAAGACACTATGTACCACAGATAAGGACTTAGTTAATGGAAGTTCAAAAGTATTGTAAATAGAATTGCAGTATAATGCTCTATACCTGCAGATATTAAAATATCTTAAAGTATCTTTTGAAGGAAATTTATAACTAATTTATGATAAAGAGATTATTAGAAATATCATATTGGTTATTATTTCAAAATGCAGGATTTGAAAGCATTAAAATTTTTCTTGTTTGGGGCTAAGAGTTCATATTATTTTTTTCATATTACATTCAATAACAACGTTAAAACCAACAACTACTAGCATTTCTTATTTTTTACAAATTGATTAAGATCTAAATGATGTGATCGGGATAAAATTACTACAAATATTGGTGGACTGTAACATGTTCTACTTGCAACAGACAGAACTACATATTTTATAAGGTTAGTTTTATCAATTGGCTATATTGATCTAAAGCCATACAGTACTTCAGATCCCTGAGACTATTGTATATCCAGTGCTCTATCTACTGGTTCTACAGGCCCACCACAAACATCAGTGAAATCAGAGAATGCACTGAACTGCAAATGCCAAGATGTATACTTTATAAGGCCAAAAGAAGAGAATTTGCTAATGGTTCATTTTTTCAGGGTGTTATACTATTAGTTGATCACAGATAAGAGCATACAGTCAGGATTTCTGCAGGTCAAATCAGGTAAGAATAAGATACATACCTTTGTATATGTGAATTTAGTTTGAATATGTGTCTTTGTAGAATTCTGCACTGAAGCCTACAGACCTTTCCTATAGGTTGACACTGGGGACTTGATCTGATTGGGGTGCTGCTGTTAGCATTTTAAACTCCCAAACTCAAACATTCATGGTTTTGCTGGATCTCAGATTCTAACCAGAGATGAAAAACACACTTTTTTTTTAAAGTCCCTGGTTGTTATTGTAAAAAATGTGTTTGAATTAGAGTAATTTACTTAATACACAAAGCCAAAATTGGCACTCAACATGTTGCCAGTCTTTCAACTTCTCAGTACATATTTCCTCTTACGAGCTTCTGAGAAACTGAAAGAATCATAATGTGTTCTAAGTGTTTGTGTAAGAGTGTGTGTGAACACGCTTGCTACAGTGCTAATGTGACAGTCAGAGGACAATGTTCAGGAGTTTGTCCTTTCCTTCTACTCTGTGGATCACAAGTATGAAGCTCAGGTGGTCAGGCATGGGGGAAAGTGTTCTTTGCCACGGAGTCATCTCACTGGCCCCATAGGATGCTTTAGAACTAATCTCTGCTAGCAAACATTTGTGCCAGGCAATGACTATAGTGTAATGCCATAACTTAGTTTACAATCATGAAATGGCATGAAGCCCTGTGAAGGCATTAGACCATATTCTTTTTTTTTTTAAATTAAGATTTTTTAATTTGTTTTACATACCAACCACAGATCCCCCTCTCTTCCCTCCTCTCACCCCCAGCCCTATCTCACACCCCACCTCCCATTTCCTCCTCCAACAAGGTAAGGCCTCCCATGGGAAGTCAACATAGCCTGGTACACTCAATTGAGGCAGGTCCAAGCCGCTCCCCCTGCTTCAAGGCTGTGCAAGGTGTTCATAGCCAGCTCATGCACCAGGGATAGATCCTGATCCCACTGCCAGGGAGCCCCTTAAGCAGATCAAGCTACACAACTGTCTCACTCATGCAGAGGGCCTAGACCAGTCCCATGGAGGATCCATAGCTGTTGGTCTAAAGTTCATGAGTTTCTACTAGTTTGGTTTGGTTGATATTAGACCATATTCTATGGCCTATCCAGAGAATACAAACACTGTGCCAAATAGTTACTTCATAGGGGGCAAAAGAATCACATGTTTTTACCTTCCTCTTTTCTTCTCTTTGCTTCTTCTTCATTCCTTTCTTTGGCTTTTAATGCTTCATCAGCTTTTGCTGCAAGAAAACAACAAAATTTCTGCATTTATTTTATGCATACCTTGTAAATGAGAATAGGAAAGGAAACAGAAATTTAATATTTATTTCTGTGAGGTTTTCAAAAGAAAGAAAGATGGCAGCTGTGAATTACAAATACATATTTATTTGTATTCTTCATTTAGAATTTATTTCTAGAATATTTACAATCACCAAGTCTTAGTTCAAGTTACTCTCTGTACAAAAAGAAAATGAAGTTGAGCAATGTGAGGTTAAATCATGATATAAGAATGGGGAAAATAGTTGGTTATTAAAAGCCAGCTGATTTATCAGTGGAACATATATGTTTTAAAGTCTAGAGGATTCAATTCTGATCTCTAAGAAACTTGCAGTATCTGTGTTGCAGTATCAGATTAGGTGGAATCTCTCTCTCCCTCTCTCTTTCATGCACATCATAGGAGAGCTTCATTTCTGTTATGACAGCATTTGCTAAAAAGGACCTTTTTTCTCTCTAGAACCTCTTCCCTTATTACTTAATTATCTACTAGTTGCTCAACTGCAGGGGTTTTTCAAACCCTTTACTACAGATGTTAAAGAAGATTAAAAATACACAGCACAGTAACAAGGGACTATCAATATACTCTGTAAATTAATTAAATCTCTGTTCTAGCACATCATTTATTCCGAAGCATTAACGTCTCAAAGGAGCGATTCTCCTTTATTGCCGTCTCACTGCCTGATGAGTGAACTAAGCGAAAATAAGTCTCTAACAGCATTAGAGTTGATGAAATATTAAGTTAAAAAAGTATTGCCTCGTCAAAAGAAAAGAACCAGACTGTGCCAGATTAAACTTTGGATCAGCCTTTATCACAATGATAACAGCAACTAGAAACTCTGACTTTAAAAATATACTGCAGTTGTTGCTGCAAATACATTTTCTTTGCAAAATTAATGTATGTTTAGACCTATACAATTTGACTTAAAGAAGAAATTTAAGGAAAATTCATGTATCATAGAAAACTAATTTTTCTTCAAGGTTTGATTTTCTTTACCATCAATACTGACACTTTTTCTTAAGGTATAAAACTCACATAATGGTGTTATGAAGTGCTATATCTAATGACATGGACATCTGTTTCCATTTCTAAGCTTTTATGTACACTTAGACTGTGTTTAAAGTCATGAAACATTAAAACCTTATGTCATTTTACATCATTGCAAAAATCTACTAAATTAGATAATAAAAACAAACCAGCAGTACAGTAAGCCTAAAGACTTTTACTTCATTTACACTTTATTCACCCTGGTAGAAGGACAAGGATAATAGAAATTCCATTTAAATTCAATTTTGGTTATATGTGTAATTGTAGATATACCCCTTGAGTCATGTAAAATACTCGGCTTATGTTTCTTTCAAATTATCCCGCTCAGATTCACATTCTACTCCTTACAACCATCTTCAATATGTATTAGCAGAGCTCATTAGACTGAAATTTAATAATGCAAACATCAGGTGCATTTCAAGAGCCTCCATTAACAACGTAAGATGGATTGCTTATATATAACTCTTGGGCCAACTGGGCACAATTTAAATTCAATAAAGTAGCCTGCCTAAATCTGATTTATCTATTTGACCATGCTGGTTTGTCCCTTCTTACTGATTTGTTGCTATACATGGACAATTCATTGGAATATTGTTTTGTATGTTTTTTTTTAAAAACTGAAAATGGCCCCGGTGCTGTGACTAAATATTTTATGTAATTCATCTTCATACTGTCAGGGATTTTTTTTTTTTTTTTTTTTTTTTTTTGGTTTTTCGAGACAGAGTTTCTCTGTAGTTTTGGAGTCTGTCCTGGAACTCGCTTTGTAGACCAGGCTGGCCTCAAACTCACAGAGATCCACCTGCCTCTGCCTCCAGAGTGCTGGGATTACAGGCGTGCGCCACCACTGCCTGGCTTAATCAGGATTCTTAAGAATTTGTAGATGCATATAAATAAAAAAAAATCCTTTGAATTTTGTTGAAATAACACAGATAATCTTTTTTTTTTCCCTTAGTATTTGTTACTTTATTTTAAACTCCTGGACAGAACCTGGCTTAACTTAATTATAAAAAGTTTAGTTAGGGTGCTGGAGAGTTAGATCAGCAGTTATGAGCACTTTCTGCTCTTGCAGAAGACCCAGGTTCGTTTCCCAGCACCCAAATGGCAGCTCACAACTGCTTATTACTCCAATTAACATGGATAATCTTAAAAGTCCACATCTGAAAATTTTATCAGTAATGACTATGTCCTCCACAAGGAATATGAATGAATTCACTCAGAGAGGATATACATTTGAAATGAACCATCAGCATAAACTCCTCTTTGACTATTAGGGGAGTGTGTAATGTTATCTCCCCCTCCTCCTGCCCCTGAGACAGGCTTTCTCTGTGTAACAGACCTGGCAGTCCTGGAACTCACAGAGATCGCCCGCCTCTGCCTCCTGAGTGCTGGGATTAAAGGCCTGTGCCACCATACCCAGCTAAGTACCACTGCCCCAAACAGCTTTATGCTATTATAATGTAAATGTGGAAAGAAGCCGAACTTCTCTAGTCATTCATATGTAATTTAATCTACCTGAAAAATCTGTATTGTCTGAAGGTAGAAATTCCATTTTACAGATGATGCCTCTAAATACTACTAGATGTGTCACAAATTTTGAGACCGAGGCACAGGTAGTCAGAGCTAGTCTTGTGATTTACCATCATCTTTGGACTCTGCAGTGCCATCTACTCCAAAGCATAGCCATCACTTATAAACTACCTTCTTGTCTGATCTTTACACATTCCTCCCTCCTCACCAGGGATCTGGAATTTGGCCTTCTTGGGCCTTGTGTTACACTCCATCTTTATTCTTGCTGGGTACCCATTTGTTTTCTTGCTGAGAAAACTGTAGCTGAAGTTTTAGCTGAAATACTACTCTCTCCTATAAAATCCTCCCCAATCAACAGCCTTCAGATGGGTCTGGCAAGCAACTTCTTGCCATGTCATTCCTCTGCCAAAGTCATGAAGATCCAAAAGCAAGGACAGAAAGGGAGAGAAGATGATGCTGTAATCGTCACTTTCTTTCCCCAACTACTGGATGAACTGCGGTCCTAAAGAAGACCAACCCCAAATACAATGAATCTGGGTCACTGAATTCCTGCACAGAGCAGGGTTTTCTTTATGACTTGCACCACTGTGTGGCACAAACACAAAACATAAATGTGCTGCTTGGCAGCTGTCATGCTCACATTGTCACAGCAGATGACCCAAGCCTCCTTAACATATTAGGTGTTCAATGAACAGTTCCACAAAAAATGAAGAAAAAGTACTTTGAAATGAAATAGAGATATTATATTTTTCCTCGAGAAATGAAATCTTTCCGACCAGAACTCATGAGAGGCTGTTTTACTAGAGTGACGGGGGCAGAGGAACAGAAGAGGTAACACAGGGTAGGGGGACACGGCGGGGCATTGTTTATTAATAGTATGCGTTGTTCACAGCAAGTATCAGTGTTTATTCTCATCCCTACAAATTTTATAAAACTTCATTACGACTACGGCTTTTTAGATCATTAAAATAGTTTTCATAGATCACATTTTAAATGATTTTAAGAAGTATTTTATAAATACTTAATAACATCAAGAATTAGAAAAGACTAACGGGGTATCAACTCATACCATACTTCCAAAAAGAGCTATAATGATATTTCTAGAGAATTTTTCCCCAGAAGTCCATCAATCTTCATCTAGAAGTTCGTTTGCATATGTACTTAGGTCTTTGATATTGTACCACCACAAATGTACCAGAAATGTTGAGGAGTTCTTAAAACAAGACAAATGGGAAACAGATGGGAATAGATACAAAGAAAATGATGAGGATATTGCAGTTGATCATATTCAGAATACTATGAAGAAGTTTTAGGGAGGTTTTAGTCAGTGGATACCAATCACACTAGTCAGGCCTGGGGCAAATGTCAAGATGGAAATTATGACCGGAACAGCTGAGCAATGGTACCTCCCCTGTATGTGTATAAGGATACAGGCAGGATTTGCCCACAGGCAATAACAGTGAATGCAGAGGTGCTGGGGCCTGTGAGGCAAGCGCTGGCTATTACTGACCCTTAAAAGGAATGATAAGCTACTGGTTTGTCCTTATCAACAACACATCTTGCCACTGACAGGAAAAAAATGAAGACAGGTTATAATGAGGTGAAATGTCAGGATTATGGGGGCTGTGAAACAGAATGATGAACAGCCAACCTAGAATCACCACATATTTGAGAAAAATCAGTCGCATGAAACAGAGAAAACACGAGCAATATAAACAACAATATTCTACAATAACAAAGCCTTGCAATCAGAGTTAATAAAGAAAACAATGTTTTGAATCAGAGTACATAGATAGCATCCTTAGAATCTGAGATAATACCGACTGTACCTTAAAACTATATTTGACCACGAAAACAAAACTCCATTATGAACTCAAGAGTGGAATGAGCAGAGTTGAAGACTAAATGAGCACACTAGATTTTATCTATGAAAATTTCACTCAGTGTAGTGGAAACAGAATGATCATCATGATTAAAGTTAATGTTTGCTGAATGCTTACAATGCACCTCTGTGCTTACATATTTGTGCATGTTTTACTTAATTATTAAACCAGCTCTATGAGATGTTTGCCATACTGCTACACTCATTTTACAGGTTAAGAAGCTGAAGCCTGGCATCATTAAATGTGCTTTCCAGGGCCATAGAGTCAGAGGCACAGAAGAAATGCCTTTGCATTTACTAAGAGGAAAGAGGAAATGGAGAATAAAGACTATCGCTTTCTCCAGAACTTCTGAAAGGCACAAAGGATGGTCAGCTTGTGAAAGAAGGAAAATTAAAACTAGATTTATTTTAAAAAGTTGTTATAAAATTATGAAATATCTAGAATACTGAGATAGTCAAGTAGTACCCAAGAATGCCTGGGAGAAGAAGATTATCTACAAAGAAGGAAAAAGCTAGGTTTGTGTCTAATTGAACTCCTCAAGTTATTCCAGACGGAAATCACAGACATCATATTCTCTGAGGAAATTGAAATAGAATGGGGAATTACAAGGCAGAAACTAACTCTGCAACCCTGACCCCTCAGGTCTCCACTCAAAGTTACGTTTTAATCCTCTAAGTCAACTTTTAGGCAAAAAGATGAATGATTTCTTGTTAGAAACCATATCAATTCAAACAAAATGGGTGAGGGAATTACAAAAGAGAAGAGTCAGAAGTTGTAAAGTAAATAGAGAAGCACTCTAAAAGATATAATTAACAAAACCAAAAGAATTATTCAAAGAATTGAGAAAATAAGTCAGTCTTTGGAAAGTCTGATCCAAAAGAGTTAAGTGACAACTAGAGACACAGATGCATGTTTAAAAGGCAGCACACAGAACATAGACATGACATAAACATATACTACACAGCTCTTTCCTGGGGAACCGAGAGACCAATACTTTTTACAAAACAACAACAACAACAACAACAAAACCCAAACAACGAGAACCTGAAAAACTTAGGAAAAAAAGTTCCATTTGAAATGGTTCCCAGCTAGATAGTTTTTATGGTAAAACTAGACTTTCAAGGAACACAAACAGGCAAAATCCAGACCAAAAAAGATGTGCTTGGTTCTCTTTAGTTATGTTTCTACTGTGAACTCACTGTACTTCAATATCGTCTACACCTGTGGTCATAGACAGGGATTGTTGTCACTTAGCACAGGGGGTCACAAAACGAAATAAAAAGACATGAATGTGAGAAAGGGACTTGGGGTGCAGAGGTTCACAAGGGTGAAAACAAGACAGGGTGATGGGTGAATGCAGCCAATGTATTCTACACAAGTATGAAGTTGTCAAAGGGTAAGTTTAACCTAAAAAAATGTTCTTGGGATTACTACTACCCAATGAAATGCAATTAAAAAAATAACAAGACCATGTGCTAGAGAGATGGCTCACTGGTTAAGAGTAAATGTAGCTTTATCAGAAGACTGAGGTTTGGTCCCCAGCACTCAAATATTAGCTCAAAACTGCACCTCCAGATCCAAAGGATCTGGTATCCTCTTCTGGACTCTGCATGCTCCAGAACATGAGAAGTGCACATGCATACACACAAGAAAACACTCATACACATAAAATAATTCTTTAAAAATTAAAGAAGACTAAACTCTAAAATTAATGGCAGAGCAAATCAAATCTCTCCTTGGCTGGCACAGATTATAAAGTGGTGCCACAGGTTTAGGGGTTCACTGTCTCACATGACAAAACTGAAAGTTTACATGGCATTCACACAGCAAGTCTCCTGGAGAACAATGATCTACAGAAATGTGCATGCACATTTAATGTGGATAAAGGCCATATGCTTCTCTGCAAAGAAAACAAAAGGAAGTGAACAATCTAAATTTGGAAGGAGCTAAATAATTTATAGTGTAGTATGAAATACTTCAAATTTACCAAAAATTAAAAAGTAAGTATTGATGTAGAAAGATCTTAAATTAAAATAAATTGAATGATCCAGATTAATAAACAAGACAGAGTATATGGGTAAATAGGCAAATTTATAGAGTGAGAATAGGAGCCAGGCGTGGAAAAGTACTAGTTTACTTGGTTAACAAGAATGTGGAAGGCAGGACTTCCTTCTCGCTGGCTACACGTCCTCTTTCAATCTTATTATATCACCTTTACTTAGCAATACATATGGAGTCTAAGTTTCTACTCATATTGTAAAGAATAATATATTCAAGATATTGAAGAAATTTTGTGATGTACTAATACATTTTGTTATTAACAAATTTTCTAATGAACTATAAATAAAAGCATCTAGTAAATTTTAAAATATTTTCCTTCTTTTCCTTCCATCTATACTTTTCTTTCTTTCAGTTTATTTAATTTCTAATGCTTCTTATGTTAACACCATATGATTAAGACCCTAGGTTACTTCATAGATACAGCTGCAGAAAAACATTTCAAGACAGGATGACACATTAGGAAAATGTGTAAACATGACACCACAGATACCCACAATCATTTATTCCATTCTTTCACACATGTATAGGTTTTACTGGTGTCTTAATTAGGGTTTCTATTGCTGTAGAAACACTGCAACCAAAAAGCAAGTTGCTTACATTTCCATATTGTAGTCTCTTATTGAAGGAAGTCAGGACAGAAACTCAAACAGGACAGGAACCTGGAGGCAGGAGCTGATGCAGAGGCCATTCTGAGGGTGTGTTGCTTACTGGTTTGCTTCCCAAGGCTTGTTCAGCCTGCTTTCTCATACAGTCCAGGACCACTACGCTCTGGGATGTAGGTGGTGGCATCACCTACAGTGGGCTGGGCCCTCTCTCATCAATCACTAAGAAAATCACTACAGCTTGATCTTACGGAGGCATTTTCTCAATCGGGGTTCCCTCCTCTCAGATAACTATAGGTTGTCTCAAGTTAATATAAAGCTAGCCAGCACGGCTTGATTAGTCATCAAAATACATTTGAGAAAATTTCCTGATATTTTTATTCTTTCCAGTGCATCTACTATGAATGGCTCATGTTTATTCAGTTTAAATACTGTTGTATATTTTATAACATCAACGTAAGAGACAGACATAAACTAACAACTGTCATTCCCAAGGAATTCTAAGTATGAATATTTTCTCCATATCAGTTATCATTTGTGAATTTTATTGAACAAATGGGCCCAAGAAAAATGATTTGTATAAGGTCAGAGTGACCATGATACAGATAGAACCTGTAAATTCTAGCTTAATGTTCTTTACAGATTACTTCCTACCTATTTATACTAGTCTGAAAAAAAATAGTAGACAAAATTAGACAATAATTAATTGTTTAATGCATGTTACTGATTATGGAGAAGCTTTTATCTAAGTACACTTTACTCTCACACACGTGCACACACACACACACACACACACACACACACACACACACACACGCACACACACACAGAAAACCAAGGCAGCTTCCTCTGTAAGAACTATTAGCACAAGCGTATTCCTTTCAACCATTGATGACGGCATCATAAACCATGCCTTCAGTTTCTCCTAAAGGTATTGTGCTAACTCCTGTGAGCAACGGGGTCTGGTGAAAAAATCCTCAATTTTGAGACACTCTTCCTCATTTCCAAAATGGCATAGCTCATCTAATGCAAAGGGCCAATGACTCTATTCAGTGCAGTACTGAGGCTTACATGGTTGTGCTTCAATAATCCCCATCTCCAAAAGTACCTTTGGTGCCGACGGCTGTATGTACGCAAGTGCTAAACACAGGCAGTTGTTTGTCCGCTATCTGCTTACGAGAGAGATAATGGCAAAGGCAGATGGGGCATACTTAGCTGTCCATTTCCTGTCAAGCTTCACATTAAGGGTTAAGGCAGGTGTCTGCAATCACTTCTGTTCTGACAGGGTGTCTGTGCATCAGCAGAGGAACGTAGAATCATCTGCAGATAGCCTAAAACTCACTAGATATGTCAAATCCCTTACGGTTTTCATATGTTCACAGCTACTGGCTTTGCATGTTTAAAGACCATCCAACTCTGGTTGGAATATCATCTCCCTCCAAGTATAGGAAAGGAAATACTGAGTAAATTTGCTAAATATAAAAAGAAATTGATGTTGAAAGTTGTGAATTTGGTGATGTGATAAAAATAAATTACAGAATTATAATTATTTTCTGTTTTTTTTTTTAAAGCACTGGTGTGAAAATATAAATGTCTGAGTACCTTATTAATAGTGCTCACTGACTTGAGATGTTTGCATTTGCAGCAAATTCCCTTTTGGGTACTTTATAATGGTTTCTAAGAAGAGCCTTTTCTTGTACTATCTGATCCTGTGCCACATGTCTTTGGATTGCTTCTTAACTCTTAGAACCTGAAGTAGGCTTTGAAGACCACACAGAATGGCTTCAGGTACCCCTTCCCCTCTTTTGTAGGTGACTTTTCTGTCATTAGAAAACAGACATTTACGTAACTGCTCCGTGTAACCTAGGAAGCCCACAGGTGTGCTAGGCTAACGCAGCTGCTGCTGTGTGTCTGCCCAGCTGTACTGATGTCAATTCTCTCCCTACTGCTTTGGCTAGAATCCCCGAGTAGTCCAGCTTCAAGGACGGAATAAAAACAAGCCAGCTACCATTTAAGCTATTCTCCTACAGTCATGTTGATAGACGATACCCTGTTTTATTTTTTCAAATGTGTGATGCCCTATAGCTTCCTGACCATTTATGTATCTTTTTTTCCAATTCTTTTTAGAAAATGAAAAACTGTTCAGCCATAGTAACCGTCATCTACTAATGACAATCTGGATGTACTACTGTGGTATTCACTCTTGGAAAGGCAGTTTTAGATCTGTTGTAAACAGAGGCCGATCTGGAAACTAAGAATAGCATCCTCACTCTGTTCCTTTGCCTGGTGGAAACCCACCGTCTTGCTGTTTCCCTAGAGGAGGTCAGCCACCATCAGAACCCCACTCCAAGAAAACTGTTTTATCATGTCAGGAAACGGGATTTGGAGCCTTTGAAAGGAATCTTATCCTAGATCCTAAGAAGTTATTTGTAATACTTATTCTTTTCAGTAACTCCAAGCACCCTATCATGTTTGAAAAGTAACTAAAGGTAAGCTGTCATTATAAAATGAGGAATAAAAGCACAGAAATGGTAATTAATGATATATTTAGAAATCAAGAAATTAGAAAAAGCCTTCTAATAGACTTGAAAATATTTGAATTATTTTATGTCTACGCACAGCATGAGTGCACGACTGTGTCATGGCAGCAGCCGTGGCAGTCAGAGGCCGACTTTGAGCTGACTCTCTCCTTTTCCTTTAGTGGGTGGCCGGCGGCACCTGGGTCTTCAGTCTTGTGCCCCAAGCGCTTTACCTGCTGTGCCGTCCTGCCAGGCAGTTACAGCAACAGTTATGTGATACAGATTCTCCTAAGATTTCTTTGTTCTTATCACCAAAAAGGCTGCTTAAAAATAATATAGTTTCATTTATATAATTTTTCATAGTTTCAATAACTAAAAGGAAACAATCATGTAGGCAAGCCTGCAGGTATAGAGATTTTTTTATGTAGTCCTCAACAAATTTCTGAGATAGTATGATTTGCTTAAGGTTTTCTACATAATCAGTGAGTGAATTAGTCACCCAAAGTATGTCTGCTGCTATTTTTATTATAGCAACTTTTATTTTTTATTTTTATTTTTTTGGTTTTTCGAGACAGGGTTTCTCTGTGTAGCTTTGCACCTTTCCTGGAACTCAGTAGACCAGGCTGGCCTTGAACTCACAGAGTGCTGGGATTAAATCCCGAGTGCTGGGATTAAAGGCTGGCTATAGTGACTTTTAAAAACTTCACAGAAATGACAAATCTAATTTGTTTTTATTTACTTTTTGTTAAAGTTTAATTATGAAGTTAACTGGATCACAAATAAATGGAATCAAAAAATAAATATGAAAGGAAATAATCTGAGGTGAAATGCTATGCTATTAATAAGTAAATATTTTAAAGATGACTACTTTGTATAGAAATATGAAAAATTTAGTATTTAAGAGTATGCCACAATTTTTGTTGCCTTAACTTGAGAAAGTCATCTTTTAAGTCTGAGAAGAAAGACTGAATTTCAGTGTTGTACCATGCCTATCTATTCTAAAAATGCTAATACTTCTGATAGATTACAGCTCTCCATTGCCAAGGTCACAGGTTTTCCCCAACAGAGCTCTGGTCTGCTCTAATTTCATCCTACTAAAAGTATGTTTTATTCACTTTTATGTACTGTATTTTATACGTGACACTTTGTATCACAACTCTACCACTTGGAATGCCTCTGTTATGGTCAAGAACATTACAAAAACAAACAAAGAACACAGTCTTGTTAGGTGACAGAAACTAGCACCCTGGAGGTGTGAGTTGGTTTTGGAATAATCTGAGATTCCCTCTCCTCTAGGGTGTGTGAGAACTAGAAACAGTGGAATTTGGTTTGCCAAACAATAGGGGGAACAGTAAAGTGATCAACACACAATCTTAACTGGCTTATGTTGAGGATGTATGCTTCATTCTTTCATATGGTAAGGTAAATTAACCTACAGCAGTGGCCATTTATGGTAATGAAACAAGGAAAGAAAGGTTAGGATTTCTTAAAAAAAAATTAGGCATGATGGAGGCAATTGAATTCAGTCCCAAATAGAACTGAATACAAAGAAGTTGTTGATCATGGACAGAATTAACCTAGAACATTCTTAGGTTGACAATAAATAAGAAATACATAAGAAAATTTAAAAGGATTTCTATTATAGGCAACTTTTTGCCAGCAAGTAAATGTACTTCATTAAAAAAACACTAAATATGGAAGCACACAGGCTTTTAGCATCCATTATGTTATTTTAATGACAAAAAGATATTTAAATCTACATATTTTATAGATAAATATATCCAACATAAGAAGTCCCTCTAATTGGGAAATGGAAAGATTTACTCTTTCAAAGTTTCTCTTTCATTTCAACGCTATGTTATGGAGTTTAAAAAAGGAAATTACTTTATAAAATCATAATATGACAACAGAATCAAGAGAACAATAAAATGAAGAACACAGTGGTAACTTTTTTGGGCTGTGGCAATGAGACTGTCCTCTCAAACTAGATGCACAAGACATCAGCTCAGTATCAAAGGTTGCCATTTGTGTTTTTCCACCTCAGTCTACATTTTGACAACCTCTAGCTTCTTGGTTGAAATTTTAAGTGGTGTTCATTTGTTGACTAACATTTAGGGCACCAGATATCCAATTTCGGCATATATGATCATCCCAGGGAGAATTTGTCCAGGCACAGAACTGAGGTCCAAAGTAGGTAAGATTTTTCTTTTTAATTTATTTCAAATTAATCAGTTAACTAATTGGAGACAAGAATCTTTTGTTGTCCAAATGATCTAAAATGATCTGCCGACCTCAGCTGCCCAAGTACATGGGTACATTGTGGCTCATGTTAACTAAATTGAATTTATAAACACAGAATTTAAAATATATCTTATCTCATTAGGATTTATGTACAGCTGAAAACTCAACAGTTACTTAGAAGGATGCCTTAAAATTTGTTAAAAAAAAAAAAAAAAAAAAGGAAAACAACAGCATTGTTTGGCCCTGTTGATTCTGAAGCCCAATTTAATTTATTCCGATGGCAGAACTAGTGTATATGAGAATTCTGATGTATTTGGATCTGGATTATTAGCTAATACAAGGTTAATTTTGTAGGTTTTTTTTCTTTGTTGTACTTTAGATATAATCCAGGGCCTTTGTAAATGTTGCATAAAATGTGTACCATGGAGCTAAATTTCTAGATTTTTTTTTTTTTTTTTTTTTTGAGACAGGATTTCTCTGTGTAGCTTTGGAATCTGTCCTGGAACTAGCTTTGTAGACCAGGTTGGCGTTGAACTCACAGAGATCTGCCAGCATCTGCTTCCCAAGTGCTGGGATTAAAGGAGTACACTACCACCGCCCAGCTCTAGCACTAATTTTTTTTTTTATCAATGGCTAATTTGTATTTGAAAACAATGTGTATTCTTTAATCTTGAGTTCAGGATCCTGTAGTGTTCATGGGAACAAAATTATTAACTTGCTGTTGCTTTATTATGCCTCCCATTTGAATGACAGGACCAGACAGTCTGTTAGCATTTCATCAATATTTATTCTATATATTTTAAGGAAATATTATCAGATACATACAAGTTATAATTATTCTATTTTATTACTGCATTGTGAAATTTTGTATTTTAAGCTAGTCTCCAGGTGTTGGTGATATTGTTGATCTAGGTTTCATACAAGGAGCTGGCTGTTGAATAAAGTACTGTCTCCTATTATGAGTTAGGTTATATGGGGTCTAGATCAGTAGATATTCTGGCTCCTTTTTTTTCCCACAAGGACTGACTAAGACCAAACTGATTAACTATGACTGTTGTATGACTGTTCTAGGTCACCTAACCAGTGTTAAATGCATGAGATTCTAACATCAGTTATTATGGCATAACAGAAGATTAACTTGAATTATGAAGACATTTAAGAATTAGACACATATTAAATATGGCTAGTAAGTACTGAAGAAGGGAGTTCTTGCATTATTGGAATAAACCAAATTAAAATAATCTGCAAATGGAAAGTATTTTTTTACATTTACTTTAATTTACTAAAGCGTATTTGCTAGCTTGTATGTCTGTGCACCATGTATGTGCCTGGTGCCCACAGAGGTCAGAAGAGGGCATTGAACCTGCTGGAGCTGGAGTTACAGACAAATGTTAGCCACTATGTATGTGCATGCTGGAAACTGAATCCAGATTCTCTGCAAGAGCAATTAATCACTTAGCCAGATCTCCAGCCTCTGCTAAGACTCTCTCCCCACCTCGTTTTCCTTCCTTCCTCCCCTTTCTTCCTTCCTCCCCTTTCTTCCTTCCTTCCTTCCTTCCTTCCTTCCTTCCTTCCTTCCTTCCTTCCTTCCTTCCTTTTAGCAAAAAATTGGGATGTTGTGGTAAAGGGGATGACAAATTAGAATTCAAAAAGCCACATTTTGTGTCAATTAAACATGTCTTATAAGGTATATCTGAAGTTTATGAGTCATCCCAACTGCAAAATGTGAGTGACATTTTCAACTTTTTTCCTTTTAGGATATGTTAACAGAAAAAACAAAAACCAAAAGATAAAAAAACTATCACATGGCCACTGTAGCTGGAGAGTTCCTCTCCGGGACCCACCAAGCCCCCGCAGTCCTGCAGCCCACTTATAAAACAATCACTCAGAAGCTTATATTACTAACAAACTGTATGGCCATGGCAGGCTTCTTGCTATCTAGTTCTTATATCTTAAATTAACCCATTTCTATTAATCTAAACCTTGCCACGTGGCTCATGGCTGACCAGTACTTTACATCTGCTTCCCATCGCAGTGGTGGCGGCTGCGTCTCCTGCCCGAGCCTTCCACTTCCCAGAATTCTTCTTTCTCTTTGTCCCACCTATACTTCCTGCCTGGCTACTGGCCAATCAGCACTTTATTTATTAACCAATCAGAGCAACACATTTACAGCATACAGAACACCCTACAGCAGGCCACAATATAAATTTTTTTCTTTTTATTCTGCCAAGACAATATTAAATTTCAAAAACACTTTTAGTGATGGTCTTCACTCATCACTTGAACACCAGCACACAACCCATTATTTCACAGCATGCACAGGAGGACTCAATGAATCTGCCTACAAGTCAAGAGGATCTTTCACAAGCCAGGTTTAGATGAGCAGAGTTGAGAGACTCCCTGAGACTGGTTTAAGGACTAAAACTTTAGGACTGATTTCTGGGGTGTTGTTGGAGATCAATTTCAGGGCCTCCAGGTGACCACTCTGCCACTGAGCCATGGCAGCACAGCATTTACCTGTTGGAGAAGGCCTGGCTGTGTTGCTCCATCTCCCGATCCTAAGTTAGTTTATTCTGTTATCTTCTCAAAGGTATGGACCTGAACACTTTTACGTTCTGATTGTTGGCCCAGTAAAGAAACCATCCCCTATCCTCCCACTAAGAAAACCTGATTTTCTTTAGATAACCTATGAGATACTTCACCGGCTGCTTCCAGTCAACTTTAACCAGGCTTGGATTTCACTATCCCATACCATTTATACTTTGAACACTAAAAACATACTTCAATTTAGTAAATACACCACACTCTTTATCACCATTCTATAACTTTCTGTAGCCTAAGTTCAGGAGACTTTACTCACTAACAAAATGTCATATTTTATGACTCATTTCCTAATTCTTGGCAGAATCTGTTGCTGTTACAGCATCTTTGATTTGAAGCTCATCATATCACATTGTAATTACCTGACATTTTTTCTTACTTGCTTTTGCACCCTCAAAACATAGCCTGGTAAAACAAATGTTCACTTCATCAATCCTTACCAAACCATTTTCAATTTTCAACAGAAATTGGTGAGAAAATGTAGTACAGTAATTGAAAAAAATTTATAGCTTCAAAATAGTAACACAGTAGTTATTTATACTATTTTTGCTAACATATAACACACTTCCCTAGGAATTTGGTAGAATTATATTTGTATCATATATCTACCTCTCAAGGTTTTCAGGCACAGAAATAGATGGACAGACAGACACATACAGCAAGAGAAACATAGAAACAGACACACAGAGAGAAGATAATACAACATCAATAGCATTATTTATTAACATAATTAGGCTATAATGAAATACTTAGAGGCATTATAGTAGGGAGATTCTGCAAGCCAGTTGTGTATGCCTGAATTCTGGCTCTTCCTGTAACTAGCTGTTGGATGAGTCACCAGTATCTTAATCTGTCATAATTATCTGAAAATATAATAAATTCATCTTATGCCTCAAGGTTGCTATATGAATTAAATAAGATAGCATATGCCACATACTCAGAACAAAACACAGCCCATAGTAAGTGTAATGTAAAGGTTACATAACACTTTTACATAAAATCTATATTATCTACATACTTTACAGATGTTAATATTTAGATATAGTAATTATTCATAGAAAAGTAGATGTCTCTTGTACTGTTTACAATATAATCTATACACTTTAAAACCCAATAATACATTTTTTTAGTATTGACTTTTCCTTGCAACAAATTTTTTCTTTATTTTAGGGAGCAATGTACATATAATGCATATTTAATATGGTTTCCCTGATATTTCTAGAAAATAATTAAGAATGCAAAACAGGCATATTCTAAACTAAGGGAAGGCTTAAAGACAAATCTAAGAATTTGGTGTGTGTCTCTGGATGTGTATAGATGTGTGCAGAGCATTGGGCAACATATTTCCCATTTTATGGAACACACACACACACATACACACACACACACACACACACACACACACTTTTTTTTTTAAGTCCCTGCCTATGTTCAGTAAGAACTACACATTTAGTTCTGTGTTTCATAATTACTATATGTATGGTCATAATATTCCATAATTTGTGGATCAGATGTCCTGTAACCTGCTAATGCTTTTCTCTATCATCAGAGTCAATATAAACCTCTTATTAGGTCTCAGATCACTGCACTTATTTCTCTAATACCAATTGAACATGTTTTTATCCCCACTACACTGACAACTTGATTTTAGAATAGTATCAGATATGGTTCATTTGCTCTTTAAAGAATGTTTATTCAACTAAATAGATGGCTTGGAAGAATGATAATATACGGAATATTTAATTCTGTTCATGTTAATTAAATCTTGATTTTAAAACACTAGAACAAAAAGATAATCTGAGACTATTTTGGAAAATCATGTTAATTATATATTCTATTCTGCTCATACATGTTAATATTAAAAATATGAAGCTGGTATAGCTGCACTTTCAGTTACAAGATGATGTTAGCTTGATGTATGTTTACATAGATCTACACATCCATAAATATTCCTGCAAGTTTCTAAGAGTCCTTCATTTACTAAAAGTTTCATTCAATACTGATACTTAGAAATGCATATATACTTTAAAAGTCACTCTTTTTGTTACAAATTCAAGGTCAGTAAACTGCAAATTTTCACAATAATCAAATAGCAAATCAAAATATTCAGAACTACAGTTAGATTTACTCAAAGTCCTGTATTTCCACATGAACAACACATTTAAGTTATGTAAGGAATTTTCTCTTGTTTAGATATATCAGTGTCAATGATTTTTTGTTTTTGTTTTTGTTTTTCGAGACGGGGTTTCTCTGTGTAGCTTTGTGCCTGTCCTGGAACTCACTTGGTAGTCCAGGCTGGCCTCGAACTCACAGAGATCCGCCTGGCTCTCTGCCTCACGGGAGCTGGGATTAAAGTTTTTAAAAAAATTTTATCTATCTTTATTTATTAATTTATTTTTTGAGCTGAGGATAGAACCCAGAGCCTTGCACTTGCTAGGCAAGCACTCTACCACTGAGCTAAATCCCCAACCCGATATATTTTTAAAGAAAGGGTACTATATGTTGCCCAAGCTATCTTTAAAATAAAATCTCAAGCTTAAGTAGTCCTTCTGCCTCAGCTTTCCAAGCAGCTGGCCTTATGGGCTTGAGCCACCTATATAAATTGCCCTTTTGAATCTAGTAGGTGCTCATTACTATATCATCATAAAATGAAACTCACAATAGTGTTATTGTTTTATTCTTACCAGCATTTTGAAAGTATGACTGTGGACTTTAACAATAATATTATTAAAAATGAAGACTTGAGATTTCAGTAGCTTACATGGCATTAAAAAGATCCCACAAGAGAACTTTCACTTCAAACACATGAAACACAAGTTAAAAATCAGGCCCTTTAACAGTTTTATTTCAAACTAGAAATCATTTGTTTTTTACCTTTCTACATAACAGCACTGTGGTTTTATGTGGCACAAATTATTTTGCAAATATTCCTGATTCATGATAATAAAGAAGCTCACCAAATAAAAACAATGTCATATTTTATAATAAAAGCCTCAATAAATTGGTTTGAGACAGTTAAAATGCTTTGTATAAAGTCTTCAGTCTGATTTCATAACATGTCTTGAAACTATCTTAAATGCTTTTCCAGAATACATATGTCATCATCTTATAAAATTTTAGATATGTAACTGGAAGAACATAATATTAAAACTTCATCCACTTACTGTCTTTTGTTTAAGCCAATGCCTTTGGAGATTAAGTAAAAAGAAGTATTTATAGTTTTACTAATAACATTTTAGTGTTGAAAAATTTTATGTCAAAACTTGATGTATAAGTCAATATTAGTGGACTTAGATCTTTGGATTTTCTCTGTGAGTTTTTTTTTTTTTAAATCAGCAAAATGAACAGGAGGTAACAAACAGTCTGCTGCAGGTTAGATTTGGTAGTAAATTAAAACATCTAGGTTTCACTAGATGGCGCAACAAGAATAATTTATCTTTCCTTTCCTGATGTCTGTTGGAATGCTAACAACCTGGAAGACAGTGGACCAAGTACCCAAAACCAGTATTTTTAAATCTTTACATAAGGTATACTATTTAATCTACTTACACTGAAAGATAATTAATTACAATAATGAAATATTTTAAAATAAAATAATTACTATTGCAATTGATGGTTTTCTATTTTTATTCAGATTATGTTGAACACTGAAATATACTGTCAGATTTTTAGGGAAGATGATGTACAATGAATAAAATGGAAGTTCATTGTATTAAAACACTAACACCTAACAAGTGGAAATTGTTAGAGTTATTTCTTACAACTGTGAAAGCATTACATGCAAATTTTAAAAGGCATGATATTTCAGAAGATGCCATACTAAAATTTTCAGCCATCACAGAATACAAGCAAAAAGAAATGCTCTAGAAATCAGAAACACTGGATTCCATTTCCACTTTAGCAACAATGTACATGCAGTTTAGCAACAATTGTAGTTTCCTAAGAGTTAACTGAGAGTAAGATCTTGTCAGTTTTAAAGTCTTTTAATATCACAAAAGTCAATCATCCTAGACTCTATGAATGTTCTGTCATGAAATATTTATTTTTTAGAGAACAAAGTTTAAATGAACATTAGGTTTTGGTGGGGTCAGAGAGAACATTAAAATCTGAATAGTCTCAGCAAATATTAGAACTAACATCAAATTTGGAAAAGATAATTATTCATCTAGGAAGAGCCATGTCCGGAGATAATACTGTTCTCTTTCTGGATACAAGTAGAATAACACTTAAATATTTTAAGATGTTTGACAATATTATATAGATTGTATAATATGGTTTATCAATGTGATGATCTAACTTTAATACACTATGAGCTTTTAAGATAGTGGACTGCAGATGAAGTACAGGTGTGTTCAAATCTTCCCGTCAGCTCTCTGAATAACAAGACAGGGTTTGAGGTGGTATTCTAGGATGGAGTTTCTGACCACAAGCAGCCTCCTCACTTTAACTTAGTGGGCAACCAACTATAATCCTTTTGCATGGCAAAACTGAGAAAGGCTGAGGGATGCACTATTAGCCACTACTTCAAGGTTACCTCTAACTTCTTACTTGAGAGGCCTGTGGGAAATGTACAGTAATGAGAAGATACAGTTTTGTTCATTTTCTAATCTAAGTTAATTTCATAAAACACTAAATATAGATATCTAAAAATTAAGAGGGGTATTTTAACATGAGGAAAAACATGTAATCCTTGTGTTAAACAAGCCATTTATATAAAAAAACAACCTTATAATCACCACAGGCATATTATATGTGCTATATTATATGTCCCTGGCTCATCAATTTTAATAGTAAATTAAATTGCTCTAGATTATTTTATTTATTTAATTTGGACTTTGAGACAAGGTCTTGCTATGCAGTCCTGGTTGGCCAGGAGCTTGCTACATAAGCCAGGCTGGATTTGTACATAGAGTGATTCTCCTGTTTCTGCCTCCCAAATAAAGGGAATACAAGCGTGAGCCACCAATTGTGGTTCAGAACTTTAATAATATTTTTCTATGCTTTTAGTATAAAGGAGTACCTATAACCTATAACAGTAAATTATAACTTTCCAAAGTGAATAAATTAACTTGTGAAGCATTACATGGACAATTAATATTTACATTTAATATTTTTGCTGTTAAATTTCAAAATACAGTTTGTGTTAACTATAATGTATACAGTCTAGTTGTGCCTTCCTTATATAAATTATAAAATATAATTAATATATATATTCATTCTAGAAAAATATTTAAATTTTTTATAAGACTAAAGATTAAGCCAATTAACAAGTCATGTAAAATGATGCCTTGCATTATGAAATATGTGATAAATATTATTTTGGCTAGCACATGTTTTATGACTAGAAAAAATAAATTTAGAAAAGTATGTGAAAGAAACTGATAATCTAAAATTTCAAAAAGTCCCCAGTTTGTCTTCAAGTCTATGAAATCTAATCTCAATTCAAAATGACTTAAATATTAAATAAACTCCTCCAGAGGAAGAGACTGCAGATAGCTTCGTCAGTGTTATTAGAAAGATTAGCATTCTGGTCAGAGATCTTTAAGGGGGAAAAGTCTACCAAAGAGGGACAATGGCTACTGGGAAGCAAAGGTAAAAATTGACAGATAAAATTCAGTAATAGCAATCAGGGCAACACTCCCCGAAGACTCTCTCATGTCCTGGTTACTGCCTACTGTATTAAGACTGCCTTTCTCATCACTTAATGCTTATTTTCATCACTTTGCTTAAAATATTGATAATCAATTAGGGCTACGTCTGTTTTGCCACGGAATTTGTGTCACAGTCTATCAGACTGTCAGGGCCAATTCAATCCTCATTCAAAGTTAATTTTTTCTTCATAAATCTGCCTTTGGAGGAGTCATTAGGCGCAGAACATAGCCGGAGGTGCAATCACCTATTCTCTTTCATTAGTGGCAGGCAGAGAAGGTGAGGGAGATTATTAGAACTTTGGAATGATCACAAAGCAGCGTGCTGCCTGTCAGATCCCCCCAACATTTAATTCATCTAGCCAACTCACCAGCACCCTTTGCCAACAGTTTTAAATGGACATTATTCATGAACATCTGTGACATGCTGAATATTCTGAACTGGAAATGATGAAAAAGCAATGCCCCTTTGACTTTAAAATTAATTCTATGGTCAAAACAATTAAGAATATAACGAACATGTTTTGTGATGCTATTTTTAGTCATCTAAGATACATTTATGAAGTGAAACAATTTATTGAATTAGAAAACACAAATATATAAGGAAATGGATAAAGAAAATTCATACACAACTTACTTATAAAAAGCTGCTCATACATTCAAGTATGACCAGGATTTTCCCCAAAGATGTATTTAAAATTCAAAATAATATTTAAATATTTATTTAATATGACTGTCTTTTTTAGGAAAATACCACAAAATGAATTGAATCAAAAGGTTTTAATACTGAGTCAAATTACAAAGTAAAATCTCTACTTGGACTTTTCATGACCGTCAGCTTCTCTTACAGCACTAGTGCCTTACTGGTAAGAAGCATGTGATGGGGAAGTTGACAGGACATTTTCATGTTAATAAGGAAATAGTAAATAACTAAATAAAAAACCCCTTTCTACATAACCAATTTTCACTTAAAATCGATCTTTTTTTTTTTAATTAAAGAGAACTTAGTTCTTTAAAACGTTCTATTCTTTAAAATGCCATTTTTATTGTTTGGAATAGAGAAATTATGTCAGCTATTAATTCTTGATACTTAAAGTACCTTGCTTGACATTATTTTTGTGTGTAGCTATAAATTTATTTAAAAATTTATTTAGAATACCAAAATGATGAGTCTAAAATTTTAAATTACATTACCAAAGCCAAAGTACTTCAGCATTCAAAACAATTATAAGAAATTACCTTCAGGAAATAACTGAATCAGCATGTTCCGAACTGTTTTATGCAATGAGGTGTGAAAGTGTTGTGTTCAAATACACTTGGAAAATGCTTAGTTGGACAAAATTAAACAATTTCTTTACTGCAGAAACCATCATGCCAATGTCTGTTATGTCTTTCTAGAAAGATATAATGTGGTGATTCCAAAACTTACTTGACCATGGATCCAGTTTTCAATATCACCAAAGGAATTTCCTAATCTCCCCGGATTAAACATTCTTCATCTGTCCACTCTGGATGTGATATTCCAACCCTATTTACTTAAAAACAATCTCTATAAAGTACACAAAATAAGCCAGGCACTGTGGTAGAGATAAGAGGACAATGGAGCAAGGGCCAATCTCAATGTGCTCAGGGTATAGGCCAGAACCCAATCTGTTTGTAGTCTGCCTTCCCACTGTGAGCTCTTTGAGGATATGGAATACATCTTATTTATTATTATATTTCCCTAGTGCCTAGCGACGCATAAAGAGGAGCTCAATATCTAAGTGTTAAACTTAAGTAGAAATGTCCTTGGTCCTAGAGAGTTCAACTGACTTCATTCTGGCCTGAACACCAGTCTCCCTGTCTTTCTCTTTCTCTAAGGAAGTGCCATCCACACCAATAACATATATTAAGTTCACAGTAACAGCAAAGAGAAAGCAAATTCTGAGTAACAACTGTCAAGTCAGTTTGTTTATCAGTATCAGTTGTCTTAAACTGTAGTGAGGATTCTTCTGCTTGTCTGTGATCCGGGTGAGAAAAGTATTGTGATACATTATAAATGACTGAAAAGAGAATCTGAAAGAGTTGCATTACCAGTAAGGACTGCAGCCACCATTGCTGCCGCAGCTGTCTTCACTGCCATTACCACAGCATTGCAGCATGAAGCAGGAAAAATGCTACATAGTTAAAGAAAAGTGGATCACAAAGGACCCGAATAGTTTATAAAGTTGGCAGAAGGCCTGAGGCATGGACTCTGGGATGGGCCTACAAGAATGACAACCAGTGCTGCAGAACTAGCTGGCTAATGTGCAAGATCCCTTGACCATAGGCAGGATGGTAAGAAATCAGGAGGCTGCCGTTTGAACTGTAATTTTCAATGGTATTTTGCCTACAATTAATAATCAAGAAAACATCGGGGCACCTATCCTCAATCTGTACAATACTAGTGACTAGATATTGGGATACCCCAGGACTCCACAGCTGTGTTACCAGCAGCAACAGCTGAACCAGCAGGTAGATAGCCTCTACTTTCCACTTTAAAAATTATGTGTTAAAAAATTTCTATGTGAGTGTACCAAACTGGCAAGACCTACTTCATACCCACAATGTTAGAAGTAAAAGATTCTATGACATGCAGGCTTTTGCTTCCTAGCCTTTTCCATACAGGAAGGCAGCAGACTAGAAGAACAGAATAAATGTTTTGTACCAATTCACAATCTACTTTAATGCAGAACCTTTAATCTTTGTCAATGCTTTCCTGTTTTATAATTAAGGAAACTGAGGCACAGAAAGGTTTAACAACTGCTTATAGTCTCAGAATTATTAGTTATAGTTAGAGTGCAAAGCCAGGCTGTCTGGCCCCAGAAAACTCACTGTTTCTTTAATTAAGGATGGGGATGAAATTGGTTTATTTTCTACTAACTTTTTTTATGGTTTGTATTATCACTTACAAATTGTATATATGGGAGTATTTCCAAGGAATCAGTAGGCTAAAGATTGCTAAAGGCTTATTAGGCTTATCTATATGCAATCCTGAAAGTAGAATCCTCTCTGAGAGGAAAGCAGAATAAACAATGTTATCATTCTGGTGGGGAGGGAGGAGACTTGAAATATAATGTTCCAAATGAGAGCTGATGTCAAATGCTTTTCCCTATCTAGATATTTACAGAGAGAAACACAGAAGTATACCTCAGGTACCAAAAATAGTTCATACTCTGATATCATAATTTCAAATAATAAAAATAAGTTTAAAATGAAAAAATATGCATGAAGATATTCAGTGAACATTATTTTAATAGAAAATAATATAAATATTCAGCAGTAGGCAAGTGACTAATGATATCCTTTCTGGACAAATATTATGTAGCTGAAAAATTATGTTAATTAAAATTATGTAATAAATTAGAAACAGGATTCTAATAGAAAAGCAGATACAGGAAAAATGAATTCATGTGATATAAACATATGAGTAAGAAAAATAGTAAATCACAATCCTTTATTGTATACTAATTTTCATATGCAATTCGGTTCCTTCTGAAATATTATGTATAAATGATGGTATGTATAAAAGTTGGTAATTTTGGCACGAGTAACACATGTATTTTAATGCTTGGCTGAAACAAGTCAATCTCATCCTTATGATTTACATTTTTTGGGTATACTCATAGAATTATTCTTGTAGATAAACTTTATTATTAATTTTGTTAGGTCTCCTTATACATGAACATAGATAAAAACAAATCTATAAATACATAATACATTCCTATTGATTCTGAAGAACTGTATTAAAGTAACACATTAATTTAGAGGAGTTAGAAATCTTCACAATGTAGAATTTTCCCAGTTAGCAATACAGTATATGTTTCTATTAATTCACCTTGTCTGACAGATACTTTCACCTAGGTTGTGGCATTTCAATCAACCCCTTATCTTTTCATTGGTTGTGGCGTTGTTATTTACTATTTCTGTACTCTAAGTTCCTGGTAAGGCATGACTCTCTAGGAATCTATTTTCCACAAGCAAGAAGCATGTTAAAGTTGTAAGTACCCTACTGAGTTTTTCTAGGACAGAGTCAAACTGCATAGGCAGTGAGTTGCCATCACAATAAATGAAGCCCAATGCCAATGGAGTGTTCATTTTATGTACAACTTATGCAAATCTAGGGATAAACTGAACCAATCAGAATCAACTGACTCGTCTTTATAGCTTAGATGTACCAAGTCCATATAAAAGCATAAATCAGGTTCAGATTCCTCCCTTTTCAACTCACCTCTTTAAACAACTGTTTCTTGGGAGGTTATCCAAAGAGTTGCCTCACGTTCTTGACACCCATTCAATTGTTCATCCATTCCAGTACAGTCTCTAACTTGAACACTTAACCCAAATTGCTCTTTAGTGACTTCTGTATCATGAAATTCATTAGATTATTTGTTTTTCAAAAGGATTAAGGAAGTATTTCTATCTACTAAAAATACTGAGACTATTACAGTGATATTCAAATGAACATTTCATATAAGATAGTGCATATTTCCTGTATTCTTGTGCTCCTCCAACCACATTGGATTTTCAGCTGGTCTAAAATGGCAATGTGGTGTGTGTGTGTGTGTGTGTGTGTGTGTGTGTGAGAGAGAGAGAGAGAGAGAGAGAGAGAGAGAGAATAACTACACTCCTCCACAATGGCCTGTATGCTTAGCTGGTTTTCTATGATTGTTTTTATCTTTTCTTTTGACACATGAGACCAGAAGGGCTGTTTTATATCTTCTAGATGTTTTTCCTTTGTCAGTTATACACATTATAACTAGTTTCTTCCAGAATATGGCATATTGTGTTCCCCATGCCTCTTATTAGAGGTTATTTTTATAGGATTCTTATGTTTTTAAAGACTTTGCCTTATTTAAGAAATCTTGTTGGGGGACAAGGAGATGACTGTGGATAAAGAGTTGAGCTACAGTCCCCAGAGTCCATGTGAAAAAGCGGATGTGGTGGTTCAAGGGACTCAGAGACAGGAGTATCCTTGGGGTGTGCTGGCCAGCCAGTAGAGATAATCAGCTCACTCCAGCTTCAGTAAGAGACCCTGTACCAAAACAGGTAGAGGGCAGGGAAAGATGTACAAGGTTGACCTCTGGCCTCCACATGTATGAGTACGTGCGTGTGTGAACTCAACACACGTGTATGTACACACACAACAGGTGGGGTGAGGGTGGGGGTGGTTCCTATTCCTAGATTACAAATCTATTTTCCTACATTTTCTTCTTGAAGTTTCAAAGCTTCATGTTTTACATTTAGGCCTTCAGACTCTATATAAAAATTAATTCCCTCAACATTATAAATTAGAAAAATGTGTCTTTTCCTCACTTTAGGTAAGTAGCAAGTCCTTATATATGCGTCCTGATGATATAATTTTAATTGCTATGGCAGGTGAATGGAATCTTGGTACCTAGAAAATTCTCATCCTCTTTGGTGATTCTTAGCAATCTGTTCTTCAATATGATTTATTTTGGATAGAAGTTTAAAGTTACTTATTGAAAAATAGCACCTTCTCCAGATTTATGTTGTCTACATCAAATAAAAGACACTTCTGCAAACTAAACATGAACACAAAATACTCCCATTACATTACTTCTGGTGAGGATGGCTGAATGCTAAAATCATTTAATAACCATAGCTAAAACTTAAGGGGTAGTGTGCTTCTGTACTTACCTAACTTTTGAATTTTTTTATTTTAAGAAAAAACACTGAAAATAACCTATCAATTCCACCACTTGTGGTTCATGTTGTTATTTGTACAGCAAGCAAGGGAGTTTTCAAAGCTGGAACTAGAAACCTCTTAAGCACATTTGTCCCAGTGTGTTGGAAGCTCACTTTCTATTCCTTCCTTTCTCCTTATAGTTTAAGACTATTTTAGTATCTAAAATTCTCTGGGTACCAATTATGATATTTCTAGTATCACCTCACTTCCCCATAATCACTAACTCTGAATTCTACAGTGCAGCCTCCCTCACATCTCCAGTTCTTTAATTTTGCATTCCCCATCTTTACTGCCACTTTTCTAGTTCACCTTCCCTCGTCTCCCACTCTAAGTACTACAGTAACCTTTGGAAAACTAGTTGTTTTTTCTTATTAATGTATCACTGTTGCCATGACCTTTACTATACTCAAATTTATTCTTGTTCAGGAAGATGAAACATAAACATATGGATTCTGATCATGCCATAGCCTACACCTAAGGTCATAACACCTGTTTCTTAGCTATCTTGACAGTTTTAGCTTTGCTGGCCATCTTATATATTAATTTTCTTAAGCCAGAGTGTCACACATGCTAGGCGAGCACTGAACTCTATTCCTAACTTTTTAGAATTGGTTTTTCATTTGAGAGAGTCTCAGGACTTGTCATGATTGGTCTTGAACGTGTGCTCTGGTGTAGTTGAGAGTCCAGGCTTGCTCCTCTGGACTCAGCAGCAGTCCTCTATGCCAGAAACTAATCCACACTGGCTTGCTTTGTTTTGAAAGGGATACAATGTAACTAGCTTGTCAGTTTGCCTGGGCTTTCTTAACTCTAATACTAAAAGTGTCATATCTTTCCAAAATCCCAAGGAAAACCAGACTTAATTTATTGAGTAGAAGAAAAGCAAATATGAATTCTGTAGCCTGTCTGGCATATGCTCTTTTTATCTGTCCAAATACTTCATAGTTGTACTTACTTATTATTATATCTTAAGATATAACAGATCACTTGTAAATAAGCAACCAAGAAACATTCGAAATGAACCAATGGCATTTGTAAAATATAATTTGTGTTATGAATGACATACACAATGTAGTTTATGTTTCAGATAGTAGAAAAACTATTAATTTATAAATATTATAAATTTAAAGAAAGTAGTATGCTGTAGAAAATTATTTTAAGGTGTGTTACATTTGCTTATGCTGTGGAATATTTGTGTAATGATGCAAAGATGTGTTGCATTCTTTCATATTGCATTTGTTTAACTCTGTGAAGCTGTGTTACTTTGCCTGTTTAAAACACCTGATGGTCTAATAAAGAACTGAACAGCCAATAATGAGGCAAAAGAAAGGATAGGCAGGGCTGGCAGGTTGAAAGAATAAATAGAAGGAGAAATCTGAGCCGGATGGTGGTGGAGCACGCCTTTAATCCCAGCACTCGGGAGGCAGAGGCAGGTGGATCTTTGTGAGTTTGAGGCCAGCGTGGTCTACTGAGCGAGATCCAGGAAAGGCACAAAACTACACAGAGAAACCCTGTCTTGAAAAAAACCAAAAAAAAAAAAAAAAAAAGAAGGAGAAATCTGGGAGAAAGAGCGAGAGAGGGGGGATGCAAGGGGCCAGCCACAGCTACATAACCAGCAAGGGGGGGGGGAGGGAGGGAGGGAGGGGAGGGAGAGAGAGAGAGAGAGGGGGGGGGGGGGGGAACAGAAAAAGGTAAAAGCCCAGAGGCAAAAGATAGACAAGATAATTTAAAGTTAAGAAAAGCTGGCTAGCAACAAGCCAAACTAAGACCCGACAGCAGGCCCCCAAAGAGCCAAAGAGTAAAGGAGCAATCAAACAAAGACCTATAGTAGTATACATTTTCAATGTTTTTAAGAATCACACTGATATTAGATGTGTGCATTATGAGTCACAAGTTCTCAAGATTCAAAAAAGATCTTAGAGATCATGTAGTGCATATCTCTTGTGAGGGTGGGGCAATTTACAGCCCGGACAGATTAAGTGACTCATGCAAAGTGACACAGCCAATTAATGGCAGAGACAGTTTAGTAACTGAAACCTTATTATCTTGGCAAGTGCTTTTACCCTCCAAGCAATCTCAATAGCCCATTTTTATTTTCTAACTACTTACCTGGCCTGATAATTCTTGAAAAAGAATCTTCACATATTGCAGATTAAAGATTATCAGTTCCTTAGGTCACTTGAGAGTTTCACTTAGATTC
Organism: Onychomys torridus; assembly: GCF_903995425.1. Lineage (NCBI taxonomy): Eukaryota > Metazoa > Chordata > Mammalia > Rodentia > Cricetidae > Onychomys > Onychomys torridus. Next base: position 45,171,536 of record NC_050448.1, on the reverse strand, counting down.
AGATTTTTTTTTTTTTTATTTTCGAGACAGGGTTTCTCTGTGAAGCTTTGTGCCTTTTCCTGGAACTCACTTGGTATCCCAGGCTGGCCTCGAACTCACAGAGATCCACCTGCCTCTGCCTCCCGAGTGCTGGGATTAAAGGCGTGCGCCACCACCGCCTGGCTAGATTCAGACTCTTGTCTCACTGAGCTAATTTATCACTTCTTAGAGCAGGACATTCTAAATCTTTTCAGGAGCTTAAGTATTGCAACTAAATTTGTTTCCTTATTCTTCAAATAGCCACCACTTACCCCACTAAGTGACCTGCTTAGATTACCCAACTTGGATCCATACTACTCAAGGGCACTCCTACTGTCTTTAAAAATACAAACCATCACCACCATCAAAATCACAACATCTGAAAAAAAAAACAAAAACAAAAACCAGTACTCAAGATTTTAATCACAAATAAATGATTACCCATGGCAAGATAGTTATTGGCCTGAGTTATTCCACTGTCTACTTATGTATTCTCTTTTGATGCTGTGACCATATCTGAGAGCCAGAGCATCAATTTTCCATTTCATGGAGGAAAACGTAAGATGACCAACAAGAGCCATAAGATTTAATGAGGTCTCTGCATCTCATCTCATGCTCATGAGAAACCTTCATAAAAATCTAAAGAATAATATTCATTGATTCTTATGTTTATATTGGTTATGCTTATATTTTAACAACTGCTTGAAAATTTCAGAAATGTAGTAGATACAATTCAACTGTGTTTTTGTACTCATTAAAATGTAACAACGCTACTCTGCACTTAAACCACACAGGTTATCATCATACTAGTTAACATCCAGGTTATCATCGTACAGGTAGTGTATTAGTTACTTTTCTTGCTGCTTCAACACAGAACCTGACTTAAGGAGGAAAGTTTTTTGTGTTTTTTTTTTTTTTTTTTTTTTTTTTTTTTCTGGCTTACAGTTGGAAGGGATGCATATTAAGTAGTGAAGTGAGAGGCTGGCCAGAAACACTGTATCCATCCACTGTCAGGAAACAGAGTCAGCAGAAAGCAGTATAAGCTATTAAATCTCAAGGCCCCTCCCCAGTGACCTACCTCTCCAGTAAAGTTTCACCTCCTAAAAGTCCACAGAGTACCACCAGCAGAGGGTCAAGTGTTTAGAAACATGAGCCTATGGGGGCCATTTCACATTTAAGGTACAAATGATTGCTAGCAAAACTTTAAAAGTGTTTCTTAAATGAACTCTCTTAAAATTTAAAAACTTTCAAAGAAGGCCCTATTTGTATTTGCCATTTATAAAGATACAAAGGCACAGGACCGGGGCTGGAGCTCAGTGGCAGGGTACTTCCAGCATATTCTGAGCGTTGAGTTTCATTCCTACAATTCCCTCCCACAAAAAAGATGGATTTGGATTGACATCTACAATTTTTGTTTCATCTCTTGATTTGTAAATCTCAAACTTCTTTTTCATTGAGATAAAATAATATCTTAAAGCATACTTTGAAGAAAATAGATTGTTTATTTCAAAGGTAGAGTAAACCCTATTGTGAATCCATCTACTAGAGATAACTTTCATGGAGCAAGGCAAAATAAATTGTTGGTAAGAACATGATTTACAACTGGATGGAGGCTTTTAGTTTTGCTGACAGAAAACAGCACTTCACACCTTGGGACCTGTTTTGTTAGTATATTCTCATTCTGAGGCGGACATTATTTTGGAGGAAAATCCCAGGCTTTGAAGTGCTCCCTCTTGGTCTTCTTTCCTGTACAGGTAAAGGGCTACTTATCCAGGAAGAGTAGTGAGTAGGCCCTTCAAGTTTCCATAAAAGTTAGCCTACCACATTTAAAAATTTGAGTTCTGAGGCTTAAATAACCATTCCAAACTAATCAGATCACATAATGTTCCACAAGCCTTTCTAAATAGAGAAGATCAAAATGACTTCTATTTATCAAAAGAACCTGGCTGAGAGAAAGTCAATCATTCACTCCTTTTCCTGATAGATGAATTTTAACTCAGATCAAGTGACTCCACCAAGGTGTTATCTATTTTTATTGTATTTTCTAAATAGACTAGAATTTGCAGTGTAGACTTTTATAGTCATATCCTTGGCTTTTAATTGGTAGATGTTAATAGATCTATGAAATACACATTTTCTTGGAATTTTTTTTTTGTTTGGACTTCCACACTGTCCCCAGGTGTTAGTGGTGATGGTGGTGACAAAAGGCACTGCTAAGCCCAGCCACCTGGATCTTTCCAGTGCTTGCTTTGTAAGAAGGCACATGAATGAAGCTGCAAGAGAGCCTATGGGGAAAGCTCCTCCTGACACTTGGACCCGGTTTCAGCTCTGGCTGTCAGCAAACTCAGAGTAAGAGACAATTCAAGAGAAGAGGTTCTTTGGACATGTGTATACTTTTTTTGCTCTTGAACTCCTTCTTATGCTTTTTCCTTTTTTGATTTAAAAATAATCACACACCACCATTTTATTAGTTTGCTATACAGTCTTTTATTTTAAAAGAGAACAATAATAAATAAGAGAAAATGATTAGTAAACCCATATGAACAGAAAGAACTGGCTACTAATCTCCCTATAGGTATGACTAGAGGATCAAGCGAGCCAAAGTATATGAGACGTCCAGTATGTGGGACACAGCACGTTCCTACAAGTTTAAGTTTTCCTGTCAACCAGTCCTCCAAATAACCTATCACTCTGGAACGTCTGTCCATCTGTCTTCCCACAGTGAAAACATTTTCATCAGAAATTGCAATAGATTTTCCCACTCACCAGACTGTCCCCTTGGGAAATCCGAGTATCTTTTAACGTGGAGGTAAGTAGCTTTTAATCTCTACACAAAACTCACAGGTTAAAGGACAAGAAAAGATATCAATTTCTGTATAAACTAGAGACTCCTCAAACAAGAACAAAATGCTTTCAAACCAACAGAGTGGCAATAGTGTCATGATATCTTTGGGAACAGGAAGAGGATTATGCTCAATGATCATTACATGTATGAGTTTTTAAGTATTACAGTTCTCATCTTGGACATCCATTTCAACAGTATTGATAATTCCACATGAAATGTTAAAACCAGAGTCCTGAAGTCACAGCTCTTTAGTAAGAAAAAACAATGCTACTTAGTTGGTAATACAGCACAGAAATGCCTTGAAAAAGTAGGGACTTAACATTTGTGATGTTCAGGGTTCAAATGCCAGCACCCCCACAAAGAAATGACTAAATAAAGGAGCATTAAATTTGTTTGCATAAATAAATTAGGCACTGAGTGCTAGGGTATACAGAGATCAGTGGTAGACTACTTCCCTAGTAAGAATAAGGCATTTGCTGAAGATCAGGGAATTTACCATGAGATTGTGTATCCAAGGAATGTCAGATGCTATACCCATAAAGTCTTGCCAACATGACTGCCTAAACATACAACAACAATAAACATGCCAAAGTGGATGGAGGAAAGCCCATGAGGCCTCAACCCAGCACAAACAACTACAGGCAACTACTGAATGCTGAGAGTGGGAGATAGTCTCCCCATGAAAGAGCACACCGTCTATCCAATAACCAAATGGTCATCCCTGAAAACATGCAAATGATAACATCATACAGGATGGGCAGGTTATATTTAGGAAAGCGTGTGTGTGTATATGTGTGTGTGTGTGTGTGTGTGTGTGTGTGTGTGTGTGTGTGTGTATGCAATAACTGTTAATGATAAAGTAGCCATGGATTTGAAAAACAGCAAAAAGGGCTTATTAGAGTGTTTGGAGGGAGGAACAGTAACAGGAAATGAGATAATTATATTAGAACCTCAAAATAAAAGAAATAAAAAAAAAAGAATTAGGCACAGGGCTTGGTTGCCAACAAATAAATTAAGGAGGGGAAGAAAATGAGTTTTAGGGCACGTGTGTGTGTGTGTGTGTGTGTGTGTGTGTGTGTGTGTGTGTGTGATAAAATGGTAACTAGTGGTGAACTCTCCCTGGGGAAAATAGGTATAAAGTATCATGAAATACACGCATTAATGTTTAGGATAAAAAATGCAACCATCTACTCTGAGTACTTAGAACACTTTACTACACAATAAAGGACAAGTCAAAATATCCTACACAGAAATTCTATGAAATCTTAGAATAAATGGCTGATAAAAATCTAATAATGCACATACAACTTTGGGACAGTTGATACAAATGTATGTATTTTAAATCAAATAATGCTATTAAGGAATACTTCCATGAACCAACTGCAATAATTGATTTCAACATAACATAGAATGTTAGTCTTAAAAAGATCTTCATTTTATCCAGGAAGGAAAGATGGACTATCTTTATTATTAATATTGATTATATTTAAATGTTTTTAGTTTTTGAAATTTCATATAATATATTTTGATCATTTTCATACACCCCAGCCCCTAACAAATCCTTCCCCACCTAACTTGATTTTTTTTCTCTCTCTGAAACAAACAAACACAAAGTCTCAATCAAAATTTCACACACACACACACACAAATCATGGAGTCCAGTTTGTGTGGGACAAACATTCCTGAGTGCAGAGCCTGCCTTGGAGTATGGCTGATAAACACTGTGTCATTCCACTGAAGACAACTGGTTCTCCCTCTCCCGGGAGCTGTCAATTGCTAAGGGTGGAGCTCTGTGCCCTCCCTCTCCTTGCTGGAATTTTGCCCGGCTTGTGCGGGTCTCATGCACACTGTCAGTCACTGTGAGTTTATATGCACATATGACCTGTTGTATCATGAAAGCACTGCTTCCTTGAAGTCATCTACAATCTCTTGACTCTTACAAGCCTCCTGCCCCTCTTCGTCTTAGATGCCAGAGCCTAGAGGGCAGGCATGTGACACAGCCCTCCCCTTTACAGCTGAGCACTCCAGTCTCTTATTCTCTGCATTGACCAGTTATGGGTTTCTGTGTTAGCTGCCATCTACTGCGGGCAGTGTCTCTGGTGAGTACTGACCAATGCAATCACCTATGTCATTAGGAGTCATTTTCTTTAGCAGTAGCTTTTCCCCTTCAAGTTTCTGCTTGAGTTTTATCTTGTTTCCCTTGACGACGGACTAACTTACAAGAAAAATCAATTCTTTCCTTCCCCAAGCTGTTTTTGGTCAGTGTTTAATCAGAGCAAAAGAAATCAAACCAGAACATGAATGTATCTTGAAATTGGTGAATGAAGAAGATGATGGTACACTGAAGGGTAATATTCAGATATCCATAAATGTTTATTGATTGTAATAAAATTAAAACACCTTTTATCTAAGAATACAGCGATAGCAAGAACACCTTCAGATCAATAGAAAAAACCAGAATGCAACAGAGAATGGGCTAACCACTTAAGTTCATTAGGGAGAGAATACAGGGAGAAACAGCTAAAATTAAAAGGCATTTGAGGGGTAGCGTGGAAACCTAATGCAGTAGAAACTTCCTAAAATATATACATATATGAAGACATTCTAAATGAAATCTCCAAATAATGAGGGAGACAGAGTCCCAACTGGCCATCTCTTGACATCAAATGAAGCTTCCAGTACAGGGATTACACTACAGTTAATTGGGGTATTGGCCAAAGGGGCCCATGGGGAATCCCCAAATGAAACAGGCTGCTGCAGACTACAGGTTGCTCTCCACAAACTGATAGCAAGGTCCCATTGCTGCAGACACCACACACACAACTCACTGAACATGGAGAACATGGTTGAGACACACAGCCCTTCACCCTTTTGCTGCAGCATCTTTGACACAGGAACACACTCTGCATGCTCTCAAAAGAGAAATGTAAACACCAAGCCAGCCACAAACTCTTGATCTACAATGGTGTACTGCCTGCAACATTTGCTAGGGCAATGGTGGTGTGGGAGTAACCAACCAAAAAAAGATCTGACTTAATGCCCACTCTACGAGATGGAACCCATACCCTTTAGTGCCTGGGTGACCAAGAATCTGAGACTAAATAACTCAGGGACCTAGAGTAAAATCAAATAACACTGGTCTTAAAAAAGAAGAAAAAAAAATGTAGTGATAAAATGACTCCCAATGATATTCTGCTATACTCATAGACCATTGCCTTGTTTAGCCATTACCAGAGAAGCTTCCTGTTGCAGCAGATGGGACCAAATATAGAGACCCACAGAAATTACACAGAGAGTGAGAGACTTTGGAACACTGAGTCCTAAATGGGATGACTCCATCAAACCCCTCCCCTCAGAGCCCAGGGAAACCCATGGAAGAGGAGGTAGAAAAAGTCTAAGAGCCAGAGGGGATGGAGTACACCAAGAAAACAAGGCCCTCTAAACCAACATGAGCAAAGCTCACATGAACTCAGAGGCTGAAGCAGCATACATTGGGCCTGCATGGGTCTGTAGCAGGTTCCCTGTGTATATATTATGGCTTTTAGTTTAGTGTTTTTATGGGATTCCTGAGTGTGTGAACAAGTGCGTCTCTGATTCTTGTGCCTTCTGTTGATTTTTTTTTTCTGTTTGTTTGTCTTGTCCAACTTTGATGTGATAATTTTTGTTTTATCTTATTATATTTAATTTGTTATATTTTTAAAAATGAAAAAAATGGATGAATGAATGAATGAATGAATGAATGAATGAAAGAAAACGTAGCCACTAGGGCAAAGGTTAATGACTGAGCTATCATTTATACCTGCTGGGAGAGGGAAAATCAGTTTTCTCCAATAGACTGAAGCTGGGTATATCAACCATGCCAAGACAGGTCTCATGTTCAGTGGTTAACCAACATATAATGGACTCCATAGTTTTTTGGTGTGTGCTTTGAGACCAGTTCTGACCTGTTGAAGGGTTCTTGCGGGGGTGGGGTGGAAGAAGAAGGGAATGAGGAAGTATTAGATCGAAATATAGACGTAGAAGGAGAGAAAGGCAGAGACACAGGATAGCTTTGGGAGGGCCCTGGGTCAGAGATTTATTCTAATGGGCATTTTATCCACTACCTAGGGGAGAGGCAAAAGACCCCCCACCCCCTTTCAAGATCAAAGTACCACATACAGCCAAGTGCAGACCCTTCCAAACACCTGGTAACCACGCCCACGGCCAAATCATCCCATTATGCATCCCTGCTGGGTAAAGCAAGCTCAGATTCTCTGACCTTGAGTAAGACCTTACTAGGGAGTCTCTGCGGGCTCCCACAGTGCTTTTATTTGGTTACAGTTTGGTGTTTTTTGAATGTGCTTTTATTTTGTTTTCTTGGGGTTTTGTTGTTGTTGTTGTTGAGAAAGAACCTAAAGTTTGGTAGACAGGGAGGGCAGAGGATCTGGAAGGACATAGAGGAGAGGAAGAAAATGATCAGAATATTTTAGAATTGTTTTTAATAATAAATATATAATAAATATATAATAAAAAATAAAGTAAGAGATTCAAATGACTAAAGACCATGACAATTTATGCTTGTTTTTGGTAATCTGAAAAACTAATAAAAAAAGTAAAAGGATTTGAGTTACAATTTAAGAAATTCTTACACAATGAAAAGTTGGCGAGGAGCTAGGGCAGTGGGAAATGATGTACTATAGCTAAGAGAATTAACTGATATAATTCTTTTAGAAAAGCTTAGCGTTGTACAGTAAATTTGGAATTATTCATAATCCACAACACAGCAAGGCATAAAATAAGCCAGAGAAGATGACGCACGAATTCATCAGGACAGACATTTAGAGGAATGTTCTGAGAAGTTGTACCTATATTAGCTATTAACTGAAGGTAACAAAGTTCATTAACAGGTGAAAGACTTAAAGAATTACAGGATGTTCATGCAATGAGCTATACTAGACAAAATGAACACAATGGCTATATGGAAACCAATGTAACCTAAGAATACCTAGAAAAGAACTATAGCATTTCAGTTTAAAGCAGGCAAAGCTTAGCTAATTGTGCTGAGCAACTCATACTTCGTGAAGCATAAAAAAAACAAAGATAAAATCAATATAATAGGAAAACAAGTACTAATCACAAAGGAGGAGATTATGGGGACTTCCAATAAGCTGTCAAAATACTATCTCTTGGTCAAGATGGTGCAAACCAAGTTTATGTTCCATAATTATTTACTGATATTATGTATTTATTGATATACTTTATGGGAACTAGTTAGTATTCATAATATGAGACAAAGCCCCTGAGAATTATAAAAGGTAGACTAACATAAATGACAAGAGGTGAATCACTGTTACAGAGACAGATGATAGTTAGATAAACACTTCCCAAACACCTGCTGTAGGGAGAAGGTAGGCTAGGGATGAAGAACACAGCATACTAAAGAGGGACAGGACAGTCAGACCCAATGAAAGATTGGGAGGAAAAGGTTACATAATCACAAGTGTTATCAACTTCAAAAACTGGTATAAATGTTCGGAAGGTAAGTTCTTAATACTTCCAGAGAAACTGCTATAGTCAGGTGTTAAATGTCAAGAAGTCTTCACTAAGGCATAAAATTTGATCTGTAATCATAAGAATAACTTGCCAGGCGGTGGTGGCACACACCTTTAATCCCAGAACTCGGGAGGCAGAGGCAGGCGGATCTCTGTGAGTTTGAGGCCAGCCTGGGCTACCAGGTGAGTTCCAGGAAAGGCACAAAGCTACACAGAGAAACCCTGTCTCAAAAAACCAACAAAACAAAACAAAACAAAACAAAACAAAAGAAAACAAAACAAAAAAACAAAAAAAACCCCAACAAAACAAAAACATAAATTAATCACGGTAGAAGCTAGGAGGCAAGGATTTTAGGCAGAAACCACAGAACTTACTGTCTTGCCTTATTTCAGTTTTGGTTCTTGGAGGCAGGCTCTCATTGCTGTAGCCAAGGCTAATCTAGAACTTGCTAAATTGTCCACCCTTACCTGGTACTCACAATTTTTCTGCCTGAGCCTCCTGGGCACTGCGTTTATAAGCATCTAACACTATGTCCACATCTGGTCCTTTAATAAAGAGTATTCATTAGTTTAGCTGGAAGAGTAGACCTGGACAAATCATCAAGTACTCGATATATATATATATATATAAAGATTTATTTATTATGTATACAGTGTTCTGTCTGAAGGCCAGAAGAGAGCACCAGATCTCATTACAGATGGTTGTGAGCCACCATGTGGTTGCTGGAAATTGAACTCAGGACCTCAGGAAGAGCAGCCAGTGCTCTTAACAGCTGAGCCATCTCTCCAGTCCCCAAGTACTCGAAATATTATTATGAAGGCTAAATTCATCCCAGATGCAGATGGATGGCACTGAAAAACATTTTGGAGATTGAATGGAACATTTTGAGGCTGGAGAGATGGCTCAGTGGTTAAGACTTCTTACTGCTCTTCCAGAAAACCTGAGTTCAGTTCCTATTACCCATGTCAAGTGGCTCATGATTACCTGTAACTCTAGCTCCAGGTGATCTGATGTTGTCCTCTGGTTCCCATGGGTACCTGCACACATGTAGCATAACTACAGACACAGACACACATAACTAAACATAATTTTAAAAAAGAGCATTTGGTATATACTATGTTGACGCACGCATTTCAAGAAGCAAGACTAGACAGATGACATTAAAAGCCAATTCAAGAAATGATGATGATGACTGTGTTTGTCAGACTTGCTGCTGTGACAAAGTATCTAATATGATACTAATATGATTTAAAAGAAGGAAAGACTTACTTTCGCTCATGGTTACAGAGATTTCAGTCTCTGTTCAGTTGGCTCAACTGCACTGGGCTTGTGTGAGGCAAAGCCTTATGGTAGCAAAGAGTGTGTGGAGAAGGAAAACTGTTTATTTTATGGCAGTCAGGAGGCAGGTGCGAAACAAGAAGGATGTGAAGACAAAACTAGCCTTCAAAACCTCCCATACCTTACAATAATGCCACTGAATTAAGAATCCATCAATGGAGCAATCTATTCATGTCACAGCTCCCATAATTAGATCCCCTTCTCAGTAGTCAAAGCTACCAGTTAAGGACCAAACCTTCAACACACGAGCCTTTGGGTGACACTTCATACCCAAATTGCACCCAAAAGGTAAAGGGAGAGATAACTAACCTACTGGAAATACTCAAATGTAATTTAGAAGGCAAAATCCACATACCACAATGATGGAATGCATATTGTCAGTAAGGAAGCTACCAAAGTGTTCCTTGAGCAACTGAAAAAAAAAATGTCAACAAGGAAGAGCTAGGTAAGGATGCAAATAGAAAGATGAACTCAGAGCAATTCTACCCATGTGACACTTAAATAGGCAAGTCTCCAGCTGGAAAGGAGAAAATGGGTAGATGTGGTGGGTTGAATAGGAATGGTCCCATACACCCATGTGTTTGAATGCTTGGCCCATAGGAAATAGCACTATTAGGAGATGTGGCCTTGTTGGAGTAGACATGGCCTTGTTGGAGGAAGTATGTCACCGTGGAGGCAGGCTTTAAGGTCTTACATGCTCAAGCTATGCCTAGTATGGTACACAGTCTCCTTATGCTGCTTGCAGATTAAAATGTAGAACTCTTAACTCCTTCTCCAGCACCATGTCTGCCTGCATGCCACTATGCTTCTTGCCATAACAGTAGTGGACTAAACATCTGAAACTGTAAGCTAGCCCCAATTAAATGTTTTCCTTTATAAGAGTTGCCATGGATGGCCATGATGTCTCTTCATAGCAATAGAAACCCTGACTAAGACAGTTGGAATCTTGAAAGTGCTGCATATAGATGAGATTTGATATTCTGGGGAGATGGATATGATGTGGGGGAGGAACTGAGCCAATTCACAAGAAACATTTATGAGCATGTAGAAAATGAGAAGACTGAGAAGGAGCTAGTATCAGTGAACATAATAATGACCAGGGGCCTGGATAACAGCCATACGATAATGCTTAAGTGAAGGGGTCTTTGTTAGTATTTCCTGAAAATACAGCCAATTTAATTTCAGATGTAATGTAAAATTCATATCTTTAAGTAACAAGCAATACCTAAGATGGAATTTCTCGGTCTTTAGCCTTGTTCATTATCATGCTTTCTCCAACTTTCTTGATAGTATTATTATCCAGATGGGCTACTTTCCCAACATTTGATCACTTTTATAACCTATGTACTAGCAAAATCATTAAGGATTTTTTTTTAAGGATTTTATATTTTTTAATTTTGTGTGTGTGCGTGTCCATGTCAAGGCACATATGTAGCAGTCTCAGCACAACTTGTGGGAGTTATTTCCCTCCTTCTACCACATGTGTCCTGGCAAGCACCTTTTTCTTCTTGCTTACTCCTACTTTTTATATTTTTGAAGTAGCATTCCCCTATGTGGCCCAGGCTAGCCTCAAACTCATAATGCTCCTCAGCCTCCCAAGTGCTGGGATTACAAGTATGTGCTGCCATTCCTGATGTCTCTTCTGTCAGTCATTGGACAATTTATGGTTAATCTTCTGCTCCTAATGTTCACTTCCTAAAGCATAATTCATATCATTTTTCTACCTTTGCAGATATACAGTGGCTCTCAAAAGTCCATAATCTTTGATAAGCTTTGATGTGCTAATTACTTTTCTGAGATGAGGGCCTCCTATGCCCTAACCATCCTTCTGGGATGTTGATGTGTTACTAAACAAATAGGCACAATCACTACCCTTATGGGACTTACTCTTTAGGAAAGCCTGATGGTAATCCACCAACAAGGCAGACAATATGAAAGCAATTAAATAGATACATAAATCAACACATGCATACAAAATCCCCATTGCCTTTCCTTCTTCTGTTCCTCAGTCCAGTTTTATGCATACTACATTTGTTGTGTCTCATGTTTTACTATTTTGCATGTTTTTTATGTACATGCTTCTTTCTGGTTTGTAAATTCATGAAGCAGGGATTATGCCTTTACTATCCCTTCAGCCCCTCACTCTTGCATGCCTCTTGTATACAGCATAAACAAAATGTCTGATTTGTACATTATCATTTATTGAGATGGTAAATAATCAAATCACATGTGCATTATCACTTCTGTTCCTGGCTAGCTAGTATGTCATCTTTATTAGACGGCTTAATATACTAAGGTTGACTATTTTAGAAATGTAATAAACTACTGGTTTCCTCTTTGATCCCTAAGTATAGTTGCTATTTCCTATATGCTTTTGATGCCTAGAACTTCCTAACAATGAATGACAACTAAATAATAAACCAATCTTGAGGCTAAGAAAATAAGTTTTAATAGTAGCATCAAAGCATCTAAAGCCAAACTCTGCAAGGGGAAGCAGGTCTACTGGAATGTTGCTGTTCAAAGAAAGTTCCTGGATATATTGCATATGCTTTCTGGCCCAATCCCGGCCTCTCTAAAACAGTGCCCTCATTTCACAGATATAAGAAAGCTAAGACCCAGAGAGATTATCTAATTTGTGAAAATCTACCAGCAATGAAAAGCAAGGAAAGGATCAGAGTGCAAGACTATTGTCTCTAATCAGTTAGAGGTCTTTTCACTAACGTATTTTTCAAAATGAGCTCCAATAAAATCTCTAAACTAGGGTAGGATTGGAAGATGTAGCAAGTAAAGAAGTAGAAGAGGATTAAGCAGGATCCTTGCATTCTAAAATATGCAAATGACCCCTTGGCCTCCTTGAGAGATACACACAGGATTTCCAAATGTTTGGAGCCAGGCTTTGTCTGTATTTTTGCTTTTGTTTTCAGAACTTTTATTAACGAAACAACACAGAAAACCACTTAAGAAATGTAAATCTGACTCCTTTATTTTCAACTTATTTTTATTTCATTAAAACTCACTAGGAAAAACCTGGCTACACACCGTCTATATGTTATTATTTTTTAACCCTTTGAATTGATTTTGCTAATTCATTAAACAATACTCTTAATTTCTAGTTAGTTGTACACCCTCTGAATTGATTAGTGAAATGTGATTTTGAAATACTGGTTGTTGCATATGTATTTTTAAATGCACAAAAACTATACCTGCATCTAAGTTAGAGAAATAACAATGCAAATGAATGAATTTTTAAAAAGACCTAATGAGTTTTTATCCATAGTCATAAAAGTAGACACGTTTTAGTCTAATTATATGATGAAGGCATTTGGAATCTGCATTTCTGGTAAATATATTTAAATTTTAAATCTTACATTGACAACAGGAATATTTGATTTCAATTCCTTTAAAACAAACTGTAAAAATATCAATAACAAAGAGGACAAAGTAGTTTGGAGTCTGTGATAAAAATAGGTACCAAAATGCTAGTGGTTATCTAGGATGTGCTGTGAGCAGGTCAGCTCAAGGTCCCAGGTAAGCATGTTGTTTGTGTCCTGAAGCCTTGTTTCCTCCATGCTTTCTGCTCTCAGTGGGGTCCTCCTACTCCAGTCTAAACACCGGGCCACTGCACCCTATCGATCTTCTTTAAATCTCCAGAATAATAAATTTCAAGGCAACACAGCAGAAGCCGACTAAAGCCCTTTAATTACATCACTGCTGAAAGGAAATCATTGATCAATGGCATTGTGGGAAAATAAACTGCCCCTCAAACCAGATCAAAGTCAATAAAATAGCTGACTAGTCTCCCCATGTGGGACTTCCGCTAGATTAGTGCTCGTGGACAAGCACGAGAGGATTCTAATGCATGCTGCTTACTATCTTTGTGAAGCACTCCATGGCAGGTGTCATGCTCTGAGCATGGTTTTTGATTACACTAATTAAATATAATATTATCAACAGATCTTCATATTGATCCTTAAATCCCCCATTCTAAATGAAAAATTAAAAGCCTAGACCAAGGGCTTCATAGGGTACCAGGTTATTTAAATGATTTTGGACCTGTAACAATTTCCTTAATGCTGTATTATTCTAATATTTTTCAATATCAAGGTACTTTAGGAACTTTAAGAAGGAAAATGAGTAATTTTAAAACTTGCTTTCCTTCAGGTAAATTCTTTTTAGTTTCCATGAAATTATAGTCCTTCATTAAAGTCTCAATGAATAACTGTCCATATTAAGTCTTGTTAATTATGATGAAAACACTCACTGTTCTTTATTGGTGATATTAATTAAATCTATTGCCCAATCTATATAATAACACATGGCAAAGAATTTTCCCCTCAGGCAATTAGATCAAAAAATTATAAAACTATTTTAATAACATAGTTTTACAATAATTTATAAACCTGTTGTTTTCAAATTGTCAATATGATTTAAATACTTCTAATCAGTGTGTAGTATAAAAAATCTTCATTTGATTAGAAATGATATTTAAGCAAATTTCAAAGCCTCAAATCTTGCTTCCAAAAAGAATTCAGAAAATGAAATATTTATAAACTTATTAACACTTTAAAAACATTAATAAAATTAAGTACATTAATAAAGTACACTGTTACTCTTAAAGTCAACCAGAGAGTCTTAAGGCTACATCAATTTAAGAAGATTTGAGGTAAACCTAGACTATCAGATACAATTACTCATTTTTGGGTATTACTTTAGTTGCCTGATCTAGCAAAAGCTAATAACCATGCCACCTTCTTCCCATGCTACATTTCTTCTTATTCATTCCCTATTCCCTCAGGTGGTTCTCACTGCTAATGCCCAAATGGCATCAACCTGTTGTTTAGCACATCTATGAAAAGGCTAGCCTGCTGGCTAATTTATCAAGGGATTAAAGCCCTGAAACCACTTCAATCTGTTACTTTGTTTCCATGTAAAAGCCTTACCCAGGACACCAGTTCCTCATGTTAAAATGGAAAATCTCTTTAAAAGAAAGAAAAATTCAACATAAGAACTGTTTAATAAAAAACTGCATTCCCCCCCAAAAAAAACTACACCCTGAAACTGTGTTATGAAACTGCATTGTTAGTCCTCAAGCCAGGCATTATTTATTAAGAACTTTATGTGCAAAGTGTTTAGGATGTTCATAAAATTAATAGACTCAACATAGGTAGTAGGTGCCAATGATGGTATTAGGGTTGGGGGATAATGCAAATTAATAGAAAACTATTATGTAGATAAAGTTCATCATTGCAGCATAATATTTAATGCAATTTTATATATGTATGCAATTGTTGAATGACAAAGTACTGGGGTAAGTACATAAATTCACACCAGAAAATGGAGATACAAACAAATAGTAACTTAAACTTTCTACTTTAATAACAAAAACCTAAAGATCTATTATTCCTATAAAATTGATAGGAACATATAGTGATTGGTTTTTTTTAATATGGCAAAATATCAGTTTCATGGCAATATATTTTATATGGAAAACATGAATATCATTTTTGTTCTATTAAAATTTGATCATTTACATGATAAAAATAACTATAGTGTTATTTTTCTCTGACTTCTTTTTTCATGAAAACATTATACTAGTTAACATAAAATTTGTGCTAATTGGCACTGAAAAAATACTTACTACCTGATCTGAAAACAAACTGCCATACTGGAAAACATAGTGAACCTGTATCATGAAGAATGAACAACCACAATAGTATATACTCACCATATCCTTGCTGCTGTCAGTAAATTTCTATTACCAATAACTTTAGGACTTTCTGATTAAGACAGAATTGTATATTAAAGAGGAGAGGGTTCTACTGTAATCCTAACTTTCTATTTAAATTTATTCCAAGCAATTTGTAAACAAATGTCAGAAAATATACTAGACAAGCCATTATTTGATATTTCACTCACATTTATTTATTTAAAATCCTAAGAAGGGAAAAAAGCATGACATCAAAACACTCAGTGACGGCTAAATTACGAAGAATTTTTTAGTTGGCAGCAGAGCTCTAGAGTCGACCATGCAGAGAAGAAACAAATATTATCACTTCTTTCTTCATTTCTTCACTATCACAACTCCCCGTCCCTTGTACCTAGTGGTGCCAACAGCACAGATTTGCTGGAGTGAAAAACAATGCCCGCAATAGATGTGCCAGTGCCAAGGGCTTCAGAGGAAATGAACGTGCTCTAAGTTAGGACCTGTGTGATATTCAAATTCAAAGTACTTCACATAAGGACAGGACACTCAAGGTCCCATTTCAATCACAATTTTATTATAGCAACAAATATGAAATTCTGATTGCCAATAAAAAATACTGAATTTGATGTACTTCTGTGCAAAATTCATAGCCTTGAAAGATATTCTGCAAGCTGTCACCCCCAAGGACCATAATGGATTTGTCTTTAAAGAAAAATGTTTACAGTAAGAATTACCAAATACATTTTATGTATGTTTTCACACTTTAAATCAAGAATCATAAACTATATTTCCTAGTTGACATTTATTGACAGAGTTCACATTAAGTAGAATTCTGAGAAGCTCCTTAATCAAGTTTTATAGTAATGAAATTCATCTTAAGTATTTCCTTTCCACAAAACTAATGTGAAATTTCTTCCTTATATTTATATCACAGATTGTTATACAGAATTTTATAAGGTCCAAGTTTAATGGTCATTTAAAAATGTTTCCTGATAACCTGAATACAAAGCACAAATATATACTATATTAATATCACTAGTAAAACTTAACTTTTATTTTAGTCTTAGGCAATGGAGACAGTTGTTTGTTGATTTTCATGTATTTCAAAGGAGCCAAGAAAGACATCAGCTAGGAAAACAAGGTAGCTTTCCATACTAATCTCTCCAGTATGGCGTATTTCATAAGAACAGATCTTATGAGGCATAGACTGCTAAATTTTACTTCTGGTTAAAATAAAGGTTGCAGTGAGAAAACACACTGATTACATCCTTTTTGTCCTTAAAAAATTAGTGCTTTAAAAAATGTTTTAATTTAGAGAAAGAAGAATAAGCTATCTAATGGAGAATAAGTTCTACTAATCTCCATAATTCACTCAAACCAGGCTGTTTCTATGTCTCAAAAAACAAAAACAACAACAAAAAAAAAATCCAAAAAAAAAAAACCTCCACAAAACAGTGGAAGTAAAGCTTCGACAAACTATTATTACACACTCCTCCAGTCCATTAAAGGAAGTAATTCAATCAGTTTATAGTTTCTCAGGAAAATCTCATTCAGAGAAATTTTATTGCTAGCTATCTAAATAGTAAATACCTATTATCCTCTCAAAATGAGTTTCTGCTTGCCAAGGGCAAACCCATTGCTGTTATTGTAGAGTTCTGTCAGAGAGACAAGAAGTTAAAAAGGTTATAAAGATACCATTAATGTCATGGGACTGTCTTGTCAGGCCTCAAAAATGCTTAGTAATTGAGGGTTTTATTCAAAGTGTATTAGCACCCATATAAACAGTACAGTTAATATGATGCTTTAGGCTTTTTGTTACAGCCCAGAAAAATCACCTACAAACAGCTGAATACTGTAAATGCATCTGCTGGAGAGCACAACTCATTTTATCATTTGGTTCTAGCTTGATTCTTTGAAGAGAATGTCAATAAAATATATACAGCTTAAAGGCAAATCTAGATGCAACCAATGAGAAGAACAGAGAAAAGTATAAATGGCATGGCCTGGCAGTGTGTACTTGAAGGAAGCCTTGGGAAAAACAAAGGGCAAATGTTCTTTGTTTGAGTCATAGTGTTTAATTTAAGAAGTAACTGCTACAACTTCGCTTATATTAATGTTCATTAATACTCAACACGATGAATAATTAAGCTCAAGTAATAAACAAATCCACCCCATCCTACTACCTCCCAGACTTCATTTCCCTTCTTTATTTTCATAACTTGTTGAGTCCAATTTGTTCTGCCCATATACTCCTCAGTGTGGAGCTATGCAATAAAGCGTGGTAGACCTAGCAGGGGCCAAGCCTTTAAACAGACTCATTCTCCCTCCCCAGAAGTCATCAGTTGTTCACAGCTCCTCATCCAGGGATGAAGGCTCATGAACCTCTTCCCCTTCCGTGCTCGGTCATATGCATGCAACTAACCATTGCTGCTGTGAGTTCATGAGCAGGGTGATACTGTCATATCTAGAAGACAGTTTTACTCACGCCCTCCCCAACCTCTAGCTCTTACTATCTTTTTGTCCCTTTTCAAGAAGGTCCCCAAGTCTTGGGTGGAGGTGGGAGAAATAGATGTCTCACTTATTCTCTGCACTTTCAACAGTTGTGATAAAGCATGGTGTTATTTGAAATGAAGTCAAGGTAATTTTTCTCTGCATGCTGGCTAAAGACCTTATACTGCATAGGTTTCAGCCAACCTAACGTATCTTTTACATACAATTAGTAATCACTGAGATCTCATATATCATGGTTTCTTTGTCACATGAAAGAAAAGTTAAAGTGATTCAGAAATGATGCTTCTAGAGTCCATGCATTTAATTTACTAAATAATTATGGATGCTGGTTACTGTGCAATTACCAATTCTTTTTAGAAAGCAAAGAATATTCAGAATTTGGTATTTCTTATGCATTTCTTTTAGTTCTCATACAATCTATTTTAATTATTTTTTTCTTACTATATAGTTATTGTAGAAAATGATAGGTCTCATTATGATACTTTCATACATTTGTGTAGTGTACTACATTCTCTAATTTTCAACCAGATATTTTCCTTTTCTATTTCAATCCATAACAAACTGAAAAAGCAAGTGTGAGGAGAGGCTGTTTTCTAGAACTTGTCTGACAAACAGATTAGAGCACGGTAGGACAAAGGGCAGTGATGGCACAATGGCAGGGGCTTTCTTCTGGTAGTATTCTTCCACTGACAACTGGGAGAAGACTTCTGCTCACTCAGAGAAAACTACAATCTTGTTAATCTTATGTTATCCTATTCTTACTTTATGGATAGGAGAACTGACTATTTTTGTGTATTAAATTATTATTCTAATTAAGGGATAGGATTAATACCACATGACCATCTACATACATTTAAAATTAGATTAACTGAGTAATAAGATTAGATAATTAATCCAGGTGTGATGCTCAACATTTGTAATCTTAGCACTCAAGAGACAGGAGTCCTACCTTGATTAGGTAGTAGGATAGGATCCAGACTCAAAAATGGGGGCAAGGTTGGGTTCAAATGATAGCAACTATGAAAAAAATTAGAATTGGTTTAAACATTGACTGTTTATTAAATTCAGTAAAATTTGTATATAACTCAAATACATACACTATAAACACATGTATGTATATAAATGAGTATATAAGCACAAATTAATAAATATATATAGCATTTTATTTTCAAAACTTGGACACTACTACTACCATTATTCTAAAGGTTAGTAATTTTCAACCAGCAATGTATGACAGACTGTAACATGAATCTTAAAAGGTCTTATTAGTAAAAACAAATCCAGTGCCAGTTATTGGGGTGAATGCTGGAAGATCAGAGAGATAGAACAGGCCACAGCTAACCTCACCTCGCCAACTTCTCAGCTGATCCTGTTTCCTCAGACTGGAAGCCTCTGAGTCCTCATCCAAATGAATCTCAGCTGAACTGCTGCTTAAAAGCCTAAAAGCTTAACCAGGCTCTAGTTCCTGGTTTTCATTCCTTATATACCTTTCTGCTTCCTGCCATCACTTCCTAGGATTAAAGGCGTATGTCAACATGCCTGGCTGTTTTCAGCGTGGCTTTGAATGCACAGAGATCTGGATGGATCTCTGCCACCAGAATGCCAGAAAATGGTGTGCCACCATTTTCTGGCCTCTATATCTAGTGGCTGTTATGTTCTCTGACCCCAGATAAGTTTATTAAGGTATACAATATATAGGGGGACACAAAAATACTACAACAGACTCCCTCTAGGCAGAGACATCTAAGAATTTCCTGAAAACTTTTATGTCCAGAACTATGCAAGTTAATGCTGAATGGCCCATAGCTAGGCAGGACAGTACAGGTTGGACTTCCGGGCAGAGAGAGAACTCTGGGAGGAAGAAAGGCAGAGTCGGCAGCCAGATGCAGAGGAAGCAGGATGGGCAGTATGGAGATGAGGTAACAAGCCTTGTGGAAGAACATCGATTAAAACATATAGGTTATTTAAGTTATAAGAACTAGTTAGGAACAAGCCTAAAAAAAAAGGTTGAACTTTTTAATTAATAATAAGTCTCCATGTTGTTATTTGTGAGCTGGCAGTCACAGAAGAAAAATCTGACTATAGATATGACATCTCCTTTAGGGTGTAATAAGTAATGAAAAGAGGGACTGCTGCTATACATTATAATGGACAGAGGTACTTCATTGAGGAGCAGAAAACCTTCATCATCATTAATCTATAGCTCATTTCATACTATAATTTAAGTAACTGTGCAGAAATTTGTATTGAGAGATAGGTGGGCCTTAGGAGTGACTAGGGTATATGGGTTCTGTGCTCATGGACTGGATTAGTCCTAATGAAAGACCTGGGTAGGAGATAGATACTACTCCATTTTTTGCACTCTGAAACCTTTTACCATGTGGTTCAATTTGTCATCTTAAAAAAAGAGACCTGGCTGTACCACACATTTAACTTTCTGATACCTTGAACTGGAATTTTCAGCTTTGAAACTATCAAAACTGAATCACCCAGACTCAGGTATTTCATGCAGCGGCACTAACAGGCTATGTATTCTTCAGGGAAGCACCTTATTCATAATTTGAATGTGTCTCACAGACTGTGAACCCAATATTGCTCTCTCATGCTATCACCTTTTGCCTCCTCTATTTCTTCTTCTCTCTCTCATCATAGAGTCTCACGACTACCCAACCTTCCAGAACCATTCCCTACCTCCAGCTCACAGATAACAAGCCATATGATATCCAATTCCCTAGTTTCCCAGTTTTAATACTCATCCTGATTTAGTTCCTTTATTTTGCTTTCACAAAACACCTAAGCCTGGGTAATTCATAAGAAAAGAGGGTTGTACAGCCCGTGGTTCTCAAGACTGGAAGTTGAAGGCTGTGGGGCTCCCACTGTTCCACTTCCTGTTGATACAGGTTTCATCGGCTTTGTGCATGTAGAAGAGGGAAAGCAGACATGTGTAAGACAGCTTGATTGAGCACTGGATACTTTGTAACAACTTTTTCTCACTCTGCCTAAAGCACCATTAGAGGAGCAAGAACCCACTTAAGGCCTGGTGATGGTGCATGCCTTCAATCCCAGCACTCAGGAGGCAGAGCAAGGCGGGATCTCAGTAGGTTCAAGGTCATCCTGCTCTACAAAGCTAATGCCAGGACACTAATGGCTGTTACAGAGGAACCCTGTCTCAAAAAACCAAAAAGAAAAAAGAAACAGAACCCACTTACTACAGCATCAATCTATCTTGGACAGCTGCGTTCCTGAAGTTCAAACTCTTTCACTAGAGTTCACTGTGCGTCACTGCTGCGTCAAAATGTGAACCCTCAATATAAGCTCTGGGACAGACAGACTAGCCCATTTAAACTTAGTCCATTTAACCCCCCACCTCCCTCTCACCAGCCTTGTCCTACCTGCACCAGTTTCACTGCCCACGTTCTAAAATTCTTACCAATTTCTCCATATCACCAGCAATTTAACTGTTTTATTTCCTTGAGACCAATTCTGAAGCACAAGTGAGTGATGTCTAATATGAGCTCTTTTTCATGTGACTCAAACATGCAAAGTATTAATGTATTAAAGTGTGAATTGTGTGGTGATATTTTATTTGTGCATTAATAAATAAAGCTTGCCTGGAGATCACGGGGAAAGGCCAGCCATTTTCAGTAAATAAGAAGTCAGGCAGCACACATCCTTAATCCCTTAGCAGGCAGGGTCTCTGTGTGTTCAAGGCCACACTAGGGAACAGAGCCAATCGTGGTGACACATGCCTTTAATACCAGTACCAACCATAGAGACCTGGAGGTCTGTACAGGCAGGCAGACAGTGATAGAGCTGCATAGAAAGAGGAAATGAGGTAGCTGGGCTAAGAGCCAATGAGAGGGCAGAAAAGCAAGGCATATAAACCTGGGAAGACAGGAAGTCACACCCTTTGGAAGCTGCAGAGTTGGTGAGGTAAAGCTGGCTGGTGGCTCTCCCTATTTCCCTGATCTCTAAGGTTTTCACTCCTATATTTGGCTCTGTGTTTTTTAATTTTAATTAATAAATATTTTTTAATTAATTAATATTTAGAGATTTGTCTACAAATCTGTTTCAAATACCTAACAACTTCCAGTAGCACCATTTATTATTCTGAGTTAATTTATGCAAAGAAATAGCCTTTCCATTAGTATGAATGCATACCACTCATTATTCTGTGTAATGGGAAAAAAAAATCTCCCCTTCAACCAAAACCCAAACATATAATACTAAGCATGAGCTGACTAAGGGACAGTGTTCCTGGATCATATCTCTGTTAAATCTAATAGTTTATTTATCATGTATACTATCTATATTAAAACACCACAGTTTTCTTCCTTTCTTTTCTGAAGCATGGCTGGTTTAATGCAGCCCCAGAACTGTATTGCTCAAGAGCACTCTGAATTTACAGCCTCCTGGCTTTACCTCCTGAGTAGACTACAGACATGTATCAATACATGATATTGTGTATGGTGCTGGGGACTGAACTTAGGGCTTTGTGTGTGCCGGGCAAGTCCTTTATGAACTAAGCTACACTCCCCAGCTTCACAATTGCTAACTTTAATAGAGAAATAACTCTTCAGTACATGCAGAAGTGGACCTGACTAAATCAAAATTATCCTCCTAGATAGTAGTTTAAGTATTTTACTTACATCTTGGTAAGGACAAGAGGTAACTGGTACTGGTACTTGATAAATATAAAATTTCAGTGCATAAACTGTAGGCATGCAGAGTACACCATAGTTTGTCTTAGTTCCTGAGGATGAATAGTTATTACCTACATGGCTTTCTATTATTTTCATTCTAAGGTTAAAGAATCTCTCACAGTATTATTTGCTTTTTCTTCTTCTTCTTCTTCTTCTTCTTCTTCTTCTTCTTCTTCTTCTTCTTCTTCTTCTTCTCCTCCTCCTCCTCCTCCTCCTCCTCCTCCTCCTCCTCCTCCTCCTCCTCTTCTTCTTCTTGACAGTAGTTTTGTAAAGACAGTCTTCTTTGTAGTTTTGGTGCCTGTCAGTTCTTACAGAATTCAGGGTAAAACTTATTTTTTTAAGTGTGTTTCACATTGTAAATGGTCCTAATTTACATTATACTTATAATTCAATGGGTTTGCCTCTAGTGGCTTAATGTGAGACACATCTGAAACTAGACATTTTTGAAATGTCAAAGCTCCATTTAGCTGTGATCTGACCCACAAAAAATATTTCCACTGAGTCAAAGCATCATTCTATACTATTATTCTTACCTCTTCTTGGCTTTGGCTTAGGCTCTTACGTGTATAGATTTATTCTTTGATACTCAATACTCTCACCATCCCTTAAAACAGAAACAACAACAAAACTTAATTTCTCCTGAAAACAACCCCCAAGGACCCCAGAACAGAATCTTATAAAAGAAAAGGTATATTCCTAACTAGTATAGAATAAAAAAAAGAAGCCAAGTGCATCAGGAGAAAGTGATCTTAATTTTACCTCAGCCTGTTAAGAGTCAATACAGCATTACTAACACATTGGATGTGGGCAGTGTAGGCAATGTCTTCCTCCTGGCAATTTCTAAGAACTTTCATCATGGCTATCTTCAAAAATTAAAGTGAGAAACAACTGTGTTCTTTGATGAGTCACTAAAATTATTATTCATCCATGACTCTTAATTAATCTCTTGTTCCAGGATTAACACAGTACTGTAGACATTCTATTTACTTCATCAGATTACTGTAAAATGAGAGAAATTACATGTGAAGCTATCCCTAGTAAAGAGAAGTATTCAATAAATATCTATATAAAAGGGTAATATAATTATTCATGCTATCCCTGCTACTTATTTTAATTTCACATCATTTTAAAGAAATACTGTTAATTATTATACATAAACAGGCACATCATGGACACATGCTAGTCCCAACTTAATCATCATTTCCCACCATACTCAGGCCAGGATGTGCCAGGTCTACAACTACTCAGCCGACAGTAAAGAGTGCGTCTGGCCTTGGTCAGACCTCACAGTACTAGACTCATTTTTATAACTTTGAATTCATAATTTCCCCCTAGAAGGCCTTTTGATATTTTCCATTTAGTATGAGCCTCAAGGTACTTAAATTGATCTGTCCAAAACTCTTCCAATGGTCACCCAATGGAAAGGATTAAAAAAGAAAAGAAAGTCTGTATTTGGCTCTAGGTATTGAAATTATTATCCCTTTACTGTTCCTTTGACTTAAGGCACAGGATTGCTATTCATATCTGCTGAGAAATTTGAGTGTATAAATTAAATGAAATCAAGATATTAATTTTCCAGGAGGCAACAAAGAAATACCTGGAATAATACATCTCAATGAGAGTGGTAATACTTTTGTTGGGGAGATGGGAAAGGCAAAAGGCAAACAGCAAAAGGGCAAGAACACCAGATGCCCTGAACTGTGCAGAAAGAGCTACCCACAGTCCTGCATGACTTTCAACATACACAGTTCAAAAAAGATCATTATTTGAATTGGATTCTAATTATACATAATCTTCAACTTTCTGTGATGGACCTAAAGCATTCTAGGGTGAAACAACACTTACACTATTATTTGTTGGGGGCTTCATGAATTGTTCATCACCTATCACTTACCAAAAGCTATGCCTTTATACAGTGCATGAGTTAGAACATTCACTCCTGTATCTGTGTATGTGTATGCATCTACCTCGTATACAAACGTCTATTCCAAAATGTCATGGAAGTAAAAAATTTATATTATTTAGTTGAAACTTTAATCTGAGTTTAGTAGCTTATCCAGAAATCAGTATGTTATGACAAATATTTTTCTGAGGAGGCAGGCTATTAAGGTAGGTAAATATTTGAGGCTGGAAAGATGGCTCAGAAGTTAAGAACACTTGCTGCTTTTCCAGAGGACCAGAGTTTGATTCCAAGCACCCACTCTAGGCAGCTAACAACTGTGTGTAACTGCAGCTTCAGGTGACCTGATGGCCTCTTCTGGCCTCTGCAGGCATGCACACACATGGTATACATTCACACAGACAAGTGTGCACACATATATAAAATAAAAATTAATTAAAAAATACATATTACACAGTAGTAGTGTTTACTACAAGACTCACTCTGCTCTTCTATAGGTTAGAACTGTAGGTAAAGAATCATGTTTTTTTTGGAGTAGAGAAGTGCTGTGGATATCACTCTGTATAAATAAAGTGCTGACTGGCCAGTAGCCAGGGAGGAAGTATAGGCAGGATAAGCAGAGTAGAGAATTCTGGGAACAGGAAGGCTGAGTCAGGAGACACTGGCAGCTGCTGCCATGAGTATCAGCATGTAAGATACTGGTAAACCACGAGCCACATGGCAAGGTATAGATTTATAGAAATGGGTTAATTTAAGATGTAAGAACTAGGGCTGGAGAGGTGGCTCAGAGGTTAAGAGCACCGACTGCTCTTCCAGAGGTCCTGAGTTCAATTCCCAGCACCCACATGGTGGCTCACAACCATCTGTAATGAGATCTGGAACTTGCATCTGTATACATAGTAAATAAATCTTAAAAAAAAAAAAAAAGATGTAAGAACTAGATAGCTAGAAGCCTGAGCCATTAGGCCAAACATATAAGAGTCTGTGTGTTTATTTTATAAGTGGGCTGCGGGCCTGCTGGGGCTTGGGAGGACCTGGAGAGAAAAACTCTCCAGCTACAGAGAAGTCTGTAGTGGAGAGAAAGAGACCACAGTAACCTTCAATGCCATGGTCCACTAGTACCAGTTTTTGCATTTGTTTTTCTGAGTTTCTCAGTTAGGACAATCATTTTCTTCTATAGCCATTATGCTTACAATTCATTTGTACCATCATTAACTCAAGTATTTATCATCTATCAATTTCTCATCTATCTATCTATCTATCTATCTATCTATCTATCCATCCATCCATCCATCCATCCATCCATCCATCCATCTAGCTTGACAGTAAATTTTAAGATGTGAGAAAAACAATGAAGACATATTTTGAGTCCTATAATGTTTGGTAAATTTCCAAAATATAACTTTTCATTATTGATCTGGTTGTATTATTGATTTGAATATAACCTTTAATAAGTCCTCTTACTCCTCTAGGTCTCATACCCTTGTTTTCAAAATAGAATATTAGTATCTAAATTGCTTATTTCATGAAAGTATGTGGGAATCATGAAATGACATTTTGAAAACTGTAAGTTAATCCACACTGATATTACTGCTAGTACAGCAATGACTACAGTTTACAAAGGCATTAATGTTTATATTGTTTAAAATGTATCATCATGCTTAGGAATCGGTTTTTAAAATTAAAGAATTCATCTCCAACGAGTTTTATTTAAAATAATAACAATACAGAACCCCTATAAGAAAATTTATATTATATTTCTAGCTAATGAAACATACCTATTTAAATGACAAAGGAATCTCCCATAGCAGTCAATCTGAGAAAGACAAACTAGAACACTTTGCCAGCAAAATACTTCTCTTTAATTTAGTTATTATTCACCATGATGTCTCCATTTTCATTTGGCACAGCCAGTACATTCAACTGAGTTCCTTAGCTTTTCTAAGACTCTCTTAGCTTGAGATTATACCTTAGGAATCATTTTTGTTATCATCATAGCTATTTTCCTTGAGTGTGAGCACATGCACGTTTATGTCTTAGGGATCTCCAGTGAAGATATACAGTCAGCTATCTTGAGAAGGCTCATTTCACAATGTATTCTAGGCATCAACTGGAGGTTAAGAAACATTTTAGAAAGAACAATACAAGAGGGGAAGCCACTTCCCCCTCCAACTAAATTTTATCTTTAGACACACACTAGATAGGTTTTATGACATGTGTCTGATCAGGAGTGTTTATTAAACCAATATATATTGATATATAAGCACATGTTAGTGACTGAAATGCATCATATTTCTTCTCTGCTTAATAGTAACAAAGGTATTAAAGTAATATACATCGTGAAAATTTTTGGAATATAAAATGTAAAACATTAAAAGTGTTTACCTGTAGATAGTTCATCCTTGTGTATTCTAGTTGTCTCACATTTTTCCCTATAAGATAAAGGACTTACTGATACCACTATTATTTAACATGCAGCCCAAACCCAGGCTGGAAATTAAACCTAAGGACCATTCATGCTAAGGAGATGTTCCAGTTATTAAGATATATTCCCAGCCTTGTAGGCTATTACTGTATCATAGTAATCAAAAGGCATTAACTTGATTGAAACTGCTTCTTCAATATTCCAGGACAAATGTTGGCATGGTCCAGAACCCAATGTCATAAATAAGCTCAGAAAGAAGGAGGGAAACTCCTCTGACTAAAGAACATAATTAAATGTCACTAGAGGCTTTTAATTGCTTGGAGTATTCAGGTATGCGCCACCTATAGGCATGCTAAATGGAGGAAGGAAACCTCACAAAGACACACCTCTAAAAAAACAATAACTAAAGGCAGCTAAGGTTGCTGAGAGCAGAAGTAGTCTTCTCTAGGGGTGAGGCCCCTGGACATTAGCCACTACCAAGAGTTCAGTTTGGAAATCCTATACAAGCCACACTAAATGAGCTCAGCAGGTTTTTTTTGTTTTTTGTTTTTTTTTTGTGTGTGTGTGTGTGTGTGTGTGTGTGTGTGTGTGTGTGTGTGTGAGAGAGAGAGAGAGAGAGAGAGAGAGAGAGAGATATGAATTGGAGAGGGAGCACAGTGGGGACACGAGTGGGGTTGGAGGGAAGAAAGGAAGGAGATAAATGATGTAATGATGTAGTTTTATTTTCATTAAAATTTTAAAAAATATTTTCTCTAGAGCCCATTTAGGCACCGTTTTCCTTCAGAGAGCATCTGAAAAAGTCTTAGGCTAGAAGGGAGATGGTTTACTTAGCAAAAATAGTAAGAGATACATCACTAAGATGTCTCAGTCAGCTCAAGCTGTCATCAAAAAATACAATGAATGAGAGACACTAGGAACGTTTTTTTTTTTTTTTTTTTTTTTTTTCCCACTTCTGGATCCTAGAAGTCTACAGTCAAGGTTATCAGTGTGGTTGGTTTTCATTAGGGTCCTCTTCATGGCTGGTAGATGGAGGCCTTCCCAATGTGGAGTGGGTGGTGGGGGAAGGAAAACTTACCTAATCCCGCCACAAAGATCTCACCATCATCACCTTTTAGAAACCTAATTATCCCCTAAGGTCTCCATCTCAAATCCCATTTCTTCGTAGAACATGTGCGCATGTAGCAGGAAGTGTCTCAGGAGGAGGCCGAGGAGGCCGTCATCTGTGGTAACTGCCCTTTCCTATCTTTCCCAATATTGCATTGTCTAAGGCTCTCGTTCTTCTCTTTTCTCCAGAGTTGAACCCATCTCCTTAGGATAAGATGTTACTTTGTTTTCAAGACAATTTATTTCAAACTGGACCACTTCTTTTCATGAAGGAAAGGAAAAAAAAATAATTAGAACCCCACCCCATAAAAAAGTATTCTAACACTGGTCATTTCTTATTGGAATATACTTGAGGAAAAATCACAGACAACAATATTTCCTATAATATTCAGTATTCATTGCCAACTTGACAGGGTTATAATCTCCCAGGGAACACACCTTTGAGTGTGTCTATTAGGAGGTAACATCAACTATGAATGTGTGTAGCACCATCCCATGGTCTAGGGTCCAGGATGAATTAACAAGGAAAGAAAGGAGAATGAGACCTGCTTCCTAGCATTAATTTTCTCCACTTCTTGACTGTGGATGTGTGGACAAGCTTCTTTGTGTTTGCCACCCCACCTCCTCCTCTGTGATGGCTGTACCTTTAATTGTGAGCCATAAGAAGACTCTCCTTACTTGAGTTGCTTTTCTCAGGGATTTTGTCATAGCAACAAAAAACCAAGAAATCTGGCATTTCACAATTGTGTTCGATAAACAAATACTGGGTTTTGTTGTTGTTTTGATTTTTCGAGACAGAGTTTCTCTGTGTAGCACTGGCTGTTCTGGAATTCACTCTATATACAGGCTGGCCTTGAACTCACAGAGATCTACCTGCCTTTGCCTCCTAAGTGCTGGGGTTAAAGAGGTGCACCACCACTGCCTGACCACCAAATACTATTTAATAAATTAAATTTATTTTACTTTACATGTCTGAGTTTTCTGTTCGCAATGTATGTATGTATATCATGTGGGTGCCTGCTTCCTAAGGAAGCAGAAGACAGCATTGGATCCCCCAGAATTGGAGTCATGGGTTGTTGTAAACCACCATGTAAGTGTTGGGAATTGAACCAGATCCTCTGTAAAAGGAACAGACACTCCTAACCAATGAGGCATCTCTCCAATCCCCAGAAGTACTATTTTTGTACTATATTAATTTTTGCATCTGTGCATATGGTGTCCATGTGTATGCAGTTGTTGTGTGGGTGGGTGTGGAGACTAGTGAACAACCTTAAGTATCATTTTGCAGGCTCCACCCATCTTATTTTTCTCTCACTGGCCTGCAGCTCATTAAGTCAGCAAGGCTGGTGGAACAGACAGCCCAGAAGTCCTTGTGTCTCTCCCTCCCCTATACTGGGACTGTAAGTGTGCACCATCACACTCACACTTTTTATGTAGTTTCTGGCAATGGAAGGTTCTAATGCTTACAGGGTAAGCACCACAGAGACTGAGCTCTGCAGACTCACTCTCACCTTGTCGTCCTCTAGTGATTACAGACACACAGGGGCACCCAAAATGATGATAGTTCATTCTCCTCCCTCCCCCTTCAGTATTTCCTGCTTAGCTGCTTCACATTCCTTTGCCATAGCAGCTCGCTGCCTTTGCTTTCTGTTCTGAACCATTTCTTTATGGCTGGGAAAACACACTGGCATTGTAATTGATCCAAAACGGAACAGAAGCAAACTGCCATGCATGGACTTAAAAGCCATATCCAGATATTTTAAGAATTAGGAACCTGATTAGCAAATGTGCGTTGGTTACCCTGCCTAAGCCTGAGTGGTACCAACTCTACCACTTTGGGAGGTATATGTCTGGCATCTCTTTAAATATTTTTAGAACATGTCATACACAGAGGGATTGTAACTCCTGCAAAACCTCTTGTTCAGAGTGTCCCTCTCTTTTTAAAGAAATTATAATTTTGTATCTTCAAAAGAAATAAAAAGTTGTGTTTACCACAGAACCTTCAACAAATGAAGATGATTCTAAATTAATATAACCCAGGTGCACCCTCAATTCTTGGCCATGCTACAAACAGCCCTCTGTCTGTCCTTTTGTTTATGTGATGCTATCAGAGTCTCAGTTCATGTCCTTGATTGTATGGCGCAAGAAGATTCCCCTTCAGCAGAAGGCTGGAAATAGAGTCTGAGTACTGCTTCACATAGGAACTAAAGACCCAGTAAGGATCTTCTAACTCACTCTATTCTTTGGTACTATGAAACTTTGGTCTCATTAAAAATAAAGCAATTAGGCAAAAGAGAAGACTGCGAGGGAAATTCTTTCTTAAGATCTTTAAGGTATTGAAAAAAATTAATCATGGCTCTGTCTTTTCTCATTGTTCTTGTGTGACTATCATGACTATATTCTGCTCTAAGCTAAATAAAACAGTGTGGATGGTGTGGCAGCCCATTATCTGATGCCTTTTTGTTTTTTAATATAAAATCAGGGAGATCATGAAAGAACACTCATGTATCACCACAATGTGCACAGTATGCGGGAAGTCAGAGAGATTCTCCAAAATGTCCTCTTGTTCTTTCTCTGCCCCTTTCCCCGGTTTCTGAGGCATACACATTGATTTATTTGACAACAAAAACGATAATCCCTGTAGATATTTCAAGCTTGTTCCTAACCTTTAAACTCTTACTAGGACCCTCCCATTACAACACAGGAGATTAAACACTTGGCCATATCTGAAGTATTTAGGTTCTTTATACCAGTGTATTCTTCACATTGCCCTTCCTGGAGCAGGCATCTGCTACAGGGCCCATGTTGTAGTAGTTCAGCTAAACTGCACCATTAAAAACCTAGTTAGGATGGGGAGAAAGGGGTAAGAGAAGGAAGTAGGGGAGAAGGGGCAATTAGGATGAAACACAATGATACATATACATGAAAACGCCACAATATAGTGCAATGCCTTGTATCTTAACTTTAAAACCAAAAATCCAGTTCCAACTTTGAGAACAGATAGGTAAAGAAGGTCTTAACTTTATTGGTAAACATACTCATATTGAATAAACACTATAAACAATTTCAAAAGAAATATTTAAAATTACTAAGTTAAAGTTGTTTTAAATTAATGAACAAAAAATTCACATATTGTTGTTTTCCTATTTAAAGTTATTGATAACTTAACAAACTCTAGGTTAGAAGTCTAAATGTTAAGTTTACTATCTGGAAAGGGAAGGATAATGTCCACAAAGTCAAAAGATGTATGACCATTTTTAAAAATACCTTTTCTAAGATATATACTAAATCCTTTCTAAAATATATAATTCTTGGAAAAATTACCAACTCAACACCATATAATCATCTCTAAATCTAATGGCACATAAATGCATTTCATCAGAAATGAAATTCTTCAATGACTGTTAAAATGAGAATCAAAAAAATTATTATAATCTAGTTGTCTGGCTTGCAGCAAGCATTAATCAGAAGTCATAATAAATCCACATGCTTCTTCAGACAACACATTAGTCAAACCATTTTCTATGATGACGACATTGACTAATGGGCTATGAGTTAGAAGGGTCAATCATAAACTCATCAAATGCTTCATTTAATTTCTTAATTTGGACAAACACAATTTGTTTATGGGAAAGATATCAGGTGTTCGTGAATGAATAATGGCTAGGAAACCAAACTCCATTAATCAGCTCCTGATTACAAATGACTTAGAGATTGTTTATTCTAATTTCATTCATTTGGATCAACAAAGAAAACACGAGCAAATGAAACCATTTGGAAAAAATGGCACACTTATTTCCCCATATTTAATAAGGCAATGATAAATATTCTTTCAGTAACTATAGCAAAAGGACTTTATTACTCACACTGATACCACCACTTTTTATAAACTATTTGTTAATGTGGAGATTTATAAAGATATCAGGTGAGGAAAAACAAAGCACAAAATATTATCCTCTTTGTTATACTTACTTTATGAGCTCTTCCTGTGTCTTCTGGCAAAGGCAGACACTCTTGTGCTTCCTCTGCACTTTTTAAAAAACACTTTGTACTTTATATAGAATGTGGTATGGTCAAGCTTAAAAAATACACCAACAGTCAGTGTACTAGTTCATGTTGTATTCATTTGCACAACTGTCTCAAGTTGTGAGCTTCAAAGGGGCAAAAATAGTACCTTAAGAACTGCAACTATCCCACAGTCAAGATCAAACCTACTACAATGTATTTCTGTTCAAAAAATTCTATGGGAAGGCATGCTATCATGCGAAATTATAAGTAAATAATTACTATAATAGCAAATTTGGAGTGCTCTATATTTTTAAAAAAGTTATGTAAGGAAGAAGCAAATTTCATTGCAATTGCTGGAAGACACCTGTTCTCCCTCCACTTTTCTACTGACACTAACTGGCAATAAGGAACCTGCTAAACTATCTACCAATGACTGCTGTCTCTCCAGCAATCACCAGTTGTGATGCCAGATAAACCAGATGCATTTTCCCCCTAATCTGCTCTGGGTTTTCTTCTATGCAGAACTTCATAGACACCATCAAACAGAATGCCTTGCCCTTGAGCTGTTGTATGCATTAGGCTATTAGAAGACACTGAAGGCAAGAGTTAAATGGAGCTACTTTGTGATTCTTGTTGGCCTCTGGTGTTACAAGGTTACTGTTCTCAGAGGGCTCAGTGTGTTAGGGCAGACGTCTTACATAGTTCTTAAGATGCTCTCAAGTTTCTCTCTTTCTTTGCCTTCCCAGCCTCATAAAGGGAAAAAGGGGCCTACTATTTCAAGGCCAGGCAGGAATCTTGAAGGTGCATCTTAAACTATCCAAATATTTATGGATAGCCAGCTAATAGAAATATATTACATAGTCCTTAGATCAAAGAGCAACTCTCAACTTTTTAAATTTAAATATTTAAAAGATACATCTCATAATATTACAGCCACCAAAGACAGTGACTCCTATGACTTCTCATTCGAAAGAATTGAAGGAGGCAAAAATATTAGCCTTGACAGGGCTTTCAAAGAATATGCTTGCCTTCCTACATAACTATTATCTAACAAAATTAACACACTTTAAAGAGTAGAAATCTCTGATTCTGGGAGTGGTGGTACACATCTTTAATCCCAGCACCTGGGAGGCAGAGGCAGGCAGATCTCTGAGTTCGAGGCCAGCCTAGCCTACAGAGTTCCAGAACAGTTAGGGCTACATAAAGAAACCGAGTCTCAAAAAACCAGAGAGTGGGGTGGCGGGGAATTTCTTTTTCAGAAAGGAAATAGTTGATTGTATCCTTATATACAAAAATTATTTCATTTAATCAACAATGAGCTGATAAGTCCCATTTACTTTTCAAGATCTTTGCATTTTCAAAAATGCCTTTAAAATGACAATAAACAAATAGTATTTTAAAAACAATTCTAAATATTAAGGGCCTCATCAACATATCAGAATTACTATCATCTTATGCAAAACCAATGGTTGCCGGGCGGTGGTGTCGCATGCCTTTAATCCCAGAACTCGGGAGGCAGAAACAGGCAGATCTCTGTGAGTTCGAGGCCAGCCTGGTCTACAGGGAGAGTTCCAGGACAGCTAAGGCTACAGAGAAACCATGTCTTGAAAAACTAAAACAACAACAACAAAACAAACAAACAAACAAAAAATCCCCCAAGGGTCTTTTCAAGCATCAATTAACACATTTAATGGTCTGAATGAATCATATGGGATACTTTAGAAGCAATAGTAAATAACTACATGGAGGTGTATGTGATGACTTGAAATCACAGCACTCAGAAGGTTTAGGAAGAGAATTGCCAGCCTAGCCAGCTTGTCTTCAAAGGCTCTTTGAACCCCAAAACATACATTTACATGAAAACTACTATAGTTACATGAAGAATTGACAGGAATTTTTCCAGCTGAACATAATCTTTTACAAAGATGGTATAGAAACTAATACATATAGCATTTAAAAAATATTAAAATTAAATTTATTTGTAAATTCAAGACAGTTTATAAGCAAAAGAGGCATGTAATTGGCATGACAACAAAAACTTTCTGAAAACAGGCATGTGTAAAGTTTGATGATCAGATGACATTTGTTTAAAGTTGAACTCAAGTAGGCATGTCTAACCCTTGTACTGGGACAACACTGTCATCTAAAGATCATCCTCCAGAATCACATAAGTTTTCTCTCTCTCTCTCTCTCTCTCTCTCTCACACACACACACACACACACACACACACACCACACACACACACCAAAACAAAAACAAATAAACAAAAACCATGTTTTATGTAGGTTTATGATTATGGTCAGGACAAAATTTATAGCTATCCTGGTGTAAGTTGGATATACTTGCTCACTGAATTAAACATATTAAACAGACTATAAAAGAGGGAAGAAAAGCTATTCTGTGTGGGTTTTTTTTTGTTGTTGTTCTGAGACAGGGTTTCTCTGTGTAGCTTTGCACCTTTCCTGGAACTCACTTTGGAGACCAGGCTGGCCTCAAACTCACAGAGATCTGCCTTTTCTGCCTCCCGAGTGCTGGGATTAAAGGCGTGCGCCACCAATGCCCGGCTATTTTGTGTGTGTGTGTGTGTGTGTGTGTGTGTGTGTGTGTGTGTGTGTGTGTTTTGCATGTACAAATTTCTCATCACAAAGTCCAATTCTTTCTGTATTTCCTATATGTACATATCTATGTGTATATGAAAGGAAATTAGGGAATCATGGGCCTAGATTACCCAAGATCCATGATTACTTTAACAAAATTTTAAAGTTTATTTATTTTTAATTTTGGTATGAATGTTTTATCATGTTTACCATGGGCATGCCATGTGCCTGTCAGGGCCAGAAGTGGGTATTTGATCCCCTGGAACTGGAGTTACAGAAGGTTGTGAGCTGTTGTGTAGGTGTTGGGAACCAAACCGTGGGTACTCTGTAAGTGTAAGCACTCTGAACCACTGAGCCTCCAAATTACTCTAAACTCCAGATTAGAATTTAACTTCAATGGTATGTTAATACCATTTACATAAGCTACCAGTAACATTTATTCATTTACTCATCCAGTAAGTATCAATAAACAAAAGTTTATATTGTTCTAGTCATTGTGGACTACCAAACTGACATGTCTCACAGAGAATGAGGCACAGAAATGTCTGTAACAGTGTATTTATAATTGCTATGAGTTCAATATATGATACATATAATATGTAATGTTCATTTAATCATTGTGATATAATGATATTAACATGTTATATGATGATATATTACTATACAGGATCATTATCATATACTCATTATATATTATAAAATTATACATGTTGTTGAAATCATATAAAATATAGAGAGATAGATAAAATACAATTTTACAGAGTTGAATCAGGCAATATATGAAAATAAGGACATCATGTTTAAGAGGTGATACTCCTAGTAGTATAAGATTGTAAGTCAGTAATATGAAATATATAAGTATGGAAAAATTCATAATATTTCAAAAGACACAGAAAAGACATTTAACAAAATGCAACATTTACTCCTGATAAAATATTGAAGCAAAATAGAAACAGAGGAAAACATCTGAACCTGAAAAAAATCATTGATGAAACACCTCAGTTAACATCATAATGGTGAAAGATTGATTGTCTCTATGTGGAAAATACCAACAAATCTCTAAGGTATTAGGGTCTGAATTTACAAAACATAAGGATGAAAACCCATGTTAACTGTTCAAAATGAATTAAATTTCTACATACTAAGAATAAACAATCTGAAATTCAAACTTAAATATGCATACAATACTGTACCTAGGGCTAACTGATAAGAATCAGAAAACCTAGCTGATATTTTTTCACACTTACTTTGTATAATTGTAGTAACAAAGCAGATTAGTGGTGGCTAAGGTTGGAAAGGAGGAAGAGAAAACTGACTTCAAAAGGAGTACAGGGAATTGTGGGAGTAAATGTTTTCTAAAATCTTAGATTCGTCAGGGGAATTTCTTTTTGTTCAGAACAAGCCTTTCCTATACTTCTTCATAACTAAAGAACAATCAGAAATGAAGAGAAGGCAAAAATAATGTTTTAACCTCTCAATTTTGCTACTCAGAGATCACAACCACCATCAGCTTTTTGTACATCATCGTTGGTAGTTTTTAATACGAATACTAACGCTTGCTCAATACTAAAAGAGAACTAAGCTACCTACATAGTTCACAAGTTGTTTTAATTCTAAAATATATCATGAATAAATTAACATTTCTATTTTTAAAACTGGTAAAACAAGGAACATGCACTACAGTTTTCCTAGTTAGGCATGAACAGACTTCTGAGTATCTAATATTCTGTCATGACTTCTATGAACATCAACAAAACTTGTTGCTCTTAATAACTCAACCTAATTCACCGGGAGGTCTTATGTTCTCTAAGGTATGTACTTTCTAATTTTCTCAAATAAAATTTAAAAACTATAAAAATGGAACAAAATGTTAACTTTTGTGGGATTTCAGGACAATTAAAAATGAAAAGGAAGATAGAAGAGGGGAAATAAAGTCAATAGAGCACTCATATATGAAATCTCAAAAGAATATAAAGAATGAACATAAAAGCAGGAATAATATATCATTTGGAAGAGAAGAAGGGTTCTGTGCTGCCACCAACTTTTCCTAAATTTAAGGAAAGATGCAGTCCTTATACATCAAAAGGCTATTCTATTTAAACAATTTTATGATGACGATGATGGTGATGGTGGTGGTGGTGGTGGAGGTGATGAAAGGGGAAAAACCCAGTGTCTAAAATGTACTGAGTGATCCTATTAGTTCCACCAGAATAAAATCATACAATCTACGTATGTGGTCTTTTCAGCCACATCTGTCATGAGCCATTCTTATATCACGAAATGCAAAGTACTGAGCACATGTTTACTAGATGAGACGGGAAAGCATTCACCATTTGATTTCTCTCTCTCTCTCAAAAAAAAAAAAAAAAGCTGCTATAGGATAGCAGGTGAAAGATCTTTGCAGTGCACACTTAGGGTTTCTAAGTTCTTCAGAATCTAGTCTAAATATAATCTCATCAGTAAGAAACAAACCTTAGCAAAATTATGTTAAACAAAACAGAAAAATGTAGATTTTCAACCATTATTTTCTTAATATTCAAATACTTTGTTTGGCTAGGAATTATGGGTAGGACAGAGGAACCAATTAAAAAAATACTTAAAACATAGGAAAATGAATATTAAGTAATGACTGTATAGCAAATGCCCAATAAATGCAATTCATTATTTTCAAGACTTCATGGATCGCATTTTCATTAAGCATTCTGTAAAACAATTTGATATTCCCCTCCAAAGCTTTGCTATACTAAAAGAATTTTTACTTTATATGCAATGTTCAGAACAATAAAGATTTTAGATTATTTATTTTAACTTATCTAAAATCTTCAAGATCACCTTTTAGTAAACTTTTTAACTCTAAGTTACTTCACTCTTAGGGAAAAAAAGGAACTATAATTCTCCTTAAAAGAAAAGATTGACTATTAGTACACTATTTGAATGGTTTCAATTGTACAAATATTGAAAGGTGATCAATTCTAAGAAACTAATTATATAATTCCACATTAGAGAATTTGTTTGGGATGATCTGCACATCTGATGTGTAAACAGCCATCTAAACCTTACACACTTGTCAGTCTTTCAATAATGAAGTCGGGGAAAATAAATTCACAGACACCCAAGTGAATTGGCACTGTAAGTGACAGAAGCCCTTCTAAATCCTCTGTTTACACTGGGGATTAGTGAAGTAGATTTTGAGTTGCACACTGAACAGTCCATGGTCAAGGGAACCTGCTCCCTGTCAGCCCGCAGGGCATAAGGACAAAGCATGGTCCTGGTAGGAAGTGACCCATAAACATATTCCTAGCCAGGATTTATACAAAGCCAGTCTGCCTCACAGAAACTCCATATGACCATTAACTGGCCTGCAAGGCCTGCCAGGAGGCCTAATTACAGGTCTACAGAGCCCAATAACAAAAGCTGAAGGGCTTTAGCCTAGGGATGATCTGCTTTAGACTGACTTGATAGAGTCCATATAGAGGACCCAAAAGAAAGAGGTTTAGCTTTAAAATTCTCCCCAGAGATCAAGCATTGTACTCTAGTCTAGAAGGCCCACATGCAACATACTTCAGTTAGGCTTAAACATACCACTCTCTCAGAATTAACATTCAACTACTGTCTGCTTAACATCTGCTCAAACATGATGAGTTGCTGTGATATTGTCAGACTCTTACTGATAGCTTTCTTCTTATTAAATACTACTAGAGGTAAATAACAGCCATTCAAATAAATATGTAATAAATAAATGCTAAAACAGATAACATACATTTTTAAAAGCAAGTTACTTAACGATTTAAGGTAGAAACAGTTTTATCAATTTGGAGTAACACAAAGACAAACATCAGATCCATTGTTGGAAACAAGTTAATTAAAGTTATCATCTTGATTTTGTATCCAAGCTAATCAATTTGATGTAGAACTATGAACTTTGTGAAAACTATACTTGATGAAAAAGGTTTTAACAAATACCTAAGTAAGCTAAGCTGTTTCATGTTTCCCTCTTTAGTTTTGATAATATCTAACAGTTTGCGCATGCTAGCATGAGGTAGCTATGTGACTCAAGTTCTCTTTAATAATTTCATAAAAGTCCCTCAGGTGACACCAGAAAGAACAACTGCTGAATTTCCCACCTATCATTATGCTGGGGATGCTAAGGACTTTATTGTAGTAATTTATTTCACTCTCTTAACCATTATGAAAGTTCATACTGTTATTTCCATTTTATGAATGAACAACTGACATTCAGCAAGCATTAGCAATGCTGCTATAGGTTTCTCAGCAGCCAGGAGCAGCTCCTCAGGCTCCCAGCTCTAGAACTAGATACCACACTTCAATGCTTCTCACACTAAATTGCTGACATTTACTGGAATAGTGCGGACCAGACAGTTTAGAGCATTTTATAGGTATTAACCCAAATTCCATAAAAACAAGATAAGGCTATAAATAAGAATGCCTGCCTAAGTGCAAGTTATGCTAATGACTGAACCAGCTACAATCTAGACTACTGACATGCTCTCAAAGAGACCACACAGAGAAAATGAATCTAACAACCATCGATATGAAGTCTGAATGTACTTTTCTATCATTTGTTCTGCTTGGGAGCAGGGAAGTGTCCTAACAAGAAAGCTTCTGACACAAAAACATCCTATTTCAGGGTCAGAAACCATGGGGCAAGTCTCTCTGTCAGCTGTAAACAGTACATGAGAGAAGCTCTCCATAGTTCCTGAAGTATTAACCTTATCAATCATCTTCATTTGCAATTCTTGGAATCACCGGTATTTAATGCTAGACTGGAGTTAAGTGCTGGAACTCTGGAGACCATCCGTCTATGTGAAGGGGAAGGGTCAGGATTTGGTTTCAGAGCATCCAAAGAGTAACTGAGGAAATCAAACCTCAATCAAATGCTGCAGAGGAACTGAGGCACTCATGGTATATCATTAAGCAAACTTAGGATGTGAATTATAATGTATGTATGTATGCAACTAGTCTATGTTTAACAATTAACCAACTTCTAGCCCAGGAAGGGTCACTGAAATGCAGAAACCTAGATTTAGGGCAGGAAAATAAAGACTGTAAAATTAGCCTAGTTTTTACAAAGTTATACAGTAAGATACTGTGGATGTTCTAGTTTCCCTGAACTATATAGTTCATGGAAAAAAAGCTTTCTCACAAAGCTTTAATCCTTTTGTATTATCAATCAAAAGCATTTCAGAATCTAAAGCAGATCTGACGCTAGAACTTACTGTACTGTAAAGTAAATATACATTAAGTCTACAAAAATAAATATGTATTTGGTAATATTTTCTGTCACTCTCCTTTCTGATGAAAAAAGCTCAAGCATTGAAATTATGGGTAGTAAGAGATCAAAATTCAGAAATCACTGAATTTGCTTCTTAATAAGCTATGCAAATTTCCAAGACACTTGTAAAATGGTGTTAATTATCTAAGATAAAGGATTTATAAAAGCACTTTGAAAACTTTAGACACAATTCAAAGTGTCATAGACATTATTTAGATGATAAAGTACTATTCGTAATATTTCTGTCATGTATTAACTTAAAGTTTACATTTATAAAGTCACAGTATATCATAGTCATCAAAAACTTCAATTTTTGGAAAATCACAAAATTCATCATCAGTTTTAATTAGCATTTAAATATTTCTGAGGCTTTAAAATTACTTTTAGGTGAGCATATAAAGTATGAGCAACTTGGCCATTTCCTGCACACATGTCATTTTACTTTGCCCTCAGTCAGTCCCTGTCCTAGTTGGTTCCCGTCCCTTAGACATGCATCCCGTTCTCCTTTCATGTCACACGCATCCTGACTTTCTATGCATCCCCACATTAGAATTTCTTCCCACACTCTCATGATCACTGTTCTAGTTTCATGATCTAAACACATATATGCAAATACACACATATGTAATTTTAATTTTATGTTCTGTATATAATATGGTATTGTGCCGAGTCTGCTTGTTTCACTTAATATTCCCAGTTCTACCCATTTCCTTGCAAATGTCATTTCATTTTTT
Organism: Onychomys torridus; assembly: GCF_903995425.1. Taxonomy (NCBI): domain Eukaryota; kingdom Metazoa; phylum Chordata; class Mammalia; order Rodentia; family Cricetidae; genus Onychomys; species Onychomys torridus. The sequence continues at coordinate 45,130,823 of NC_050448.1, read as the reverse complement.
TTCCAGCCAATTAAAATTCCCCTGTATACATATCACATGTTCTTTGTCTGTTAATCTGCCAACATCTAGGCTGGATCCACTTCTGACTATCATGAAATATGCAGTAATGAATACAGAAGTGCAAGTATGTCTGCGGTACTCATTAAAGTCCTTCCAGTATATACCCTGGGTAATATGATACTTCTATTCATAGTCTCTTGAGTGACTTCGCTTCTAATTCCCACAGCACACAAGTATTCAAAGGTTTACAACTTCAGATGAGCAGTTCTCCACAAATCACTTATATATCAGAGGTGAGTAGTTGGAATTTCATTAGAGTGTTATGATAGAGACAAAAAAAACAGTAGAGAGAGGGAATGGGAGAAAATAAAACAAAACAAAACAGGAGCAAAAAGCTTCAGGTAGAAAAGAAGACAGGCAATTCAGGGAATAATGAAAGGTCACAGTTGTGAAATGTAAGAAATGGAATTTTTAGTTTGTAATCTCTTGGACTCTACATTCGACTACAGAGACAACTGTCCAACTATGCTCATTTTCACTCTAACCACAACAGCCAGAAATTTCAAACAGCCTAGCTGTGCATTAACAGATGAGTGGATCAAGAGAGTGCAGTACATTTACACAATGGACTATTACTCAGCTGTTAAAAGAAACAAAGCCATAACAACTGAAAGTAAATGGATGGAACCAGAAAAAAAAAAAATCAACCCAAGTGAGAAAATTCCTAACCAAAAGAGACAAATACAGCATGTACTCTCATATATGTGAATGTCAGCTTTTAAGCCTTTTACAGGCATGCTGCAATCCCTATAACCACAGAGGCTGGGTACAGAGCAAGGGAAGGAGGAAAGGTTTTCCCAACTGAGGGAGTACTAAATGGAGAGATGAAGGGAAGAAGAGGGTAAGGGAGGGAATGGGGAGTGACAGCTAATACTCAGGGTCATTTGAGAAATCATATGGAAACAAATATAGTTAAACTCCTTAAAATATATACATATATAACAGAAATAGAAATGTAATCACCAAATAACGGGGAAGAAAAAAAATCTCAACTAGACATTTCTTGCCATCAAGTGAATCTTTCAGTGCCAGAAATGGGTTACATATAATTGAATTGTTGGTCAAAGGAGCCCTATGGAAACCCCCAATCAACTCAGGCAATTGCCAAGACTACTGTTGCTTTCCAGAAACTGAAGGTAAGACCCTGGTGCTGAAGAGAACATCTATACAGCTCACTGAACAGAGAGAGGTGGTGCTAGCGCCTACCTAGAGCCTTCAACCCTACTGACTAGTGTTCATGGTGCTGAAAGCTACTCTGCATGATACCAAAGGAGAAAGGGAGAGACCACCCAGCTACAAACCCTTTGATTTACACTAGTCACTACTTGCAAGATAGATTGCTACAATAATGGTGCAAAGCTTGTGGGAGTAACCAACCAATACCCGATTGGATTTAAGGCCCACTCCATGAGATGGAACCCATGTCTGGCACTGCTAGGATGGCTAAAAACCTGACTAGACAGGCCGTGGACCTAGGAGAAAACCAAATACTACTGCTCTGCTAAAGGAATATAGCAATAAAACAGATCCCAATGACACTCTACTGTATCCACAGATCAGTGTCTTGTTCAGCCATCATCAGAGAAGCTTCCTTTTACAGGATATAGAAACTAATACAGAGACCCACAATTGGACAATGTGGAGAGAGAAGGGAATAGGGAGAGAGAGTGGGAGGGAGAGATGGGAGAGATAGGAGAGATAGGAGAGATAGGAGAGATAGGAGAGATAGGAGAGGGAGGGAGGGAGAGAGGGAGAGAGGGAGAGAGGGAGAGAGGGAGAGAGGGAGAGAGGGAGAGAGAGAGAGAGAGAGAGAGAGAGAGAGAGAGAGAGAGAGAGAGAGAGAGCGCTTAAACCCTCCTCTCAGGCAGAAAGATTATAAAGAGCCAGTGCAGATTAAAGACACCAAGGAAACAAGGCTTTCTAGACACAACTGAACTGATGCATATAGAAACTCACAGAGACTATGGCAGCATGTACAGGGCTTGTACAGGTCTAAGCCAAGTGGGATCCCAGCATTTAGAGAGAAAGTGGACACAAGCTCCCATCCCTAACCCAGATGCTGTCTCCAAGTGTCACCCATTCTCAAAGAAAAATCAGTTTTCTCCAAGAGTCCCATTGAGTATACAAAGCAAACTTAGTCATGCCCCATGCCCAGTATTAGAAGGCCAACACAAAATGAACGTTTTCGAGATATTTTGTCTCATAATGACTTGTTTGGGTATTTTTTTTTTTAATCTCACTGGCCTTTGGTTTATTTTTATGATTTGGGATATTATGACTTTATATGTGTGTTTCTTGTGCTTTTTCTGTTTTCTATTTCATTAGTTTGTTTTAAATTCTAGTTTGCTTGTGTTTAGAGAGAGAGAAAGAAGGCATAGAGTTAGACGGGTGGGAGGATCTGAGGGGATGAGGAAGGGGAAATGAAAATCAGAACATACTGACGTTTTCAATTTGAATTTTCTCAATTAAAATGTCAGTGTATGGATCCTTTGCACAGAATCTAAAGAGTCAGAAACAGGTATAAAACTGTTTTTGCATTGAGAGACACTGGGTAATATTTAGCAAAGAAGTAGCATTATGAAATGGTGCCCGAGACATAATCATGCAGCACTGCTTACCATAAAAATCCTAGCATGAGCTAGGATTAGGCACTTTGTATGTTGTAAGTATTTGTTTTCACAATAACCCTGCAAGACAGTTACCATCCTTACCTCTCATTGATGATGGATTTATGACACAGAAAATCTCCAAACCTACATAAAAACTTTCAAACAGCTAACTTACATGTGTAGTAATCTCTAATTGATACAACAGGGAACCGTTTGCATTTTGCAGTTGAGACTACAAAACGGTTTGTTTATGATGGAAAATTGTTGGTGTTTTAAAGAATTGAAGAATTACCTAATGATTCCACAATTATTCCTTTCTGAAAGTACTCTCAGAATCTAAAAGCAGGGGCTCAGATTAGTTTGTGTGGGTTTATAACATTAATCAACAATACTAAAAAACCAGAAAGAGTTCAAATGTTTATCACTGGATGAATGCATAAGCAAATGGTACACAAATGTTTTTCAACCATAAAAGAAATGAACTACTGGTGTGTTATAACACGGATATGATTCCAAATCAGACCACATGACAGATCTAAACATCAATGTATTACATACGGCTCTAGTCCCATGACATCTCTGAGACAGAAGGCAGGTTGGTGGTTGTCAGAAACAAGGAAGAAGAGAAGAAACTATTAAGAGGTTGTCTTAACCAGCCTGATCTCAAGTTCTTCCTCTCCCCCATTCCATGTTTGTATGTTTACTGACATTCCACACCACCCAGACATCTACTTTCCCTCTGAGGCAATATGATATCCTTAAAAGTAACATTGGATACTTTTCAAAGAAATATAAAACATTACATCATTACATATCATTCTACTCATTGTAGTAGCATGAAAACCAGCAGTCTGATAAAAAAATGAAGTGATAATGAAAAGTAGTGTAAAGTTTTCATAAAGCAATTCAACACACTTATAAAAACCTATCCTATATATTAATACCCTATAATCTCAAAAACTCATTTTCATAGTAATTTATAGTAACAATAGCTAATGCAAGAGATTCTTGAGTCAATATGTGCATATATATTTGCTCAAAAATATAATATCTGTTATTTGGTAGTCTAAAATTATCATTGAATCCTCAATTTGTCCAACTGCAATGTATCAGCTCTTTGTAAACCCTTAAAAGGTAAATAATACATGCATGCATACACATACACACACACACATTGCAAGGAGTACATTAAGATTTAAAGTTAAATTATCAGTATGTAGAAAACAGCATGATTTTTAGACATATTTAAAGAGGTAAATAAATGTCTTTGTGAAACTGTACCACTGGGAAATTAAACATGGCGTATTAAGATTAGATGGCAACAGAACATACAGTCCAACGAATGAGTAATTACAGGAATTTGAAATAGCACTGGCCTCATTTTCTCCAAAATAATGGAAATCTTAATCAAGTGTAACCTACACAAAAGTTAAGTAGAAATAGACAATAGTCTTAAATAAGAATCACAAAATTTAAAAAACTTCCAGAAGTATATGTCAGAAAAAAATCATGATCTAGAGCTAAAGAATCTTTTTTTCATTTCACCAAAAGTACAATCCATAAAATCCAAAAATAAAATCAACATGGATTTCATTAAAATTGAACATTAAAACGAATGCCTGTTTTATCTTTAAGTATGTAAAGAATGACTTTTTAGCACATACTGCTTTATATTAGCAATAAATATGTAACATACATCCAAACATATAATCTAGATCTAAACATATAATCTAGATCTGTGAGAATTTTAAAAACAGGGAAAAAAACTTTTAACTAGTGTAAGCATGCTACCAGCCTAAGATTTACTTTTTTATTTCAGAAAAGTTAATTTTCAACACTTACCAGCAGCTTCAAGAACCATTTGTAGTCTAGCTTTGGCCTGCTCAGCTGGTGGCTAAAAATCAACCATAAGAGACATTTACGGGTCAGTTTTAACACAGATCTTTAAATTAAAGCCCTACTAGGTATAAAAAAGTTAGAAGCCTTACCACAATCATTATTACCATCCATCTAATTTCTATTACAGTAATACTTCATAGCCAATTTGCTCACTAAAACTGTTGATCAAGAAAACTTTGACTCAATTCTGTCAATAAGGTTGAAAATAACTTTCATATCTAAGATTTCATTTCTAAGATTTTTAGATGATATAGTTATGGCATCCAAACATGGAATATACCCAGGTTATAATATTCTAACAGATCAGTTAAAAAGTATTCTTAGAACTTAGGACTTTGCTTTGACTACATTTATGAAGATGTCTCAATAAACCAGATAAACAATCTAAATAATACAAAATTTCCTTTATGAGCATAAATGCAAAAATATATAAAAATACATAAAATACTTGCAGACCAAATCCAAGAACACATCAAAAACACCATCCACTAGGATCAACTAGGCTTCATCCCACAGATGCAGGGATGGTTCAATATGCAAAAATCAATAAATACACTCCATCATATGAACAAACTGGAAGACAAAAACTATGATCATCTCATTAGATGCAGAAGAGGCCTTTGACAAAACCCAACACCCTCGCATGATAAAAGTCCTGAAAGGATTAGAGATACAAAGCACACACCTCAACATAATAAAGGCAATAGCAAGCCTATAGCCAATATCAAATTAAATGAAGAGAAACTCAAAGCAATTCCACTATAAACAGGAATAAGACAAGGCTGTCCAGTCTCCCCTTAACTATCCTATATAATACTTGAAGTCTTAGCTACAGCAACTGAAGGAGATCAAAGGGATACAAATGGAATACAAAGAAGATAAAGTATCATTATATGCAGGTGATATGATAGTAAATGTATATGACCCTAAAAATTGCACTGGGGAACTCACTGGATACAAACTTAACTCACAAAAATCAGTAGCCTTCCTATATACAAATGACAAATGGACTGAGAAAGAAATCAGGGAAATCATAATAGCCTCAAATAATATAAAATGTCATGGGGTAACTCTCTCAAGCAAGTGAAAGACTTGTATGATGAAAACTTTAAGTCTTTGAAGAAATTGAAGAAGATATCAGAAGAAGGAAAGATCATCCCAGCTCATGGATCAGTGGGATTAACATAGTAAAAACAACTACTTTATCAAAAGTAATCTAAAGATTCAATGAATCCCATCAAAATTCCAAAAGAATTCATTAGAGACTTTGAAAGTTCAACTTCATATGGAAACACAAAAAACTAAAGCAATCCTGAATAATAAATGATGAAGCTCTCACCCATTTTCAAGCTGTACAATAGAGCTATCATAATAAAAACTGCATGATATTGGCATAAAAACAGACACATTGATCAATGAGATCAAATTGAAGATCCAGATATAAATCCATATGTCTATGAACACCTGATTTTTGATGAAGATGCCAGAAATACACACTGGAGAAAAAGCAGAATCTTCAACTAATGCTACTTATGTGTGCATGTAGAAGAATGCAACTAGGGTTGGGGATGTAGCTCAGTGGTAGAGTGCTTGCCTAGCAAGCACAAGTTCCTGCGTTCGATCCTCAGCTCAAGAAAGAAGGAGGAGGAGGAGGAGAATGAAAAAGAAGGATGCAACTAAATCTGTATCTATCAACGTACACAAAACTCAAGTCTAAGAGGAATAAGGCTTCAACATAAAACCAGATACGCTGAACCTGACAGAAGAGAAAGTGGGGAAAATCCCTGAATTTACTAGCACAGGAGAAGACTTTCTAAACAAAACACCAATGGAGCAGGCACAACAATTAATAAATAGGACTTCATGAAACTGAAAAGCTTCTGTAAGGCAAAGGACACCATCACTGGAAAAAAAGGCAATCTATAGAATGGGAAAAGACTTTTACCAACTCCATACATGGCTAATATCTGAATTATATAAAGAACTCAAGAAACAAGACATCAACAAACCAAATAATCCAATTAAAAAATGAGGTACAAATCCAAACAGAGAATTCTCAATAGAGGAATCTCAAATGACTGAAAAACACTTAAAGAAATATTCAACATCCTTAGCCATCAGGGAAATGCAAATCAAAATGACTTTGAGATTCCATCTTAAACCTGTCAGAATGGTTAAGATCAATAACATAAGTAACAGCTCATACTGGTGGGGAAGTGGAGCAAAGAGAACACTCCTCTATTGCTGGTGGAGTGCAAACTTGTATAGTCACTATGGAAATCAATATGGCAGTTCCTCAAAAAACTGGGAATCAATCTACCTTAAGACCCAGCTATATCACTCTTGGTCATATATCCAAATGATGCTCCATACTACCACAAAGATCCTTGCTTTATTCTTAATAGCCAGAAACTGGAAACAATCTAGATGTCCCTCAACTATTCAATAGATAAAGAAAATGTGGTACATTTAACACAATGAATTATGACTCAACTGTTTAGAAAATAACATCATGTGATAAAGAATGATAGAAAATAACACTTATCTTCCCAATTTTCATTTAGTTATGGTGTTGTATTACAACAATAGTATCCCTGACTGAAATACTTGTATAACAGGCAGCAAGAGAGTCTGAGACAGGCTTGGTTATAACCAAAAAAGAGGGCAAGATGAACAAAGGTTGTTGGTTGGTGCCTTTGCTTGAATCTAGGGTCTACCCAATTCACATCTCATGATGAGACATATAAGGGGAACTCCACAGCTGTGGTTTGTAGAGGTGGAAGCTATGATGACATCAAGAAACTCTCTAAGAAATATAAAATGTACACACACTCCCAGAATAAACTTATTAGATCTGCAAAAAAAAAAAAAAAAGACATCATGAAATTTGCAGGCAAATGGATGGAACTAGAAAAAAATCATCCTGAGTGAGGTAACCCAGACCCAGTCTGATAAATATGGTATATATTCATGTATATATGTATTAGCAATTAAATAAGCAACCTACAATCTGTGGACCCGGAGAGGTCAGGCACAGAGTGGCACACGGGGATCTCCTTAGGAAAGGAAACTAGAAGATTTTAAAGTGGGCTGGTGGCGGGTGAGGACAGGAGGGATGATCAGGGAGGGAGGGGAATTAAGGTTGAGGGAGGGAGCGTGTACAGAGATAGATGGAATGAAGGGACATTTTAGGGATGATATGAAAACCTAGTGCAGTGGAAACTTCCTTAAATATATTAAGGTTATTTCAGATGAGGTCTCCTAATAGTGGAGGATAGAGAGTCCCGACTGGCCATCTGTTGTCACCAAATGAGTCTTCCAGCTAGTGGGACTGGGACTGGGTTATAGTCATTTGAGTTGTTGGCTAAGGGGGTTCCATGGAAATCCCCAAACAACTCAGGCTATAGCTAAGACAATGGTTTGCTTTCAGAAAACTGACTCTGGGCCCCATTACCAAGAACAACACCAACTCAACTTATTGAACACGGAGAAGATGATCTGGTGCCTACATGGGGCCTTCCTCCCTACCTTCCAGAGTCTTTGATGCTGGATGATACTCTGTAGGCTTCCAAAAGAGAAACAAACACCAACCCAGCCACAAACCCTTAACCTACAATCTGTCCACCCTGCAAAATACACTGGGGCAATGGTGGCACAGAACTTGTGGGAGTAGCTAACCAATGTCTGATCTGACTTAAGGCTTGCTCCATGAGATGGAACCCAAACCTGATAGTGCTTGGGTGACCAAGAACCTGATAATAGATAACCTAGAGACCGAGGGTAAAGCCAAACGCTCCTGGTCTAAATATATATCAATAAAATGACTCATAATGATATTCTGCTATACACACAGATCAGAGCCTTATTCAGTCATCATCAGAGATGATTCCTCTGGCAGCAGATGGGAACAGATGCAGAGATTCACAGCCCATCATTACATGGAAAGAGAGTCCTTCGAACACACAGCTCTAAATGAGATATCTTCATCAAATAGAACTCAGGGAACACTATGGAAGGGGAGGCAGAAACATTTTAAGAGCCAGAGGGTAGGAGGACACCTGGAAAACAAAGCTCTATGATTCAAATAAGCAGGAGGCACATGAACTCACCAAGACGGAAGCAGCGAGCACACAGCCTACACAGGTCTGCATCAGGTCCTCTGTGTATATATTACAGCTTTCAGCTTAGTATTTTTATGGGACTCTTGAGTGTGTGAATGAGCAGGTCTCTGATTTTTGTACCTGCTCTTGGCACTCCGTTCCTTCTGTTTGGTTGCCTGGTCCAATCTCAATGTGATGGTTTTGCTCTATCTTATATTTTTTGTCATGTTTGACTATCTCTTAGAAGCCTGTTCTCCTCTAACAAGAGACAGAAAGGGAATGGATCAAGACAATAGGGGAGGTGGAGAGGACCTGGGAGGAATCAGGGACGGGTAACTACGATCAGGGTATATTATGAGAAAACAATCTATTTTCAATAGAAGGAAAAAAAATAAAAGAAAAATCTGACTTTTCACAAGTAGTTATGCGGAGCTGAAAGCAATAGGAGTGGTATATTGAAAGAGATGGGGTGGATGTTCCTGTCAAACAGTAACTCTATATTCAACCAAAATAAAAATAAGCTAAAATTTTCACAACGCCTGAAACAAGTTTATGCTAGTGGACCTGTACTAATAAGAAATACAAAAGTGAGTCCTCCCTGCATAAGCTGAAATGGTACCAAATGGTACCTTGGAACCAACTATATATATAAAATTAAAAATTATATATATTTTAAATTGTATTGATGATTATTGTTATTTATGTATATGCTACTGTGGTATAGCAGCTTCCTCCAAGATTGAAACATTAAATTCTTCACGGAAGTTCATTAAAACAGAAAGCAAACAATTTGAAACAGTTTCAGAAAGTTTCTGACACTGGCTGAATCCATTATGACCCTCCATCTGCAAGAGTGAACAGAGTCACTCAGAAACATGGCTGCCTTAGCAGAGCAAAGCTCGACCAAGCTGCCGAGAACCAAAAACAGCCGAACTCCAGCTGATCAGAAGGAACAAGACCAGCCAAGCCACCTGGAAGAGGTTCAGATCAACCCAGGATCTTGGAAAGGACAACCTCCAACCTGTTGAGCTGCCTGTAGACTGTGCAATGTGCTCCTGGTTTCCAGCTTTGTGAGCTGTCACCCATACTGGGGTGGGCTTTGGTGATGCAGCTATCTGTGAGTCATTCTGTACATAACTTCAGTATTTCTGTAACCCCATTAAAACCCATTGAATCCCCAAGTTCAATTCTGGCAATATCCTTACTTTGGTCTGTCATTGTTTCCCTATCTGGGATGAGTAGACATTTGGTCACATCTCCAAAAACATAATAGCCATGGAGCATGATGGAAAGCAGGAAATAAGTATATGGGCTCAATTCTCTCCTTCTATCTTATATAGGTTGCAGGTTTCAAGCTTAGGTCTTCAGGCTTGAAAAGCAAGTGACTTTTTCCCACTGAGCATCCTGCCAGCCCCACACTGCATTTCAAAGGAAGATAAAAGAGATACATTTTCCTTTCACCAACTGCAGCATTCAGGAGATCTGGCCCTGCCTCTCATCTGCCATATGGTGATGAGAGCAAGAGAGATGACTCCCACACCTCCGCCACCAGTGGCCCTGCCTCTCACCAGCTTCAGCACTTGGCAGTGTGGCCCTACACCTTGCTTGGGCAACACAGGAGAGCTGGCCTTGGTGATATAGGTGTAGGTGAGCTGGCCCCACCCACTGATGCTTACTGCAGAGGGTGAGCTAGACAGGACAATGCTGGATAGCTCATCCTAATTTTAGGATGAGGGAGAGCTGGGTTGATGAACCCAGCAACCACCCAGACCCAGATCCAGGGCTATGAGTTGCTCCACTCCAACATCCTCCCCATCTATAAACTACTAGGGCACATATAAGGGGCTGGTCCTGCAGATCCAAGGCTGCAGGATATCCATGACACATGGCAATAATAGGATACCCAAGAGGAGCCTCAGTGAGGGCCCAGTATGGAGAGTATAGCAGAAGTCAGAGGCCTCAAGCCAGACCAATGACTCACTGCAATGAAACTTGCAAGGAGATTTATGGAATAAAGGGTGGACTGTATGACTCACTAGTCACACTACAGCTGCTACGATGAGATTTTTCTTCTTTTACATCTTATTTTGTTTTATCTTGGGTGGAGGGTGCAAGGGCAGAGGGTGATGAGTGGAATTGAGATGCATGATGTGAAATCCATGAAGAATCAATAAAAAGTTAAATTAGGGGAAAAGATGCATTTTAATTCAGGGCTATTGCCATTTTGTTGTACCAGTAAAAATGGTGGTTTCCCTTTTGTTTCTAAGCAACAAAGTGATTGCAATGTTTTTAAATGGAATAGTCCAATAAAATTAAAATCATGCAAATTTTACCATGTCAAAACTATATTCTAGTTAGGTAAGAAGAGAAAAAGAAAAGGTAGAAAAGAGATGAACTTTTCTAAGAAGGGAAGAATAAGGGAGCCAGAGATGAAGGTGGAGAGAAGGAGCAAAGAATCAGTACAGTATCTACTGAGAAACCAGAAGACATCAGCGAAACACCACGGGGAAGAAAAGAAAGACTGCAGATGGGCATGGAGACAGACAGGTGACAAGGACCCAGAGGAAAGCCAGCACAAAGGGCTGGGAAACACCAGAGACATATCTACCATATGTGCCATGCACACTCACTAAGAGTATGTAAACATTCAAATATATGTACTTGCCATTTTTTAATCTTATTTTTGAGACTATAGTTACAATTCTTCCTTCTCTTCCATCAACACCCCCACAAACCCCTCTCTGCTCTCCTTCAAATTCATGACCTCTTTATCGTGATTTCATATATATATATATATATACCTAAATATAATCTGCTTAATCCATGCGATCTTATTGGCATGTACGTTTTCAGGGCTGTCCATTTGACAATGAACAACAAATCAGTGTACTCTTCTCTGATATGACCACTTCTGCCACTCTCCACTTTCCTCAATTATATTTTTCCACACAGAGAATCTACAACTTTTATCAGATTTCAAAGGCATCTAGGTTATTTTAAACTAAGGACCGGTCTTCTAAAGTACTAATAAATGGTTTTAAATTCCATTCATTTGAACTGTGGTTTCAAATGCATCCCTCCTCATGTTACCATTTGAGTGATAATTCACTAATATAAGTTAGTTCATAACTCTTTAATTGTCCATTATTCTTCTTTCAGAAGCTTGGGTCCAGGTTGCAGGAGTGAATAGAGTAAGAGCATTCTCTGGGATACAATGGCAGAAGACAGGAAGAGTCTGGATTAGCTGGAAGTCCCCTATTCTTGAGACAAGGAGCTAAGCCATCCATTTGCTGCATTGAGGAATTATGTATAGGTCGGTTTTTAAAATGTCTTTTGTTTTTTGTGATTATAATATAATTACATCATTTCCCTCTTCCCTTTCCTCCCTCCAAACCCCCACAAAGCCCTCATCTTCTTTCAAATCATGGCCTTTTCTTTCATTAATTGTTACATATGTTATGCATATGTTTTTAGGTATGGGATAACAAATTGTTAGTGGACGGAGGCCTTATAGGTTTTCCCCAAGCCACTGTGTACTGTCAATTTTTAGGCAGTCATGTTGGTGAGATTTTATGGTTGTAGCTTCTGACATTAGTATGAGACAGAATCTCATAGCAAACTCCTTGATCATCTGGCTCTGAGAACATTTCCACCCTCTCCTCCACAATGATCCCTGAGCCTTAAGTGTGGAACTTGTTTTGTACATGTATCCATTGCAGCTGGGCTCCACAATTCTGCATTTTGATTGGTTGTTTTTGTTTGTTTGTTTGTAATGGGTCTCTGTCTCTTGCAAAGAGAAGTTCCTTTGATCAATGGTAAGGAACATTCTTATCTGTGGGTATAAAGATAAATATTTAGAATGTAGTTTAGGATTGTACAGTTAGTAAAGGATTGGTTGCAAGTTCTCCAGGATCTAGGACTTCACCAGCCCTGTGTAGCTGGCTGTTTCCAGTCCCATAATTTCTCTCTTGTGTCCAATGAGAGAGTTGATGGGCTCCTGCCAAGGGGTGTGTGCCACTATTGCACTCTTATGGCTATGGCATCATGCTGGCTGTCGACAGGCATCATGCTGGGAGGACTGTTGGTTGCTTCTCTCCTTTGGAAGCTTGTTTTTGAGACAGGGGTCCCTCTATGGTGTTCAGAATTGCCTGTGGTTTGTAACCAAGTGATAGTCATGCCATAGCCTCTCCAACAGCTGGAACTATAGGTATGTAACAACATATCCAACTGCTTACATTTAGGACCTGAAGTTGTATGATTTTAAAAATGATTTTCAGGTAGTTGTAAAGATCAGTCAGGTTAAAAATGACCCCTCTGAATAGTCCAGAATTGTATCCTGAGCATTCAAAGTAGCTCTTGGAACACAGAAGACTCAATATACAATTTGTTGAATAAATGAATAAATATTCTTTTTCACTGTATGGATATAAATAATAAAATCAACCAAAGTTGAAGTTTACCTATATGTTCCATATACCCACTATTCTGATAAGAAATTACTTACATTCCTTAAGTAGTAAGTTCCTAGTATATATGCTTAAGTTAGTTGTGTTTAAGTATTCCAGCTCTATCTCTGGCATCTTCCCATCCTCCTACTAGTCCATAGGTCATTTGGTTGAGGTGTGTGTGTGTGTGTGTGTGTGTGTGTGTGTGTGTGTGTGTGTGTGTGTGTGAGAGAGAGAGAGAGGAGAGAGAGAGAGAGAGAGAGAGAGAGAGAGAGAGAGAGAGAGAGCGCTCAAGGGAGCAATCACCCAGGCATGTGTGAGGTGACTAGACATCAATTTCAACTATCTTTTTTTAACAGTTCCATTTATTTAGTATATGGAGTGTGGATGTGAAAACACCATGGTGTTCACATGGAAGTCAGAGGACAACTTGTAGGAGGTGGTTCTCTTTCTACCATGTGGCTCCGGGGGACTGAACTCACATCATCGGGATTGGCAGACAAAACCTTCACTGGATGGACCATAGCCCTTTACTCTATGTTTCTGAGCTCGTCTCTCACTGGACCTAATGGCCAGGAAGTAAGGCCATAGGACCCTCCTATCCCTGCCCTCACTCCCAACACTGGGGTTATAGGTGTATGGCATCAAGCTTGGCTTTTACATGGCTGTTAGGGATTTGAACTCAGGTCCTCATATTTACACAAACTAGCATTTTACTCCCTGAGCTCTCCAGCCTCAGATTTCTTAAAAGTTGTATTCCTTGAGTCAGCAATACGTTTTAGGCTCCTGAGTAACAGTATCAAGGAAATATAGAAAAATCATAGTAAGATTTTTATTCTTTTCAAATAGGAGAAACAATCTTAACTTCTAAAAATGAAGCCATTTTAGATTACTTCCAAAATCTTGTCATTAAGTTTTTAGTATAGAGTTAAAATTCTTGAGACAACAGAGGGCATTTAAAACTACAAGCCTGTAGCACATGATATCATAGATCAGATGTATAAAAAATACCATAAACATGCTTTTCAGAGACAATTATCTGGCCAGTCAATTCTTAGACAAACATTTCCTTCAAAGGACAGGGAGTCACTTCCTTTCCTGTCTTGGATAAGGAAGGGCTCTTAATCATGAGGGGAAAGGATTTAATTAGATATACACAGTGTACCACATTAACAAATACAATTTATTACAATTAATTTTAAAAATCTGAACTTGTTAATAAAAATAATTAAGTACCAAAAAATGGCTAAATAGGGAAAAGGAGGAGGCAGATATTTTTTAATCGTCATAGTATAGGAGAACATCATTCTGATTAAAATTGATGGGTATAATTTTATAATTTATGCCCCTTCAGGGATTTGATCTGCTCAATATTCCTTTTATCAGCCCCTATTTTAAAGGTAGTGTAAGTATGCCTGGGTAACTGTGAAGAAAGCTGCTGCTGGACTGAAGAGCAATCCAGAAGGGCAGGGGAAAGGCATCTCTCAGGGAAGAACAAGTTAAAGCCAGTAAACAGACCCTCATAATGATGTGCTAGTTGTCAAACTTCTATTCACCAAATCCTGAATATGTATCCATCCATCACTCCAAGTTTCCCCTGCTCTAGGTTCCAACCCTGCAGCCTCCTCCTTCAGGCCTAACAGTTACACATCCTAGGCAAAGAAAAAACTCAAACTAGATACTTAGGGTACAAAGAACCCTTAACAGACTTTGATATTGAGGAAGACAGGACATCAAGATTCCTTCCTTAAGCTCTGACTAAAGTCTAAGCAGGAAGAGCAGTTACATCATATAGGCAATAAGGAAGTGCCTTTTATTCTTGGCAGAACCTAGGGGGTCAGCAGGAGAATGTTTCAGATGAATAATTTGAAAGGAACAGTAATGACCCTTTTCAGTTTTGTTTAAATACTGAACATATATTTGAGGATGCATATGAGGCAAGATTCCTCTAAACTGCCACAGAGGTTAGGGGATATTTTACTCTAAATACAAGAGTAAAGTCTGAAAGATGCTTTTTGTAATCAGAAAGTTTAGTTCTATTTTTAGCACAGACTTTTAATATTGTTCAAACTAAATACAAAGAAAAATGTAGACTCTTGACAGGTAAAGGATTTTCAAATACAGTATTTAATTTTTCAAGCTGTATTAATTGAAACTTGTAAGATTATTAATTCTATGTGAAATATTTATAAAAGGTAAATAAAAATACCCCTTGACTCAAGAACAGAAATGAGAGGACACAATGATTTTTTTTTTCTGATTGCATTTCCATTTGCTCTCTTTGTACCCAAACCATGTTAAACAGTACCACAGTACTCAATACAAATGAGAGGCTTATAAGAGATGGCACAGAAAGCCACTGGTAGGAGAAGAGGCCTGTCACACAGTAGAGATAGGACCTACCAATAAAGCCTGAGCTTTACCAACGCTTCTCTCTTCACATTCAGACTGGCAGTGAGATATCTTAGCATATAGCTGTCTGTCATGGCAACAGCAGTGAGCATGAAGGTATAGACTGTTTAAGATTATTGTGAGCTGGGCACAACTCTAAACACAAGAAGTTGAGGCAGGAGGGTTATGAAGTCCAGACCTCTGTGGGTTATTGTGACAATCCGTTTTAAAACAAAAACAAACATAAAACTAAAACAAATAAAAGAATTGTTGAATAGTATTTAAAGAACAATTTTGGTTGTACTAATGTGTCTAGATCATTGAAAGAATGGTCTAGTAACTAAAAGAAGCTTATAGTCGAAACAGAATTAAGTAATGATATAAATTTTATAATTAAGATCTAATTACATAAATTTCAGTTGGGCAGCATAGGAAGCATAAAAACAAGCAAAAACCATCTAGCAAGTTAAGCACTGGACATTCAACACAAGTAAAACAATACCTTATTAAGATTGTTAAATCATTTCCTTTAAATGCGACTTTCATTTCTTTTGTAATTTTGTTTTTAGTATGTAAACTTAGGTAAAAGATTTGGTTGAAAGATGATTTAGTATACTACAAACATGAGCTCTTGAGTGTGTGGGTTTAACAGTGTGGGCTGACATTTATTATTTGCTGGTTGTTAAACAGGTCATTTAGACTCTCTACATCTCAATTTCCTTATCTATAAAACCATGAAAATAGGAGTACTGAAATTCCTTCAATAATATTGTAATTTGGATGCCCCAAAATTAAAAGTATGAGCTTTTATGCCATCGTTCCTGAGTTTTATGACAGAATTTTCCTTCTACCTTCTTGAGGAGCATATTATTGCAAGACTTTATTGTGAGCACCTCATAGACTTTAAGTGTGTGCGTGCGTGTGTGCGTGCGTGCGTGCATGCGTGTGTGTGTGTGTGTGTGTGTGTGTGTGTGTGTGTGTGTACACGCGCGAGCGCGCACATATGCGTGGGTATGCCATTAACTATGGACTTCAATTGAAGCGCTAGGTACATATTACTTACTGTTATGATTACTAGAATTTCATTATTATTACTATGGTTTTACAGCTGTATGGGCATATCACTACAGGAACTTATATTTAGTATCAAAGATATATATTATGAAATAGTGTAAAATTCCACAACATAATGAGGTAACAGTATTTATTCCTTCTTTTACAGAAAGTCAACACCTACGATTAAAATATAAGACATCCAATTTTGAAAAATTATATCTTTATCATTCCATGTATCCTAAGTTATGAATATTTTAGTCAAAACAGAAAACAAACTATTTCTAAAACTTGTAAGAAACGTGACAAGCTGGAAAGCTTACTAATATTTGGGTAACAGCCCTTCATTTGAAATTACAAACACCATAGCAACTCTTCATGCCCATGGATTAAAAGGACCGACAGAAGCCAAATCAAGTATGTTTTATTTCCATTGTTTAAGTTTATCTGCTATACATGGTTTTATTTAACATGCAAAAATACTCTGCTATCAAAGAAACAATCTCAGTGAATGAAGGAAGTTAAGACACAAATGAATTATCTTTAACACACATTTGGGAAAATGTGGCACATTTTCTCAAAAATCCCAGAATCATCTTTTGCATTTTTCTGTGGATTCCTATTAAAAGTCAATTATCTGTAGCTTAGAAATTTTTTATGGATCTTTCAAAACTTCAAATTATTTAAAAATAAAATGCTATCTTAATTACAAGTATCAACTGTATCTAAAGAATAATAGGGATAAATGTTTAGTTCCATTTTCTATAAAACAATAATAGTTGTCCTAATTTCTTTAGGAATAAAGTGGGATATAAACAAAACCAGACCCTAAAGTATACATTTTCTGTTACCATATCAGGATCATTCTCCTTTACAGGGTCACTAGAGTTAAATTACTTAATTAGTTTTTTGGTCAAGCATATGCTGAGATTTTATGAAAACTGGTGATAAAGTTTTTACAGGTGTGGCTTCCTAAAAACATCCCATTAATACACTGTGCTGTATTCTAGCTCTAACACTTGATACAATTTGGATAATATCCAATAGATGGCACTGTTCCCACTAGGTAGCAAGGACCTTACAGAGAACTCCTTACAAACACACATTTTACAACCAACTATCTGCTCAAATCGCTGAATTTGAATTTTTCATGATGGGGAATACATATTAAAAATAAACTTAATACAAATGTATTTTATTAAATACAGTATATGACAGACCAAACTAAGGCAAAGAATTTACTTATTTACAAAACTATCTGAGTGACTATCATTATACACCATGGATATAAAAGAGAAGCTATTTTCTTGTTTCTGATAATACAATCATATGATAAGTAGAATTATCAATGGAAATATGCAGAGAGACATAGAGGACCATCCTCAGGAGTAAGTGGATCTGAGAAACTGCTTGCAAGGGACATGATACCTCAATTGGTCAGAAAGGAGGAGGGATGAACTAGCAAGGACAAAACCATGAAAACAGTAGTACAACCAGGGACTCAGCTCAGAATGGTAAGATTAGCAAGATGTAAACTTGTTGTGGAGTATATATCACTGGGGGGGGGGCTATCTAAGAAATCTGGGCTTTCCTTCATATGATGGGGATCCATTAAAGATGTGACAGGGAGTAATGTGATCAAATTTACATTTTGCAAAAATCACTTCAGGGGCTGGGTATCCTTGAATTTAAATATGCTAAGACTGGGGGTGGGACTCCAACAAAGCTGTTCTGAAATACTCCAGGCAACAAGCAAGAAAGATTTTGCCAGAGCAGTGGTAAGGAGGGAACCAAGAAAAACTGAAGCTGTATCTTGGACAGAAAATTGTGTCTTCAGACAAAAAATTCCTTTGTGATTCAACATTCTTGAAGCTGCAGATAGGTTCTTCCTGATGTGTCAAGAAACAAAAGTACCAGAATACTTTTTCAATTGCCAGACATACACAGGAATGAATGGTCTGAATCTCCAAAAGATACCAACTTCACTAAGCCATTCGCATTGCGATTTCAGAACCCCTCCCTTTGGTGAATTTTTCTAGAGTAGTGGTTCTCAATTCACGGGTCATGACCCCTTTGGGGGAGGTCACTTATCAGATATTTTGCATATAAGATATCTATCTACATTATGATTCATAACAGTAGCAAAATTACAGTTATGAAGTAACAATGAAATGATTTTATGGTTTGGATCACCACAACGTGAGGAACTATATTAAAAGGTCACAGCAGTAGAAAGGTTGAGAACCACTAGTCTGGAGGATTATAGGAAGAAATATCACAAAAGGTAGAACTAATCTATCATGATGGGAGAGGTGGCAAAGAGTCAGTTGCCCCAGGAATATGCCACCCCTTCATATATTCATAGAAATTACTCTAAAATCCATAGTGCAGAATCAATGTGCCACTGCCGCCCTTTTTTATGCAGCATAGTCTCATCTCTTTGGAATTTCTATTTTGCTTTGCATTGATTAAAAAAAAAAACTCTTCTATTTAGACTGTCTAATAATTTCAGCTAAATTTAATGTTTTCTTTCAGGAACCTAGAAGAAACCTTCACCCGGGAACAACTGTTACAACCACAAATTTAAATGGACTAAGAATGAAGTAGGGAGTCAACACAGAGGCTGTTCTGAGTAGTGCAGAAAACAACCAACACAGCTTTAACAAGAGCAGTGGCCCCAGGGTGGAGAGGAAGATACAATGTTGGAAACTACTAAGGGGATGAGTTTTGGTTGGATAGGTTTTTCAGTGGAAACTGTGGAGGAGCAATGGGAAATCAAGGCTCATGGTGAGACAATGTATTTTCTTAGTAGTACAAGGTTTTACTGGTCCACCATCCTTTGAGCTATGTTTCTATCAGGGTATGCTGTTGTCATGATCTTATCAAGTCTTTATACTTTCATATCAACCTGTGGTACTTTTACCTTTAAAACATGTTCAAAAGAATGACTAAAAATGTCTTTAATGTCTGCCTCTTCCATTTATTAGATTATACTGCACGAAGACAGGGTCATCCCTCCTGATGTGGTTCACCTCCCCACACTGTCACTGAAACTGACAGGTGGCTGATGTTCAACAAATACTTGTTCAAGGAACACCTGTCTGACGGTATGTACACTCTGCTTGGCTGTGTGCTTTCCATTAGATCAAATACCATCTTAGGCCACATTTAGACATATCCACAAGAGATCATTCCTATTCATTAAGTACTCTAAGTACACTAGCATTTTCAGTGATAGCTGGGCTGTCTCACATGTCAGATTAGAAGCTACTCTCCAGTATCATGAGGTGCTTCTGTTCATGTCAGCCCTCCCCAACAGACATTTTATAAAGGAAAGAAAGGTACTTTCTTACCTTCTAATTCTTATCAGGGTCCTTTCTTAATGAATATTTATTTTTTCACAGTGTTTAAACTTTGTGCCCAAATGTACCCTAAAATATAGTTTGGTCAAATTTGTAGTTTGAGATGTTGTA